>NC_143530.1:34902460-35589960 GCF_031878675.1 Megascapheus bottae | reverse complement strand
AACAAACAATTCTATATCCTAGAGAAGATGTGAGGACCAAAGAACTTTTGTACACTGCTATGGGAGTGTAAATGAATCCAGTAAATCTGTATGAAGGTATAAATAAATAAACAAACAAACTTATGACTTCACCATACCATTATTTGGCAGTATAAATCTATACAAAAGAAAGATACCTGTGTATCTATGTTCATTGCAGCACTGTTCATGATAGCTGAATTCTAGAATCAAGCAAAGAGCTCAACAATCAAGGAATAAAGTGTTGTGCATTTGTGCCAAAATTTGAAGCTTCTCAGCATAATTGCTAAGGAACATCCATGAAAGCTGAGTATTCCTGACTTGAACAATTAGAGTCCAGTTGCAATTGCCATTTTTCCCTGTGATTTTTTTTTAAAGAAGGATGATCAGAATATCAGTCATGTAAATAATTTCGAATGGTTTTTTCTGAAATTCACAGTAAACACTGAACCATACAAGTAAATAAGCAGGGGAACATAGTGGCCTTTAAAAAGATGAGAGTAGATTTGGAATGATCAAAGTAAGAAGATACTAAAGGAAGTCACGAGTGAAAAAACTGGGAGAGATTGAGGGAGTGTGTTACACTGTTCAAAGGAAATGTACTAATTATCTGACTTACGAAACTCTAACCCTTCTGTGTATCACCTTTACAATAAAATTCTAAAAAATTAAAAAAAGAATATTACAAAGAAAAAGTGAAATCATATCATTTGTAAGAAAATGAATATAACTGAAGACTGCCTTATGAAATAGATACAAACCAAGCCACTAAAGCCACATATCAGAAGTGTTTGTACATCTGTAGAAACTAGATCTAAAGGCCATACATATTTATGGGTCTATGTGTATGTGTGCATACACACACAATACATGTGCATATACACACAATACACAGACCACAATTCTATATATAGGACTGATCAAGGGGTTGTGAGAAGATGTAGGAAAGATGATGGGTTAATAATGTCCCAACTCATTACAATTATGTATGAAGATGGCTTAAGAAATTCCAATGAAAGCTGCTGTTGAATGGGAGGTTGAGGATACAAGGAAAAAAGAAATCAAGACCGACAGACAGACAGACAGACAGAGCAGTACTCTAATCAAACCGTAATATATGCACATCTGAAATGCTATAGTGGAACACCTTGGTGCAATTAATACACCCTAAAAAGTAATTAATAAGAAAATAAAGCAGGGGGCCGGGAGTTTGGCCTAGTGGTTAAAGTGCTTGCCTAGCATGCATGAAGACCCGGGTTCGATTCCTCGGTACCACATATATAGAAAAAAGCCGGAAGTGGTGCTGAGGCTCAAGTGGTAGAGCTCTAGCCTTGAGAAAGTCCAAGGACAGTGCTCAGGCCCTGAGCTCAAGCCCAGGACTGGCAAAAAAAAAAAAAAAAAAAAAAAAGAAAATAAAGCAGATCTGTTAGGAGAGGCTATCAATGGTCACTGAGATGGGAGTGGAGAGGGGAGAGGAGGACTAATCGGATTGAAATACTTTATTTTTGTGTGGGAAAATAGAATAATGAGATCAGTTGAAATTGTTTCAGGAAGTGAGAGGAAGAAGGAGAGTGCATTTGATGGAGATACATTGTATGCATGGATTAAAATTTCACAATAAAACTCCCTTCATACAACTAAAGGTATGCTAATAAAAAATCTTAAAATAAATAAGCAAATACATAAGTAAGAAATGACACTAAATTTTCCAGAGTATAGATAGAGGAGAAACTTTTCTATTTCGTTTTCTGAGCTTACCATTGCCTTACTATTAAGACAGATGAGGTGAAAGCTATTGGCTAGCAGAGATACAGATATTTCTCTCTGTAAAATATTTTTTTTAAAAAAAATCACAAATCAGGGGGCCGGGAGTTTGACCTTGTGGTTAAAGTGCTTGCCTAGCATGCATGAAGACCTGGGTTCAATTCCTCGGTACCACATACATAGAAAAAAGCCGGAAGTGGTGCTGAGGCTCAAGTGGTAGAGCTCTAGCCTTGAGAAAATCCAAGGACAGTGCTCAGGCCCTGAGCTCAAGCCCAGGACTGGCAAAAAAAAAAGTCACAAACCAATGGGGACATTAATAAATTAAAGTTTGAAGGAACAACTCTGAAACAACAAAACAAATGGGAAAAAAAAGAAACAGCTTTTCTTGTACCCTAGTGTTCTTATGGCTCCCACACTATTCCTGGGTGCAGAACTGCCATTTTCTGAGCTCTCAGCAGTAAACTTAATGAAGATTGATATCAATGACAAATGCTGTCAACCACCAGATTGCAAAACGTAGTCACTGTGCAAAATGGACCAATGAAAATAAATAACCCGCGGAATGATTGAGTGGGTAAATATTGATGTGGACGCTGGATGTGGAGAAGTTGGCTAAAGCAAGAAAGGAGCTTACTAATGGCAGATTCTCTCACCAGGCTGAAAGCACAAAGATCTCTTCAGGTGGTTTTAACTTCGTGACATTATTTTTAGGGCAAGAGTGTATGTCGTGCACATTCTAGAAAGGGACATATATGTTAAAATAAATAAAAATATTATTATACATCATAGTATTATATATAGGAAAAAATAAATTCACAGTGGAAAAATGGAATAATAAAGAATAACTCTAGCCCCATGACCGACAAAAAAGAATACCTCTAATTCTCTCACTCCAAATATTAGAAGTTATGTGCATCTTACAAACTTTTCTACACCTCTTTTAATTTCTAAGTTGCAAATGTTTCAGTTTGCTGTTTCAGAAATCAGATTAAATGTAGAGATTCACATAATATGGGAGTTTTGGTTTGGTTTTGTTTTTTTTTAATTTGAAAAGACTGTTGTTATACTTGCCCCTCAGAACCTATGGAGTTGATTTCAACCTTCACCCTCCAAAAAGCAAAATCTGTAGAAGCTTAAGTTCTTCAAATAAAATGACTTGGTATTTGCATATAGTGTACATATGCCCTCCTGAAGAATTCAAATCATCTCAAAATTATTTGTAACATGCCAGTGATGTTGCTACAAATATGATGACTTAAAATCAAGGAAATACATGATTATGGTATCTTTCTAAAATGTATTACCATCTTGTAGAAGTTTTCCTACTGTTATAGATTGTAATAAGCATATGTTAAATGGAAAACCTCATTCTATTCATTTTTAAGTGTGCAATACAGTGACATTAATTTTATTCATTGTGTTGTATAATCATCACAACTACCTATTGTATTATTTATGTATCTACCTATTATCTCTGGTAATCTTATACCCATAAAACAGTAATTCTCCCATTCTCCTCTCCCCAACCCCTGGTGATTTCTATTTTGCTTCTTTTCTCTATGAACTTGCCTGTTCTAGATACCTCATATAAATGAAATTATGCAATATTTAGTCACTTGTTTCTAACGCTTTCACTTAACGCTTTCAAGATTACCGATACTATTGCAGAAATCAGCATTTTCATTACTTTTTCATATTTGATTGGCATTCCACTGGTGGGGAAATATCACATTTTATTTATCCAATCATCAGTTAGGGAACACTAACTGCTTCCACCTTCTGGCTCTTGAAAAGAATGCTGCTATGAACATCAGGATATAAGTGTCTAGAATTTCTACTTGCAATTCCTTTGGGGATTCTGAGGGCTAGAATTTCTGGGTTGTATGATGATTCTATGTTTACCTTTCTGAAGATCCAACATGCTGTTTCCCACAATAACTGCAATTCTTAACACTTTGAACAATGCACAGAGCTCCAGTTTCTTCATAGCCTTATCTGTATTATTATCTATTTGTTTTTAATAGTCTCATTGGTGCATGTGAAGTGCCCTGTGTGTGTGTGTGTGTGTGTGTGTGTGTGTGTGTGTGTGTGTGTGTGTTGGTTCTAGGACTTGAACTCTTCCTAAGCTTTTTTTTTCCCTTTCCTCAAAGCTAGTGCTCTACCACTTAAATTATAGCTCCTCTTCTAACTTTTTGATAGTTAATTGGAGAATAGAATCTCACAGACTTTCCTGCGCAAGCTGGCTGGGAACCATGATACACATATGAATAGCTAGACTTACAGGCATGGGCCACTGGTGTCTTGCTTATATGTATTACTTAAATCTGCTTTCTTTCTTTTTTTCTATATTTTCCTCTAATTCATATGAATTGCCATTTTAAAGGTGTGTATTATCTCATGAAAATAGACTCAGAAAGAATTCTCTATTGTTGAATGTTTAGCTGGTAACCAGTTTTTCTCCTATTTTAAGTTATGAAGAAATGAATACTTTATATTCTATTATAACTTTATGATGAAATGAGTACATCTGGCTACTTTTGTACATACTATCATTTCATTGGAATACATTCTAGATATTTTATTATTGAATTGAATATATGAATTTATAAGGCTTTTAAGTCAAACTTCTAAATGATCGATGTTTAGTTATGAAAGGAAAAGAATCAAGAGCCCTAAGTTATGAAACCTCTATCCCACCACTACCAAACCAAAAAGGTTTTCTGTAAAATGTGTACACTGGTGAGAAAGAGAAACCAGTGTGAGAAGTTGGTCAATGAAATAGAAATTCTATCAGTCAGCTCTTTTGCCGGAGGGATTGTAGCTTCTGGAAAAAACAAATTATTCATAATGTTCACCTTGGATCTAAAAATAACCTTGTTTCAAAGAAAAATGATTAAATTCTTTTGGACCCAGTTTTTATATTTCCTGTTTGTCATTTTTATTTAGGATATGGTAGGAGAATTGATGTAAAGAAGAGAGAGCGCTAGGCACCAGTGGTTTATGTCTGTAACCCTAGCTACTCAGGAGGCTGAGATCTGAGGATCACCACAGTTCAAAGCCAGCCCTGGCAGGAGAGTCAGTAAAACTCTTTATTTTTGATAAACTATTTCCCCAAAGCTGGAAGTGGTACTGTGGTTAAAGTGGTCGAGCACAAGTTTTGAGCAGAAGAAGCTCAAGTCCCAGGTCCAGCATGAAACAAAATGGAGGAGGATGAGGAGGAGGAGAGGGATAAGGGGGAAGAGGAGAACAAGCTGATTTTCCACTACAAAGTTCCCTAAGTAGTGGCTTAACCTTGGATTTCTAGAGAACCTGTGTGCAATTTCTGCAGAAAAGGATTAGAGAGCACATTTTGAACAGTATGTCTAAAGTGGTGCACACAGCGTACCACATCTACATGAGAGACATTCTCTGGAGAATTTTCTTTCTCTGAAAAGTTGTACCAAAAACATCATGTCTCAGATCTCAGAGCTTGTTAGGAGAGATGTTGAAACATTGATCAGAAGGCATGTAGGTGAGCAGCCATCCTAGATAATTAGAACTACAAGTTGAGCATCTCTAATCTGAAAATAAAAAATAATTATTAGAACCCAAAACTTTCTGAGTGCCAACATGACCTCCACTACTGGAAAATTCCACACTCCACCTCAATGTTGAATTACAGTTAAACACGGAATGAAACTACCCGCGGGCGATGAGTGTAAGGTGTGTGTAGAACAGAGATGTGTTAGATTTAGGTCTCATCCTTAGATGAATCTCTAAATATTCCAAAATGTGAGTAGAACTCAAGTTGCAAACACTTCCCATCCCAGTGTTCCACAAAGGAGGTACATAACCCGTCCCTGCTCCAGCTGTCACTTCAATAAGAACCGCCCACTGTGCCATCAGTCGTACACTCAAGCCTTAGGAGAGGAGCTTTTCACAAAGCAAAATATATCTGAATAAAGAGGAATGGAAGGGCAGTGTATTTTAAAGTCTAGAAAACATACTCAACCATCAAATACAAGGTCATTTGTATTTTTTGAATACCTGGCTGATAGACATTCTTTGAAATCTGAAATAAAGGAGAGGAAAAAAAACTATCTGTAAAGAAAATTTTATCCAATTATTCATTCAACAGCCTTTTGTTGGCCCTACCAGGCTCTCTTAGCCCAGCCAGAAAACAATGGAGTGAGGGAAGAGAGGAGGAACCCAACAACCCAGCATAGAATGGGATGTCCTGTAAATAACAGCCCAGGGCAATCAGTGAAAGGCAGGGCTGAAAGAACTTCCCAGAAAAGTTGACCTCTAAAGGGATCATGCTGCTAGCTGATAAGTCCTACAGACTCTTGACTTGGGGGTGGCAGAAGAAGAATCCCCCACTACAGCATTGGACAAGGAGGAGAGACAAACTTTCCTTATTTATCTAAAGAGTTTCCATTGTAGCCATTCACCAGTTAAGAGTGGCCCATCTTGGCTTCCTGAAGGCACATCCTGGACATGTGGCTGAGGAACTGCTTCCTTCCATTGCTGTGACAGAATGTGACAAAGCACCCCCATTCCCTCCTCCCATGTACTCACACCCCCCCTTGCTGCCCCCTGCAGCACTAACCACCTGGGAATTAACTAGAAGAGAAACAGGGGTACCATGTGTGGAAGCCACACTAAGAGAAACTGGCCCAGAAGAGAGGTGCTAACAAGGTGAGGTCATATGCTCTCAGTACTGTTTCCTGAATCTAAAGGGAGGGAAACTCTGGCATGGAGCCAGGAAACAGAAAAGGCATGAAAGGAAGAGTTAATTTGGAACTGGCGGGGTGAGTGTTTTCTGGCTTATTTAAAAACATAGATGTAGAATTCAAACAGGGAAGAGGAATCTGACTACCAGATGGGGTTGCTGAGTGAGACGGCATGTCAACAATGGAGTCAACAACGCCCAAGCATGAAAGGATATATTTTGACAGTAGGGAAGCCATATGAAGCACGATACTGTGGTAGATTGGGTGGGTTCATCTTCTACTCTATATTTCATTTCCATTTAAATTCCTTGAAGGCAGAGGCTAAGGGTCTTGGCTTGGCCCTGTATTAAAGAAAACAAAACAACTCAGTCCTACAAAGACCTTCCAGGCTACAAGGGAAACCAAGTCAAACCGCCAGCTAATTGACAGACATAAGGATTATCCAACATCAATTTCACAAGGGGACAGACAATATGCCAAGCACCATGCTGGATAGAGCCCTTTCCTCCTCAGAACACGAATCTATCCACTCCAATTGTCATTTAAACATGTCAAGCAGAAGGAGGTACAGCAGGAGGCCAGAAGAGGAAACTCAAAGGATGCCCAGCTTTGAGTTTCTCTCCTAGTTCACTTGCTCCTGATCTTAGACACATCCCTAAACAATCCTGCATGTCCGTTTTCATCTCCAGAATGGTGATAACAAGATATGGCTTGTCATATTGCGATTCAGAGTCTCTGTGGGAATGGTAGGTACAGCAGTATGCTGGAAGGAGAAGGAGGGCAAAGGCCTTTCAAAGACGGAGTAGGTTAGCTTTGAGCTTTATGCTGTTGGCCAAATGAAGGCAGAGAAGTCTGTATGTGATAGCTCTCAAGAGATATGGCTGCTGGTGGGTAGAAATGACAAGCGTAGAAAAGAACAGAAAACCCCAGCAGGAAAACAATCATAAAGAAAAAGAGTCACTGAGAACAAGTATGCTATCCATCCCCAGCATTATTGTTGCAGAGCCTGGAATTCATTGCAACTAATATTCCCTGGCTTTGCCCTCCACGTGACATCATGTACTCTGTGATGTTTATTGCACTGCATTCCAGGAGTGGTGCACGGAGCCATGTCCAATGTGAGAATGCCTGGAAAATAGTCCTTTGTTTAATTTTAACTCTTCATATAAACACTGACCTAATTTGAGGAAAGCTTAGTCTGGCCAAGCATCCCAGCTCCCTCATTTCCTCCTCTTTAGCCTCCTCCTTCTGCCCCTTAGTCAAACTGTCTCGCCTTTATCTCACATATGGACTTTGCAAATAAGCCTGGGGTGATTTGTGTGCTCAGCTAACTTGAGAAAAGCGAAAGCGTGCCAGCAAAGCAAAACACTCCAGCCAAGTGGTGATCTCTGTAGGAGGCTACCACCTCCTCATTTCTCCTTATGCGATGCTATTTCTGAAGGACAATGGAGGGAGAGGCAAGCACTCCAATACCAAAGTCCAGACTTGTTCCCCTCTCCCTTCCTCCCCTCACAAAAGACGTAGCTCTTACTGCTCCTTCAAATTTTTGTGCAAATTCAGTGTGGTCTTAGTGGGGCATGAGATGGAGGCTGCTCGCTGAATCACTCTAGCCACCAGCATTGGAAATGGAGCCCCACTTGGGGTTACACTTCTAAGATCACAGAGGGATGGCTACTCAAGGGCAAATTCAAGAGCTAAACATCCCACTGGGAACCTACACAGGCGAGTCATAATTCGCTAGTTGCAGAGCCCAGTGATGGATGGGAAATGACAACCATGTGTGGTTGTCATATGAAGGGATGGAGTGACATTCAAGGGGATTAAAATGTCCTGACAGGTATCCATGAAGAAGCTTTTCTCTAGGTCAAAGGTCAGTCAACTTCTGTAAAGGCCCAATAGTAAATAATGTGTAGGCTTTGTGGGCAATCTGGTCTCTAATACAGCTACTGAACTCTGCTATGATAGGGAAATAGCAGATGAACAAACAAGAGCTTCTATGCTCTGGTAAAAGATGGCTTACAGAACAGGTGGCAATGCAGTCCCATGTATTAGAGGGACATAGGCCTGCAGTGGTGAGTTTAAAAAAGAGAGAGGGTATGTGGCCCCCTGCAGGAGGGGAAGCCTTCCATCACTATCACCTCATGGAAGACCTTTCTGATTAGGCTTATTAATCAGAATTAACACTGGGAGTGGCCGTTTCCCATGGGACCATAGGTGAGTCAGGGTGAGACTCAGAGGGGAACTGAGCAGATCTCTTTCCATTCATTCTATCTGCTTCTGGGGCTTTTATCTGCCTTTAGTTCTGCTCCCATCCCAAGCCTCAGATAGTAGGACACCAGCACTGAGCCATTGTAGGCAATATCGACACCAAAGGGACAGTCAGGGGTCACCTCTCAGCAATTCTGAGGTCCTGTGGATGGTGAGTGCCCAGAACAAAATTCCAAAGGCTTCCTTCCAAGCCTTTCTCCCCAATGCTCTGTAGGACTGCTTTCCCACTTGCAGTCACCTTGGGCCTAAATAGGTGCTAAATAAGTAAGTTTCTCTCTTCCAGTAGCTCTGTATGATTCTTAGGACTGTTCTTTCCTGGGTTCTATCAGTTCCTCATATTTCTACAGTGTCTTAGGAAATTGATTTCAATGGCAGTAGCCTGCACAGCAAGATAGTTCCTTGCTTTAGGAAAAAGAAGAACCTAGAACCTCTAATGAAACACGCTGGCTTTCTGGCCTAGCTATGAGTCTATTATGATTGTCTGAGTCAAACATATTGTTTAGGTAGCTATTGCTACAGCCCCAGCAACAGGTCACACCAACATGACAGGTAGGCTGGTCCAGCCATTCATATTTGTTAACTTTTTACTGAAAAATAAGATACATTTAGAAAGAAACACAAGTCCTTTGTTCAGTCGACTTTCGCAATGAGAATACATCTAAATTATCTACGTTCAAATGTGGGAAGGTTGTAAGTCTATGAGTTAATTTTGATGTAACTAACATTCGAAAAGCCTTCTTTATTATAGCTAAGAATTCCTACCTGAATTTTCTTCCAATGATTTCAACTCTAGGGGGATGACACAAAGTAAGTATAATTTTGTTTGTATACTAAACCGTGTTTTATTACTTTCAAGTATTTCAAATTAAGCGTTTGCCATCTTATAAAAATTATTTTATCTCCTAGGTTATTCAACTATTTTATCCGGTTATTTTTTATCTCCAAGTTATGGTTTACTTAAAACCATATTTTCTTACTTTTATGTATTAAAATTTGTCATCCTATAAAAAATTGTTTGACCTCCCAGGTTATCCATCTTTCTTTAAACCAATTTGGCTATAGCAAGGTAATAGAACTAAAGTATTAAGTAGGGGTTAAGTGGTGTAATATCTGTTGGTGGTCAACATCCCCCAAGTTCTAGGGTTGGTACCAGGCCTGTGTGCAAGTGCATAGGACATCATGGAGACGTCTAGAAGACAAACGTTTGGAGAGAGAAAGAGATTGGTTTGGTCGGTAGAAAAATAGAATCAAAGTGGTATTTGCCACATAGTAATCAAGGTACTCTGAAGGGTCTTCTTACTCTAGTCTTTCTCAAGTTGGGGAGAGCCTTAAACAGAAAGAAATCAAGAGTCACCAGCTGGTGTACAGGCTGCAATCTCGTTCCAAAGGACTAATATGAGCCAGTGACAGACCAAGAATCTAGAGAGGTGTGATCTGATGACCGAGAGATGACAGCTCATCTAGGTAGATCTAAGAGGACAGTCCAGCTGCTTCCAAGACTCAGCCATCTGGTAGCTAACTATAGAAACAAATTCATTCCAAGTTCTCACCAGACAGCTCACAAGAGGGAAAAGGATTAGGTGTTGGGAGGTGACACAGATTAGAACTACCAATCTTAGTAAGCGAGGAATTGATACTTGGTGTCTGGATCCAGCCTAAATGTTTATATGGAAACTGAAAGCTAGTCTTTGTGCCTTCCTTCAATAACTAGGACCCCACAGTGGAAGCTGGAGCCAGTGGGAATACAAAAGATTTCCATTAAGCTTGGGAACATGGGACATGCACTTTCTTCTGGCTCCTTCCGTGGTCCATAGTCTCATTCTCTTTACTAAATGTAGGTTCTGAAACATAGGGCATGGCATTATCTGGTCCACAGAAGTCTTAGAGATATCCGGGCCTCTTTCTATTCCAGTTCTAGCTCTTCCTGATCCTCCTCTCCCTCCCTTTCCTTCTTGCTTTGCTCTAAACACTGAGAGAATTTAATGCAAGGTTTGAAAAATGAGTACCCCAACTTGTGTTCCCAATTATTCACTGGGCATTTTTATGTAGATATGGGGCACCTATTTTTTAAAATATTTTTATTGTAATTAATAAAAGGGTAACATGATATTTGCCAGATAGAAGGTGCATTAATTCACATACATTGATACACTTTCACATGTCTTGGTACCCATTTCCCTCCCCCCCACCCCCCCACCCATCTTGGTTTTCCCCCCTTCCCTATCAAATTTCAAATAACCAAATACAAATAAATTCAATATATCAGATAACAAAGTGAGATACTGTAATAATATGAGATACCCAAGGGACAGCAAAGGAGATGACATAGTACATTAAGGACAACAATCATTCGTTATATGGCTTTTGTTTCAATATCCTGTATGTCCTTTCAATTAGCTTCATACTGTATGGCCTTATGTATCAAGATTTTGCTCTATTGCAGATCTCTGCTAGGAGAGCCCAAGGTTTCTACTGATTATGACAAATGAGGGAAACCATTGAGCCCAAGTTCCTTTGAGTCTGGCTTACTTCACTTAATATGATTTTTTCTAAGTCTTTCCATTTCCTAACAAATGGGGCGATGTCATTCTTTCTGACAGCAGCATAGAATTCCATTGTGTACAAATACCACAACTTGTTGATCCACTCATCAACTGAGGGACATCTAGGTTGGTTCCATATCTTTGCTATGGTGAATAGTGCTGCAATGAACATTGTTGTGCTAGTGGATTTAGTATGCCCTTGTTTCTGGATGGTTGGGTAAATGCCAAGTAGTGGAATTGCTGGGTCATAGGGGAGTTCTATGTTTAGCCTTTTGAGGCACTGCCACACTGCTTTCCATAGTGGTTGAACGAGTTTGCACTCCCACCAACAGTGTAGTAGTGATCCCTCCTGGCCACATCCCCTCCAGCATGTGTTGTTTTTCGTTTTCCTGAGACTGGCCATTCTAACTGGAGTGAGGTGGAATCTTAGAGTTGTTTTGATTTGCATTTCTTTTATGACCAGAGATGTTGAGCATTTCTTCATGTGTCTATAGGCCATTTTTGTTTCTTCTTCAGAGAAGACTCTCTTTAAGTCTTTGGCCCATCTTTTAATGGGATGGTTGTTACTTTGGAGATTAGTTTGGGAGTGATTCAATTTTTTGAGTTGTTGATATATTTTAGATATGAGGCCTTTGTCTGTTGTTTGGTTGGTGAAGATCTTCTCCCATTCTGTAGACTTCCTAATTAATTTACTAGCTATGTCCTTTGCCATACAAAAGCTCTGCAGTTTAATGCAGTCCCACTTATCCAGCCTTTCTCTGATTTGTTGTGATTCTTGGTCCTTATTAAGAAAGTTTCGACCTGTGCCAAGGAGGCCTAGTGTATCTCCTATTCCTTCCTATAAAGTTTTCAGTATGGGCACCTATTTTTTAATGCTATTTCTTGTTGAATTTGTTTTTGTGTATCTGAAAGGAATAACTGAAATTTTTTTAAATGATGTGATTTTCCTCCTTCAGGCACAGAAACTACCTGTGCATTGGTTACATGTAGTTGGTGTTTCTCCTGTGCATTTACCTTGAACCTTTGGACTTCTAAGTTGAAGTCACATCTGCTCACTTATCCATTTCCTGTTACCATGTGCCTGATTTGTTGGCAGTGGCTATTTTTTCTTGGACCCTATCCCTAGATCCTACAATTTAAGAGTACTGACTATGGAATAGTCAAAAAGGCCACTGGGAAAAATGATTGGTTAAATAAAACTATATAAGTTTAATTTTGCACAATAATGAGAAATTGGCTCTTTTTTTGATAGAGTCTACTAGAAGAGAAAAGTCAAAGAGAGATTATTTAGGGCTTTAGTGCCAGGCAGAGTGATTTTTAGGTGGGATCAAGTTGACATCTAGCAGACTTAGAGCACAATGGGTTGGGACTGGTTAGTAGAGCAACGTGAGGGTCTTCCAAAGTGAACGTTGATGCATGACCTATTCAAGTCCTTATAAGTCAGCTATTTTAGGAATTCCACAGTCTAACTTTCAAGGAGCAAATATTTTATGGAACAAGGAGTCATTTTTCCCCTAGTCCCAGCATTGTTTAGCTAAGAACCAGGAAACCAAATTTTATCCCATGATTGTTTAAGCACAAAAATAGGGAGGTGTATATTCATTTTCATAAGATGGTAAGATTTCCTTAACTGTACCTCCAATATCTAGAAAAAATATGGTTTTTATATTTTGATTTGCTCTTCTGGGTAGGAAAGTCACAGGGAAATAAAAGGTTAGTGATGCAGTAATTTAAGCAAATCTTGTAGTGGATATTCAGTCTGTGTATGTAAAATTACCCAATAACTCCAGTATTTCACAGTTTGCTCCTCAATGCAGTATCTAGGGAATGGGAGGGACTTATGTATAAGAATGGCAGACAGAGAAACAACAGCTCAGAATCCTGGTTTCTGAGATTTCTAGAACAATAACCCCTGGCCACCTGCTTGTTACTTACCCCATGACAAGTTATGGTTAAAGTTCATGGCTAGAATACTTGTTCTGATTCTTCTCATTTGGTCTGGGCTGGCGGTTCTCTCTCTGACTTGATTTCTCACCAGCAATAAGCCAGGTCTCCATACTAGACCAACTGATTCCAAGCTTCTCTGATATAGAAAAATGAAGACCAACCAAATAAGAAAAGCAAGTGCTATTAATTCTAAGTTTGCTCCAACAAAGGAATAGGCAGAGATAAATGCAAGTAGTGGGAGGAAGGCTTCATAGCTGGGAGAAAGAAGGCTTCAGGTATGCATTGATTAACAACTGTTGGAGCAGGGCATCTGAGAGTGACCAGATGAGACAGATAACCTATTTCATGAGCTAACAGTGGTTCTGAGTTCATTTGAGGTTTCTATAACAAATTATTGCAGACTAATTTGTAAATTTGTAATCTGACTAATTTTTAACTGGTAAAGAAAGTAGTATATTGTTTATAGTTCTAGAATCTGGAAAGTCCAATGTTGAGGTACCAACATTGACCTAGAACCTTTTCGACACATTGTCCAATGGTGGAGTAAAAGAGGGTGAGAAAGCAAGAGTGGGATGAACTCACTTCTGTAACTAACCCATTCATTCATTCATTCATTCATTCATTTATAAAAGCAGAGTCCACATCATATAAAAAATGCCTCTTAAATATTCTGGCTCTCCACACTAACACATATTGAGAATTAGGTTTCTAACACATGAATTTACAAACCATAGTCATGGTGCATACTTAGTTTTGTCCAGTTGGTCCCAAATGGAAAGCAAGCACAAAAATCAGGAAGTCTTGCGCATTGTATAACAAGAATTATAGAAGTTATTTTTAGATGCCATGATTGTCACTAGAATCAGTTTTCTAGCTTCATGCAAGTCTACCTAGAAGGTAGGATTCCTGGGAATTTTTTGAAAATATATTATTGTGGATAAAGGGATTGGTTTCCTGGTTAGACTGCTTAGAGTTGTAGGGCAGAGCTCTATTTTAAAATATAGTTTGGCTCTTGTCCAATGGTACATTTATTCTCTCACTTCCAGGTAGAAACTGATGGACTCGATCAGGAGTGTAAACTAGACGTTCTAATCTTCCTCTGTCTCTTGGAAAATGTTGTTCTGTTTTATCTCAGTGCTCTGACCCTTAATGGTTGCATCAACTTCATTTAGATATTCCTAAACCACCCCTCTTCTGCTCTCTTTCTCTTTAGTTTTCCCTTCATCATCTCCCAGGATAGTCAGCCTCTAGAACAGCCTTGACCAGGAAAGATGTTAGATTTGAGTGTAATCAGTGAGACACAGAAGAGGCAGCTCAACAAAACACATGAAAGAAGCAATACATTACTGACAGATTCCCAGGACAGGAGGGCAGCATGCAGGGCCAGTGTGAAGGGAGGGCTGAATCAGTGGGTGGGAAACATGAGATGGAGTGGGGCATGAAGGAGAGGAGGAAGAGGAAAGAAAGAAAGAAGAGGAAGAAAAGAAAAAGGAGAAATAAAAGCAAAACAAGGGAGAGGAGAAGGAGGACCAGGCAAAGACAGAGTCAAAGACCAAAGCCATGTTGGCCAAAAGCTTTACTGGAATCCATTGCATTGCTCAGGCAGGATGCCCATGAAAAGTTGTAATTGGTGGGATTGGAGCAGACAGGTTCCATGGATGAGTTATGATTGTGAGATAGTCACTATGGCATAGCTGTATAGCCCAAGTAGGGTGAGAAAATAATATGATGAGTCCAGTTGCTTGCTTCTAGGTGCTGTATAGACAGGTGATTACCATTACAAGACAGCTAGGTGTTCAAGGTAAATAAATGTTTGGATTAATCACTTCAAGGAAATAGGAGGAGGTGAAGAGTTAGCAACTTTATCAAGGAGTAACAAAGTCCCACTTTTAAAATGAGTCCCCCTTCTACACAAAATGAATGGCAAGACAGTGTAATGTTATCCAAATTCACTACACAGGTGAAAGAGAGATAAAGGAATTCATATATGGCTCAGAAAAAAAAGAAAGTTTCCTTGAAAGAATATTACCTTACTTCAAATCTGAAAGCTGAATATCAACTCTTCCATTCCCTTTTTGTGTTATATGACACGCCCACAGATCTCTGAGGCAATGACCCCAGAGCCAATTAGGAAGAAAGACCTATGCTTGCAGAACCAAAAGAGAAAATTGCATTACGATTTCTTTTTTTCTAAATATGACTCTGTTCTCATAGAATTCTTTTGTCCTCCTTGCTCTAACTGGCTTTCTTTGGGAGAGCAGAGGTTAATAGGGAGAAATGAAGCTATTTCTTGTGCTCTGTTTAGAAATGAATCTCTTCCTCTTCGTTTTAACTGCTGGAATATAAAGTCTCTTTTATCTTCTCAGCTCAGGGCTCCATCTTCTTGGAAGAGTCTTCCTTGGTTACTCTATTTCTTCCCCATAATTTGAACTCCTTACCCCCAACTTACTTGAATCTTGATGGAAAATAGATTTGCAGCCCATCTTTTTTAGGGTTGTTCTTCATAGAGCTCCCTTCTTCCTCCCTTTACCAGTGGCTCTATAATATCTGTGTATGTACACAGTCATGCTCATGTGTGCGTGCAATAATGGGACCTCTATCCCTTCCTTGTCTTGATTGCTCTTACAGACTGCCTGTAATAATAATTTTATATCTGACTTTGGCTGTTATTTCATTTCCTCTAGTTCTAACCCATTATTTTGCATTTTCAGAGGCTCATTATGACTCATTGGATAACCAAAGAAACATAATGAGTCCAAGATGATTGCGTATGGCAGTGTTCCACAAATAGATATTAAACAGCTCATGAAATCTATAAATGTCTTTAGTATCCTGGATGCATTATAAACTATGAATCAAAAAATTCAGGCAAGTTTTTTTTAATGTGTTCTCAAATTCTAGCTTTGACTTTTTCCTTTTTGGAGTTAGAAGCCAAACAATGCACAGGGAAGAAAAAGAAGACTAGGAGGAGGAGGAGGAGGAGGAGGAGGAGGGGGCAGAGGAAGAGGAGGAGGAGGATGAAGGAAGGAAAAATGTTCATGAATGGTCCCATGGCCTATCAACTTGCCAAAATCAAATCCAGAGAACCATCTAGACACAGCCATGCATTCCCCACCAAATTTGCTATACTCCTTGGTAATCCTCGTATACACCCCCGTCTTGCTCCAGCACTACTACTGACTTCCCAATAGCCATTGCCTCTGCTAACCAATCTTCCTGCCTTTGGTTCAGATGTTTCCCATACTAAACACCAACAAAATCTTTGGAAATCCAAACCTGATTATGTTCCTCTTATGCCTAAACATCTTTCAATCATTTCCTTTGTCTTGAGGATAAAATCCACCAACTCATTATCAAAACAAAGAGCTTTTCATGAGCCTCCTCCTCCAGGCTTATGTACACTGTCATCGGCATTTCTCAAGGATTTTCAATATCCTTATTTTGTTTTTTTAAAGCATCATCCCTGCTCATCCTTTCTTTAGCTGGCTACTTGTAAGACAATTTTTCAAGACTTAGGTGATTTTCTCTGGCTATTTTCCCTGCTCTCCTGATATAGCTACTCCTCATTACCTTCAATGTACACAAATCTCAAAATTGAGCTGCAGGCCTGTATTAGCCAAAATCCCAACAAGAAGCAGATGGTGCACTATGATAAGTCTATGTTTGAGGAGCATTTGTTTACAAGGAACTAATTCTGAAATTGTGGAAGGAGTTAATTGGATTCGCAGGACCTAGAATAGAAACTTGGGGCTTATGGCTTCAGCAAAGCTGTCACCAGCTCTATATTAGAAGGTGTGTGTGTGTGTGTGTGTGTGTGTGTGTGTGTGTGTGTGTGTGTGTGTGTGGCAGACAGAAAGACAGAGTCAGAATAGTACAAGCAATGATATTCAACCGAATCATTGTAGGAGGAAGGAGTTAAATATCCTGAGTACTCTCTGCCTTCTCCCTGATCTTCTCTAATGCTCTTCATTGGCAGAAGCCAATGAGAATCGAGAGGACCACCCCTCAAGTATTATTAACATTACCCACATAAAAAAGCTTATCAGGAAAGAGCCAAGGGTAGTATGTAAGTGAGGAAAGATCTTCCCCTACTTTTTTTTGTCAGTCATGGGGCCCTGGGTACTGTCCCTGAGCTCTTTAGCTCAAGGCTAGTGTCTACCACTTGAGCTACAGCACCACTTCCAGACTTTTCTGTGTATGTGGTACCAGGAAATTGAACGTAGGACTTAGTGCATGCTAGGCAAGCATTCTACCATTAGATCATGTTCCTAGTCCCCTTCCCCTACTTTCTTAGATTCTCTAACCAGGCCTCAGAATCAAACTGACTATAGATTAAAAAGAGTAAAGCATTCAGATTTTATTTGATACTCCTATTTTTACACAGAACAGGAAAGAACTGAAGACCCAAAGAAATAAATAGGCCTGAGAAACTTTATATCTTTTTTTTTTTTTAAAACAAAGAATAGTTAATTGTGATGTGTCCACACAAAAGCAATAGGGCTTTGAGCTGTGGCAGTAAATTGTGGAAGAGCAACCAGGAAATAGATGGGAGAAACTCATAGAAGATGAGTGATATCACTAGATTTGTTCCTGACCACCTGTCTTCCATAGCAGAAATATTCTCCCTACTATAAAGAAGGTATCTTTCTTTTAGGTACAAGGTGGGGGGTCAGTGTGTTTTTCCTACATTTGCTATTTTTCAAGTATGCTCAGCCCAAAGTAAGCAATCTGTCAAAGTGACAAATTAGGGATGGCATGTTCTGATTCAGTGAAGAAGGGGTGAGAGTGGATCTGGAAGATATAGTTCCCTTCTGTGGCCTACTGCCTCCTGTATACTCCCTTGAAATCCAGATTATTGCAAAATCAGGTTATTCCTTACAAGAGAGATAGCAAGAAGGGTTGACCTGCCTGCTGTGATTTTCATGGCTAAAAACAATTTCTGAGCTCTCTGGAGAACAGTACTTTCAAACCTAACGAAGTGCCACAGTTGGAATTATGAGATGCAGCAGAGACTGAGAATGGTGACTTTACACCATTGACCTTGGGTAGTGGGTGGTAGGACTGCTTTTTCACCATGCAGAACTTTAGTTGTTTGACTGCTTTGCTCCTTTGCTAATTAATCTGGCTGCTACTCGGCAGAGATGGATCTTCCATCTCTTTTTCCCCATAACTACCACAATAACTTATATATCACATACATGTAATCATTAGTCCCTAAAATGAAATTAAAAATTGAATGTGCAATGTATCAGAGTTGTTAGAGACCTCACAGACTGCTTATCCTATTTCAAAGGTGAAAAACTAAAGCCAAGAGTTGAATGGGCTTATAGGAGGATTTCCGGTTATTCCTTACAAGGAGAAATCGCCCAAGTTTCCCATAAAACCAAGTTGTATGCTTTGGCAAAAAAAGAGGGACAACAAGAAGAGTTAATCTGCCTATGATGATTCCTCTGCCAAAAACAATTTCTGAGCTCTCTGGAGAGCAGCACTTTAAAACCTAACAAAGTGCCACAAGTTGGAATTATGAGATGCAGTAGCGACTGAGAATGGCGACTTTACACCAACTACCTTGGGTAGTGGGTGGCAAGGCTGGGTTTTTTTTGGTTTTTTTTTTTTGCATTAACATCCGATTAGCACATCTTTAGTTTCCAAAGCCCTTCTTGGTTCCAAACCTACAGGTGGTGATGGTGAGTGGGAGAGAGATGGAGTAAGATGTTCCTTAGTTGGGAGGCAAAGCTGTTGGTGCCTCTTCAATGATGATTCAGCTACTGGCTGCTGTTCATACTGTTACTGCTGCTGTTTTCTTCCAGGGAAATATAACCATTGCTTCCGAAGGAAGTGCATTGCCAGCAACCAAAGTCATCACGCTGCATTAGAGTCCTTTCTTTGTTCTTTATCTGCTCTCTCTGAGAAATGTATGCTCGTAAAACCCTTTGTTATACCTTTTGCCTTTTGACCAGCTCCTGATCTAGTGTCAGCTACACAGTTGATGCCATGCCAAAGAATGAGGGAAAACGTTGAGTGAGCCCAAGCACGTGAATTCAGTGGTGCGAGGCTAGATGACAGGAAAGTGCTACTTCAGTAGCAGAAGATGGCCCTACCTCTTTAGTATCTACCCTTTTGACCAGTGGGATAATTCAGGAAGTTCATGTGATATGAACTCTATAGGTTGGATGTAGCTCAATTTTCCAAAAGCTATTAATTAAATACGGATTAATCAGGAACTTTGGACAAGTTAAACCATTTATATGAACTTCAGAGTCTTCAATAATAAAAGGAAGATCCTATCCTGCTCTGGAATTCTATGAAATTTCTTTACTATTAGACACACAATTCTCCTCCTTGACAGGATAAGAACCAATCTGTGAAGCTTCCACTAAAAAGGATAAAGGAGAACTGTGGATTTATGATCACAACCAATTTTGCTACTGCCAAAAGAAAACTAGCACTGAATATTTTAGTTTCACAGAGGACATGCGATGTTTGAAAATCATCTTCCAACTTGCACTTTCAAAAGAGAAAGAGGAAAAGTGGGAGAGCCGTCACATTCTGTGCATAACTTTTCTACTTATAGACAGAATTTTTTGATGCTTTTTTTTTTCATTTCTGGAGGTGTGAGGGAGAATTCCCATAGCTGGAGGAGTGTGGAAGTAAGGAGTCTGTGGGAGAATGCAAGTGTGATCATGGGACTACACTTAATTCATTAAAATGTGTGGTTTATAAAAACCATTTTGCCAAAAATGAGCTCTGTGGGAAGGAGAAGACAGTCAGGCTATAGATGTGTGGGGAATAGGGAGGAATAAGAAGTGCCAAGAGAGAGAAGTCTTATTTGTTGCTAAATGTTGAATCCCACATAAGAATGTGTCATGAGCCAAATCAATGAAGCTAAAATAGAAACTGGAGGAGTGCGAATCTATTAGGCACAGATATTACGTGTTGATATTATTATCATCCTATTTTATATAAATTGTGAACATTCTTAAATGACTTAAGAAAGTTTGGGGAAACCTGAATTTTCCTTTCTTATTTCCTATCTTTTCCACAGGAAAGGCCGTAATATATTAGATTTTCAGTCCTTTCCTGTCAATATTGTGAATTGTTTCAGAAAGCAATTGTAGTGGTTAACACTAGCTGCCATAACAAATACTTCCATAGAGCATCTTATGCAGGTATCTTGTTATACAATTTTTCTCAGTTGGACAACTTAGATTGACACTGTACTATGGTTTGAATGAGTACTCACCAAAATTCAGCTGTGTGGTACAGGTTTTGAAGAGGTTATGAAAGCTCTTAGATCTCTCAGGTCTTAGCTCTTAGGTCATAAAAGCTCTTCTACTCCAGAATGGATCTAAGCATCCATCTAGAAGAATTGGACAGAAATAGACCATCTCCTTTTACTCTCTTGCCATGCACTAAGTGAGGGCACAGCATGCCTCTCTCATGAGGATATATTGTCTTAGAAACCAAGACAGGAGCCTCACCAGAAAATGAACCCAAAGGCACCATGACCCATCTTCCAGAACCATGGGAAATAAATGTTGTTCTTTTAAAATTATTCAATCTCACATACTCTGTTATACTAGCACAAAACTGTCAGGCTCCCTAAATCATGCTATCTCTGTGTAGTCCTAGATGGAGAAAAAGAGGGAGATGGTATCCTGGTTCTTAATGGTTTGGTACAGAAATAACAGATATTTAATTCTGCGTTTCACATGCATTCCCTCAGTCCAATCCAAATGCCTGGGGGTGCAGGGAGCAGGGATAAGAGACCGATCAAGACAGATCCTAGCAGGAAGGTCTTAGAGGAACATGAATTTCATGGACATTAATGCAGTGTCCATTTATGGTTGTCACTCAGGCATTCAAAGCCATGGAAAGGACACTTAAATGAATATGGTCAAGCAAATAAAGCATTTGAAAATAATTTTTGTCAGCCTTGTCATTTCCTTTAGCCACCCAAATATTTTTATTTCTTGGACTATAAAAAGATCGTTTTAGGTACCCATAATATTTCTATTAGGGTATATTGTATTGTAGATAAATTGTTAATTCATATACACGTATATGCTAGTATGGACACAGATGACAGCATCAAAAATAGCTATATATAAATCTATCAACATATGGGCAAGATTTCAAAGGAAATGTAAACATAAATACACTTAAAAATATATCACTTGCATGAACCGGAAGATTTATTATCACAGAGTAGTCAAACCTCACCTGAATCAACCCATAGAATCAATATAAAAGCAATGCAGATTTGAAGACATTTTTTTTCCCTGAGGAAATTGACAAGTGGATTCTAAATTTAATATGGATACGCCACTTCTCAAGAATATCAGAGTCAATCTTGAGAAAACAAAATCTCATAGGCTATCATGATATATTTTTAAAAAGTATACTAATTGAAACAGCACTAATTGATTATGGGACAGAAAGATGGAAAAGACTGAAAAATCCAGAAAGAAATCCATGTATATGTGTACACTTGATTTGACACGTGACACTACAGAACCATGGAGAAAGGACGATGTGTTGTGGCATTGCTCTATTAGTTGTCTACATAGGAAAAAAATGGTCTTGATCTTTTTCAAACACTGTTCACAAATATCCCTTCCAAGATTCAGAAGGCAAAATAACCAATTGTCTAAATGGCATGATTATTCTATAAAGACCCAAATGTTAAATATTTTGGGTTTTGTGGACCATGAGGTCTGTAGTTTTTATAGATAGCATATACACCAATAAGCAAGGGGTCACTCAAAACCACAGGTGGTAAGAATGAATAACTTTGGACCACAGATCATAGCTTGCCAATCCCTGTCCTAGAAGATAATTTAGGAGCATTAAGAAGAAGATTCAGTTATGAAAAGGGGGGGACTGCATCAGACTCCTTTAAATATGAGATTTTCTGTTCATTAAAATAGCAGAGAGGCAATCTACTAGCAAGTGGGAGAAGTTATTTGTGATACAGAAGACTTATCCAGAATCTATAACACTATAAATCCATGAGAAAGATGGTCCAATGATGTATTATGAATGATGGCTACATTTCCAGAGAGCATTTTGAAGATACTCAACTTCCCTAGTCATCAAGAAAAGGAAAAGGAAAAGGAAAACTACAGTGACATACCAATGTATACCTAGCAGAATGACCAGAATTGGAAAGCCTGACAATATGAAATGTTAGCAAGGATTTTGAGCATACTTTGGATGAAAGTATAAGTCAACACACATATTGTTGAAAATTCTTTGGCAAGTTTTCTCTAACTCTAAATATGTGCATATTATATGACTAAGGAATTCTACTCCTGATTATGTACTTCACAGACATGAATGAGTACATGCATAGGGTCATGGTAGCATTTGTACAATTAAATTGAAAATAATCTAAATGTCCATTAAGTGAATAGTAGAATTGGGGAAAAACATGATATATTTATAGGATGGAATACTACACAATAGTGGCGGCTCAGAAAATGATACCCCAAAGGGGTATCCCCGGAAGCAAAGTTTCTGTCAGTCTGCTCCTGCTACTCATTTTCCTAAGGCAAGATGTGAAATTAAAATGTCTCTTTTCCAAGGCAAGTAATAAGAAATGAGACCACTTTTTTTTCCTATAGACAGTCACAGAGCCTAAAATATTACTACAACTTTTCCCCACTTTTGGTCAAGTGCGAGACTTGACCACAAAGAAATTCTGTCACTTGTCTTGTTTGAGTGTAGATCATAAGACTTTTGTTCCAGAAACGAAAGTCCTTCCCAATACTCAGAAGGAGCTGAACAGATAGATAACTTTCTTGAGTGTCTTTATTCAATCCGTTAGCCTTGGATCATGCCCTTTTTGTACAATTATATTTCTACAGGGCCATCCCTGCTTCACTGAACCTAAATATAAAAGTGGACAGAGAGCTCACTTGGGTTCTTGTGTCATGTAAAGCTATGATGGAGTGACTGATCAAGCTGTATTGTGCTGAAACACTGACTTGTTGAATTGAAATCCCTTTGTACAACTAGTTTAAAAAGTATTTTTTTAAGTTATGATCAAATAAATGTGTAGGGTTTTTCTCTTTTTAGTTTGTCTTTTCTTATAGAGGAATTCAGCTGTGGTCCTTTATGAGGCTTAAGGAAAGGATTACCCCCTTTCCCATTATACAATAGCAATAAAATAAATGAGCTCCTATTATATGCACACACATAGAAATTTCCCAATATAAGATTAAGTGAAAGTGGTTAGACCTGAGAGGATATATAATGTATGATTCCAATTATATGAACTGCAAACACAAAACTAATGCATGGTGTATGAGTCAGGGTGGTAGTTTTAATTGAAAGAGAGAGGGAGGGTAATTAATTACAGGGAACATGCAGTGGATTCCCTGGGTGTGGTTAATGTATTGTCTGACATATGTGGTAGTTCTTTCATAGGTACCTTCATTTTGTAGTAGCTCCTTGGGTTATAGACTTACGTACTTCTCGTATTATTTAACATTTCATTTAGAAGGTTAAAAATCCACTGGAAGTTTTTTGTTTGTTATTTAAGTTACTGTACTTCTTTCAATTGTGTGTTTCAATCCCAGAGCAGGGCAGACACAAAAGTGGTAAAAATGATGAGGTAAAACTGAAAGCAACTGGACAAAGAAACAGCTAAGCAAAGTCCACACTGTCTCCTTGAACTGTCTCAAAAACCAGCTGATGTCCTTACATTCAATGTAAAAGGTTACTCGGATCAGGGACTGCCTCACCAGAGAAATCGCATCTGGATACATCCAGAAAAGTCCATCAAAAATGATCAGGTCAAGAAAATAAGTGCTTAATATCAGAAAGACTGTGAAGCAATTGTAAGACAGCAACCGTCCCACATGGATCCCCTTCTTTCTCACCCCTATTTCAGTTAAGTCTTAAAGGAAGTGGCTTTACTCACAGGACAGTGGATTCAATTTATAGCAGATGGCTTGGATTTAAGTTCCCCATAAACCTAAAAAAAAAGAATCGATTAGATAAAACGTTGGTTTCCTGTTGTCTTGGGCTCTGTCTATTGTCCTAGAAACCTTGAGTCAAATGAAGGGATAAGAATAATGATTCATCTCCTTTATGGTTTGCTCTTCCTTATATCTTTTAAATAGAGAGTTCCTAATTTGCCTCTTCTGAGTATTTTTCAGTAGCTAGGGCCATTACTGGTATCTGGGACCTTCTCAGACAGAGATAGAGCCAGTTCCTCTTCTGGCTGTGTACAGCAAGAGCTAAGACTAACTCCAGCAGCATGTGTTCACAAGCTTTAGTGGTTGTGATGTCAGACAGGAAGGAAATACAGTCTCTGGAGTCAGACATTTTGAGGCTCACACACAATAGTCACCTTCCTGAATGTTCAACCTTGGACAATTTAACTTGCTTACATGAAGTTTATTAGATTCTGAAATAAATATGTAGCATTTATATTACAGAGTGTAAAGTGATCTGTACAATGTGACTGACATAAAGTAGCAGCAACAACAACAACAACAAATGACAATAATAACATGAAGAACAACATGGGCAAGGGGTGTTTTATGTGTTATATTCATCCCTGGGGAGCTAAAAAGGATTGGTTCCCAGACTTTCTACAGATATCAAAATCCATACATGATTAAATTCCTTGTATAGATTAGTGTGTAGTATTTGCACACAACCTACCCAAGGACCTCCCATGCACTGTGAATTATCTCTAGATTACTTATACCACAGAAAAACCACATAAGTAGTTGTTACATTGCATTGCTTAGGGAATGATGACAAAGAAAAGATCTGTTTCGCATAGAAGTAATATTTTTTTCAGAAATATTTTCCATCCACAGTTGGCTGAATGAACAGATGTAGAATTAGGTGAGGTGAAGGGCCCACTGTATATTTTCCCATTTAAATATCATTACAAACATAGGAGACAGGTTCAATTCATGTTGCCAGTCAATAAGTGAGAAGCCAAAATGCACCAAAGTTAAAGATAAGGTAGCTACATAGCAGCATTCAAGGTCAGATAGGCATATAATGTTGGAACAAGGACTCTGAAACACATCATTTAGCTGCAGAGTCCATGTTTTTCCACAATACCAAATTAGTTTCTTGCCCCAAATGGAGGCAATAAAGCATACTGTACGTGGGTTCTTTTTTTTCCCATGTATGAATGTGTACCAGTCCTGAGGCATTTAGGGTCTGAACTTTTTTTTGCTAAAGACTAGTGCTCTATCACTTGAGTCACAGCTCCATTGCTAGTTTTCTAATGATTAATTGGGGTTAAGAATCTCATAGACATTCCTGCCCACACTGGCTTTGAACTGTGATCTTTAGATCTTAACCTGCTGGGTAGGATTCTCAGTCATCTTTCAGAGAAGTTTGTAGAAGACCCTAAAACAACCCATCCTTGAGTTGAGGCAAGACAGCCTTCTCCAACCTGGGTTTGCTTTGCTGGTTTGTTCCTCAAGCAGCAGGAGCATCGTTCTTAATTTCTGGCTGGCCACAGCCCAGCTCCTACTCTCAGAAATCACTTTGGTTTTATAGAACAGGCTTTAATTTGAACTCTCTTCTCTCTCTTTTCTTTTTCATCAAAACTTAATTAAAGCACTCATGCACGCACAGAAACCACTCATTCAGGTTAGTAAGAAAGAAAAAAAAGAGAAGAAAGAAAACCAAGCCATATTTTATTGTCTCTCACACCTGGCAGAATCCTCAACAGTATGGCTAAGGCTGTAATTCAAGACACTCCCTTCTCCAACCCAACGCTCTTGCTTAGGTTCATTTGTCTCATCAGACCTATGAGCCAAAGGCAAAGGCAAGCTCATAAAGTGTTCCCCTCCTAAGTGACGGTCAGTTTTAATTTATACAACACCAGTGTTGTTTCTACTCACGACTTCCATCTTTTCTCTTACCTCTACTCTTTGCTTCACACCTACTTTCTCCTTTGTTGACAAAGCTTGAGCAACAAACACTCTGGGAACAGATTTTTTTTTAATGAAAAGCCAAACTCCAGACCACTATTCTGATGCTGTCAGCATCCTAGACAGAAGAAGTTCAAGACAAGAATTATGACCATGAGCATTTTCCTGAGACCTTTTCAGTGACTTCTACTCTCCATTTTTTGGTTTCCCGTCTCTATGTCAAATATCTTTGATAAATCACCTTAAAAGGAATAAACTTCGGGAAAACAAGATGAGGGTTGGAGGAGGGGGGGAAGGGAAATGGGGACCAAGACATGTGAAAGGGTATCAATGTATGGGAATTAATGCACCATTTATATGGCAAATATCATGTAACCCTTCTATTATTTACAATAAAAAATATATTAAAAAAAGGAATAAACTTCATTTTCGGCTCATAGTTTCAGAAGTCACCAAGCTTTCCTGTCCTGTTACTCTGGGCCTGTTGCAGAACAGAATATCATGTCAGAAGCCATAATGGAAGAGACCTGCTAACCTCAATGGTGACCTGGAAGTAAAAGAGAGGAAGGGTCAAGACTACAATATCCTCACTCATCCCTCAATGACTTGACTTCCTTCTACTAGGCCCCACCTTCTAAATGTGTCATCACATTACAATAGCGTCATAGGTTGGTGACCAAGTCTTTAGCATATAGGCCTTTGGGGTAAAATAAGCCCTGATCTAAGAAGTACACATCAATATGGAATAACTCATGAGTTCCATAGGATTTGCATCTAGGCTCACTCATATTTCCAATTTTCCAAGGTTAGATTACAAGACAGCAATTATAAGTCTGAGCTCTAGTGATCTAGATACTGTGAGAAGTTTCTAGGAATCTCTGTCATGTTGGAATCAGTTGACACTCTTGGAATTTATGTAAGAGGAGGGAAAGAAGAGCTTGAGTTCCCCCAGTTCATGATATTTGCTTCACTCTTAGCTCTGGGTCCACTATTGCTTGCTCTATGGAGCAAGAAGAGTTAGTCTCAAGGATTGAAGAGCCAAGACAGAGGAAAGAGTTGAAGTTTCCCAGTAGAAGTCAAGTGGCCTCTCTGTACAGCTCTCAGGAGCTATAGGATTGGTTTTTTTGCTGAGCTTCTGATGAGATCTTCAAGAAGGCTCTGTAGAATATAGGAGAATCGTTGCTGTGGTTCTTGGGCAACAGGAGCCTTTCACTCTACAAATCTTTGTGAAAGGCCTAAGATGCCTGAACTTGAAAGTGACAAGATGTCATTCCTGCTGAAGGAATGGTGGTTGGTTTCTGGATTGAAGTTGTATCTTAACTTCATTTGTGTGAATCACTTACGGAATATCCCCCAGGGACTTTGAGAAATAGTCCGTAGGAAGGAAGAACGTCAGAACCAGGTATATCATCTAGCAAAGCCCCTGGGAGGTGATGTGGCTTCCATGGCTTCTACATCATTTAGGAATCACTACTGTCTGGATTCCAACGAAGCTGCAATGTTTACGTTCCCTTCCTGCCAACCATATTCCATGCCTAAGAGTGATCATATCTGAAAGAAGATAATTCTCATCACGACTTTCTTTAAACAGTTTTAGGGCACTAAGTATGAAGGGTAACACCCTGACAAAGTGCTGCTTGACACTCTTGGAACTGGAAAACATGAAAAAAAAATAAAGGGTCCCTAAGTACCAAATATTAGCTACATAAGCTATGGACCTGTTTTGGATTAGAATGGCTCTCCTACCATCCCCCCATTCATGTATTAATCCTTTATACATTTTGACTGTTTGGAGATGGCGTTTTAGAAGAAAATTAGGTGAAAGAAGGTCACAAATGTGAGACCCTGTTCTGACAGAATCCCAGGCCTTATGACAAAAAGGGGTGATACCAGAGATGACACTCTCCCTGTTTTTCCTATGTACAATCAGAGGAAATGCCATGTAGGGACACAGACAGAATGGAACCAATTGGTTGATCTTGTATTTCCTAGCCTCCGGAACTATGAAAAATAAGTTATCTATTGTTTAAATCACCCAACCTATAGTACTTTGTTGTGGCTATCCAAGGATTCTAAAAAAGACCCAATAGTCCTTTGCTGGTTGGTCATTGCTTGTAAGTGGGAGTGGAAGGTTAGTTGTACATAGTACAAGACAATTTCTGTTAAGAGAAATTGCTCGTGCAATTTATTTACACACTATAGATTTGCTAGAACAGCCATTCCCCTTCAGTTCGTGTATACCTGTGTTCTCTGGGTTCTGCCCCTTGCCTTGCCTCCACTTGTTCTGGTTCACATGTCTCCGAAGGATTAGGTGGGGTGGGAGCCATTCCAATGTATGTCTCTGTTTCTCCCCTACTTCTTAGACATTCCATCTCCAAAGAATGCAAAAAAAAAAAAAACCCAAAACAAAAAATGGCAGCAGCAATGAAAAAGCAATCAGCTTAACTTCCTGGACATGGTTAATCCATTCTGAAGACTTTCCAATTAAGGAAGAGCCATCTAGATGAAGTATAGAAGTGTGGCCATATGCTCAACTCAATGCAAACATATGACTTTGGCTGAGAGGTTTTAGCAAGTGAACATAAAGCCTAAGCAGAACGCTGCACTGGGGGCAGGGGAGGGGTGACTTCTGAAGTCATAGCCCTTGCTCCAGCAGAGCTAGGATGCCTATCCAGAAATCTGAAGCCACTGGCTTCCCAAATGTAACATACCTAGCAGTGGCTGTCTGCCCAGGCAGAAGCAGAGAAAGTAGAGGCCAAAGGAAACAGGGGTCAAGCTTTACGTTCTTCTCCAGAATTAGGGGGAATGGAGCAAGTCCCTAGAAGTAGATGGGCCCAAACTGCTGGTTTTATCTAAGTACAAACCCTAGTCGTTCTAGTCACCAGGAAGCCACCAAGTCTTCGTTAACTCCATTCCCTTGGACTCAAAATCACCACTTACATAGAAATAAATCTAAATGTATTTTAACATGCCTCAGGAAAAACACTTTCCTGTGGAGGTCCAGGGCTCTCTCTCTTTCTCTCTCTCTAGCTAAGTCAACTCTTAGATCTCAAGTGCAGTTGCAAGTGCTAGGAACTTGCCAGCACCATGGCCCCAGATGACATCTGATTGTGATTGCCAAAGTGACTTTGTGCCCAGAGATTAGGATCTCCAACTGCCTTGTGGTTTCCAAAGGTAAGAAAGGCCAGAAGTAAAGCGAGGGTAAGAGATTAAAAAGTCAAGGTGAATTGTTCTAGCATGCTGAGGGTCATTCACATGGCTTCTGGTTTTATAAACCAGAGTCTGGTGCTATTGAAACGTTTGCCAGCGGAAACCAAGGAAGCTCAGTCACCCAGCCAAGATGACTGGCAGCTTCCAGATGGGGTAATATTTCACCATTTGAGGCCAAGCAGAGAAGGAAGAGAAACTGACCAACTGACAGCAACCTGAAAGAATCTGAGGGCTGGCCAGATAATGACATGATGAAAAATGAGTTTTCCCTTAAAGGCATATACACAGGACATGGTCCCTACGTAGGAGATTATATTTAATCACCTTAAACTATGTTTCATCAAAGAGCTCTTCTTTTTTTTGCAAGACACTAAACACCTCTTGCCTCTTTTCAGTACTTACCATCATTCCGTGAGAGATCGGGGGCAAATATGGATTTGCACTGAGAAGCCCTTTTAGACTTTTCAAAGAGCAGTTCACACCACCAAGAGGCAAGGAGAGGTATAATCAGGAAAAAAAAAATGTGTGGGATAAGGAAATGAAGAGAAGAGCCGGAATATGTTCTCCAAATGACTTAAAGCTGGCTAGGGGGCAGGAGCCTTTGGCAGAGAAACAATACGACGGTTGCTTCGTTCTCAGGCCTTGCCATGGCTGTGACATTGTGCCCAGTTCTGATAAAATGAGGAGGGGAGGGAAGTGTAATAACACCAGAGAAAAGCCAGCTGGGGAGAGCAGTGCTCCAACTTCAAGTCCATTCACAGGCTCCCAAGTCAGCTTCCTTGACTTTGGCCTTCAGCCCTTGACTTAATGTAATTTCTCTGCTGGTGGGTTAAAAAAAAAAAAGGGAGAGAGGAATTCCTCTTACTGTGCCAGCATCACCAATCCCCTTCTCCTCTCTCCTCGGGGAGAATGCAGCAAGGGGGCCGAGACCGAGCCTGCCCAGAGATGGAGTGTTGAGACGTGAGGTAATGTTGGTTTCCAGTCTTGGCTGAAACTGGAGGGAACTTGGCAGAGGCCATAAGGAGGGGAGTGCCGGCTTGGAGATTTTTCTCCATGTTTGACCTGGATGCAATCCAACCTGAAACACAAATGAAAATTTCAGAAATGTTTCTTTTACCAGTGTGTGTTACCAGTGTGTGTGTGCGTGTGTGTGTGTGTGTGTGTTGCGGTAAGAAGGTAAGAATGGGAGCTAGTGTCCAGTCATGAAGAACAAGGAAGCTGTGGACTTGAGAACAGGGAGATTTTTTGATGCCCCAATTCTCATAGTCTGGGTTTCAGTCAGGGAGCCAGTAGATCTGGGCTCTGGTTACTTACCACTTACACAGTTGCTCACTTGAACTCAATCTCTTCACTCTTCTGACCAATGAACTCATTATTTGTAAGGTAAAGGTGTGAATCTAACCTAGAAATCAGGTATCACAGCTGGACTACATAAGAGGCAGAGATCCCTGAAGCTAACAGATCAGAGCCAGCCTGGGTAGAAAAGCCCCTGAGACTCTTTTCTCTAATTAGCCCGGGGTGGGGCGGGGCGGGAAGCTGGAAGTGGAGATATGGCTCAAGTGGTAAGAGCACCAGCATTGAGGGAATAAGCCAAATAAGAATGTAAGAATGATGGCTGGGAGTTTGGCCTAGTGGTAGAATGCTTGCCTGCTATGCACAAAGTTCAGTCCTTGGTACCACATTCATAGAAAAAGCCAGAAGTTGCACTGTAGCTCAAGTGGTAGAGCTCTATCCTTGAGAAAGCCCAAGGACAGTGCTCAGGCTCTGAGCTCAAGCCCAGGACCGGCAGAAAAAAAAAAAAGAAGGATGTATGAATGTGAGATTCTGAATTTAAGCATGAGTGGGGGAGGGAGGGAGAAAGAGAGGGAGGGAGAGAAATGGGAGAAAAGAAGGAAGGAAGGAAGAAAGGAAAAACAAAAAAGAAAGAAATCAGGTATTAGGTATTTTTCTATTCCAAGTGCAAGGTAAATGTGATTTTTAAATGTTAAAACTATATGTGCTTCTAAGACACATTGGAAAAATGGGAAATATTGAGTTGCTCAGTGCATTCTGTTGCTGTCATTTTCTAAAGTTTTTATTAATATTGTAAAGGTGATGTACACAGGGGTTACAGTACATAGTCAGGTAAAGAGTACATTTCTCTTGGGACAATGTCTCTCCTTTCCTTGCTCTCTCCCAGTTTTTCCCTCCCATTCCACCCAACAAGTAGCAAACTTCATTTTCAATATGGTGTTAAGTGAGTACCACTGCTGCATTTATTCATGCTTTGTCCCTCCATTTCTGTGGCTCTTTTTACACTCCCAGAGACATATAAATGAGCAGACAGAACAAAAAGGAAGGAAAACAGAAACAGAAAAAAAATAACTCTTGTTTTCATTTCCTTTAATCATTTCAGTAAATATTATTTTATGTTGCTGTTATTTGTTAAAGGACCTTTCCTATGTCAGGCAAATAAATGCCTCTGTGGTGAGTATGGGTGTTCTGTAGCATACAATTTGCCAAATAGTGGTTAAACACGAACAGAGAGAAATCTCTTTCACAAGTGATTAGGACTAGTATTTGTGGGTGCCTGTGAAATGACAGATTGTATAATTCTTCTGTGGGAGGGTGGGGTGCAGCTTGAAGGGAAAAACCCTACAGGCAATAATATTTTGACCTTGAGAGGAAAAAAAATATATTTATATATACACACTAGTTTGTACATAGAAAATAAAGTCTACCACGAAGTTTACATTCAGCCAAACCTTGGCTTGCTCATAAATAAAATGAGAACAGAATTGTTGATTACTGAGGTTAATGTTGTCGTTCTAACATGCAAATACTGTATATAATTAGATTAAGGAGAGATCTCCAAAGAAAGGGTGAGGATTGGAGTCACCGTGGAGTCGACAAAGGCACATTTTGATTTCATTAGCTAGCTGTTGGAGCAGTCTTTGGCATTTTATGGGTGAAGTCATTTGTGTCCGCTGTCTGGACTAATTGAGTGACAATAATAAAACGCTGTTTTTAGATAAACAAAGGGTGGCAGAGCTCCATCAGTCCCTGCAGGGAGTGCGTTGGTGCCTTTCAAAGAGCCACATGCCTGAGCTCACATGCGACAGTCATCTTGCAGAGGACAGTCAAGTCATTTAAATCAAGTTCCGTTGAACACAGTTTTGAAATGGAAATATCAGTGATCCCAGTTTCTGAGCTGCCTCTTTTTGTCCCTGGGAAGCTCCAGGCTCAGACTTGCTGTCTGCTTCTGTCCCAAATCTCACTCAAAGGAAGGAAGACCCTGAGTGACAGCAGAGATTGCAAGTTAGCAAGACTAGGGAATAAAATACCATGTGTCATATGTTTTGTGTATTGTGTGGGAACTGAACAGGCTGACATGGAAATAGTATCATAAACCCCAGCTGCCCACTCTCCCTCCCCACCCCTGCATGGAGACAAGATGGACCCAAGACAGAAGGACAAACACAAGGTTCATGAGGAAGATATATGTTGGTGGGGGTGGGGGACTGTTGTTGCCCACGTCCCAGTGGAAAGGGTTTGGGGGATGGGGATAACTACCTTCTCCTCTCCCTCCTCTGTCTTTCTTTCCCTTATTCTTTAGAACAACTCATGTATAGAAATGAACCACACCTATGGGTTAAGATTAAGATCTCAAGCTACATGCTAAGTTTAGAAGAATACTTATGGGCTGTTCTTCCACTCACTTTACTTTAAAAATAAAAATCATGTGCCAGTCCCATGTCTTAAACTCAGGGCCTAAGCACTATCCCTGAGCCACAATCCTTCTCAAAACTATGAGTACAAGGTGAGCTACCAGGGGCAATCTTTTTTTTTTTTTTTGGTGCATGTGCCCATCTTGGAGCTTAAATTCAAGTCTGGGAGCTATCCTAAAGGTTTCTAATTTTTTTTCTCAAGGCTAGCACTCTGCCACTTGCATCATAGCCATATTTCTACTTTTGGGGTGGTTAATGAGAAATAATGGTCTCATAGACTTTCCTGCCTCAGCAGGCTTCAAACTGTGAGCCTCAGGTCTCAGTCTCTAGAGTAGCTAGGATTACAAGTGTGAGCCACCAATGCCAAACTATTATTATTATTATTATTATTATTATTATTATTATTATGAATCATCAGCTTGAAGTTATTGGACAAAGGGGTTTCAATTCAGGAAATCAGTTTGAGTACGATGCATCTTGACCAATGTCTTCTTTTCCATCATTTCCCCCCCGCCTTTCTGATTCTTGTCCATCTCAAGTTGCCTGGTTCTGCTTGGGCTTGCATGTGTTGAATATTAGTATACTCACTTATCCTTCCTCTCTCTCCAGTTGTCTGCCCCTCTTTCCTTGACCTTTTTGCTGAGAAAATGCATTTCAGCTTCCTAGTATTCATTTTGTCAAACCATTTTGTTAGTTGGTGAGAAGTGTCACACTATTGGAATCTCCCCTGAGTATATAGTACTTTTTAAGTCCATTTATTTACGGGTGCCTAGGATCCTGTGTATGTTTTTATATATGCTTACAATTTATATCTAACTTCCACATATGAGAGGAAACATAAACTACTTGCCTCTTTGAGCCTGAGTTATTTCACTTAACAGTATTTCTAGGTCCATTTATTTCTTGGCAAATGATATATTATTCTTTCTGATAGATGGGTAGAAGTCCACTTGCTTCATCTGAACAATAACCTCATACAACCATTGGGCTTTAGTGGTGCCAAGGGGTAGCTGAGGTAGAGCTGAAACATTAATACCTGTTGTCTTAGCTGTCCACCTTCCCTATGCCAATTCAAACAACCACACACATAAGACAAAAATAGTGTGCTTGCATGGCTAACACAGCTTCAAACTGGGTTCTCTATGTTCTACAAACTCAACTGAAGCTCTTTTCCCCTATAAATCTAGGCAGCCATCATGAATGTTCACAAGTTGGCTGCAGTCCACTGACATTTTCATTTAATACCTCTTACTTGAATTCCTGCTATGCTGGTGCCAAGGAGCTAAACTTGCAAAAGACCCATGAATGCAGCTTGAAATTAATGCCAAGAGAAAGACAGACAAATTGTGTTAAACAGACTATTGGTCTAGTAAACCATGTTCATGGGGCCATGAGCAGCTTGCAGATGAAGAGCGCTGAACCAGCCCATTGACTTTTGGCACCTGTAGGAGAAAAAAAAATTCCTATTACTTTTCTAGGTTCTCCAGATGGTACTCTTTAAAAAAGACAAAATAATGAAAAGAAAAACAAACAAGTATATCATTCACGTGTTCATTGTGGAAGTACACAGAAATAAAGAACCCCCAAAAGTGGCTAGGCAGACTTAAATACCATCTTAGCCTAAAACAAAGAAGAGGGTATTTATGGCTTTGGGCTGAGAGATTCAAGTTATGAGAAGGTGACCTGAGAAAGCATGGTTAAGGAAGTTGTTTAGCAAGGTTTGTTATGCAGTCTAAGTCAATGGTCTAAGTTCTTGAGACTCTTCCTCTTCCTGATATGGCAGAGAGTGACGTCACCATGAACAGAAACTTTCTTTATAAATATGAATTCCTTTACAAAGGAAATGTGTATGACCCGTTTTAAGAGCTCTTCCTGTGTCTATGGATTCTTATTGGTCTCTCGCTCAAATATATACTCTTTGGCATATTTCCAAGAAGCATTTTTGTGGGGTGGTGTATTCTGAGATTTCTCAGGCTCCTCCTAGAGCTCCATGGACCAGATTCTCAACTTACTCCCATCGTCTTCACCTTCCAGGTCCACAATGAATCAGCCTCCTGTGAATTCTCACTACTTACGATTTATCATCATTATCTCTTTCTTGATTTCCTCTGCCCTCTCCCAGGACTCTGGCTTGCTTTCCTGGGATCTGCAGGATGAGGACAGAAGACAACTGAGGAGGTAGAGGAACAACATGTATATACACTGGGTGGTTTGCTGAGGGCCTTGGATTCTATGATGGAGCAACACAAGGTTCTTAGGCTACCATGAACCTTAATTGGAAATCATTTGTACTCACCTTAAGCTCTCTCTTCAAGGTAGATTCTTCACAATGTTTCAGAGGCATAAATTTCTGTGTAAGCATATGCGGTCGAAGGCCAGAAGAATCTCAGCTCTGATGTTCACTGGGATCTTATGGGCTGGAAAATAGGATATCAGATCTCTGGCAACAATTTCCCCAAGAGAATCTAAGAATCTCTTTACCCTTTCCTGCTCTGTGTGGCCCCCACTGACTCTTCCACAGTACTCAGAGGTTATCGTTGTTTTAGCTCATTTAGGCACATTTCTCCTTTCTTCCTCCTTGGGGAAAGCATGAACCATTCCCCTGAGATCTACAGATCTTATCCTGATTTCCTATCTCACTTGAATGCCATTCTCCTCACATCCCCACACCCCCACCTGGCTGGAGCCACCCACTGGAGTTATGGGAGTTTAGGAAGATTTCACCAGAATAAGGAAAGCCTGATTATGAGCTGACTTGCCACCAAAGGCAAGGCAAAGGAATTTCTGAAGAATGATTCAGTTGCAGAAGGGATCCCTGGTCAGACATGTGGCCAAGTCCCCCATGAATGTTTTGACTCTTTTGGTAGACCGCTTCTGCTACTGTTTACCCAGCACCAGGGAGATGCTGTGAATGGAAGTCTTTGCTGACAGGGTCTCTTTGCCTTGTGAATAGGGCCGATTGCTAAACAATGAAGCTATTACAGAAAGAGCAGGAACTGGCTGGAACCAACAACTGTATTGGAGGTTTAAAGAGCTATAATTATCCAAACTTTGAACACACAATGATATCTGTTGAAAGTGAACATCTGGGAGGGAATCAAGCCATCCCCATTAAAGGAGTGAGGCATATCCTATAGATGACTCCGTGTTAATGGGATGGTGATTTTCTCAGATGTCACTCAAGTTAACAAATGTGCTGAAAGGTTTAAGCAGAACAAATGTGCAGGGAGGGAGTCCTGGATCAAGGAAAGAGATCTGTTTTATAAGATCAACTACAAATTGGCTGCATTACACGTTCCAGGTTGCTCCTATGAACACTAATTAAGAGAAATAGATGTTTTATGAGGTTTTTCTCACATAAAAATAAAGCATTTTTTGTCCTTGCCCATTTCATCTCAAAATAAACTAAATGAGAAGGATGGGATGAGGGCAGAGTAAGAAAGTCTGAGGGACTAGGGGTTTTATAGGGCTGTGTTGATGATAGACACACTATAAAGATAAGGGGAAATCAGTTGTGATGAGAGATTAAAGCCTTTCATCTATAAATAGATTTGGCTCAGCTAGCAGCATTGGACTTCTGCTTTGAGAATGATGGTTACAGTCTGTTCTCTTTCATAATGTTCTGTCCTGAAACAGAATATGGCTGACATGCTTAGGATCCTGAGCAAGTTTTTAAGACCTATGCAACCTAACTGTTAAGAGTTTACTCCACCCATTTCTTATTTCTGGGGCTATTCTTTAGGTCAACAATGAAAAGAACAGATCTAAGAATAATGACTGAAAAGAACTTTGAGTTTATTATCTTCTACCTAGGAAAGTCTTTTTTGGGGACTATGTGAGGAGGACAGAGGGGGATTGTGGAACAGGGGTTATTCTTTACTCTTTCTTCCCCAACTGTTTGTGGGGACTGCCTCTGTTGGCTCAGGCCTGAGGTAGAAGTCTCAATGATTGAGCTACTTGGCAGGGCTGAGTCAGAAGAAGATGGTGGTGTGCTGTCTGTGGTTTTTCTAGGTTTTCTATGTGATTTTTGCTCCATTCCTTGTTTCTGGGTATCCTTCCCCATATTTAATGCCCTGCTGGCCCTTTACATGATTCCGTCTTACATTTACAGATCCCAAAGCAATCTGACCAGGCTGGTGCCTCACTGATTCCAAGAGATGAGAATAATATATGCCAAACATCAACGTCCCCCTAGGTATTTGCTATGCAGTCCTAGCTGTATGGTTTGGTGAACAAGATACAAAGTTCAGGATGAACAGCTCAGGTCACATGGTATCTTGAAGGACCCTGGTTAAGCATTTAGCTTTTACTAAGACCCCATAACAGGCCAGTAACTATTTGTCTAAAGGAGAATACTTTACTGTGGTTATTATAAGAATTTTCCTCCCAAATCCAAAGTTCTATAGGAAACATGTTTTATAAGAGCTGCCAAAGGCAACACACACACACACACACACACACACACACACACACACACAACCACCACCACTATTATTAACACCACCACCCCTAAAACCACCCCCTCTCAAAACAAGTATCTATTGTGCACTGGCTGACATCTCACATCCCATTGCTCTATCGGATCAAGGGCTTCAAATGGCAGAGCAGCTTCAATAGCAATGTGGATCTGGTACAGAGCCTTTCTTGTGCTAAGACCTTCTCAAACCTAGAAGTTCTGGGGATCATTCAGGCTGAACTATTACCTCCTGGCTAGAGTTTTGTTGCTTTCAGAATGCAAAGAAGTCCAGTAGGCATTACTCCTAGTTCTTGGCTGTAGGAGGTACCAGATGAATCATCATCATCAGTTTGCCTTAGAAGAGATGGATCCATATGCCTGTACCAATGGATTCCCTAGAAAGTCCACTGAGGCTGAAGATGTCCCAACTTTTATTAGATTTATATTCCATCCACAGACACAATAAGTCAAAGGAGTTATTACTTCTGGTTCATTAATACCAATAAGGCTAGGTTATCAACATGAAAAGCCAACATGATATCCTTGGGGAGGGAAAGAAAACTGAAATTGCTGTGGATTACTATGCCATAGTGCTGGAAGTTGGCACACACCTGAAGGACGTCAGGGAAGGTATTTTACCAATGATGCCTCCCTGGCAGAAAGGAAACTGCTTCTGGTGGGCATTCTTGATGGATACGAAGAAAAGGGGACTTGCCAAATCAGTAGTTGTCTATCTATCAGGTACCAAAGGATTATGTTAACTTTCCCAAGCAATGAAACCACATCTGGTATAGCAGCTGGAATCAGCATTATCACCTGGTTAAGGTCCTAACAATCCAATGTCATCCTCCAAAAGCTGGATGCATTCTGCATAGGCTGCTTAGGCGATTTGAATGGGCAATTGTTGGGAGTCTCTGAAATCCCGTAGAGGTTAACCATTTCCCAAGGTAGTCCCCGTTCTTGTTTTTCTCTTCATCTTCCTCACCATATTGGCCCTCAGTTCAAAGATTAAAGAACCGATGTGGGGGTTGTGCCAATTGCTGAGTATGTCTGGTCCAATCATGCTTTTTAGAGTCGGGGAGATAATTGCAGGATGGATTCATAGACGCTCACAGGCCTATGATGCTTCTATGAGGCATGCCTAAGCTCAAAAATCATTTGTCACGATTAATGACAATTAATATTCTAGGTCTCAACTGGCTGATTCTGAACTAGCTAGCTCTTTGTGCTGTCCTTTGTGGCTAGTTCTGAACTAGTATCTAGCAGTACTAAAAATGACTAATAATTTCCTTTATCTTTCTTTCCTTTTTTTTTTTGCCAGTACTGTGACTTGAACTTAGGTCCTAGACCTATCCTTGGGCTTTCTCAAGGCTAGCACTCTACCACTTGAGCCATAGCAACACTTCTGGCTTTTTCTGCGTAAGTGGTAAAAAGGAATCAAACCCAGGATTTCGTGCATGCTAGGCAAACACTCTACCACTGTGCCACGCTCCTGGCACCAATAATTTCCTTTTTCTGAATGTATTTACCTTAATGAAAGATCACATACATATCCCTTTGGGGAAGGTCCATCCATTTCCCTGCAAACGACATAATATTCTTTTTAATGACTGTGTATCATATCACATTTTTTGGATCCACTTATCTATTGAAGGAAATCTAGGCTATTTCCATAGCTTGGCTATTGTGAATAGTGCAGCAAAGAACATGGATATGCAAGTGTCTCTATGGTATCTGGCTTGTGATGTCCTGGGACTGAATCCTTTCTAACTGCCTTAGTCGTAGCCCGGCATACAGAATGTCTGCTTAGAGAGCCCATATCAATAAATTCTACCAGATTCAATTTATGTTCCAGCCACTATTATCCTATGATTTTAATATTCATTCCTGTACATGTTCCCAAGGTTTCTAGCTATATAAATTAGAAAGTTTCAGTAGCTCTTTTGGAGTGCAGCACACATCCTCATGAGTCACACTTTGTACTTTGCCTGAGAGGCATGCAGGGACAGGAGTCTAATTGCAGGTCTAGAAGTAAAGAGGAGTGGAACGAGTGAATCTTAGGAGAACCATCTTCGGGTGGCATGACATGTGTCTTGGAGGAGATGATTGCAGATCATCAGGAAAAGCAGGAGTAATCTATCAGGAGGAGGGTGAGAGAGGAGCTGCCCCTACTACCAGGAGTGGGGAAGAAATTAGCTGTGGGCATTGCCAGTGGGCAGATCAACCTCTTCCACCAGAAGAGAAGACACCAGAATCTAGTGTCCCCAGCTTCCCATGGTTCTTAATTCTGACGTCTAAGAAGTCATTGTTTCCCAGTTAATCCTCTCCGTTCTTTTTTACAGTATAGAGTTCAGGTTGGGTAGGAATTCAGCCAGACTTGGAATGAGATCCTAAGCCTGATTTTTTTTAGCAGGTCCTGTCCTATGGCTGTAGGTCTTCTTATGGATACATACATACTCATTTATGTGGTGCTAGAGCTCAGAAACAGAATCCCTGAAATTATCCATTTCTTTTACCACTTTGTCCAGTGGTATGGGATCAATCAGCCAATCTCAGGATATTCATTTGTTAAAAAAAAAAAGGCTTTTCCCCATTTGGTAGTTTTTTTTTATTTTGTAGAACTTAGTCAAAAGTTTTTTTCCTCAATTTTTAGACCTATAATTCTATGCTAATTTTCAGTTTTAATTTAATATTTGTATCATAAATTGTCTCCTTGATTAAATGTGAGTGAAGATTCAAATTAACCTACTTCTCCAGTGACAGTTTTAGGGAATAACATGTATGATTCTCAAAGATTTCACAAGAGCTTGCCACTGTAAACTCTAAACTCTGCCAATGAATTAGCTTCATCACATTTTCACAGGGCAGTGGATTAGACTTCGACCTTCCCTTTTCCCTCATCATTCTTCCAGAAATCTCAGAATTACTCTGCTGGTGAATGACTTGAAGTTCCATAGCCATTGGTCCTCTCTCTCTCTCTCTCTCTCTCTCTCTCTTTCTCTCTCTCTCTCTCTCTCTCTCTCTCTCTCTCTCTCTCTCTCTCTCTCTCTCTCTCTCTCTCTCTCTCTAATTTTATTTTTCCTGCAACACTGTAGAAGTGCCGGGACTAGTGAGGAGCTGGTGTTGGCTGAAATCCTCTAAACTTATCTTTGGAAATCAAGGATTCTGCAAAGCAAGTGTGCAGGCAGCATCGAGTTTTCCAGCTAAATGGCAGGCATGCTTTCGCTTTATGCACAATCACTCTCAAGTGCACAGGAGCATTTTTTTCCCATTCTGAATTCAGTATCTATTAAGAAAAGACATCCTTCACTCCACCCCACCTTCAGGCATTGCAAATGGTAGGTAACACCCCTCAAATCCCCCCCACACCCCTTCCCAGAACAACATCCATTATTTTTTGCCTGCATTGCATCTACTTCACAGCTCAAGGCATGCCAAATCACACACGTTCTAAGTACTTGTTGCTAACAACAAATCTCTCTCCCTCAGAGGCCAAGCACAGCCTATATTTGGAATGCCAGAGCATCTAACCCTTCCCTGGACCACATTCTTGATCAAAGATGCCGCCAAGCTGTAATATAGCCCCACCCTTTGGATCAACTCTGTAAAACAAAGCAACAGAAAACTAGAGAATTAATCATGTTCTTTCCCACGCACAATTTTCTCCTTGGAAAAAAAAATAGCCTTGGTAATCTCAACCTCAGGGGACAACTGTGAACATCTGTGATGATAAAAATATTAAAAGTGATCAATTCTTAATAGTAATTACAGATGTGATTTGTGGCTGGTATAGCATAATTGCTGGTCCTTGCTTCTTTCTCTCTCTCTCTCTCTCTCTCTCTCTCTCTCTCTCTCTCTCTCTCTCTCTCTCTCTCTCTCTCCTCTATTATTTTTTTGTCAGTTGTGAGGCTTGAACTCAGGAATTGGGTGCTGCCCCTGAGCCTTTTTGTGCTCAAGACAAGTACTCTACCACTTGAGGCACAATATCACCTCTGGTTTTTTGAGTCACTAATTGTAGCTAAGAGTCTCATAGGGACTTTTCTTCCCTGGCCAGCTTGGAACCATGATTTTCAGATTTCAGCCTCCTGAATAGCTAGAATTACAGGCCTCAGCCACTAGCACCTAGCTCTTTATTTTTATTGAAATAAAACCCACCTAACATAAATGGAAATGGAAATTTGAAAATGAGAGATTCAGTGGCATTTGGTACTTTTGCAATGAGATGCAATCATATCTCTGTTCTCTAAATATTTACATTATCCCCAAAGGTAAATCTATACTAATTCAACATTCATTTCTTTAAAAATATTGTGTATTGTTATTGTAAAGGTGATGTACAGAGGGGTTACAGTTACATAAGTCAGATAAACAGTACATTTCCTTTCTAATAATGTCACCCCTACTTGCTTTCTCCAGGTCTTTCCCTACCATCACCACCCACACAGTTGTATAGTTCATTTTCAACATAGTGAATCTCATTGCTACATTTGTTCACCCTTGTCTCACCATTGCTGTCCCCCTCACCCTCCCAAAGACAGATAAATGAACAAGCAAGACAAAAAGAAAACACAAACAGCAACAAAGGAAACAAGCTCTCATTTCCATTTCCTGCAGTCCATTTTGAAAAATATTATTTTATATGATGAGATGCACATAGCTATTGTGCCTTTGTGATCCTCTCCTAAGAATATCCAACTCTGGTCTCACTCTGTGTGAATACCTAGAGACCTGTATATTTTATCATGTCCCCAATGTATTTTTTTTTCCTTTTACTATCCAGTGTGTTTACTTGTAGATTTATAGGAACATTCTGGTTACCACAAATGAGGGAAACAATGCAACCTAATTCTTCTTTGGGTCTGGCTTACTTCACTTAATGTAACTTTTTCTAAGACTCTCCATTTCTTTCTGAATGGTACAATATCATTCTTTCTGATGGATGATTAGATTAAACTTCCATGATTAGATTAAACCCCATTTTCTTGACTCATTCCTTCATTCATTATGGGGCACCTGGATTGATTCCATATCTTGTCTAGAGTATGAACTTCTTATTTCTTCCTCTCGTTAGTGCTCAGAAACAAAAATTTACTTTCTGCCTCTATGGATTTAATTATTCAAATATTTAATGGAAGTATAATTATACAATATGTGTGATTTCTTCTGCCTGGCTTCTTTCACTAGCATAAGAATTTCTGTGGTTCACCTCCATGGTAGCATTTGTCAGTTACTCATTTCTTTTGCTGACTAATTACTATCCTGTTGGATATGCCATTCTTTACTTGTTAGTTGTTGTCCACGGACACTTGAGCTTTGTTTCTATCTTGCCTTTGCGAACAATGCAATTTTAAGCATGTACCTTTGTCTAAGTACCTCTATTCAATTCTTTCAATCATGCACCTGGCCACCAATAAGCTAATGAAAGAGGAGTCATAAGAAATTAAGATCTTTGATCTCGGATTCCAGCCTCCATTACTCAGAGAACACAACTTCCTGTGGTTTCATTCCCTGGTCTGTGGCAGTCACGCTTGTTAATTCATTCCTAATAAAATGTTTGCCTTTGAATCCTTGGTTCTGGGTGTGCTTGTGGGGATCGCAAACTAAGATTCAAAGTTTATTGATTTTCAGCTTTTCTCTTCTCCTAATATCTGCAATCAAGGCTAGGAATTCCCTTTCAAGCACAGTCAAAGCTCTGATATGAAATATCTGATAATGTGATTATATTTGCAGTGCAGTGCTAAGCTTTGATAGGCAGTACTATTATTTCATTGAAACTTTTTCTATTTTCCATGGTAATTTCTTCTTTTGCCTATGCTTGCAACTCAGAAGTCTCAGATCAGCTTTTTGTGTGCTTGAGCCATCCTATGTATAATATCTCCTCACAGTTCACTGGCCAGAATTAGCCACTGGGCTCCATCTGGTCACAAAGGAGATAGAAGCCAAACTTCCCAAATTGCATAGGATATTCTCTTGGGTAAATGCTAGGATTCTGTTAGAATTGACAAATCTGAGCTGAAATCACTGGGCTTTCTTGCAAACACATCTTCTAGGAATTGTTTTCCTGCTCTCCGAAGTGATTGTGCCAATACATCTTGCCATACCTACCACATTATGCCTTTGCAACACTTTGAATTATCAGATTTTAAATTTTTTGATAGTTTTTGGTATGCAATGGTATCACACTGTTTTTGTTTGCATTTTCTTGACAAATCAGCTGGTGAAGTCTACTTCATGCCACCTGTTCCATATTAATTTTATAAAGTTGTATTCTTGAAATAACTCCTTTAAAGTGAATTTTAGAAGCTTTACAATAACTTATTTCTATTTTTATTTTAAAAAACTACATTCTATTTTGTAAGAAGAAATGGCTCATTCCTCCATTGATTACGTCACAATTCTCTCAAAGTCATACATTCATTTTAGTAGAAAGTCAAGTCATCATAATGAACAAACCTAAATTAAGAAGGAATTAGGAGGGGCCGGGAGTTTGGCCTAGTGGTTAAAGTGCTTGCCTAGCATGCATGAAGACCCGGGTTCAATTCCTCGGTACCACATACATAGAAAAAAGCCAGAAGTGGTGCTGAGGCTCAAGTGGTAGAGCTCTAGCCTTGAGAAAGTCCAAGGACAGTGCTCAGGCCCTTAGCTCAAGCCCAGGACTGGCAAAAAAAAAAAAGAAGGAATTAGGAATTAGGCTGGAGATGTAGCTTAGTGGTCGAGCACTTGCCTAGTATGAGCAGAGCTTTGGGTTCCATTGCTAGCATGAAAATAAACAAGGAGAAAAACCGACCAAAGAAAAAATGAATTAGGACATTATCAAAGGTCAATTAAATTTTTTCAGGAAGGATCAGGGAATATTTTTTTTCCTTGTTTTGCAATTACTCAACTCTGTTTATATAGGGCAAAAGCATAGATGTGTGAGTATAGTGTGACTGTTTCAGTACAACTTTAGCGATACTAAAATGAAAACTTATGTAACTTTTATGTCGCACAAAATATGACTCATAACTGTTCTAAATGTTCAAAAGCATACAATGTAGACAATAGTTTATATATAGTTAAGGGACCCTAGCTTTGAGACCCCTGACCTATACTAACGCGAAAGCTAGATGAAATGCGAAGCATCCACCCACTGTTCATGCAATGTGTCTTTAAAACAGGGATCTCACTTTGCAGGATGATTCTTAATCCTCTCACCACTAGACTAGACCATCTCTGAAATGCTCTGAAATCTATTCAAGTATAATTGGGAATTTGCTATTTCCTTATTTTAGTCAAGGCGCACATCATACTTAGGTCCAGTAAATCTTCTCCCTTGTCTGCTGTGTATATAGAAACCTAGCCTTAATTGTCTTGGCCGCTGGGGCTTTGCATCTGTTGAACAATTTTATTTAAGTGATTTACTAATATTGTCAACTCCAGTTTTGCAGATGAAATACTCAGATGTTATATCCTTCCAGAGGCACAGTAGAACTTTCTGGAAATATCTTTATTCGATTATGTTTAAGGTGAGAAAGCAAAAAATCTAGAGGATACCAGAGGAGACAGTTCTCCATTTATTTTACTAGAGCCAAAAGAGTTACAGTTCTTCTGTTCTCAATTCTTTATAATGCATGTTAGTGACAATGAACTTGATGTTCATAGTTATAGATGAGAACAAACACTGGTGGTTTTCTGAAAGAAGTCAATGGTCACTCTCGAGACGTGTAGCACAGTCACGCCACTTTGTCTACAGCTTCTCATTGGTTTTTAGAGAATAGCTTCTAATTCGCGGTGTGTCTGTGTTACCTTCATGCTCATGGTGCATGAACTACAAAAAGAGAGAAAGTAGAAGATGCTTAACTGTTTCTGGGATACAGAAATTAAAGTCATCCCCCCTTCTCAGTCCCTACTTGATCCCATTTCACATTTTCTGTTAAGGTAAGGAGGCAAGTTTCAATTGCACGTAGCATGCAATTGCATATAGCTCCCAGATTATTGGTGAAGTAAAGGAAATTCCTGTAGTTTGTGCCCTAGTTGTGTTTCTCAACTGCCTGCCCACCATTGTCTGTGGAGATCAAATCAATCAGGTGTCTGGCACATTTCTTGAATGTCAGTATTTTTAAAGTATTGGTTCTTTAGGTACATATATATGCAATATACATAAATTATAGGAAAGAAGATAAATATTTAAAATATGACAACTGACTGAGGGCCTAGAGAGATGATAATTGAAGGTTTTGCATATTAGGTAGTTACAAAGGCAGATACAGTCTAGGTATCATTTCAAAGACATTTATTATTCTCTCTCTAATCCAGCTACTGGTATAGGCTTCACATTTACTGATACATCAGAGAAGAGACCAAAACTACTTCTTCCCTAAGAAAAAAATTAAGATGACTTATGCTAATAAACCTAATCCGAATTGTAGTCATGTTTAGGGAAGCAATGTGCTTTTACCCATATTAAGATACGTATTTTCTATGGAGCTATGGAGCTATCTAAGAGATGTGTGTACATATAGCGTGCATATGTGTGGGTATGGGCATGTGTAGAAAGTTTGTTTCTAGCATTAAATTACCAATGTCTTTCCTATCTAGTATTTTTCACATTTTGCCCAACTCGAGATTAAGTTCTAAGCTGTTTTTGCCTAACGAAACGTTTGTTTTCCTCCTTTAAAAAATCATTCTCTGTCCTAGAAAATTTAGAAGATGGTGCAGGTTTTGAACCCAGACTGCTAATTTCCAAACTATAGTCTTTTATGTGGAAAATAAACCAATAAGGAAGCAAGTTATTTGTGTCAGAATTGGCTCCATAACTGTAAGATTCCACACCTAGTCCATTCATTGCAGGAAATTTTTGCCATTTTATTTCGTTTGAGGGCATTGTCTAGCCTTCCTTTTGGCCATCGGAATCCACAAGAGCTTCTGTTACAGAGCCACTATCTTAGAACATTTCTCGGCTCTTTCCTGAGCTGGTAAAATCTTGGAGAATCACAGAAATAAATGCAATTCACACACAAAGGGAATCCTTTGTATGAGCTGAGCTGCCCCCATCAACACAGCCATGGGAAGTTCTCATAACCTCATTTCCCTCTGTTAATATTACTGACTTACGCATAAGACAGAAGTATTCTTAGAAGATATATGGCTTCCTCTTACAATTGGCTTGGAATGGAGAAGCAGAGCCCCTAGGGTCAAAGCAAGACACTCATGAACCTTGGCCACTGTAAGACAAACAATGGAGACCTTATTCTAAATTTGGCTTCTAAGCAAAGGTTTTCCTGGTGACCTCGTTTCTCTATAGCAGTCATACTGCTCCAGTGACATTTAGCAACACACCCAGCCATCATGAGTTTCCACTCTGCCCCTGGTCTCTCATTGTCTTTCAAATGGATTTCTCCATCTGAGTTTTGCCTCTGATGACACATTTCCTCCAAAATTCTGCACAGTAGCAAAAGTAAATACAATTTCCTTCTGTCTTACAACCTGAGAACCACTAGCCAAGAAGAAGAACTAATGAATGGCAGAGGGAGGAAATTTCTGTGGTATCTGCCATGCTTGGAGTGACCCCTGTGAATCTCATGGTAAAACTTCACATCCACATTCACATATGTATGATAGTTGGAGGCAAGGCCGTAGGGATTCGGTGACATCATTAGAGGGATCTCCCACAATGGCCTGGTGGTGACTTTGTAAGGAAAGGAAAACCAGAGCTCACACACCATGTTCCAATCCAGGAAGAAGGTCTCCACAATTAGACGTAAGTGTCAGGTTCTTCAAATTCTTGGTCTCTAAAACTGTGACCTCTGAAAGCCTCAATTCTTTGAAATTTATGTCATCTGTTGTATTCAGTGAGCTCAGAGGAAAACAGTGACAGCATTCTGCCTATGTGTAATCCAAACCACAGCCATATAGATAGCACAAGCTGATGTTTCTCATGCTTAGAACGCCACCAAGCTGGAGGCAGTATATTTTCTGACTATTGCATTGAGGCCTATAAGTCTTGAGTAGTCCATGTAGTTTGTCTAGGCCAAAAGCTCCCAATGAAAAACTAAATTACCACCATTTCCCTGCTGTGACATGAGGCAAATTCTCTGGTAAGAAAACTGGAAAAGTGGGAAAGGTATACAGAGGGATGCAAAAGGAAGAGAAGGTGGATTCTATGGAGAACAAACATTCTACTTGACTTTATCTTCTGATGATCTGAGACAGCAGACTCTGGCCCAATTCCACAGACACCCATGGGAATGCTTGGGATATCAAACCACCAAGAAAGATCCCTTATATGTCACTACAATGAACAGTCTGCATGCTACATTTAAACTACATCACATTTATTTTTACATTTATGTTATTTTTTGACACACTATATATGCAGACTGCCTCCAAACTTGTCAATGTCTTGCCTCCACCTCTCAAGTGTGGAGCATTGTATCATCTTTCAATAACACAACCAGTTATTTCCATTTCTTTCTTTTCTTTTTTTCATATTTTTTATTGTAATTAATAGAACGGTTACACTCTTTCTTTTCTTGAAGAAAGAAAATACCCCATGGTATTTTTTCCATGTTAAATTCCAAAGGTTGGGACCTGGAGTTTGGCCTAGTGGTAGAGGGCTTGCTTAGCATGCATGAAGACCCAGGTTCTATTCCTCAGTACTGGAATGGAACTGTGGTGCTATGTCTCAAGTGGTAGAGCTCTGGCCTTGAGAAAGACCAAGGACAGTGATCAGGCCCTGAGTTCAAGCCCCAGGATTGGCAAGAAAAAAACATTCCAAAGGTCTACTTCTTTACCCATGTCTCAATGTCTTCCCATTCTATTCGTGCCCAGGATAGCTCAGATTCAAGCACCTCCTAACTAAGGTCAGGTTTGAATTGCTTTTGCACCACTGTGACTTCCTACATGCACACTCAATTCCACAGAGAAGGAAATTAGAGGACACGACAAAGATGGCTCAGAGGAGTTTCCATTCGCATTTACTCAGACTTCATGAGGAAACATTCTTCCCAGCATCACTTTTTAAACACCCAGATCCACAGGAATTGGCACTATTCATGTGGGGTATTGTAACAAGTCAGAACGAAGTAACAAGATCAATCGAAATCATTCTCTACAGGCCCTAACAAAAATGTCTAGAAAACTGCTAGAAGACACAGGGAAAACAGTCCATGTAAGTAGAATAGAATATTCTTTATTCTTTCTTTATTCCTTGTTCTTGGGACAGGGTACCCCTATATGATGCAAGTGAGCCACAAACTCACCACCCAAACCCTCAGATACAGTGGTTACAGACAGATATGTGCCATTGGGCCTGGCTAGAATATTGTAGTTCATTGAAATGAGTGAGAAAACTATAAGTAAGTACCATACATATTCTTATTTTGCCAGTTGACTTGGTGTAGAATTTTGTTTCTTCCTGCCACCTTGCAACATTTTCAAATACTTACATTTTAAAAAATAATTTTGATAACTATTTTGTATCAAGGTAAGGCAGTGTTAGGTTGATATGATTGTCACAATTGTAAGATTTATTACAAGGCTACCATAATGATTGATCCTGAAAAAAAAAGTATCTACAGATGGATGACAAAATGAAAATCAGAGATGGAGGTAATTTTTCACAGTCCAGATTCTGGTTTCAATCAAGATTTGGCCCATGTGTCAGAGAATTCTCAACAAGAGAGAATGAAATAAAAGCCAGATGAGTGAAATCAAGAGCGATGGGAAAAGAAGATGTGGTCTTGTTTGTGAAAAACTCTGGGTAACACGTCCACAGAGAAGATAATAGTGGAGCAGAGCTTGCCACAAAATCCACAGATACCAATTATCTAACCACAGATCCCAATGGTTTTGCCTTATGTGGTAGAAGAGCTTGGCCTGACAATTAGCAGACTCTTAGTAAGCAGCACTGAATTCAAGTGGGAGGAAAATGAAGAAGTGGAGACAAAATTAGAATTTGGAAAAAATATCCGCATTAACAGAGTAGGAAGAGAAATGGGAAGAAAAAAAGCTTTCAAAGAAGTAGAAGAGGAGATAATAGGAAACCATGTCACCACGAAGACCTGGAGAAGAAAACTGGTGAACAATCTTTTCTAATTCTGTAGAAGTGTACTTTACTCAAAAGTGTGATCTTCAGACTCATGCAAAATAAACATTACCCAGAAACTTGCCAGAAATGCTTTTCCATAACTAAACCCAGACATCCTGAATCAAAATTCCTCGGGGCTGAGGCCCATAATTCTATGTCTAATAAGCTCTCAAGGTGAATTTTTTTTAGCACATTTGAGTTGGAGAAACAAGGTCACTTCATATGTCTGGAAGACACATTGCTAGTAATATAACTGTGGTTTCTGATTCAGAGAAAGTTCAGAATGTTGGTCCTAGGTTCTTCACAGAATTAAGTTTAAAAAATTTCAGGCTAAACTGCTGATTCTATTCACTATTTCTTAAAATTTTTCTTATAATATCTCACTTCAGTTGGAGTGGGAAGGAAAATGATACTAACATTACAACTACTTGAGTGCCCTCACCTAAAAAACACACTCTCATTATATAATACAGTCATTTCTCTCAGTCACTATCATAAGGACAATCATAGAAATACAATAAACGTGCAAAAATAAAAGTATATAATCTCTAAAATTATAAGATGAAAATAAAGTTGTGCTTAGGGACATTTATAGCATCGAGTGATGTTATTAGAAAATAAATCTAAGCGTCCACCTTAAGGAAATAAAAGAACCGAAACCTAAAGAGAATTCTAAGCTTCCACTTTAAGGAAATAGGAAAAGAAAAGAAACCCAAAAGAAAAAGGTATAAAGAACAGAAATCATTGGAATTTATAAAATAAAATTATGGAGAAAGTCAATAAAATAAAAAGTTGGTTCTTTGGAAGAATCAATAAAATTGATAAGCTTAAAAGATTCTTGTCTAATGGAATAATGGAAGAAGGCAACATAGATTACAGTTATGAAGAATAAAAGAAGGCACATCATCATAGATACTATAGATATTGAAAAGACAAAAGTACATTACAAAGTGTTAAAGACATAACTTCAACTTTAAATCATTTAAAAGACACAAAATGGTATAAATAATATGCTTATTAAAGACACTGAATTTATGGCTCAAAACTTTCCAATAAAAGAAATCTTACTCAGGTGGTTTCATCTATTAATTCTGCCAAAAATTCAAGGATAAAAATCATACTAATTCTATAAAAACTCTTGTGAAAATTAGAGAGAAGAAATAATTTCCCAAGTGATTCTTTTATAATGGGAATACCCTGATATAAAACCTAAATAAATGGACTAAAGGAAAAGATAGCTGCAGAATATACCCCAGAAAACATTAGCATAGCAAATTCAATAACAGATATACATAGATATACACTTATATATGTATATGCACACATACACATATACATGTACATATATGTATACACACATTCACATGCATATGTACATTATGTATATGCATGCATGCACGTGTATGTACATGTGTGTGCATGTGTAAATATGTGTATGTGTGTATACATATATATGTATACATAGAGAGAATATATATACATAAAGAGGGAATAGATAGATAGAGGGGGGGGAATAATAGGTCATAGTCAAATGGAATTTGTCATAGGAGCCCACACTGATTCAATATTAAAAGGCCTGATTCAAATTGTATATATGCGTATTTGATTATTTGAAATAGGATAGAGAAGGGGGAAAACAAGATGAGGGGTGGGGGCTAGGGGAGGGAAGTGAGGACCAAAGCATGAGAAAGGATATCAATGTTTGTGAAGTAATGCACCTTCTATCTGGTGAATATAATGCAACCTTTCTATTAATTACAATAAAAATATATGAAAAAAAGAAAAAATCAATGTGATACATAACATTAACTGACAAAAATAACAATCACATTATCATATATATATATTTCTACAGAAAAGTCTTTTGACAACATTCATCATCTATTTCTTTTAGAAACCCTCAGTAAGCTAAGAAAAGAGAAATTTCAGAACCTTGATTTTTCTATGTAAATGTTATAATTAAAATAAGGATATCCACTTTCATCACCCCTGTTTGATACCATACTAGAAGTCCTAGCCATCCTCAGGTAAGAAAAAGAGTTATAAAGCATACAAAAAGAAAAAAAAATATCCCACACACTTGCCAGATGATATCTACGCTCATGAAGCATCCACTATATTTCTATAAGTTAGCAACTAAGGGTTGGAAACTAAAATTAAAATATTATCACTCAGGGCCGAGAGTTTGGCCTACTGGTAGAGTGCTTGCCTAGCATGCACGAAGACCCGGGTTCGATTCCTCGGTGCCACATACATAGAAAAAAGTCGAAAGTGGTGCTGAGGCTCAAGTGGTAGAGTGTTAGCCTTAAGAAACTCCAAGGACAGTGCTCAGGCCCTGAGCCCAAGCCCAGGACTGGCAAAAAAAAATATTATCACTCATAGTAATTCCTCTGAAATGAAATATATAGTTGAAAATACAGAGAGGACATATATTCTGAATACAACTTTAAAAAGTCTGAATAGATGGGGAGACATACCATATTCATGTATTTGACAGCTCATTATAGTAAAGGTGCCAAGGTCCCTCACTTGACAGATTTAACATGATATCCATTAGGTTTCAATCTGTTTGTAAACATAAACATACTGTAATAGCCAAAACAATTTTGTGGGGAAAAAGAAAAATAAAGTTGGCAAACTCACACTATCCAGTTTCAAAAATCATGAAGTGCCTGACACATTGTGTATATCCTTTTCTGCTACTGAGAAACTAGGAAAGAAGAATTACACATGTCTTGAAACAGGTTACAATTTAGTGCAAGCTTCTCAGTTTTATGGTGATTTCCTTTTTCTTACAATCACAAACATTTGTATGCCCTAGTTCTCTGGCAGGAGAAACACACATACACACACACACACACACACACACACACACACACACACACACACACACACATACACACACACACATGTCAGACAGACATAGAAAGATATAGGCTTTAATTTGACCATCATTCTTTAAACATTAGTTCTTGGGCCTGCTTATTCTGAATAACCAAGAGAGGGCTCTCTCTTATTTTGCTAATTCATTAATTCATTAACGGTTATTGAGCGCCCACTATATATCAGATACTATTTAAGATTAAGCCATGACCCTACTTCCAGCCAGCTCATAAAACCAAGAATGACCCCACTATGTAACAGTGATTCATTTACAAGGAAAGCAGGCTATTATTTTAAGGAAACAATCCATGAGTTATTTTTTCCCCTGCTACTCCCTCTGATATGCTAGCTTTAAATTAATCTCCTTAAGGGATATAGGTGGCTGGGTCAAAAGCAGAAATAGGCTGAAATATATCTTGAGTTTTATTTCCAAAAGGCTTTGCCCTAGCGTAGGAAGAATAGTACAGAAACAGACTAATCCTGGGAGTTAGGTAGAAGATTGGAAGACTAGACTAAAGAGGACTAATATTTTATCATGTGCTACACACCTAATTTCACAGCAAATTTTGTTAGATCGAAGGAGTGGTTTTACAGGAAATGTTAGGACCATTCTCAGAGGGGCTTCAATCGGAACTGAGCTGTAAAGGCTAAGATGAGGGTAGGTAAATTGGGAGACCTTAGATGAATAGAACATTAATGTAAAAGCAGACAGGCATGGCACCTCTTAGGAAATTTAGGAAGTTTGATTTTGTAGATGTGGGTAAGAAAACAAGCTGGCAAATGTTGGCACAAAAGCAAATATAAAGGGATGCATGTCTAAGGGTAAGGATTTTGTAGCCAAAGGTTGGAGAGTTTTAGACAGAAAAGAAATATAAACAGATTGTCACAGACCAACTAGCAAATGTGTTAATGATAGCGATATAAAGTGACTTAAAGTCCTACATCATTCGTCGAACCCTTTAACATTGTCAGACAACAATCACCTTAGTCTTGTTCATGTTTTAGTTTTTAGTATCCACAGTATTGGTTACCAAGAATGGAAAAGATATTACTTATCTAACATAACAGAGTGTCTTGAATATCTAACATTGTTTGTTAAGTCATTCTGTAAGTGTAAAATTAAAACCACCCCAAAATGACAAATACATGAAGAATAGCAAGTCATAAAAAGATCCAGTCATGGTAGATTTCTCAGGTGAGTGTTGGTGCCCTGGGGTAGGGATTAACCCTTGGTAAATATAGGACAGTGTAAGTACAGCCACCTTGGTCTGGATCTGTGTACTGGTGTCAGTGTGATGAGAGTCATTTCCTTTTATCTCCCTCAGAAGTTGGTAAGATGAAAATATACCAGAAAAACAGTGAGCAGAGGGATTATGTGTCAGGGCTGTGGTTGGAATCCCAATTCTATCACTTACCTGCTGTTGATTTTCACCAAATCTCAAAAGTTCACCTAAAATGAAGATACTGGTAGCCCGTGGGTACAAAGTGTCATGAGAAATAAATGCGTCAATCTATACAAAGTACTCTGAAGTGCTGTGACTGGTGATAAGTGGTATGGAAATACTGGTAGTATTATTCCTTTTCTACTTTTATTTTTTTTTGCCAGTCCTGGGTCTTGAACTCAGGGCCTGAGTTCTCAAGGCTAGAGCTCTATCACTTGAGCCATAGCACTACTTTTGGCTTTTTTTTTCTATGTATGTGGTGCCGAGGAATCGAACCCAGGTCTTTGTGTATGCTAGGCAAGCACTCAACCAGTAGGCCAAACTCACAGCCCCTCTAACTTTTCTTTTTTTTAACTTTCTTGGGGTTTGTTAACATTCTCCAGTCATTCACACCTGCCACATATACTTTATGTCTGTCTGAGAGTTTGCATGGATGTGTGTTGCTGGACCAATTGAGGCTCCCATCTAGCTATCACAACACCTGGTCTCCACAGACATCTGAAAACAGCTAATCAGAAAAGAAAGTAGCCAGCAAAAGACACCGAGATCGTGTATTTGTTAACTGTTTCCTATGTCTCAGTCAGTCTAGGATGAACACGTTTAATCAATGAATGGGGTATTAGAGCTTTTGCTGACCATGAACAAGGCCTTGGATTCTATCACCAGCACACACACACACACACACACACACACACACACACACACACACACACACACGAGAGTGGGGGGGGGTTAACAAAATTAAGAAAAGAGTAGCTAGATGGTTGTGTATACTTATAATCCCAGCTGCTCAAGAGGCAGTAGGAGCATTATCATGGTCCTCAGTTGAGCCTAGGCAAAAGCATGAGATCCTGTGTGAAAAACCAACTGAAGCAAAAAGGACTGGGGAGTGAGAGAAAGTCTTGACAAATGGTAGAGTGCTTGCCTAGCAAGTGTGAAGCCATTGGTTCAAACTCCAATACTGAGACACACAGACACACAAAGAGTGATGTGAGCTTTGGAAAGAGCAGAAGTAAGAAAAGGAAGCCAAAACGGTTGGTCTCTATCCTATTTGGCTTGAATCAATGATGAGGCGGTCCATCTGAAATATTTTCCAGAGAGGTGATAAGCATTGATGCTTGACTATTTTCACAGGAATGCTCCTGATAAATTGACACAAACTGGAAGTTTTTAAATGGTCCCTCCAAAGATGCTGCTTTATTTGAGGTGATGTTTTTGCCCACTGACAAACCAAAGTGCTATGTCCAGCACAAAGGTGGATCTTAGAGCAGGAAGTTGTTTGACTGGATTATAGTCAGTAATCAGGTTTCTGGGCATGATCTGATGGGTATGAATTCTGGTTTATAAGAAGAATCGAGCACTAAGTTATTCTTTCCATAAGGTGACACGATATGCACAGAAATAGCCAAAATACCCTATAGCCAATGCAGGGAATTCTTTCTGAGACCTGTGCTGTCAGCCTGTAGCACAGCCCATGCATCCAACTAGAATGGATAAGAGTCACTGGATTGCATTTAGGGCTCGGGGTAGTTGAAAACTAGCAATGCAACTTTTATAATGTGGAAATACTAAATCATGTAATATTGAACATGTTTCCTCAATTAAACTAGTCACACGTCAAGTTCTTAAGAGCTACCTATGGCAAGTGTTTGCCATACAGGACAGTACAAATATAGAACCATGGCAAGAAGTTCCACCCACCAGCTCCATTGAAGGGCTGATAATCTGTCAAAGGCCCAGCCACACAGTGCAAAGTAGTTGTTTCTGTTCCCACACAATTTGTTTATATGTTTGTTTATTTTCAGAGAAAAGTCCTGCTTTGGAGACCAGATTATCCTCACATTTGCCGTCTTTCTATCTCAAGATTACAGGTGTGTGCCAGTATGCCAGGCTTCCATTCCCTCCTTAGACAGCAGGAAAGATTTAATGCTTAATGGCTTGAGGAATCTTACTGCCAACTAAAGGACAAAAGACAGCACAAGGCCCTGAGTTCAATTCCCAGTACTGCTAATAACAACAAAAACAACAAATAATCACAATGACCATGGGAGATAGTTATAAGCTCCAGCAGGTCAAATATTTGATGGGGTAAAAAAAAAATTGGTAATCATTTCTCTCTCTCTCTCTCTCTCTCTCTCTCTCTCTCTCTCTCTCTCTCTCTCTCTCTCTCTCTCTCTCTCTCTCTCTCTCCCTCTCTCCCTTCCTCCCCCCTCCTTTCTCTCTCCCTCCTCCCTCCAATTCTGGGACTTGAACTCAAGGCCTGAGCACCGTCCTGGAGCTTTCTCAATGTTAGGGCCCCACTTGACCCCTGGCAGCACTTCCGGGTTTTTTTGCTGTATATATGGTACTGAGGAATTAAACTCAGGTCTTCAAGCAATCAAGGCAAACATTCTACCACCAGGCCATACCTCCTGGCCCCCAATTCTCTTTTTTGGTGTTTGAACTTTTAAATCCTATGCCGTACTAACTAGCCGCTGAGAATATCCAATCTCTAAGGAGTGTTCTGAAAGGCTTGATTGCATCCTCTTCTCTTCTTGGCTCTCTTCGTCCTGTTCCCCAGGCAGTCTAGCTGCCAGCATGCTTGGCAGTGCCCAGGTGTGCTTCCAGGTAGCTGAGTCTCCTCTCTGCGTGTGCTCGCTTGGCCCTCTCCTAGCATAGTTTGCATCCATCTGCTCTTCTCGCCCTTCCCTGCTGCAGAACTAGGTGTTGTTTTATCCCCTGGAGGAAGCCCATATTGTTCTTTTCCCACCACAGAAAAACAAACCAGGAGCAACAAGAAAAAATATGGAGTGCAAGCCCGCCTTTCCGGGTCATCAACATTCAAGCAGACATGCATGAAAACGAGCGTTAATGTGCTGCATGATTCAGTGTTTGCATGACTATCATATCCCATAGTCTGCCTAACAGCCATCACATGATAATAAAATTCTATTACAACCAGCATGACGGTGAGCCAGGCAACTAAAGATCGGAGAAAATTACAGAACAACTTTGGTGATCACAATAATGGAGGTGGAAAAGCCTTTATGACAGAGGCCAATGTGAACCACTTGGACCTGTCAGATTTTCTCATTTTAACATTTGTGATTCCTTTGTCTTCCTTAGAAAAAAATCTAAAAGCCTCTCAATTATGAAAATAGATGAGGCCTAACAATTAAAATAGAAACAAGATGTATGAAGTAGTCATATTTTTGGTTTGGCTATCCAGCTTAGGTTTTGAAAATTCTTTGAAATGTCTTAGGACTGCTGTCTTGTTGAGGAAAAACAGATTAAAAAAATACATGTCATCAATTCATTGTACAAAGGGGCTATTTATTTATTATTTTGCCAGTCCTGGCAATTGAACTCAGGTCCGGGGCACTGTTCCTGAGCTTTCTCAAGGCTAGCACTCTACCATTTGAACCATAGCATCATTTCCTGCCTTTTCTGTGTTTGTGGTACCCCATTGAACCCAGGGCTTCATACATGCTAGGCAAGCACTCTACCACTAGGTCACACTCTGGTCCACAAAGGAGCTTTATTTGAACACGTCCACAGATGATTGTGATATATTTTGATCATATGCACCCCATCGATTGCTCTCCCTTTTTTTCTCCCTCTTCCTTTCCCAAACCAACCTCAACAAGCTTCACTGTTCCATTTTCACATGTGTAGGTAATGTATTCTGAGCAGGTTTGCGCTTCTTCACCATCTCCACTCATCTTCACTCCTCCTGCAAGTATCCACATTATTTCACCCTCCTAATAAACATTTCATTCAAATGCATATGAATTGGGCTGGGAAGATTGCTTCATGGTAGAGTGCTCACCTAGTATGCATGAAGCCCTGGGTTCAATTCCTCTGTACACATAGGCAGAAAAAGCCATAAATAGCACCATGGCTCAGGCCCTGAGTTCAAGCCCCAGGACTGCAGGGAACAGGGCGGGGGAAGCATAAGAATTTTTCATATATACTGTACTTCAAACAGAGTCATTCTCACTCACTTTTCTCCACCCTCAACCAAAATTTATTAAACAGCCCACAGTGAGTTTGGTTTGACCATCTCCATTCACAGATGTGATGGATTTCAGTATTGTTCACTCTCTAGCCCAGCATATCACATCCCCCTCCCGGAAATACACACACCTTCTGACCCTCAACCACAATTTGATGCTTGTTATGTGTGTGTGTGTGTGTGTGTGTGTGTGTGTGTGTGTGTGTGTGTGTGCAGCATGTATGGGCTCATGTATATGCTTATCTTTAGAAAGACTCCAAATTTTCAATCTTATCCTCAATATTGAATTATAGTCTACCCTATCACATTTTCTCATTCATGTATGTATACTGTTGGCACTGCTTTCATAATCTATAAAACTCACCACAGTGTGAAACAAACCAAGCCATTTGAGAACAAGACCATTTTAAAGATAAATAGGCATTTAAGTTTTGCTTTATGCTGGTCTGTTTTCTTCCATTAGTTTCTTCTTTTCTTTTTTTTTCATCCTATTTCTCACTGAGCATATTTTAGTATCTGTTTGCAGAGAATTGAGCTTATTGTTTTAACAGTGGTACGGTTCACAATGAAAAAGAGAAATTCCAGATAATATAAAGCTTGGAGTTTAGGGTTTTTTTTTTCTTGAAAAAGATATTTGTATACATCTTCTTGCACAGACAGTTGTTAGTTACCTTATTTGGGGCAAATATATGCCAGTAGGCTTCAGCCTAGAACAAATATTTATAGTGAAGCCATAAACCCCAAAACATGGCTTTGAACAGATGCTGACGGAGGTGGAAAAGATGACCAATTGAGACTTGGCTTTAGACACACCAATGGAGTCACTACAATAAATCATTAAAGACATTCAAATGGATGTTTATTGGCAGAATGCTTACCTCAGTGAGGCTAAGGTAGAGGATTAAAAGGCTCTGGGGGCTGAGATCTCACATAACTAATGGGCATACTTCTTTCAGACAGAAGGGCCAAGTCTTCGTCATCGTGGTAAATCTGTAGTGACAGACGTTTGTTCTATATTTGTGAATGACCTGATTTGGCATGCAGGCAGCTAGTTCTAGTGACAATAATGGTAACACGGTGTGAGGGAGAGAGAGAGAGAAGAAAGGGAAAAAGAGTCAGGGGGGGGTGGGAGGGATGAGGAAAGGAATCCATGCAGAGAGAAAGGGAGCTGGGGAAGGGGTTGTTAAACAGTTGGAGATCTTAAGTAGCTATGGGTGACCAAAGAAAAACCTGCCTGATTGTTTCAATTTGGGAGGAAGCTTCCATTTGTTCCTAATTGATTTGGGAGATTTGCTTTCCCTCTGCCACACTCCCTCCCTCCCTCACTGCAGTCGTCTCCCCTGGAGTCTCTTGGGAAGGTATCAGAACAGCTGTCAGACCATGGTAACTGGATGCTTCTGTATCAAAAAGTCCCTTGAAATTTGCAAAATTTGATTAGCCCTCCACCTTTTATGGGAGTCTTGTAACCCAAGGGTATTTCAGGTAGGAGAGTCACTGGCTCTGGGATGAGGAGAAGAGGGAAGAGCTGTCAATCACTAGAGGAGAGGGAAGCAGCCTTATGCCCTCTGCTACCTCTTCTTCTCTCAAAGCAGCTCCTTTTTGAGGTAACATATCATTTATGGCATGAACAACTGTGACACCCAAAGAGAACTCTATGTCCTGCTTCTGACTTGTTAATGTGACTATGGACAATCACGTCCATTCTCTGAACCTGTCCACTTGCTAACCTGTAAAAAACAATCATTCAAATGATGATCTCTAGGAAGCTTTCAGGGTTAAAAATCACGGTTCTCAACATTTCTATTTAAGTAGGTAGCCCTAAAGCCATCTCCTCAGGGAGGTCCTCCCACAGCCTATCAGTCTCTAATCCAGCACTTCCTACTATTTAGAGGCATCTTTGTTTTTCTTTGTGATTATCTTACTAATGTAGTAGGCTGCATGTTTCATGAACAGGGACACAGCCTGTTGATTCATCACTTCCTTTTCAGTGAAAATATATATACAGGTAAAGTGCTTGAGGACTTGAATGAATGCACACAGTGAATTTTCCATGTTGTGTTGCTATATGGGTTTGCAAGCAATAGCCAGTCTCAGTCTAGTCAAGTGAATGGGCATGCAATGAGGGGCATACAAGCAAGTAAGGAGTGGGGAAATTATCTCCTAAGGGATCACAATCAGGCCCTATAGAGAAATGAAATAGGACTTATCACTCTTTAGGATGCACTGGGAGCTTTATAACTTGGCAGTACTCAGATGCATAGCACTAATTCAGATCAAATATCCAATATGCTCTACCCCAGGACTCAGTAGTATTCTTACCACTTCTAATCCCAGATTCTCAAAAAGAGGTGGGGGGGCAGCTTTCTAGGGATCCTGAGGTCAAATTCCTCCAGAAAGTATTTGATTGGTTGATTTAATTACCATTTTGGAGCAAATCTGCCCTTCACATTAGTGTTGCTAACCTTAGGAGCTCAGGAGAAATAGCAGTACAGCCTTTTCAAAATGCATATCCTGGGGACTTATTGATATCTAGTAACTTCCAATCTCCATCTGGTGCCTCATTGGACATCTGGCATTCCAGTTGGTCTTCTCCAGGTCATTCTATGGCACCCTTCTGGACCGTTGCTACTGCTACCTTTGGGCCAGGTGCTTATCCTTAGTCCAGACAGCCCTGAATTAGAAAGATAGAGTCACCAGGACCAAGTGTTTGAAGTGTACACAGCACATACTCAGAACTTCACAAATCCTTTCTGCCCATCTTTCCATCTATCCATTCATCCTCCCCACACCATTCAATATTTACACACAAGATCTGGTTGCAATATGCCTTTCTTTTTCTTCAGAAACATTCTAAGGAATGAAGACAAGTTAGCACATGAGAGTAAAATGTGGGTCTATAGGAACAGAGTGCCCCAAACATAACATAACCCAGCCCACTGAATTACTTGTAAAATATAACAGCTACTCATTTCCTTTATTTAAAAAAAAAACAAAAGAAGGAAGAGGAGGAGGAGGCAAACATTAAATAAAGAGCAGTTTTCACGGCTGACATTAGGAGATCCTGAGGGGAGAATGGAGTAACAGACAGAGAGGCAGGCTAAACAGTCATTTATCCAGCATAATGTGTACTGAATTTAAACTTGCACGAAGCATGAGAAAACTGGAACCTACAACTCCTGGCTACACTGAGCTCACAATCCAGCAGGGGTCAAGAAGGTAATGTGTATAAGAAGTCTAAGTGCCAAGCTTACATTATAGTTTTCAAAGACGCTTCTTATATTATCTGAAACAAAGAAGTCAATTAAACAGAGATTATGTGTGTTAGCTAACTTGTATTCCAAATTCCTTCTCCCTTACTTCTGTCTAGTTGATTTCCCAGGTTCCCTTGCAGCTGGGATGGCCATGTAACACAAGGGGAATGAGTACAAAGGGTGCATCCCTTTGTACCAGAGCTAAAGAACTTCATACAGTATATTTGAAACAACATCAGCAGCAACAACAACAAAAAAACCCTCTTATTTCTGAATCGTGGAGTTCATTTTGATTAGCATCGTTTTATATGGTCATATGCACATAGCTATTGAGTTACTGTAATCCTCTGCTATGACTACATAGACATATACTAATTGTTACAAATGAGGGAAACCATGGGGTCCCATGTTTCTTTGGGTCTGGCTTACTTCACACTTACTATGATTTTTTCCAAATCTTTCCATTGCCTTATGAATGGAGCAATATCATTATTTCCAATGGAAGCATAGAATTCTATTGTGTATATATCCCACACTTTCTTGATCCATTCATGTACTGAGTGGCAACTGGCTTAGTTCTATACCTTAGCTATGATAAATAATGATGTAAAGTACATAATTGTGTTTGTAGCTTTATGTGGCCTTGTTTGTGATCATTTGAGCAAATGCAGGAGAGGGATTACTGGACCATAAGAGATTTTTTTGTTTAGTCTTTCAAAGAACCTCCAAACTGCTTTCCAGGGTGGTTGAACCAGTTTACATTCCCACCAACCAGTTTACATTCCTTTTTGGCCACATCCCTGCCAGCATCTACTATTATTTGTTTCCTTCATGATGGCCATTCTAACTGGGGTGAGGTAGACTCACAATGTGGTTTTGATTTGCATGTCTTTTATGGCCAGAGATGAATATTTCTTCATGCGTCTATTGACTATTCTTATTGCCTTTCTAGCGAAAACTCTTTCAAATTTCTTTAGCCCGCTTATTAGTGGAGTGGTTCTTTCTTTGATGATTTTTTATTAGAGGGTTTAATTTTTAAGCTCTGTGTATATTTTTTGATATGAGGTCCTTGTCTGTTGTATAGTTTCAACATGATCCAAGGAATCCTAATGTATCCCCTCTCCCTTCCTGTAATATTTTCAGTGTGTCTGCTCTTACCTCAAGGTCTTTGATCCATTTGGAGTTGATTCTAGTGCAGGGTGATATATAAGGCTCTAATTTGAGTTTTCTACATGTGTATAGCCAATTCTGCCAGCACCATTTGTTGAAGAGGCTTTCTTCCATCTGATAATTTTGGCTTCCTTATCCCTTATCAAAGATTAGATGGCCATAGTCTACAGGATCATGTCTGGGTTTTCAATACTATTCCACTGGTCCTCAGGCCTGTTCATATGCAAGTACCAAGCTGTTTTTATAACCATAGCTTTATCATAGAGTTTGAAGTTTGCTATTATTATTCCTCTGGCACTGTTCTTTCTGCTTAGGATTGTTTTTGCTATTCTATTCTATTTGCTATTCTGGATCTTCTATTATTCCATATGAATTTTTGGATTGTCTCTTATATTTCACTAATGAGTGTTGTTGGCATATTGATGGGTATCACATTGAATTTGTAGATAGCTTTGGGCAGTATTGCCATTTTCACAATGTTAATTCTCCCAATCCAGGAGCATGGGAGGTATTTCCACTTCCTTAAATCTGCTTTAATTTAATTTTAAAGTTTTCATCATAAAGATCCTTCACCTCTTTGGGTAAGTTAATTCCTCGGCACTTTATTTTTTGTTGAGGCTATTACCAAAGGAGTTGCTTTTCTGATTTCAGCCTTGCATTTCTTACTTTTGGCATACAGGAAAGATACTGACTTTTATGCGTTAATTTTAAACCCTGCTTCTTTGCTGAACTTTTGGATCAATTCAAGTAACTTAGGAGAGGAGTCGATGAGGTTCTTTAAATACAGAATCATGTCATCTGCAAAGAGGGAACATTTTACTTCTTTCCCTGTTTGGATTCCCTTTATGTTTGTCTCTTGCCTTTTTGCTCTGTAGGAATTCCAATATAATATTGAAGAGGGGTAGAGAGAGCAGACAGCCTTGTCTTATTCTTGATTTTGGAGGAAATGGTTTTAACTTTTTACCATTGAGTGCAATGCTGATAGTAGGTTTGTCACACACAGCCTATATTATATTAAGGAATGTTCCATGGATTCCTAGTTTGTCCAGAGTTTTCATCATAAAGCATTGTTGAATTTTGTCAAATGCTTTTTCTGCATCTATTGATATGATCATGTGGTTCTTGTCCTTGCTCCTACTTATGTGTTAATTACACTAATTGACTTGGATATATTGAACCAGCTTTGCATCCCTGGAATTAATCCTGTTTGGTCATAATATATGAATTTGTTGATTAGATGTTGAAGCTGGATAGCCAGAATTTTACTGAGAAGTTTTGCATGGATGTTCATTAAAGAAAAGGGTCTATTGTTTTCTTTCTTTAATGGGTTCCTATCTGGTTTTTGAGTGAGGATTATGCTGGCCTCATGAGTTTGGTAGTGATCTTTCACTTTCAATTTTATTGAAGAGTTTGAGGAGTATTATAGTGAGTTCTCTTTTTAAAACCTTTTAGAATTCAGCCGTGAATTCATCTAGTTCTGGGCATTTTTTTTTGTGGGAGGTTTTTTATTGCCATTTCTATTTCAATACTTGTTATGGCTCTATTTAGTTGGTTTAGATCTTCTTGCTTCAGTCTGGGTATATCAATATTTGCTAGAAATTCATCCATTTCCTCCAGATTCTCAAATTTGTTAACATAAAGCTTTGCTAACAAGGAAACCTTATAATTCCTTATAATGTTCTGAATCTTACTTGTTTTGGTCACGATATTCCCATTCTCTTCTCTGTTTTTATTTATTTGGGTGTGTTCTCTCTCTTTTTTCCTTTTTGTCAGATTTGCTAAGCGTCTTTCAATTTTGTGGGGTTTTTTTTTTTCAAAGAACCAACTCTGCTTTGTTGATCTTTGCTTTTTTTTTTTACTCTAACTCATTTAAATCTGATTTAATTTTAATTATTTCTTGCCATCTATTATATTGGTGCTTGGGTTGCTGCACATTTTCAGGGAGCTTCAGGTGCATTATTAAATTGTTGGTTTGAGATTTCTCCAATTTGTTGATGCAGGAACTCATAGCTATAAATTTTACTATCAGGATTGTCTTTGCTGTGTCCCAGAGGAGCTGGTATTTTGTATGTTCATTTTTCTTAAATATCATGAACATTTGAATTTCCTTTCTGATCTCTTTAGTGACCCACTGATAATTTAACAATGTGTTGTTCAGACTCCATGAGTTACAGAATTTTCTGTGGTGGCTTTTGGTGTTGCATTCCAATTTTATTCCATTGTAGTCTGAGAGAATGTAGAGGATAATTTCAAATTTCTACATTTGTACAGGTTTGCTCCATGACCTAAAATGGAGTTTGTGCTGGAGAATGCCCCATGTGCTGCTGGGATGTTGCTGGGTGGAATATTCTGTATATGTCTATGAAGTCTAGTGTGTCTATGCAGTTATTCAATTCTGAGGTTTCTCTGTTGAGTTTTTGCTGTGTTGATCTATCCAGAGGAGACAGTGGTATGTTAAAGTCACCAACAATCAATATGCTTGGATCTATGTGTAATTTTAGGGTCAGCAGAGTTAGTCTGATAAAGTTGAGTGCTCCTGTAGTTGGTATATAGATTTTTTAGAATTGTTATATCCTCCTATAGGAGAGATCCCTTTAGTAGTATGTAAGATGAGCTCTTAATCCAATTTGACTGACATCCTTATAAGAAAAAGAACATTCAGCTGAGTACATATGGTTCAACTCTGTAATCCTAGCTCCTTGGAGGGCTGAGATTGGGGCACGCATGGTTCTGAGCCAGCCTAGGCTATGAAGTCTGCAAGAAAGGAAGCTGGGTTCAGTGGAATATGCCTGTGATCCCAGTAGCAAATCTCAGCTCAGAAAGTCATCCAGTGAGATGTGAGGTCCTGTCCCCAAAACATCCAGTGAAGAGCATGGCTGCAGGCCCAGCTCAAGTGATACATCACCAGCCTAGAAAGCATGAGGCCTGTACTCACATCCCAGCAGTGCCCATACTCCCAAAAGGACTCTTTGGAGAAGGCCATTTGCAATTAGTTACAGAGACAGGAGTGACACAGATACAAGACTAGGAATAGACAAGATTACTTACAAGAACCCAAAGCTAGAAAGGAAGAGGAAGGATTCTATTCTAGAGCTTTCACAAGGAGCATGTAGTGCCCACACCTTGATTCAGAGCTGTAGTCTCTGGAACTATGGAAGAATAGATCTCTTTTGTTAAAAGCTGCATACTTTGTGATAACTTGTCACAACATCCCTGGGAAACTTAGAATCCTTTCTCCTTTCTGTGAAGATGGGGTGCTTTGGGAACTGAAGGCACCTTATGTGGATGAGAATAGGAGCCATACAGCATAGAAACAGCAGACCAGAAAGACAGCAGCAACCTGTTTCCCAGTGACAAGTTCACCAGATTTGAGACCAGTAAATCCCTCGGTGTCTCAGTGATTGTCACTTAGGTTTTTCTGTTACAGATGGCATATTCCCAGCTAATGCTCTGCAGTCTATGGGGAATGAAATGACACAGGAGTTACCTGAATTCATGTCTCAGTCATGTTATGCTTGTGCATAAGTGGACCTGGGAAAGTCATTCAAATTCCTTCAACATCATTTTATTACTCTTTAAAATAAATTTTGAAAAAAAAAAAACAAAAACAAAACAGTATTGTCAACCGAGGGCTGTGGCTCATGCCTGTACTCCTAATTACTTAGGAGGCCAAGATCTGAGGATCAGTGTTCAAAGCCAGCCTGGGCACAAAAGGACCTGAGACTCTTATCTCCAATTAACCTCTAGAAAACAGGAAGTGGGGCTTGGCTCAAGAGTAGGGTGGCAGCCTTGAGCTGAAGAGCTCAGGGACAGCACCCAGGCCAAGTTCAAGCCCCATGACACAGACACACAAAACCAAGCAAGCAGTATTGTCCAATGAACATTAAATGAAATCTCTCATGGGAAAGCCAGGAGTTGGTCATCAAGCAGGCAGAGGAAGTCAATAAAAATTCCCAGGGTTGTCACTTCAAGGAGCCTCCATCCTGCCTGGGTTGCAATGCAAATGCCAATTGGAGACTGTTTTTCACATTTATCTTTATTGCCAGGCAGGTACTTTACCACTTGAGTCATACTCCTTGTTCTTTTAGCTTTTATGCTGCATTTTATATTTTATATGCATTATAAGCATATATAAATATATTACACTATATTGGGTTATCATTATATTTTCTGCCTGGACCAACCTGAACTACAAACCTCCTAATTTTAGCCTCTCAAACGTTTAGGAGTACAAGTGTAAGCTACTGCCCTATCTTTGCTTCAGTGTGTGTGTGTGTGTGTGAGTGTGTGTGTGTGTGTGCACAGAGAGTAGCCTTGATCAGAATACTTTATGAGACAAGAGACCATACCAATATTACAGAAAATTTAAATACAAATTAAATTGCTCCATCACATAACTTACAGAAAAAGAATTCCTGGGATGAAGGGCTCCAAATGTTCTCTCATCCCAGAGGAGGGAACACAGGTGATTATTTTCCAATCCTTCCGCCTCCTGGAACCATCCACAAACATACCTTGCTCATCCCAGGACCCTTCCTTTGGTTGTGAGCAAATATGAAGACATGAACTAGTAGTAACCAGTGGTGTCCCTTCTTCCCAGTCAGAAGGAGGCAGGAAAATACAGGGGGAGCCTCTTTCTGGAGCCCGGTGATCCCTGCTTTAAGAGAGGCAGCTCTTTAGTGTGGCCCTAAGGAGCATACTTCAGCCCCTCAGGAGTGTGCAGGGCCATTTGGACTTTCTCAGCAGCCACATTAAACAGGACATGTCTTTCACTGGCTTCCCACTCAGCAGGTGGGAAGCTCCCCTAGAAAAGCCAGTTCTCCCAAGGGCTGAGGCAAACCTCCCAGAGTCCAGTGCATCAAGAGTTAGATCTCAGCTGGGTGTCCCAGCTGCAGCGGTTTCTTATTCCTCTTGGAATTCAACTCAAATCAGCTGTTCACAAATGCAATCTAAACACAGGCAGGTCTGGACTCCCTTCCTTTCCCTTCCACCCATTCTCACCCTCTCACCACGTTAGAGCTAAGTGAATATGATTTTCCAAATATAGTTTTGCAGCCAGTGTGTTAGGCCTTCTAATGAGCCACAGTAATTGCTTCTGCTATTTTCCAAAATGAAAATCAACCTCCGAAGAGCAGCTGGTTTGTTGTAATGCTCTCCTCCCTCCAACTACATCTCACATTCCTTCAAGTCAGTGAAAGCCCAGCCTTGACTGCTTCTCTGTGAGCAGGGCCTGTGGGAGAGGCAGGAAGAATGTGCTGATATGGAGGAAACAGGCCTCCCTGCTCCAATAAGCTGGCTATTGTGAGCTTTATTATATTTAAGGGGATAGTGAAGGAGGAGGAGGAAAGGGGGAAGCTCTGAGTCTCCTTTTGAATTCTAAGATGCCCTATTATGTGCTGTGTGTATCGATGTATCTGAAAAGATAACCATGTGTTTAGATGACAGAGCGAAGATGCTTCTGTCCTCCTCCTTCTTTCAAGAAGCACTCTGAAGCCATAAAGAGAACAAGAAACAATAACACTAACCCGGTATTCTACAGGGGCAGGATGCATCTGTCATCCAGAACTGTAGTATACAAGGATGAGAAACAGATGGAGGAAAGGAAAGCCACTTAGTGAATCTGTAGGAAGTCAACCCCAAGAGTCACTATGAACCAAGCCATTCCACCTGTGAGTCGTGGGCAAGTCGAGGCAGTTGGAAGGCTTGGTCAAAAGTGAGCCCAACGCTGACACCATCCTCCACGATAGACAGGTTATAAAGTCAGGTCTGTGTGTAGAGCATCTGTCAGTTCCTGGCCCTTAATGGACTTTTTTCTCACAAAACTTCTAATATCAGCACAGTGGATTATAGATTCCAACTTTATAGGTTCAGACTCTACAGAGTCAGAGAGATAAGTCATTTGTCCCAGATAACAAAAAAAAGAAAAATAAGATGTACACTAATGTATTCTTAATTTCAAATGTAGACTTTCGATTCTACCACTTCCCCAGTAAAAGTGAACCATTTGTATCAGTTCTACCTGTATGTAGGTATTTAGCCAGACTGATGACTATTTGGTAGGGGACATGAGTGGTTGGGCTTAGTGTCTGTTCTCTGGGCTCCTGTCTCACTGCTTGACTCAGACATTTCATTCCAGCCACCCTGGGCTTCCTAAACCCACAGAAACAAATGTTCCTACCTCTCCCTTGTTATTCATAATATCTGGTGACTCTTTCCAACTGTTATGGGAGTTGCTTAGCAAGCAGATCCTTTGAACTACACACACAGTAGGTGAGGGTCCAAAAGGAATGAGAGCCAAGCAAAAATGTCACCCTGTATTCCCAGAGGGAGGGAAGATATTATGATAGCTAGAACCTTGTAGAGGTATGGACTTGTGGAAGGAAATTTGGTTATTGGGAGCATGCCCTTGAAGTAGGAATAGTTTTGCTTGCTTGTTTATTTTGAAACATAGTCTTTCTATAGCCCAAGCTAGCCACAAACTTGATACCTTCCTATCTCAGGCTGGAACTATAGACATGCATCACCACATCCATCATGAAGGAGATAATGGGATCCCTGTTCCTTCTCCTCCTCCTCCTCCTCCTCCTCCTCCTCCTCCTCCTCCTCCTCCTCCTCTTCCTTCTCCTCCTCCTTCCTTCCTTCCTTTGTCTCTCTCTGTCTCTGTCTCTGTCTCTCTCTCTCTCTCCACTATGATATGAACAAGTTTCTGTACCACATGCTTCTACCATGATGTTCTGCCTTTCAAAGGACCAAAGGACAAGACCATTCCTAGAAAGAGGCTAAGCCAGGAGTGAGCATGGGAATCAGGCTTCTTGTGAATAAGCTTTGGAGACTCCAGTGGAAACAAAGGAATGCCTTGGTAACACTGAAGTAGACCATTCCAGGAAGCAAGTACCAAGCTCCTAACCAAAGCTGTTATGAGTAATAGATGAATCCCAAAATAAGGTAGAAAGATATATGCCAGTTCTACATACAGCCACTAACTAAATTTCTATCTTGCAAAGACAACTTGTACAGGGCATCTACTTTCACTGACAAATCAGTAGCCTTAGTCCACACTCCAGCAGTGCCAACGGTCTTGATGTATAAGCAAATGATGTTCAAAAAGATGTGAGATTTCTTGTTACCATTGGGTCTACATCAAAAGCCTAGACTCATCTACTGGGTACTTCATATTGAGATCGCTAATGACTGAAACCTAGCCAACAGCCACAAAGAGGGATCAACTTTGGTAAACTAAATTGTGCCTATACTATACAGGAGAACTGAAGTGGTGGTAATTATTTGATAAATAACTAGTGTTTTATCATAAATAAATATTCATGAGCATCTCCATATAAGTAAGTACTGTCATATGCAACAAACCAAGCACAGTGATTCAATACAAACAAATACACAGCCAGACACTGGTAGCTCAGGCCTGTAATCCTAGCTTTTCAGGAGGCTGAGATCTGAGGATTATAGCTTGAAGGCAGACCAGGCAAGAAAGACACTTATCTCCAAAAAGTCACTTAAAAACCAGAAGTGGCACTGTGGCTCAAGATGGTAAGTGCTTGAGCGAAAGAACTCAGGGATAGCGCCCAGGCCCTAAATTGAAGTCCCATGACTGATCAAAAAAAAAAAAAGTAAACAGATGGACCCAGGATTCAGGAACCTGTACTAGTAGCTGGTTATTATATGAGCCAATCAGCCAATCACCATGGATCTGTAAAGAACTATACACAGGCCAATGTGACCCATTTTTATATAGCTTGTAAGACAAGACTTTTAAAATATTTTTCAGTGATTGAAAATAAGAGAATAACATTTAAGGACACAAATAAATTTTATGAAATGTAAATTTTTAGCTCCCATAATCCAAATTTGGGGGGGGCAGAACCACACATATTTATGTATGTATTCTCTATAAAGAGTTCATACCATGACTGCAGAGGGATTGTGAAAGACTCTGCAGATATGCACTACAAAGCAGAGCAGTTGTCAACTATTTGACTTCACACACACACAAGAGTTTTCTGCAGCCATATATAAAGGCTAATGAGAATGTGAGGCCCTGAATTCAAGCACATGCACCCAAAAATTATTTCAGAAGGTTGATACCAAAGGATCACGGTTCAGGTCTAGCAGATAAATCTGAGAAACTCTTATCTCCAATTACCCAGCATAAAACTTGAAGTAGAGTTGTAGATAAAGTGGTAGAGCTCCAGCCATAAGTTAAAAAAAAAAAAAAGCTGAACAAGAGCTCCAGGTCCTAAATTCAAGCTACAATACTGGCACACACGCAGACACACACACACACACACACACACACACACACACACACACACACACACATTTGCTGACATCCATATATTCTGATCTATTCTCAAAAGGCATTCCAAAAAGCACTACTTTTAGCCAGGTGCCAGTGGCTCACTCCTGGACTCCATGCTAGTCCAGAGGTTGAGATCTGAGGATCACAGCTCAAAGTCAGCTGGAGCAGGGATATCCATGAGACTCTTATCTCTAATTAGCACCAAAAAGCTAGAAGTAAAGCTCAAGGACAATGGACAGGCCCTAAATTCAAGCCCTAGGAGCCTCCTATCTCCTCAAACAACAACAAAGCACTACATTTGAGGAATTCAAATAATAAGAGCTGATTTTTCTTTTCTTTTTTTTTTTTTTTAGAAAAGGTGTTTCATTGTTAATGCATGTAAAGATAGGCTATGGAGATCGGTTTTCCTTTATTTAGCCTTGTGCATGCCAAAGCATTTCATAAACCTTTAGAGTTTCCCAAGTCTATGGAGCAGTATCTCTTTATCTGTATTATTTTTCCTATGGGTTCTGTCAACTTCAGACACCCCTTCAAAAAATTGAATGGAAAATTCCAGACATAATTGTTAAATCCTTAAATTTGCTGTATAGCGTCATGATAATCTCACATGGTCACAATCTGTCCTACGTATAATATGAATCACCAGTTTGTCCAACGTATCTGTACTGTATATATTACTTCAAGTAAGTTCTTGGCAGACATATCTGGCACCAGATTACCTGTTGTGATATCTCAGTGCTGTTTGAAAGTCTCCTTTGTTTAGCTGGTGGTCCCAAAGTACAATAGTAATGATGCTGGCAATTCAGATATACTAAAGATAGCTGTAATGTGATTCCATAAAGCAAAACGGGTGAAAGTTCTCTACCTAACAAGGAAAGAAATAAATAAAATCATAAGTTGAGTGTGTTATGATCTATGGTAAGAACACATACATTATGTATAAATCGGTGAAGAAAAAAAGAAATCTGTGCTGGTTTTGTTGTCACACCTGAAACTGCAAATGTTATGACCATGGAATATGATAACTGCTTACTTACAGGTAGGAAATGAATTAAACCTCAGGATTCAGCACTCTCTGTGGTCTCAGATATCCAATAGAGGTCTAGAGGTCTCAGGATATATCCCTGCTGGATACAGGCAAATTATCATATATTAGTTTATTTTCAGAGCTATTAATAAGGCATGCATATTATTTCTTATGACATGTTGGTCTCAGGAGATGGCTTGGTTGTAGACCTTTCTGTTTTATTTCTGAAATCCACTGCCAAACCAAGGCAGCAGTAGCAGCAAATAGGGTGGTTTCCCACTTTTCCCTACTCCCCACCCCTGAGGTGAAGGCCCATGCTCTAAAGCACAGCTTGATTGTTCTCAGAGTTTCAATATGAGTTCAGCCAAGAATTATGCAACCGAGATTTATCTTTTACACTTAAAGATTCTTCCTATATCCTAAAACAAAAGCTTGTGGAAGACCTCCAGACTACTCCTTAGTTTGTTGTACAATTACACATTGCTGCAATCCCAGGTCTGCATAAGGGGGTCTCAGAATGAGTCAGGCTGGGTCAGTTTGGGTTCAGGCATACTAGGACACATCTAGAGAACTAAAGTTCCATTTCTATGGAGACTGGAGAGCTCCTGGGAGAACATTACAGGAGAAACAATCCAGATATAATGGATTTGACCGCACACACAAAAAAAGGTCTGAATTATTTTCAGGGAAGAGACTCTGTCAGGGTAGTCTCTGGCCAGTAGACACTTGTTTGAGTCATATATGACCATAGCAACAAGAGATGTTGGAAATAAGACCACAGGAGCCATTTCTTTAATAATTCAGAATCCTGAGGCCTAGGTGACAGCTTCTAAACCAAAGCATGCATTCTTTTTGTCTAGTTGCACGACGCTGGTCCAGCAAATGCTCATACCATTAGGGATGCTGTGGCTCAGGTATACTCCTATATGAAAGAAATCATGAATCGTTAAAACATGGAGAGGTTTAATGATTGGCCTGAGGTCATGAAGACAAAAATAATGAGTGAAGGGCTTACGTCCAGTGTTTTTGTTTTGCTTCGTTTTATAATCCCATTATACCATGTTCCAAAAGAGTATTCATACAAAGAACAAAGTATGAATATTTTACAGAACTCCATATGTTTCTCAGTTTTAATGGTCGGAGGTTTGAGAATTGGCTTATTAGATCTTTTAATTTTACTAGCTATGATTTTATAGCAGGAGAAATATTAGCTATGGGGGTAGTAATGTGCATTAAATTAATACAGTTTGGTATCAGATGACCACAGTTAATATAATTTCAAATTCAACTTTAAAGTTGAATTTAGAGGCCACAAGACATATTGTAATAATCAGAAATATATAACACAAAAATGAGATCATTGTGTTTTAGAAAGGAACTTGAAAACATTGAACTAATTTTCCAAGTACAGAAGGAAACAAAAAAAAAAAAAGGATGACAAGCAAGTTCAAGAACAGGTTCATGAGTACATGTTAAAGAGAGTCGAATTATTCACCCTGGAGAAAAGGAAAAGAGCAAGACCATTTCCAGGATCCTCCATGGCCTCTTAGCTGAGATAAGCTACTTTAGTAGTGCAGAAGAACAGTTTAAGACAGAACTTTCCAGAGTAGGCCCAGAGGCCATGTGTCACATTGACTTTCAGAGAGAAGGAAATGAGCTAACATCATCTTCCTTTCGTTCATTTTCTGTGGTTGTGATGGTAAAACCTTAAAGAACAACTTGCACAATACATGGGTCCACATCACTATGGCCTTCTTCTCTACTGAGGCCCTGTTGCCTGGACTTTCTACCACCACCCTTGGTCCCAGTTGGGGACCAAGTATTCCCCACATGAGATAGTGAAGAACGTGGAGGGACATGTTATAGTCAGATCCCAACCTCCCACCTCTGGTCTCCAAAGGCTCATGGCCATTTCAAACTGTGAAGAAATGCATTCAGTCTATCTAGAAGGGTTCCCCAAACCTTCAACACCGTTCAAAAGTCCAAGTCCAATGTCTCTTCTAAGATGCAAAGCAAACTGAACTGGAAGCTGCTATAAAAATTCAGAAGTGACATTCTTCCCACATGCACTGGCACACAGTAACCATTCCCACTCCACCATGGGGGAATGAGAGCACATAGCAAGAGCAAAGCCAGCAGGACAAACGATAAATGCTAGAGATCTGTATCCAGCATGTGAGGGCTCATGATGTCATGATATGAGCTCCCACAGACTTTAGCAGCACTGCTCCTGCAACCTGGCTGGCTGTAAGCTGTGTGACATCTCTCGTGGGTGGACCTTGTCTACTCCCTGTGGCTTCTCTCAACAGCTGTTCCATGCACCTGGACTTGCCAACATTCTGGGATTTCAATCACAATGTCAGCTTCATTCTCATACCTTCTTAGAGGCTGCCTATGGGATTCCTGACTTGCAGCAGTCTCACTGATTTCATTTGAAATATGGGTGGAAGCTTCTGTGACAGTAACACTTTCATTCTGCATGCCTGCAAAACATGCATCATGGTAGTTAACCTTAAGTCTGTCTGCAACTTGAGCAGGTACTGGAGACCCAGGACTTCAGCAACTTCTGAGTGTCTGGCTGGCTAAATGTGAGGAAAAATTTCCCTGGGTAGCCCTCGACAAGCAAAGCACCCCTATGACGCTCTGTTCTCAGTTGAAAGTCTTCCAAATGGGGTTTAGACATTTATATGCTTGGGGCTATCTGTGATGGATAGTCTAGACAATTCCAGAAACATCACTAATGCATTTTTCCTGGTGTTCCAGTGCAAAGAATTTGGTTTCCTCCTCCCCCTCCCCCTCCTCCCCCTCTTTCTCCTCCCCCTCTTCCTCTCCCTCCCCCTTCTTCTTCTCCTCCTCCTCCTCCTCCCCCTCCCCCGTCGTCGTCGTCGTCTTCTTCTTCTTCTTCTTCTTCTTCTTCTTCTTCTTCTTCTTCTTCTTCTTCTTCTTCTTCTTCTTCTTCTTCTCCTCCTCCTCCTCCTCCTCCTCCTCCTCCTCCTCCTCCTTCTTCTTCTTTTTCTTCTTCTCCTTACTCTTCTCCTTCTTCTGCTTCTTCTTCTTCTTCTTCTTCTTCTTCTTCTTCTTCTTCTTCTTCTTCTTCTTCTTCTTCTTCTTCTTCTCCTTACTCTTCTCCGTCTTCTGTTCCTCCTTCTTCTTTTATGTTCCCAATCACCTCAGCATTCCCACTTACCTTGGCTCCAACTTTGCACACACTTCTTTTCTAGGCAAATTGCAAGTTTTTTCTTCAAATATTTCTATTCTGCTTTTAACTCACACTTCTTACTGAAAACTTTACTAAAACAGCCAGCAATAACCAAACCACATCCTAAATGCTGGGTGGCCTTGAAACATCTTCCACCAGCTTAGTTAGTCCTTTACCCCTTAAATTCAGCCAACCACACATTTTTAGCACATAGACAAAATGTAAATAAGTTCTTTGCCAGATTGTAATATTAACAGACACTAGTCCAGTTCCCAATGTATATTCCTCATTCCTATCTCTCTGAAGCCTCATGAGCAGTCTTTCCTGTGCACATCTTTCTTGGCATTCTAGTCTCATCTGTCACCAGGTCTACTCACTAAAGTCTGCTTACAGTAGTCTAGCACGTCTCCATCCATATCTCCAAACTTTCCCACATCATTCCCCCAAGTTAATTAATGTTCAAGCAGTCGCAGCAATGCCCCCACTTCTCTGGTATCAAGTTTTCTCTGTCAGGTATTTTACTGTTGCTGTAACATAGTCTCTGAGAGAACAATTCATCGCCGAAGGCATTTCCTTCATCTCATGATTTCAGTCCATGCTGTTTGGTTTGTTTCTTTTTATTTGTTTACTTGGCTCCATTACTTTGGCTCCATGGTGAGACAGAATTTAATAGTGGCAGGAGTACATGAAGGAGAAGGCTGCTTATCTCAAGACAGACAGGAAGCACACAGAGAAGGGACTGGAAACTAGATACAACCTTGAAAGTCATACCCAAAGTGGCTCCAGCAGGGCTCTAGTCTCCAAAAGTTCCCACCATATCCCTCCATAGCAATGCTAGTGAGCATCTAAGCATTCACAACAAAACACTGATTCTTTTGCTGTTCACACCTTCTCCAGTCTGTATAAATTCATGAGCCAGAAAACACAGCTGCAACTGATAAGGAGCCCTCTCGTAAGTTCCATGCATTTAGGAGGGAGGGGCTATTCATCAAATGAGATGTTTAGTGGTGGCTCCGGTCTCTAAAGACTGACTACGTAATTTACAGAAGCTCCACTGACCATTGCCTCGTCTCACACACCCTTTCCAGTATTCCAAGTCCTATTCGAATGTCTGGGAAAAAACAGACACCTTGTCACACCTATGGAAGTCTGAGGCAACCAGAGGATAACCACCCCTCAAAATGTCCATTATTGAGCCAGCGTACTTTGACTGATTTTCTGTCACAAGTCCACTGCTGAAAGCAGCCAGGCTTAAAATAATCCCATCTGGCAAAATAACTTTTGTTGTGTTAAGGGGAAGAAGGGTATGAGTTGTGAGTGGGGTTTCTTTCTGTCACATTTGAAGAGTCCTAGCACATAGCCTGGTCTCTCATATACAAAATGATCACTAAGTAATTCATTAATATTAGCTGATAGTGAACATAGACTAAGCTGTAATTCTTCACCTACATTAGCCACAAATGTCCCTATTGAAACTCTTCACTGACACAGATATGCAGAAATGGTCATTTTCCTTTCTCCCTTAGGAATCCTGTGCCTTCCTTGATCATTTTTATTCTTTTTGTTATCTTCAGGAGCATTTCAAGTAAAGATGTTGGGTCAGGATTATTTCTCTACTTCTATTCAAAGGCAGTCATAAATTGGACCTTCTAGCTGTGAGTGAGGGAACTAGTAATTTGCACTAAATTGGGTACATACAGAGAATTACAGTGTTCTTGACATGCATTAACCCCTACACATTACAACAAGCAGGCAAGGTATGTGGCTCACTGTAAGAGAATTGCATGTATTTGACTTACTGAATCTAGACAAACACAAGTACATGTATTAAAAGAGAGGGAGGGATGGAGATCAGAAAACAGAAGGAATTTATCATAACGGTTATAGGTAATTTTACTCCCAATTCCATTCATGGAACTACACATTCCTTTAAATTACCCCCTGTCCTGAACATGTTTCCAGCAGCATGGGCATCTCACATTGAATCTCATGGATTAATTTAACATGTGATTTCCCCCCAATTACAATGGCTTATACACGGAGGCTGAGAATAGCATTTTTCTCACTGTTGAAGGAAAATCTAGCTGTGTTCAACCTGACAGGAAATTATTTGTGAGAGATACTTCCATGAGAGATAGAAGAATTTATCAAGGATATAGTTTTATGTGTGTGATATTTTGCCTCATGGGTTTAGTTTATTTCATATGGCATATTTCATATGGCACCCATCTTATGGATGAAATGTTGAGATTTGGTGAAGTTAAGTAAATTGCTTCAAGCCAAATGTTTGGTGCTAAACCATATCACAAACCAAAGGTCACTCAACTTTCTCCCAAAGTCCTAGTTTTAAACAGTCCCCTATCTCTTGGACATCTCCCATCTGTCTGTACATCCCCTGTGTCCCATCCCCTCACAAGCTTCCTGTCAGTACTATTTTGACATCACCAGGGACAAAGGTACATGTCCAGGAGATCACCTCAGTCGGCTGTACTAGGTGTTTCAGTCTATTATCTATTGTAATTATCAGACCATCTTTCTCCCTTTCCAGTTGATGAGCATTTCCTAGTTTCCACGTCTTACTATCTTGAATAATCTATCTTGAATAATGCCTTGGCCATATGTTGTAACAGTATTGGGATTCACAGACAAAAAGAGCATTCCATGTAATTCTAGAAGTTATTTTCCACATAGCCTACTGTTGGCACTGATGTTATTTGTCTCCAATAAGATCCAAAGTATTTGATGTGGATGCCAGGGGCTTATGGTTCAAATCCTAGCCACTCAGGAGGTTGATACTTGCAGGATGCTTGAAGTTATCCTAGGCAGAAAAAGGCATCAGATTTCGTCTTTAAAAAGCAAAATACAGAGGCAGGGAGTTTGGCATAGTGGTAGAGTGCTTGCCTAGCATGCACAAAGACCCGGGTTCAATTCCTCGGTACCACGTACATAGAGAAAAGCTGGAAGTGGTGCTGAGGCTCAAGTGGTTGAGCCCTAGCCTTGAGAAAGTCCAAGGACAGTGCTCAGGCCCTGAGCTCAAGCCCAGAACTGGAAAAGAAAAAAAAACAAAATACAAAAACAAATAAACAACCAAACACGTAGAAAAAAGCATCAATGGAGTTATAGCTTAAGTGGGAGACTATCAGGGAAACAAGAAAGCTAAGCATAAAGCCCTGAGTTCAAATGCCAACACCAGCCTCTCATCCCCCCAAATAAGAAGTACACCATGCACAAAGCTACACAGGAAGTAGGTTGGACCTGACTCTACATCATTGCACATTCATGTACATGCAGTTCTGCTGTCTCTACATCCAGTTGTCTTGCTTTTGGTTAAGAACCCCCTTCATTAGAATGGCAAAGTACGGGTACACCCTCTGAGAACAAGTGGCGATTCTACTTTTCCCCCCATCCCAGAAGCATATGGACTAGCCCGGTGTGGTAGTTCAAGCCTGTAATTCTAGTTACCCAGGAGGCTGAGATCTGAGGATCAAGGTTCAAAGCCAGCCCGGACACAAAAGGACCTGAGACTTTTATCTCCAATTAACCTCTAGAAAATGGGAAGTGGGACTTAGCTCAAGGGTAGGGTGGTAGCCTTGAGCTGAGGAGTGCAGGGACAGCACACAGGCCAAGTTCAAGCCCCATGACCCACACCAAAAAAAAAAAATCATAGGATTATGTCATGTTCCAGAGATACCAGAGATGGAACTTCCTGAGGGGGAGGGGCATACTGTGTATTATTATCATGTTTTAATTCACTTAACTTCCCAATAACACCATTTTCCATATTGGTGGTTCAGATCCTTCCACCATCATGTCCATTGTTACCCTGTATGATAGCACAATTAACTATACTGAAAACTGTTTTCCTTTTCAGTATACTAATAAGAGCAAGATCACAGGAATGGGTGTGGATTGTGGCAGCATTTTTCTGCAGCTGAGTCTTCTAATGAGCCTATTTATAATGAGGGCTGAATATACATTTCTATCTGCATGTTAGCCCAAGTTTAAAGACATTTCCTTTGCTCTCACCCCATTCTGAGTCCCAGCTTTAATTCTTTTAAACAGAACATTAATTGGCTGTTAAGTAAAACAGGAGAATGCACAATAGATTTATGATATTTTGAAATGCTATAGCAGTTCTCAAGCATTCAGAAAAACAAGCGTGGCTTTTATGAGGTAATTATGATTTAGTGTTTTCTTTCACCCTGTTGAGTCTGTGGGCTGCCTCTAAAAATGGATCTGAGACGAATGTCAAAGTCGGAATTTACAGTTAGACCTTTCCAAAATATATTGTAGAAGGAGTTTATTGTTTTGTTGCTGGGTGTATTTTTTTTCTAAGCAATATTTTCTCCTGTGTTTCTGTGTTGTTAGGTTTTGTAGGATTCCTTCTCTCCCCTTTGAAATGGTACCTATAAATTATTTCTGTTGATAAGCCTGCTATACCATCAAAAAGCAATTGTTTTTGCAAGCTATCATGAGAGTGCATGTCAATTTAAATAACTTTTTTCTGTCTCACTCATCACCCTGAACAGGAAATCTTCCATTATCTCAGTTTTCTACCTTTCAGAAGTGATTGGGTTTGCCTAAGTTTGATGAGTTTGAAGCATATAAGAATCTTATTCCCTTTCTTTATATATAGTCCTCACACCTTTAGTACTGGTAGTTTCAGAGAAGGCAATTCCTGGAGACCTTGGATTTATGTTTCAGTTTAGTCTCGACCACCAATGTGCTGAGATGTTAAGTAGTTATCATGTCTGTACAACACCAGACCCACACACACCTATTCTTGATTTGTAAAATAAAGCAGTGAATGATATATAAGGCTCTTTCCAACTCTAAAGTGGTAAGATTGCCTATGATCAGATAGTAATATGTGGGGTTAACTTGAGATAGACAGACAGATAGATAGATAGATAGATAGATAGATAGATAGATAGATAGAGTGTGCGTGTTGATTAAGAAGAGGATATGTTTAGCTATATCTCCTTTTATTTCATGATAGACAACCTCCAAATTTGCATTAATGATATTTGGACATGGATCCTTTAGAAAGTAATTAATATTAGATGAATTTGTGAGGGCCCCAAGGACAGTATTAGTGGCTTTGTAGGAAGATAGAGGAACAACGAGCTGACACAGTTTATGGTCCATGTGCCTTCCGCTTTGTTACAATGCAGCAAGAAGGCACTCACCCAAGCCTTCTACGCATGAGTCTATTTAGGGGATACTTCATTCACAAACCATAACATTCCTCTCATGACCCTTCAAAGGCTAATGTCTATTTCACGGTGCAAAAAGCATATAGTCCATTCCAAGAATCTCCTAGGTCTTAAAAGTTCCAACATTGTTCAAATACAAAGCTAGAGTCTTCTCTGAGATCTAATGCAAACCCTTAGCCTTAGTCCCTATAAAAATAAAAGCTACTTCCAATATACAATAGCATAGAGTAAATATCCCCATTCCAAAGGAGGGATATTTTCAAAGCAAGAGCAAAACCCAGTGAGACAGACATTAAATCCTTCTTCCCCATGTCTTGTATCTAACACACACATTGGCTTGATGTGAACACTGGAGGGCTTGGGCCTTAATATTTATTTATATCCCGTCTGAGCCTTCCTAGGCCGGCTCTGCTTGCTGCCTACAATGTTTCTCAGCAGATGTTCCACCTTCCTGACATCTCCAGCATCCTGGGGCTTCCATGGTATCTAGGCCTTCACATTCACAGACCCACACATTTCTCTCGTAGAAGCCATATACAGAGAACCCATATCTACTCTACAAAAACATGATTTTTTTCAGGCTTCCCTTTGAAATCAGAATGGAAACCTCCATCAACTTGAAATTCTTGCATTCTGCATGGCTGCAAAGCCTGTACCATGTGGACAACTCTTAAGGTCTACCATTAATTTGAGCAATAGCCAAGCCCCTGTGGCCCCACAGATGCAAAGACTTCTGACTGCAGTGAGAGGAATCCTGGGAAAACAACTTCTTATGCTATCCTGTGGTGAACCAGATGCCACTGGACTGTGGGGAGTCTTGCTTACTCCTTAGATTCATTGAAGACACTTTTCCTATTCTAATGCAAACAAGTTAGTGTAAGGTTTGGAAAAAGGAGACTACCACATTGTGGCGCAGGCGGAAGACACACAAGACAGAGGTGGTGCAGAGGGCTGCACCAGATGGAGGCAAGCAACAAATAAGGAAGGAAAGGGAAAGGGAGAGGTGCAGAGAGAAGTGTGGAATTCATCATGCAGACTAATTATATAGGGAGAGGGTGCGAGGCAGGTGACCACAGTGGATATGGATGTGACTTCAGAGCCTGGGAGCTTCTCCTGGTCCAAAGGAAGGGTGACCTCAGAGGAAGACCTCAGAGGAAGACCTCAGCCTGGGAACTTTCCATTGCCCCCAGATGAACCAGTTACCTGGGTTACAGATACTGGGTGATACAGATACTTTGGAGGGCTGCTTATACACAGAGAAAAAGCAAAGGGGAAAGGGCTATTTTTCCCAGGCAGACTTAACAGCCTCTTTTTAATGGTCCTCATCATTTCAGAAACTAAGCCTTTATGTGGGCTTCTCTAGCCAAACTATAAGGGTTTTTTTTTACATCTTTCTATTCTGTTGTTTGCTTATGATTCTCACTACAAATCTGGCTCAAAGCAGCCATCAACAATCCTGCCACATCATTAATGTTGGACTGCCTTAAAATTGCCTCTGTGAGATTAATTCATCTATCTCCTTTACTTCAGCCTTTCACAAAATTTCAGGGCATGGACGAAATATAGACAAGTTCTTTGCCAGAATGCAACATAGATAGCTGATAGCCTAGTTCCCAATGTATTTCCTTATTGCTGCCTGAAACTTCATGAGCACAGTCTTTAAGAATGACCCATTAAGAGAAAGACTGGAGCCATTTACCTTAAAATCAGGAACTAGACAGGGATGCCCACTCTCTCCACTTCTCTTCAATATAGTGCTGGAACCCTTAGCCAGAGCAATAAGGCAAGAAAAGGACATCAAAGGGACCCACATAGGGAAAGAAGAAATTAAACTATCCCTATTCTCAGATGACATAATCCTCTATATTAGTGACCCAATAAGCTCCACTCCCAAACTCCTAGAATTAATAAACCACTTTAGCAAAGTGGCGGGATGCAAAATTAACCTGTAAAATCAGTAGCCTTCTTGTACGCCAACAATACACAAACAGAAGGTGAAGTCAAGGAAATGATCCCATGTGCAATAGCAAATGAAAGATGTAAAGGAATTGTTTAATGAAAACTATAAAAGCCTAAAGAAAGAAGTTAAAGTGGACACCAGGAAATGGAAAGACATCCCATGCTCTTCGGTAGGGAGAACAATATAGTGAAAATGGCCATACTGCCAAAACTGATATACAAACTGGTTGCAATCCCCATCAAAATCCCAAAGACATTGTTTACCAAAATAGAAGATATAATCCAAAGGTTCATATGGAACAAGAAAAGACCTAGAATAGCCACAACAATTCTAGACAAAAAAAGCAATGCAGGTGGTATTATAATACCAGACTTCAAACTCTACTATAGAGCCATAATAACAAAAACAGCATGGTATTGGCACAAAAATAGACCAGAAGATCAATGGAACAGAATAGAATATCCAGAAGTAAAACCACATACCTATAGTCAACTTGTATTTGACAAAGGAGCCAAAGATATACAGTGGAACAAACATAGTCTATTCAATTATTGGTGCTGGCAAAACTGGGCAGCCACATGCAGAAAACTAAAAATTGACCCTAGCCTTTGCCATGCACAAGCATTAACTGAAAATGGATCAAAGACCTCAATGTCAGCCCGGAAACCTTGTAACTGCTACACAATAGAGTTGGAGAGACATTGGAACTCACAGACACAGGCAAAAACTTCCTGAACAGAATCCCAGGGTCACAACAGATTGGAAAGAGACTACCTAAAAATAAAAAGTTTCTGCACAGATAAAAGCATAGCTACTAAAGTAGAAAGACAGCCAACCAACTGGGAAAAGATATTTACCAATAATACATCAGACAAATGCTTAATGTCCAGTATCTCAATATCCAGGGACTCAAGAAACTAATCCCCCCCCCCCCGCCCCGTAAACCCAACAAATCAACCACTAAATGGGCAAGGGAACTAAAGAGAGTCTTATCAAAAGAAGAGGTTAAATGGCAGAAAAGCATATGAGAAAATGTTCATCATCCATGGTCATAAAGGAAATGCAAATAAAAACAACCCTAAGATACCACCTTACCCCAATTAGAATGGCCAAGATCTTGAACTCAATGACAGATGCTGGCAGGGTTGTGGAGAAAAAGGAACCCTACTTTACTGCTGATGGGATTGTAAGCTAGTTCAGGCACTCTGGAAAGCAGTGTGGTGGTTTCTTAAAGAATTGATCTTTCCTATGATCCCACCATACCACTCCTGGGCCTCTATCCTGAACATCATAACCCAGGATGTGTTCATCTCTGCACTATTCACAATAGCCAGGAAATGGAAACAATCCAGATGCCCTACTGCAGATGAATGGATACAGAAAATGTGATATGTGTGTATATATATATATATATATATACACACACACACATACACACACAATGGAATTCTACATAGTCAACAGACAAGATAAAATAATGGCATTTGCAAGGAAGTGGATGAATCTAGAGTAAATCATGTTGAGTGAGACAAGTCAAGACCAAAGGAACAAAAGGCTCATGGTATCCTTAATATGTGGCTATTAGATCCAAACAGTACAAGAGCGAAGACTCAATATTTGTGTACCCAATGCTATGGATATGGTATTGGAAATATAAACACAACTACATAGACATAAAAATGTATGACTCTATAGACATAATGTTTTATTACGTAGTTTAATATCTATCTATGACATACAAACCCTCAGCCTAATTTTAATTATGTTCTAAAATCTAAGTGCCAGTGATTGTATATGGAGATTCCCTTCTTGAATACTTGTTTGTTAAATATGTCATTTGAAATATGATGTAAAAAAACAATGTTAATAATGTCTTTAATAAAAAAAGAATGACCCATTAAGCTCTATCTATACTATTCTAGTATTTCTCTAGCCTACTTGTCCGAAGTTTTCCATATTTCTCCCACAAGCAACTTCCAAAGGCCTTTGAACCATATGGCCTGGTAGCAGCTCCACTTACACCATCAATTCTCTGTTTTTGTTGCTATAACAAATACCTGAGCAAAACAAGTTAAAAAAGGAAAGATTTATTTTGGCTTCTGATTTTGGAGGTTTCAATCCACAGTATCTACAGTTTCCTTTTATACTGCTCATGTATAAATAAATTCCCACCCTCCTGTGTTATAGTGAGTGCAACCCAGTCTCTCTACCCTGGTGCAAGAACCCATTAAAAGACTGCTGTCTTGAATAAAATATTCTTTACCTGTCACTGGCAAATTCCCTCATTTGTCATAATCAGTAGAAACCTTGGGCTCTCCTAGCAGAGATTTGCAATAGAGCAAAACCGTGATACATAAGGCCATATAGTATGATGCTAAATGAAAGGACCTCTAGCATATAGAAACAAAAGCCATATAATGAATGATTGTTGTCCTTAATGTACTATGTTATCTCTCATCTCTTTTGCTATCCCTTGGTTATCTCATATTGTTACAGTATCTCAATTTGTTATCTGATATATTTGTATTTGGTTATTTGAAATTGGATAGGGAAGGGGGGAAAACAAGATGAGGGGTGGGGGGGAATGGGGGCCAAGACATGTGAATTAATGCACCTTCTGTCTGGCAAATATCATGTAACCCTTCTATTAATTACAATAAAAATATATGAAAAAAAAGAATTTTCTTTAACAGATGCTAGGAGTAGTAACTTCTTGTCAAACAAGAAACAGTTTGAAGGACCTTAAGGCTGTAAAAGACCCATTTGCCATTCTCACAGAAAGCCTTCTGTGGATCCTTTCCAATGCAGCCACCTTTGCCAAGGTGAAAGTATATGCATGCCTGCACTAGAGTTTTCTTTTAGGCAGCAGGGGCAAAAGAAAGGAAGGAATAGATACCAATTTGGCATTAGCACCTTTCTATGTGTGCTTAAACTATTTATGCCATTGGAAAGTCCTTTTGGTTTTACTGTTTTGTTTATTTCTATCTTGTTAGACAGTCCTTAGGGATTGTGCCTAGCATGTTGAGACTATAGTTGACTATCCTCTGGTAACCTTCAGGAAAGAAACCACTCAGTGGGTTAGTCCAGAGTCTAAAAATGGCCCCTGAATATTTGATTAGACAGAAGGTTGTATGTGATGGAATCTAGGACATGTTACCACTAAATACACCTCTCTGGTCTATTCATTATTTTGAGCAGGCAACATTTGGAAAACAAAATGCAAGAAACGTTTCTCTGCCTTCCTGTTATGTGCCTACAGCCAGGTGCTTCAGAAAGAGCTCAGCTGTCATGACGTCCTCAAGGAGTTTTATCAACAAGGAAAGATGGACTCTTCATACAAGAAACTAGGAAACAATATTGTCTTAATTTAGTCTGTTTTCCCCTCCAAACCTCAGGTATGCCTTTGTGATGGGATAAAAAGATGGGACTTTTATGAGATGGTTCAGTCATAGGAGATTTTTGGGACTGGGCATCCTTTTAAAAGGAACTTTAGAAAGCTGACTCTCTTCCATCTCTTCTGCCCTATGAGGACTCAGCAAAGAGGTGCCATTCTCAAGGCAAAGAGCAGCTCTCCCCAGACCCCAAATCTGCCAGGGATATATAGTCAAGGAATCATAGCAGGATAAGTTGAAAAACTAAAATCAACGAGGAAATAAGAAGCAGAAAAGAATGAGGTAATAAAGATGGACCACTAAATCTTTGGTGCCATGATCTTATAGGAAACAGAAAAGTGACCCACCAAGAAGAAAGCCATTTGCAAGTGATGGACAGGTATCTGACCCCGGCTAGGAAGTTAGGGATTGAAGAAGATGGCTATGACAAAGACTCACAGGGCAGGAAACAAGGACATAAATCACCTTTGAGGAAGGCAGCTGGGACAAAGGTTTATATGGCAAGAGACAACAAAAGGATATAAATCACCTTTGTTGTTCCTGGAAGCAAGGGGGCAGTTTCCAAGTCTAGCCCATGTCTATAGACCAGATGCAAAAAGTGGAAGCAAGGCCTCCTGCTTCCATCCTCAGTTTCCCAGATGGGAGAGAGACTGGATCAGAAGGGAACTTCCTTGCTCCAGCAATCCAATCAAAAAGTAGCCTACCTACTAAGAAGTCCTGCCTTTTCACTTCCTCCCCCCGTGTTTTGGGATGGGAGTGGTCCAACCAGACAGAGGTTGGGGAATCCAATCAGAAAGGCCTTTGTTGGTGAGTGACAGATGCTTAATGTATCAAACCAAAGATGGATCTTCCAAGAGGGAGAGGACTAGGGACCAAATATTTAAAGATACTTAACAAAGAAGACATGGATTTCTTCTTTTGCCCTGACATCCCCTCCCTGCTTCAGAGTTTGCTGATTCTTTTCTTTCACTGTCACATGAAAGTGAACTTAATTCATTTTAAACACTTTTTTGCCTTTTAGTTTTTTATTTGGCAGACAAAAGGAGCCAGTCACTAGACTGTATCACACAGACTCCAATTCTATTTAACCCAAGGCCAATCTCTGTAATAAGAAAGACAGTGCAAGAGGGCTGATGTGGGATACAGTACTGCCTTCCCATGACATACTTATGCCACGTGTTCTCTTTCTCTGCCATATTTCTTTTCTAATAAACTTTTGTAACACCTATATATTCACATCTTGCCTGAATTCTTCTTTTGCTTGACATAGGACCAAGTCAACTTAACTGTCTTAAATTTCTGGTAACATATTTGGTCCATCAGTCAGGAATTTAAGGATTAACTATGCTTTTACTGACTTGTTTTTCATGAAAGATTAAAATCAGTGCCTTGGTCTTTGACTTCTCAGCCTCTAGAATGGAAAGAAATAAATTTAGGTTTGTTAGAGTTTATCCAGTCTGTGGTATTTTGTTATAGCAGCATAAAATACAGACTTAAGACAACACCTGTAGAAAGACTCGGACACAAACCTTCATATTTTTTAGCTTTTCTTCTAATGACCATTCATCATTCTTAAAGATCATGTGCTCTTTTCTATACTTAGCTGTCAAACCCTAAGAGAGTCAAGGGAAAATTTCTCCCTCCCCTCTGTACACAAATATACAATCCATTATCTATTATATATAGCACCCTTGGTCACATAATTGCATCTAAGGTATCATCCTATATTATATATAGCTAGATATTATGACATAGTTTATTATAGCTAAAATTTATTGAACACTAACTGTGCTAGGCATGCTATTATTTTTCTAACGTTTTCTCATTTTGCTTAGGTGATGTAGTTTATTTAAATGATAATTCCAAGTATCATTCAATGTTAATTTGTTCTAGGCCATTCTCCTGTCTTCAGAGTAAAGAAGTTAAAAACCCATGGAAAGAGGCCTAACAATAAAAATGTCCTGAAAAATAGAGAATAATAAATTAGGAATTACTGCAAATCTTAACCTCCCTCCACCCCACCCCCACCTTACTTAAAGGTCTAGTAGAGAATAATTCAAGGATTCCATTATATTCTAAAACCTTCCCAGCTGGGATAATTGGCTTTGGAAATTTCCTTTTTCCCCATGACTCTCTCTCATATGCCAATTTCTCTAACACATAGATAATTTATGAAAACAGAGTAGACACTTTAATAATTAAGTGATAGATAATAGGAGCTTTTAAAAATAAGCTGTAAGGGCTTGGGAAAAGCTAAGACTAAGACAGACATCCACATGTGTATTTGGAATGACCTAAAAGGTAATGCATCTCATATTCCATTGTGTGCAACCAGAGAGTCCCAAAAAGTTTGCTTGGTCTGCTAGCCAGGGTCATTTCTAGCTGGTTTTAGTGGCCACAGTTATGTCAGAAGACCCAGAGGATCCAATGCCTACCTGAATCAAATTCACCTACAACACACAATCTAGTCTCTACAAATTACCGTACAAATAACAACATGGGTAAAATTAGTGAAGGCACTAATTACCGAGTGCGAATGTATAAAGGATGTAGAATGATAAATGGCAAATGCAGAACATGTTGTGTCATATCTTGTAATCTCTCTGGCTGCTTAGGCTAGGAACAAAGGGAGAATTGTGCTCTGTTTGCCTTACATGCTCCATATCACAAATTAGAAACCCTTACTAATTAAGATATTGTTAAGTGTCCTTTGTTAGCAGATTTTAACAATGTTAATTAGGAGGTTAGACTGATCATTGTTCATCTAGCAAACAATTAGGGTGATTTGCACTGAAGCTTTGGAAGAACTTCTGAGCAAATCAGTAACCTCCCCTCTTTGCCAGGAAGGGAAGAGGAATGGACATGCAGTCCAAAGAGGGACAGGACAGACTGAGAGAAGAAGATACTAGTCCTCCTGGCATTCTTAGTCTCTAGGCCCAAGCAAAGTGTGACATGTTAAATATGCACACAGCAGCTGTGAGAAAGATCTGTTGTCCTTGACCTTGAAAAATAATCACATTGACATATACCTGTACCTCCGCAGCAGTTCTTTTCTTGGTAACTAAGAAGACTGTGGCACTAAAAGCTCAGTGTTCTGATCTCTTACTTATGCAATGAGAATAGTCTCTAAAAAGAAGGCTTTCTGAAGTTTGAAGGTACTGGGGTTCTGTTTGTTTGTTTTCTCTGCCAAGCCTATAGCTGGAACTCAAAGCTTGGGCACTGTCCCTGAGCATTTTGTGCTCAAGGCTTTTGTGTTCTATCATTTGAGCCACAACTCTACTTCCAGCTTTTTTATTGGGAGGGGTGTTAATTATAGATGAATGCTTTTCAGATCTCAACCCTCTAAGTAGCCTGGCTAATTTTTAACAGTAGGCAAATCTCAGCTCTTTGCCTAGTCCTCAGACCCTACTCTTTCTTTCCTCCCTCCCTCCCTCCCTCCCCTCTCTCCCTCCCTCCCTCCCTCCCTCCCTTCCTTCTTTCCTTCCTTCCTTCCTCCCTCCCTCCCTTCCTGCCTCCCTCCCTTCTTCCTCTCTCCCTTCCTCCCTCCCTCACTTCCTTCCTTCCCTGCTTGCTTTCGTGAGTTGTTCCTGGGCCTTGAACTCAGCACCTAGGTGCTATTCCTGAACATCTCTGGCTCAAGGTGCTGAGCTTTGAGCCACACACAGTACCATTTTGGCCTTTTCTGAGTAGTTTATTAGAGATAATAGTCCCAGGCTGGCTTCAAACCACAATTCTCAGATCTCAGCTTTCTGAGTAGCTAGGATTACAGATATGAGCCACCAGTGCCTGGCTAAACCCTGCCACTTTTAAGCCACTTCCTCCCCCCAGTTTGCTTGTTTCCCTTTATTTCCCAGCCTAATGCTCATTGGAGGTGAAATGATTCAAAAGAAAAAAGGAAGACAGAAAGGAACAAAGTTGCTAAGGAGGACAAGTCTTTGCATTTTGCTCCTTTGAAGGCTTGAAAACAAAAGTACATTTTGAAATAAAACCAGAAGCAGCCACTCACTGGAAAATGACCAGAGCACTCCAGTGGCTTGCAGAATCTCCTTCTCTCTTGGCAAAGTTTCCCTTGGAGGAAAAAGTAGGCATCCCAACGAAAGGAAGCATGGGATTGGAACATTGAACTCAAGGGCTCTCAGCTCTATTTTTGGATTTACCAATGGTGTCCAGATAGAAAATTTCAGGATGCACAAGCCCTGTGTCTCTTAAGTACAAATCACAGCAGCTTGGAAATGTCACCAGGTTGCAAGCCATGCATCACGTCACACTAGAAGAGAATAAGCTAGCATCTCCAGCGGGAGCCCAGCGCCATGCACACACGATGCGAGGCGCTTTACATAAATTTCATCACAGCTAGCACTTATGTTCAATCGCCAGTGGCCCTGAGGCCAATTTAAGTGGCTCTCAAGTCTCTTTTATCCTTGGGGGTTCCCATCTGCTGGGAGAATAAAAAGCCCTTTTATATGCGAAACCTCACAGACCACCCACCCCAGCAGTTTGTGCTTTGTCCCCAAACTCTTCCATCTAATTAACAGGACACAATTTTGATGAAATATTGGTGAAATAAATTATGCATGCATGTCAGAAATCAAATATAGATGGAGTCATCTTGTATACTGTTCTGATGTCTGTAAATTGCTTTAAAGTACTTCAGCATCGATCACATAAGGCATAGACATGTTTGTTAGCAAAGGCCACTGGAAATGAAGACTTTACTCCAAACAGAAATTTGTCTTTTTAGGAACCTCCCGTCAGGCAGTCTTTTCAAGGTCAAGGGCAGAAATGAGTATTCCTTGGTAAGGTTAGAGGCTGGTTGGTCACTATGGTTGGTCATCATGGTGTCTATTATAAGTGGGGTTTTATTGGCAAAGTTTGATATTGTGAGAAAGACACACACACACACACACACACACACACACACACACACGCAAGTGTACCAAAGGAGGGGAAAGCTGTCTTTTCAAAGCAAACCTTTGCTTCTGTTCACAAGGGTACATGAACTCAGCTACTGGATGTAAAACAAAACCTGTATGCAGCAGTCTTCTCTCCACCACCTTTTATCCCAACACAGGGAACTCTGCCCCCTTACCTGGATTGGTCAGGCTCAGGGTTTACAGTCTCTTGCTATTTGCCAACAACCAACATTTGAATCAAAAGGGTGGGGAGTCCTCAGTCTTCTTAAGGAGCAAGTTTCACAAAGAAAGGGAGGAAGGGCTTGTTTAACATAAGAATCTGGAAAAGGAACCCAGAACTGGGCAAGTAAAAATGAAATCTTACCAAGGGGTATAACATCCTTTGATAGAAAAGATTATTTCCTACATCGGAAAAGCACATTGTAAGTTTAGCAATATAGGTAGGTTGGGCAAAGTACCCAGCATTCCATAGTCTTTTGATGAATCTGAATTAGAAAAGGACATAATTCCCAACTTCTCCACCAATGGGCTAAACATCTTACCAGAAACTTAGGTCTGGTAAGCAGACCTTGGTCCTTGGTGAGAGAAGAATTCAAGCAAGATGAAATGACAGTAAAGGTGATAGGAAAGTTTTAATAGAAGAAAAATATAGCAGAGAAAGAGAGCACATGGCAAAACATGACACAGAATGACAACATCTGATATCATCTTAGTTATCATCCCGATTACAGAGCATGGCCTTGGGTTAAATGGGGAAAATTGGATGGTTTTCTGACTGCTAGGTCTCCTTTCTATTTCTGTAATGTTTTGACAGCAAAAGTTTACTGTCCCTTCCTTACTTCTTCATTCTTTTCCTAAATTTTATTTTATTTTTTTATTATCAGGGTAATGTGTTTGCCTACATTCCTAGTCAGACTCTGGCTTATCAGCTTATCCTGCCATGGGCAATTTCTATAGGCTGCACTTTTACAAGCTCCTATCTATAGCATAGTAAGGTAACTATAATCTACAACAACTTATTATGTATTTCAAAATAACTATTAGAACGCTGAAGTTCTTATCACAGTGAGGTGATTCATGTGCAAGATGGAAATCCCGGCTAACTTGAGCTATACCTTTGTATAGACTTTCTGTACTATACATCATAAAAACATATATATATATATATATAGTGTTAATTTTTTAAAAAATTAATAATGTAACATAAGTGAAGAGAGAAGAATCAATCCCTTGGCTTGTCTCTTCTCATTGGCATGAAGTAGCTGTCCCGGTGATCTTGTGCCTCCAGTCATACTAGCACATTGAATGGCAAAGCCAAAGAAGGAGGCACGTTGTACAACATAGCTTTACTGGATGAATACTGAAAACTAAAGTCATAGCCAGGGAAAATTGTTCTGAGATAGAAAGTTCCTCAATCATTTTTGAGACCCAAAGAAAAAATGTGGCAAGTGTGCATTTTTCTTTCCAGAGTTGGTGTGATTGGACGTGTTACAATTTGAAAGCTTAAAGAAACTCAAGAAGAGCATTTTCTTCCCTTGGGAACTCTTGGTCATCTTAAATGGAGTCAACTTTTCCAGCTATCTTTATCCAGGGAGAGCAGACTGGGAGAACTCATCCAATTTAGGCACACAATGTGCTGAGCACTGGAGAGAAGATTCTAGCTCTGAATGTGGATGGCTCATTACCATGACAAAGGTTGTAACAACTTGGACAGGAAACCGAACAAAAGGCATCCACTGTTCTATTTGCAATTCTGGGATTGTATTTGTAATCTCTCTTTGCAGGAGAAAGTGAGGGCCAGGGGAAAAAAAGACCAAAACACAAAGAGAGAAAAGAATCACAAAGCCGAGAGACTAAAGGTATCCACGGAGGCACCAGCAATCACCCACTATGTCTGTGTATCTTCTCTGTGTGTGTATACAGTTCACTGGAGTAAATTATTGTCGTGGGTAAGGGCTTACCATTCCGAACCTATACGATACCTTTTAAAAAATAGATGCAACATGCCTGGAATGCCAATTGGAAGCTGAGAAGCATTTAGGAAAAATGAATAGCGTGTGCAGCAGTATTTTCACAGAACTGCACAGCCTCTTTAAAATATTCACTGCAGAGTCTAGGAGTAAACTAACACTGGAACCGGCTAAGTAAGGCACCATGACCATGATTAATAAAGCAGGAGTAAGGCTCTAGGCTTACAGGCCTACGTGGGTTTGGGTGTTTAGAGAGGCAGTGATTTCTCGGAAAGTCACAGATAGTATCGGATAACAAGAATGAAACTGGTCGGTCTGCTGTTCTTCGGGGCCTCCTTTTTCCCATAGCAGCTGAACTCGGCAAATACAGTTTCATTATTATTTTGTCTCCTTTTGTTACCTCTGCAGCCTGGTGTCCATAGTTGGGACTTGAGTGGTGGCAGAGACCATTCAAAAGGGCTCTACTGCTATTGCTTTTGTTCCACTGGGAAAGAATGAAACACACACTATTCTATTGTCCCATGGCAAACCAGGGCTTTTAATTGGCATGCTGGTGTCAGTATTTAAAGAGTGAGCAATGACAGCCAGGAAGGGAGGCATCCAGGGGCAGAAGCAACTTCACCTCCAGGTTAATCCTGCCTGGGAATTGTTTTCTGTGTTATTATTGTTCCTGGCTCCTGGGAAATGGGTGGTTGCTGTTAACAGAGGGGCAGATAAGGCCGATCGTAGATGACAAGATGCAGTTAATATCTCACATTAACAATGTGCTTTGATGCATTGATCCCTCTTTTCCCCTTCAACTCCTCTGCCCTGATGAACATTAACGAAGTTGGCACCTAGCCACATTTCTCATTCTGCTTCCTCTGGTTTCCGCTGTCTTAGGTGCATGTGAATAAAAATGTTAGTTCATCAATTCCATTTCTGCTTTGAAAGTACCCTTCACAGAGAACACCTGAGGACCAGACAGACAGCCTTATCCTTGAGCAGTTCAATGTAACAAACATTTATTGAGCCATTCTGTGCAACACTAAAGCAATCCACTGTAACACACATTTATTGAACCTCTGACTGTAATTGATCGAAGGTCCTGAGTCATTAACAAAATCACTTTTGTGACTTTCATCTTGAAGTCAAGGTGGTTCTTGCAGTCAGCTGGTGAACAGGTGATCGTGGCCTGCTAGAGGAGCCTAGAAAGCTGGGTGCTAATGAGAACATGCAGCGAAAGAGACCAGAATGGCCTCTTCAAGCACCATTGGCTTTCCATATCCTTAGGCTCGAGTAACCTCACATAGAAAGTAGTTAAAAATTAAAATGTATCGGGACTAATTATGACTTTCCTCCTTGTCACATTCCCTAAACATTGGAGTATGACAACTACTTCTGTGCATCTACAGTGTATTGCACATTTATCATTATCCAGAGATGATTAGAAAGTCTACAGGACAATGTGCAGGCATTGGTTTCAAATACTGTGCTATCTGACGGAATGAATTTAGATATCTAAGATCTTATTATCTACAGAGGGTCCCAGAGACAATTAGTCTCTGAGATACTGGGGGATGGCTATATGCCTTTGTGGCTGGAAGAATTCTTTTGAGAAATTGCAGATACAGGAGAGGCTCTGAAACTTGAGTAGCTCTTAACCTTTTATGCTAAAAAGTTATATTTATAAAATAAATTTCCACCCTTTGTGTGCCAGGGGGAAACAAGGTGACTATAAATTACTGAAGACTTAGTAGCAGCCAACGTATTGACCTAAATCTGTTTCACATTGATTATTCTTTTTTATTTAATATATTTTTATTGTAATTAATAGAAGGGTTACATTATATTCACCAGACAGAAGGTGCATGACTTCACAAACATTGATACCCCTTCTCATGTTTTAGTCCCCATTTCCCTCCTTCTACCTGCTCCCCTCATCTTGTTTTCCTCCCTTCCCTATCTTATTTCAAATAACCAAAAAAACATATATACAATATATCAGATAACAAGGTAACAATATAAGATAACCAAGGGACAACAAAAGAGATGAGAAATAACAGTACATTAAGAACAATAATCACACATTATTTCCAAATCCTGGAGGTCCTTTCATTTAGGCTCATCCCATATGGCCTTATGTATCTAGGTTTTGCCCTATTGTAAACCTCTGCTAGGAGAGTCCAAAGTTTATACTAATTATGACAAATGAGGGAAACCATTGAGCCTATGTTCCTTTGAGTCTGGCTTACTACACTTAATGATTTTTTCTAAGTCTTTCCATTTCCTAACAAATGGGGCGATGTCGTTCTGACAGCAGCATAGAATTCCATTGTGTATAAATACCACATCTTGTTGATCCAGTCATCAACTGAGGCACATCTGGGTTGGTTCCATATCTTCGCTATGGTAAAGAGTTCTGCCACATTGATTATTCTTAATTGTCTAGATTCTTCCTCAATACTGGGATTCCCCTCCCCCCACTCACTGCTTTCTTTATTTCAATTGAAGGTGCTGTTTAATACCTCTGTGGGACTTGCTTCTTTTCCCTGGTTTGCTTCCCTGTAAGCAAGTTATTAAACTTTCTTGGTTTTCTTTTGTGAATCTGTCTGTTGTCACTGGGGTCCATTTAAACCAAGAACTATGAATGGTAGTGAGACTCATTGTTGCTCTCATACAAGAGCTATGAGAACCCAGAGTTCTGCACTCATGTCTCCTGTGAACAGCAGCAGTTGATGTCTTCTGACTTGCATTAAGATTGGCTCTGGAGGCCGGGAGTTTGGCCTAGTGGTTAAAGTGCTTGCCTAGCATGCATGAAGACCCGGGTTCGATTCCTCGGTACCACATACATAGAAAAAAGCTGGAAGTGGTGCTGAGGCTCAAGTGGTAGAGCTCTAGCCTTGAGAAAGTCCAAGGACAGTGCTCAAGCCCTGAGCCCAAGCCCAGAACTGGCAAAAAAACAAAACAAAACAAAAGATTGGCTCTGGAGTATGACTGTTGTTCTTAATGTATTATGTTATGTCTCTTCTCTTTTTTTCCCTTATGGTTAATCTCATATTGTTACTGTATCTGACTTTGCTATCTAATATATTGTATATATGTTTATTTGAAATAGGAAAGGTAAGAGGGAAAACAAGATGATTGGGAGGGGGTTTGGGAAGAGAAATGGGGACAAAAACATGAGAGGGGCATCAATGTGTAAGAAGTAATGCACCTACTACCTGATGAATGTAGCCGTAACTCCTCTATACATTATCAAAAAAAAAAAAGATTGGCTCTAGAGCTTCTGGGATCTGACATATAAATGCTGATGTCTGTGGCGAGGATAGCCCTGTTAAAAGTGTCAAATTCATGGATTCCAGTCTGAGAAATCTACATATTCTATCACCAGGCTTCCTCTCCCCCTCCAAGCAATCAACAAACACTAAGCATCAACAGTTCTGTTTTGTACATATGCATGTATTCTCTTTTAAAAAATTTGCCCCTCTAGTCACCTAACTCTTAGGCAATGCTATGTCCATCCACTTTGTAGAAGAATGGTGCATCAGTGAAGGGAGAGATACTGAATTACAAAATTCTGTAAGGAGACTTTTCTTCAAAGTCAAAGGTAGGATTAAGCTGTTTTGTCTTCTTCCTTCTTATATCCCAGGATTAACAACATTCTTCTTCCTGAAGATTTTCTTAGTTTGGATAATGGAGGATTCAGAAGTATTTATTAATACATTTCATGAATATATGCTATTACTTACATAATAGCACTTTTATTTGCTGAAGAGCAGCTAACCAATAGGCATCCAAAGGCTTTAAAAATGCACATCCCATTTGGGCTAGGGGATATGACTCAGGTAGAGTGCCAAGGCCAGCCTCCCAAGTTCCATCCTTCGCATTGTAAGGGAAAAAATAATGTATACCCGTTGGCTTAGTTTCTCTTTGTCTAGGGATTGATTAGAGGAAAACAATTGAACAAATGGACAACTTGTAAATGCATAATCTGTGTAGATGTATAATCAGTATATATTACATGCATATAATATAATATATGCTTATGCTCGGGATAAATAAGGAACTTTTTTTAATGTTCAAGTTATAAAAATGTATTAGATATAGGATCATACAATTATTCACTAGAACTTATTCATGAACTATATATTATAACTTAACAAGTAAGAATGCTATTAGAGTATTTGAAAATGATAGATGACAAATGAGTTTTGAAACAATTCAATAGTCATCAAGTACAAAAATCAAGTCAAAAATATATACCACCCCAAAGTATACCACTTTCGCAAATGCAAGAAAATTCTGAAAGTATGGCACAAGTTTTCTTTTTCTAAAAGAAATTTCCATTTGAGGAGGCATCTTCTTCCCCAGCACCAGAAAGAACTTTTAAGAACTCTTCTCAGTGGGGAAGGTACCCACTCAAGTCTGGGGAATGCATCTCACCAAACCATCTTGCTTGCTGCATTTTTGCTTGTGGCTTTCTTGTGACTCATCTCCCCCAGAAGCTCAAACACTTCTTTCTTCCTTTTCTTTCTTTCTTTCTTTCTTTCTTTCTTTCTTTCTTTCTTTCTTTCTTTCTTTCTTTCTTTCGAGCCACAGCACCACTTCTGGCTTTTTCTATGTATGTGGTACCAAGGAATCAAACCCAGGTCTTCGTGCATGTTAGGCAAGCACTCTTACCACTGGGTCAAACTCCCAGCCCTCAAACATCTTTTCTTTGCGTAGCCTCTGATGATTTCTCAACTCCAGCTCTGATCATTCCTTTAGGTTACTTACTACTGGGGGTCCCATAAGTCCCATTCATTTAGCTTTTTCCACTGATGGCTGGCACATTACCATTTGAACTACACTCCCAGCTCTACATTTTTAACAATAATGAAGACTATTCCTCCTTTTTCTTTTGAAAAACAATTAAACCCCTACCATAAAGTTGCCTAATTCCTGTTCTACCTGCCTCCCCCTCCCAATCTCTATCTTTTTTTTCTCTCTCTCTTCCTCTTTTATTCTTAGGGCCTTGTACATGCCAGATAAGCACTCTATCATGGAGCCACGTTTCCAGCCTCCTTTTTTCCATATTTGTTTTTAATATAAAATGATACCTTCCACCACCACTCACACTATTGACAACACTGGAGAACATCACAGGTGATGACTAATTCTGTGTGTCCATGTGGCTAGGCTACAGTACCCAGCTGTATAGTCAGACACCAATCTGGATATTTCTGTGGAGATGTTTTTCTGTCTGTAGAGCCCCTCTGAGCAAGAGTGGTGGAAGCTTGCCTTTTTTCCTTCTGTATTTTTTTTATGATACAACATAGTTTATTGATTTAACATAGCTTAGCAGCGTTGACACTGTATTCTATCTAGTTCCTATCTTCTAGTCCTAACTTGCCTATCCAGCACACCCGCTGGACTCACCTCTCTGACTTCTCTTAGTCCCGAAGTCGAACAGACAACTCATACTTCCTTGATGTCTGGCAGCTAGTATGCGAAGCTCACTAGATGGGCAGAAGGAAAAAAAATGCATGAATGAGAGATGTTCAGATACAGGTACAAGGAAGAGCAGAACAAGTTCACAAATGAAAACCTGACCTTGAGGGTTATCAGGCATTACCTGAATGATATAGATGCACTGCTTGCATCTCTTGGCATCGGGTCCCTCCAACTGATAAAGCAGAGGTTCCCATACCATCCTTGATTCACATACATGGTCTTGGAAGATCCTGAGAGATTTTCACAGAGACCACAAGAAAAGCAACCAAGGAAACAAGAGCAACGCAGCAGCACATGTTTCTACAATGCACTTTCATTTTATTAGGAAGCCAGGCAGAGGAACCTATAAATGTTAGAAAGAAAATTAAAGCACACACAAGAAATATTGTCTTGTAGGGGTGTTTTAAAGTAAGGCAATTTAAGAAATGGCAACTGGAGAAGAGGAAATATACTTTTTTTTGCTTTTTTTAAAGATTTTATTAACACTGATTTTTACATCATATTTCAAATGTCATGTTTAACAAATAAGTTTTCAAGAAGGGAATCTCTATATGCAATCACTGGCACATAGATTTTAGAACATAATTAAAATTAGGCTGAGAGTTTGTATGTCATAGATACATATCAATCTATATTATATAACATTGTATCTATAGAGTATATCCCATCATTGATTTTTATGTCTATATAGTTATGTTTATATCTCCAAGACCATGTTCATGACCTTGGGTACCCGAATATTGAGTCATCGCTCTAATATCCACATATCAAGAGGACTATGCACCTTTTGTTCCTTTGGTCTTGCCTTGTCTCACTCAACATGATTCACTCTAGATCCATCCACTTCCCAGCAAATGCCATTATTTTATCTTGTCTGTTGGCTATGTAGAATTCCATAGTATTTATGCACCACATTTTTTTGTATCCATTCCTCTGCAGTAGGGCATCTGGGTTGTTGCCATCACCTGGCTCTTGTGAATAGTGCAGAGATGAACATGTTTGAGCAGGTGTCCTTATCATATCCTGGATTATGATGGTCAGGGTAGATGCCTGGAAGTTGTATGGTGGGATCGTAGGAAAGGTCTACTTTCAGCTTTTTAAGAAACCTCCAAACTGCCTTCCAGAGTGGCTGTACTAGTTTACGTTGGCAATATACTTTTTAATGGTGTCTTCAGTGAGTAAAGTGAAGCATGAGATGAATACCAGTATACATTTCTGTGGTTCCCTGTTTTACCTAGCTGGTATTTTCAGTGCTTCTATTTACATTGGGGTGATCGATTTAACAAACTTCAAATCTGACACTGCCATATATTTATAGAAAGACAATTTCCTTTATGTTTTTCCTAGCCATGACGACCCTACATTTCTCTTGACCTTCAACATTTTCTTTTATTCCTGTCTTTACTCCGAGTTTCTTCTTTTTTCTTCTACAAATGCATTAGAAGATTCTATGGTGATTATCAATGATTCTCTGTTTTTCTGAAATAAAAAGAACACATCAGGTGAAAATGTGAAGGACACCCTTGGACTCTATAGTTGGCTCCTGCTGGAAGAGAAGAGATAGCATTAGAAATAATGGAGACGAATTTAAAAAAAATTAAAAAAAAAAGAAATAATGGAGACGTACAGGGGCTAACCCCATAAAAGACAAAGGTAGAGAGTAGACATCATCAGAAGATGGATACACATCTGTTGCTTAAAAAGGTGGGAAGTCTTCTACGGATGCAAAATCAATAGATACTTGATTATTTAACTGCTTTACTTTAAGGTGTTAACTACTGTATTACAGGAAGTAGCAAATCTGAAGTTTGAGGGTACCCTGGCAGGCTGAAACCTCTCAGGAAGGATTTGATCCTGCACCTTTGAGAGAGAGTTGCTTCTTCACTGTGACACCTCAGGATTTTCTTTTTTCTGGGTGTTTTCAAACTGATTGGATGAAGCACACCCATGTGACGGAGAGTCATATTGTCTCATGTCAGACCTGAACACACTCCATGAAGATGCAGAACATACTTATGAAGTATTTTCATAGCATCGCCTAGGCTAGTGTTTGATTGTAGAGACTGGATACTACCATGTAGCCAAGCTGGCAGAGAAAACTAGTCATTCTAAGGGAGAAGGAAATGAAAGAGAACAATGAATTTCCACCTAACAGGACACTCTCAACAGTATCAAGCAAGCCCTACAGGAAATATTAGGAAAAGGACACCCAGACTTTAGTCACATAATATGCTCCACCTTTGCTAGGACTTTCTAAAGAAACCTGTCTTTAGTTTCAAACGCTCAGGGTTGCAGCAAGAGGTTGGGACCTCATTGTACATCTGACCAGAGAAGAAAAAGCTAGTGAAAACTTCAAGTCACTGTATTTTATCATCACCTATCCTCTCCCATTCCTCATGCTGACACCTGACCTCCCCCTTTCACACTGTCCATGAGACGCGAGTCACAGCCTTGGCCTTGCTTCCTGTCTCCCTTCTACTCTACTGCAATGTCTCCTCCAGGTGTCCTTGCCACGCACACTCCTCCTCTCCTTCCCTCCTATTCTCTCCCAGCTTCACCTTGCCCTTTATAAAGTCGGCTGTCCTACCTTCTTTATGAGAGTCATAGCATTTGTAGAGAGTCTCATATTTGTTGATGTGAGCCAGAAGAGATTTCCCAGCACCTCTTCACAGCCGTGGTGACAGGGGCATGCTGGCACTGATCCAAATGCATGCTTAAATAATGGGCATGCCAGGGCCAGAAAATTAAAACACAGCATGGATTGCTGAATTCACAATTTTATTGTCAGTGATTGCCTGGTGGCTCTGCATATTGAGAAAATCTTCACAGCTTCTTCCATTTTCCATGGTGTGGTTAATGTGCAAATAATTCCAGTGGTAAACTTTTTAGCCTCCTCCCCCTACAACACCTATTCTTCCCCTCCTTTTTCTCCCAAACAGACTAATAAAAGCACAACTGTAACAAACCTTACTTCATATTTCATCTAAGGAGAAATATTTCATCTCCACAAATAATACTTTATGAAAAAGTAAGGCAAAGACAGGAAGGCTGGGATGGAGGGAGAGAGGGAGGAAGGAAGGGAGGGAGGAAAGAAGGGGAGAAGGAAGGAAGGAGAGAAGGAAGGAAGTAGGTTTGGAGGGAGGGAAGGAAGGGGGAGGGAGGGAAGGAAGGAAAGAAGGAATGAAGGAAGGAAGGAAGCAGGGAAGGAAATGAGGAGAGAGTAAGTGAGGCAGAAGTGGTCCCATGTATAACTTATTATTTAAAGTCTCACATCAGAGGTGTCAGGAAACCTCAGCCAAGTGGAATTTAATGACTGCCTTCTGAGGAGTTCTGTGAAGAAACAGGAGAGATATTTTTACATTCTTTCAACAGGTGACAACTGGAGAGATATGTTCACACCCCTTCAATGGGTGAGCAAACAACTTCTCAGAACTTCCTGGGGAACAAGAGTCATCCACAGGTTTCCAGACACACTCATGGTTCTTTTTCAACTGTCTTGTTAAGTACAAACAAAGTGAACATTATTGCCCCATTAGAAGCAGAGTGAGATCACTGAGTGTGGTGCCCACCTGTCGTCTCAGCTACTTGGGAAATTAAGTTTCATGGCTGGCCCAGGCAAAGCAAGTGAATCCATATCTCAAAACCAAACTGAGGGATGCATAATCTTGAAATGCATCCCGAATGAGGATGGATAGGGTTGGAAGATATTGGTTGCCACTCTGAAAGGAGTACAAGGAAACCTGTTAGAAACTTATTTGGGAAGAGGCAAAGGGAGACTGATAGAGCTGGTGAGCTTGATTGTAATATATTGTAAACTTGATTGGAAATGTTACAGTGAAGCCTCTTTTTGTATAGCTAATGTAAGATAATGCTTAAAATGCTTTTTAAAACAAAAGCTGTTTGTGTTGGTATATGCCTATAATCATAGCTGCTCAAGATAGCAGAGCTGGTCTAAGAACTCTCCAGGCAAAAGTACAAACTTTGAAAAAAATAAACTAAAAGTGGAAGAGCTAGGGATGAGGCGCAAGTGTAGAGTACATGTCTAGAAAGGACTTGCCCAACAGTAAACCCAAAACAAGGAGAAAAACAAGTGGAAACTAAGTTTTGGGTAGTTGTTGTAAGGTGACAACTTGTAGATGGATGCAGTATTTGTGGTATCTATCATGTGTTAGAGATGCAGAGGGAAAATACCAGTGGCTGTGCTTTCAACTTTCCAGAGTCATTTCCTCCTCATTATTCTAACCAATCAGCACACTTGGCCCAGAAGGTAGAGAGGCTGTGTAATAATAATAACTCCATGTTGATATTTTAAAAAAAAGCACTGATCCTCACTGGGCCCTGCAAAGGAAAAACTAAAAAGAAGGAGTCAACTTTGACATACTCGTCTCCTACTGAAAGAAAAGGACTCTTCTCTGAAGTCACCCCACAGCCAACTTGGGTTCTAAAAAAGACAGGATTGATGAGCAACATCCAGTAGCAAGAATCAAAACTCTCCTTCCCCTAACTGGTCCCTCCTGAGATGATGATCAACCAGACGATACCACTGACCACTAGAACTCATTTGTGCACCAGGGCAATTTAATAATTATGCATACCTTCCATCCCTCACCCACATTCTTCCTCTATTTAATCCCAGTGCTCATGTCTGGAACCTGAACATGGGCTGAAGCACTTGCTTTCCTTTTTCCTTCATTGTGTCTATGTTGTGTACTAAATCTCCTTTCTCTATCTTTTTTCCATTACTCATCTCTTTATTGGGTGTGGTTGGGGTGATTAGCTGGATCTGACATGTGAAACCTCCAGAGATAGTTTTTTGACCTAAAACTCCAGTCATTAAAAATCACCAGGATCTCTCAGTTCCTTTCCTGAGGACTTGTAAACGAATCTCACATTACAGATGGAGAGACTAAAGACACACTCCTCCCCTATAGACATGATCACGAGCAATTGTCTGCATCCTGGCCCATGCATTCTTCTAAATTGAATCATCCATAAACTATTGCCTTCTTGCTCCATTTATGCCAACAACCACTGACTGACTCCCTAGAAATCACCAGAGTCATCCCTGACTAGACTACAGGGAAATGGCCTTTCTGCCTTGTGGCCTGCATGTTAAATAAATTTGCGTTGTCTTTCCTCATGGATCTATCGTGCCAGTTCATCTGAGTGAATCTTTGAGAAGTTCCTTTCCCCAGCAAAACTGACACAGCTCAATGGATCCTGGACTGCCTCAGAAGCTGAGACACAAAGACAAGGCCATGGAATTAAGTCTTGAGGGCCTCATCATCCTGTGTCAGCCCTTCCCATCCCTTCCTGTCCAGAGGAGGAAAGTCTAAGTTGCTTGCTGGATACATCTAGTTTAAAAACCTAGGTGAGCCGGGTGCTGGTGGCAAACACCTGTAAACCTAGCTACTCAGGGGAGGGAGATCTGAGAGTCATGGTTCAAAGCCAGCCTGGGCAAGAAAAGTCCATGAGACTCTTATCTCCAATTAATCATCAGCCAACTGGAAGTGGAACTTGTGGCTTCAAGTGGCAGAGCATTATCCTTGAGAGAAAATGCTCAGGGACAGCAGCCAGGCCCTGAGTTCAAACCCCACAGCTGACCAAAAAGTAAACCCCAAAACCTAGGCCTTATCCATCAGCTCTTCTCCAATGGCAGCCTGTCCATATGGCAGATAATTCCAATAAATTGCCAATAAAGGTGTGAGATGAACAGGCTCTCAGTCTGGGTAAATGTGCACCTCATTTTTCCAGGCAACATTTCTTGCTTATTAAAAAAAAAAAGGTGGGGCCGGGAGTTTGGCCTAGTGGTTAAGGTGCTTGCCTAGTATGCATGAGGATCCGGGTTCGATTCCTCAGTACCACATACATAGAAAAAATGCTGAGGCTCAAGTGGTAGAGCTCTAGCCTTGAGAAAGTCCAAGGACAGTGCTCAGGCCCTGAGCTCAAGCCCAGCACTGGCAAAAAAAAAAAAAAAGAATCCTAAAAAAAAAGGTGAAATTTTCTATACTGATCAGATTGATTTTTAAAGGATTTGATCAATTAATTTTAAAAAGATGTCATTTAAAATTGAATGACTGGTACCCTTCATATTATATTTATTATTCCAACCCTCAGAATATTGAATGATAGCTAATTTTTGTTCTTGTGCCCATACTGCTGTTTGAACTCAGAGCCTGGGGCTCTGTCCCTTGACTTTTTCATTCAAGGGCAGCACTCTACCATGTAAGCCACAGCTTCATTTCTGATTTTTTGTGATAATTGGAGGTAAGTGCCTCAGCTACTTTACTGCCTGGGTTGGCTTCAAATTGTGCTGCTCAGATCTCAGCCTCCGGAGAGGCTGTAGGATTACACGCATGAACAACTAGCACCCAGCCCAATGACAGCTATTTTAATTTGGAATCCCACTAAAGCAACTCTGGCAAATGAGAATTACTGCAGCCTTTTAGGGTATGGGAAAGAAGCTAGAGGTATAGCCTAATCTGCAGTTTTAAAATACCCAAATGAAATCATAAAATGCCTATGTGTCTCTGAAAGCACATGCCTAAAGATGGCATCCAAAGGCCTGATGTAAATACTTTCAGTCAAGAAGTCAGGAAATTGAGGCATTTTTCTCCTTGAAAGCAGCACAGGGTTAGTTTTTGCTGTTGTTGTTTCCCAATTTAATAGAATTCTAATACAAAAACAAAACCATGATTTCATTTAAATAACAATTCCAGGTCTGAGATAAATTCGCAAAACCCAAGAAATCCATATTTACAGCAGAGAACACTGCCCAGACACATTGCCTTGGGCTCATATGATTGAGCCAACAAATTCAAAGGAAAGAGGCTAGAGGCAAGTAGGGGGAAAAAGTCACTGTGGCTTTCTAGACACAAGTATAAAATTCCAGCCTTGATAATAATTGCAGTTTTTCACTTCTTGAGGATATGTATGAAAGCTCAAAATGCAATTCTTTTGTTTTCGTGGAGGGAAAGGGGAATGTATATGTGCTTCTGTTTAAAACTACATAGCATCTGAGGGCTTAAGTGTCTGAGTCCAGGAGAAAGTGAATAGACCATATGGTCTATTGTAGAATAAGTAATTACAGACTTATTAAAAATACATGTTAATTTTACTCACTGACACTTGGTGATAATGGCTTCCTCAGGATCTAATCCATTCTGCTGATTATACTTATCTATTTCTGGTGCAAGAACTTCTTGTCCTGAACAAATGGCCTGAGCAAAATGTAAGTTGACTCAGTCTCACCCCCAAAGATGAAATCACAACCTATCAGTGAGACAGACAATTCACAATTGTTCTTCTGCCCTTGAAATTCTTATTTCAAGTTAGATTAGAGGCAGATGAGGCAGAAAAGAGGTTTCTGTTTCCTTAACCCCTTAATCACACACACACACACACACACACACACACACACACACACACACACCCCTGATAATTGCCCTCTGGGTAATAGAAATTTCATTGAGCTTTTTCCTTAAAGAACACAGTGCTAGTATTTATTCTTGGCATAGTGACTAGTGCCTATAATCCATGTGCTCTGTAATCCACTGAGGGAGGAGGATTGCAAGTTCAAGTACAGCCTGGACTACACAGTAAAACCTTGTTCCAAAAATAAACAAATGGGGCCAGGAGTTTGGCCTAGTAGTAGAGTGCTTGCCTAACATGCATGAAGCCCTGGGTTCAATTGCTCGGTACCACATACACAGAAAAGGCCGGAAGTGGTGCTGTGGCTCAAGTGGTAGAGCTCTAGCCTTGAGAAAGTCCAAGGACAGTGCTCAGGCCCTGAGTTCAAGCCCCAGGACTGGCAAAAAATAAATAAATAAAAATAATAAATAATAAATAAACAAATGACAACAACAAAAGCAAGCTCATAGGTCCTCATCTAACCAGAAGTCAGTGATATGTGAAAAGGGACATATGTTGGCCGGGAGTTTGGCCTCGTGGTAGAGTGCTTACCTAGCATGCACGAAGACCCGGGTTTGATTCCTTGGTACCACATACATAGTAGCAAAAAGCCAGAAGTGGTACTGAGGCTCAAGTGGTAGAGTGCTAGCCTTGAGAAAGTCCAAGGACACTGCTCAAGCCCTGAGCTCAAGCCCAGGACTGGCCAAAAAAAAAAAAAAGGGACATATGCATTTTAACCAAATCTGATTTTTGAAAATTAGCCTTGAGATTTCGTTTATCTGCTGAAGACCAACTTACCTATCTTTGCTTCTCTAAGGTTCATTGGTTTATAAATTACTTGGAGATCAGGCCCATTCTGATTCAGGGTTCTGGAGTAGCCTGAGACCCAGCATTTTAAAATTAGTTCCCTGGTTTTACGTGGATGCTGCTACTACTGCTGCTGCTAGTCTGGGTACCATCTCTGAATAGCAAGTAGCTAACTGAGGAAATACTTGCTAAGTAAGTGAATGAACCCCTTGGCTGCCTTAGAAATTTACTAAGGCAGAGCTTAGCCCAGTACATCAAACTTCATTGTCTTACATACTTTTCAACCTCAAATAGCTCTTTAGAGTTCATCTCTGAAGCAATACTAATTCAAGAGGCTGACCATCTATGGGACACCTTTCTTGAATTCACCCACAGAATACTTTGAAATCAATGTCCCCAAAGCTTTGTTGCCTCCGAGTACACACAATATAATCTAACACCATAATTTTTCCCCAAAATGGATAGACTTAATATTTTAATAATCATAAATAATGCTGCCTATTAAAAGCAATCAGGTAAATAACCTGATGTTTGTTTTTCCAATGGCTTTTGACTTACTAATGTAATCTTTTGAGACAGAGTATCTTTATGTAACCTTGTCTGGCCTCTGATTCATAATCCTTCTGTCTAAGCTTCCCAAGCATGCTGGGATTCTGACTTTGAAACACCATGCCTGGCCAAAGGCATTTAAATTTCTATCTCAGCAAAATATTACACATCATGAATGTTTGAGTGCTTGAAATAGCAAAATGTAAAACATATTAGAATGTCAAACGCCAATAATAGTAATCCTGGCTGGGAAAATAAGCTAACAATAACAAGAGTTACCCTGTACAAAGAGCTTACTATCCTAAACATCCTACTAAATGCTCAGGCTATCTTAGGAACTTTGCATACTGTAATTGATGGAGGCCAGGATATGGGGTACCTCTAAATATAGGACCTTGGTATTTATAAAAACTAGACAAGCAAGAAGATCACTCTGTCCTCTTAAGTAGACTACCAGGAAAGTTCTCTGACTTTTTCCTCTGAAGTCATCCCCTCAAACTATCATGTGAGAAGAGCCCTCTACAACACTGAGAAAAATATTCTTATCTTTGAAGTCCTTGAGATACAGAAAAAGAATCGAACAAATGGGATCTAATTCTTACCCTTAGTTCGTATATTTTCCTCCTCTAGTCTCCATGACTTCATTAAACCTGCCAATTCTTCAGCGAACTTAAATATAAAGATCTTTCCTATTTCTTTGTAACTTCATTGTCAAAGGCCCTTATATCAAATAAAACTTATATTAAATAAATGTGTGTGTTTTCTCTTATTAGCTTGTATTTTGTTATTAGAGGTCTCAGCCACAAACTTTACAGTGAGTAAGGGAAAGGTACTACTTTTGCTCTCCTATATAATATTGCTGAGTCTAACTTCTTCACTTTGACCAGAAAGATGAATGCATGAAAAAAAGAGTGATATGTAGAACCAACTCAACAGGTAGAAATCCTTGCTTTTCTTTACAATATTTTCCTGATCACCTTTCCTGTAACTGCCATCTCCCTCATACATCCTTCTTTCTTTGTTTCTACAACAAATGTTTTTTTGTAGCTATTTTAGTCAAAGCTACTTCCCTGAGACATACTCTTGAGATCTCCTTTCCCTGGGTGTCTCCCATGTATGCAGGAGATCTACATGTTAATCCGTCTTTATTTGTTGTTGTTGACAGCCTTGTCCTTCAACAAGGAATTTAGAAAACATTTTTCCCCTCTCCTGTACTAGGATAAGGTGTAACATCAACCTGTTTTCACCATGGTGATAAAACTAAAACGAAGACCTTATTGTTGCAATGATGACCTGGAGAGAGAACAAGTCATTTTTATTTTTTTAATTAATTTTATTATCAGGGTAATAGACAGAGGAGTTACTGTTGCATATGTAAAGTGATGAGTATATTTCTTGTCATACATTGTTATCCTCTCCCTCATTTTTCTCCTACTTTCCTTTTCCCCCCAACTCTCTCTTCCCAAGTTGTAAATTTCATTTCCAACATATTGTCTTACGAGTGTCACTGCTGCATTGATTCACACTTTGTCCTTTGTCTCACCATTTTGTTGTTTTCCTTCCCTTTTTCAAATTAGATAAACATATATACAAGACACATGGTACCAAAAATCAAATATAGTGACAACAGGGGATAAAATAAAATCAAAGGAAAAAAAAGAATGAAATGAAAAAGAAATAACTTTACACAGTGCATTAAAAAACAACAACAGCAGAGGAAGTAATGCACATACTACCTGACGAATGTAACTGTAACCCCTCTATACGTTATCCCAACAGTAAAACAACAACAACAACATCAACAACAAAAATCCTCTTGTTTCCATATCTTGGGATTTATTTTGATTAGCATCATCTGATGTGGTCATAGGTACATGGATATTGAGCTATTGTGATCTGCTCTGGAGAAACTAGGAATCCATGGAACATTCCTCAGTGTAATAAAGGCTGTGTATGACAAACCTCCAGCTAGCATTATGCTTGACAGTGAAAAGTGAAAGCCATTTCCTCTAAAATCAGGAACAAGACTGGGATGTCCACTCTCTCCAATCCTCTTCAATATAGTAATAGAATTCCTAGCTAGAGCAATAAGGCGAGAGACAAACGTAAAGGGGATCTAAACAGGGAAAGATGAAGTAAAACTCTATCTCTTTACAGGTGACCACCCCCCTCATATTTAAAGAACCCCATAGATTTCCTTCCCAAGTTACTCGAGCTGGTCCAAAACTTCAGCAAAGTAACAGGGTATAAAATCAATCCACGAAAATCAATAGCTTTTTCACATGCCAACAATGAGAAGAGTGAAACTGAAATCAGGAAAGCAACTCCTTTTGTCATAGCCTCAAAAAACAAAAACAAAAACAAAACCCTAGGAATTAAACTTAACCAAAAAATAAAGGACCTCTATGACGCAAACTTTAAAAACCCGAAAAAGGTCATAATAGAACTTCTAGCCTAGACTTTTTCTCCAAGACCAACTTTGTTTTAAGAAGGTCATAAAAGCAGAACTAAAGAGGACACTCCTGGTAAACCAAAGCTCATAGCTCTAGGCCAGCTAGGGCACTTCTCATGAAATCTAAATGAGGTTAGGAAAAGAAAATACTTTGAAAATAACCTTAAGTGTATAAATGAAATTTTTCCCTCATTATATCCATTATGGTCTAGATTGCACTTTCTTTCCCAATACTATTCTCATTTTGGTAGAAAAGATGCTTAGATCAGCAAAAAAGATGCATACGTCAGCGATTCTGTTATTGTGTATTGATTCTCAAGGGGCCGGAACAGAACCTCAAAGGTGAGTACAAGTTGAAAATACACGCAGGCAATATCCCACTAGCTGTATTTATGAGTCATTTAGATTGTCCCAGCAGGGCTGCAGTTTAAAAATCTATCGAAGCTTTGGGGTTTTTCCTCTTCTTCCCAAGGAGACACTGAGACTTATTTTTTTTGCAAGTTTTTATATGGTCTGATGAATATATCCATGAACACTACCTACAAGCAAAATAGTGATTGTCTTTCCTATAGCTGAGAGACACCCAAGGCGCAATGGGGAGAAAACCTCCAATGTATCACCCTTGTTCTCAGAATATGACGTGTGATGTCATGCTATAGTTAATTAACTTCTGTCTCTTATGTTACAGTACATTTAGTCATAATCTGTAGAAGTTCACATTTTACAGACCTAAATATCACATCTAATATCTTTAATTTGTGTTTTTCTTTCTTTTTCCGGTTTCCTCATGATTTAGAGCAGACTCTTGTCTCTAATCAAAAATTGGTATGCTGAACTGTGTACCAACCAAACCAAGTTATTTCAACATGGACCCAGCAATTCCCATTGGCTCCTTAATCCAGTCATTCAAAAACCATTCATGTAATGTTTACTTTGTACTGCATTTTGTTCTGAAGTCCAGCAATAAAGAAATCATTGTTAAAAGAGCTCAGAGTCCTGAGGGTAAGTCAGAGAGCTAGCTATGACCATGGTACAGTTACGGAAAATGCTATCATAATAAAATTGTTACTTTTCTCAAGCATCTGCTTTTCTGATATTGCACATGTTAGTGTTCATTACTCTCTAATTCTCCTAGGATTCTCCATTTAATTTTGTTATCTCATTTTCTTAGGAAATAGGCTGGGAGATAGGTGTTCAAAATCTTTCTTAAGGCAACAATGCTATAAATCTTAGGACTGGAGTCCCTTAGACTTCATAGAACCTCAAAATGTCTTTTGTATGTTACTCTTAAGTGCACTAACAGAGAGAGCAAGATGAGTCCAGACCCTGAGAATGCTTGGAGGGAGTGTGTAAAGAAAGGAAGTCAGCAGAGAGAAGAAATCGCCAGAAAGGGAGAGAAGCTTTGCCTTACCCAACCTCCTTGAAGTCTCTCAAAAAATACATCCAGCCTGTAGGGTTATGGGGAAAGACAGGTAACAATGTTAGCTTTCTTTGATTGCTATAGAAAATTTGAAAATCAAGCCAGGAAGGGATGGAACAAAGAGAGCTAGCTAGGACAGGTAGAGGAGGTAAAGCATCTCTTGGCCATAGTGGGACTGGAAAGAGTGGGGTCTCACTCCCACCAAACAGCATCTAGGACAAGTGGCCTCAATTCTGTTGCTGTGACCAACTAGCACCTGTGAACCCACTTGTCACTGGATTAAGAGGAGCTGCTGAGGAATGGGACCCAAAATAAGCACAGAAAAATCTTATATTGAAAGACGTGATTTTTGTGCATTGACCTTCAATGAGTTTTTTAGTTTGTGTGTAGTTCTAGGGATCCATCTCAAGGCCTTACACATGCTAAGCATGTTACACCACAGAGCTCCAACCTGAGCCCTTGTATTCAATTTTATGAAACATTTTAAGTCTAGTTTGTTAGAAAGAAATCCTAAAATTGTGCTATATACTAGATGCCATACACTCAGAGATGAATGGAGCACCAGTAAGGAAACCACGAATCTGAGATTACAAATGTACAAGTATATCAGGTATTACACAATGCTCAAGACAGTACAGATTTCTAAATCACAACTCGTCATTCAAACTTTTTATCCAATCACATCCCTGTGTTGCAATTAATATCAATTCCTCAATGTTGGTACCAAATAAGGAAACATTACTGGACAGTGAAGCATGAAGTTTGTGCTTCTATGAAGAGAGAAGTCTCTGAAGAGGAATAATAAACATTGTACAAATCCATTCAAAATACTGAAGGGATTTGTGTACATGCTGCATTGTGCCGGAAACCATTAATTGCTCTGGAACTAGTTAGCTTTTCATTTATTGATCACTGAATGCCTTTCATGTGGCCAGTCTCAAACGAGACTGGTTTTTTATGTGCTAGTAAATAATACACACAGCTCCATTCTTCTTAGAGCCTCATTTTTCATGTAGATGACTGGTATATTTTGGTAGGTACATACACTGTCCTATTGAATGATAGAAAATAAATGAGGAAAAAAATAATTTTATCTCAACCTTCAGTTCTTAGCTGGGACAAATCCCTCTAATAAAAAACAGATTAACAAAAGAAAAGCACAAAAGTAAATTTATTAGCATGTTTATTTCATATATATTTATGGGAGATACTCATGAGAAATGACTAATACCAGCAAATGAGGTGCCAAACCAGATATAAAATGTGACTTCTTTGAAGTTCAAATTTCCACTTTTGAAAATGCTTTTCTTTTCTTAGCACTATTCATTTTTTTCCCTTCTCCATCTGAAACAGCATCTAGAAACTTAGTCCATATGATTTTGTCTTCTTCCTTTTCTATCTTCATATTATTATTATTATTAGATATACAGTTATTAACTATTACTAACCGATGTCCAAAATCAAGATCAATTTTAACTGAAGTAGAGACCTAACAAAGGTAAAAGAGGTGGAGGAGGTGAAATAAAGAGGCAACTGCAAATCTAGGGCACACATCAGACCAGCAGCCAAGTTGTTTGAAGTAAGTGCTTTTAAGATAAGCCAACTTAAATTTTCTTCAGGACAACATGATCACAAGAAGAGAGATGCTTTACTTTGGCCTTGGCCATTTGTAGGACCAGCCCTGGAAGGTGGTGTCAGCCATGCTGGATTTGGCATCTGGAAATAGACCTAAATCTATTCAACAGTATGATACTGGTCCCTCTACCCACTACACTACGTGTAAAAGAAAAGAGTCAGTGAGAAGTATAAATGCTTGAAGACCACACAATAAATAATAGTCATAAAGAATGCAATCTGCTTCTAATCTTCACCCACACTCATCCACAGGTAGACATATGAAGTTTAGTAGCTATACCAGAGTCCTTGCCAAGCAGCATGGAGGATCAACCCTTGCTTTAACCATCGCATTAACCAAGCTACTTGCATATTAGGCAAGAGGGAGTTACCCCCCCCCAATAGGGAGTAACTCTTTCTGATTCATACATCACATCGCATGAGAGCTGGTGAGTCCTGTGTTCCATCATGTTGAGTAGAGAATGCAGCTTTATGGAAACCACTTACTTACTTGAGTTAGCTTGAAGTCCAGTACTCATTCAGATGACCTTGTATAAATCACAAGCCTTCCTTGAACACCAGTTTCCCAGCCAGAAAATGGGCACAGCATGCAATATTCTTGGAGGGTTTTTCAAGTACAATTTGAAACCTTGGAACCACATTTTGTATAGCCATTGATATTTAGCAAATCACCAGGAAGAGAAAAAGAAGCCTATTTTTAGAAGTTTTCTAGGAAAAAGAAACAAAACAAAACAAAACCTTTTGTACCTAGCCCTTCTCTTTAACCAATTATACCAACTGGAGTATATTTTTTTATTGTAATTAATAGAAGGGTTACATTATATTCCAACTGGAGTATATTTTCTAAAACCTGTGCTTTCATCTCATGTTTAAAGCAATTTGACCATCTGAAAATACAGATTTTACTACATAGAAACATGTTGCATCCACTTTCTATTCTCTCTTGATAAAAACACACACTGCCTTACTTCATTAAGAGATGAATTAAATTTACAGTTCCTTGATTAGTTTTGTTGCTTTCCAAGGGAAACATACAGCTTGTAATTAAGCGTACTTTGAGATTTGGGATGTAGGCAAGTCTCTGATAGCATTGCACATTACAATGAAAAAGGCAAATGAAAAAGCTTGCCGAAAACTAAGGCTAAGCATGGGAAAAGTAAGTCAACACTTCAAACTTACAGTATGGCCTTCAGGTTTTGTTTGTCTAGGAAGAGGTAATGGAAAACTCCACTCAGTTGAAATGCTAGATAAGACATGAGAAGGCACCAGATATTATGGCCCAATCCTTTGTGTGGACCGATGGGTTCATTGAGGCCTAAGTGTATCACATAACTTATTTAAGCTAGTGTCTCAGGTTTTCTATGATCCCATCAAGTATTTCATCTATCAAATATTTTACTAAGAGGCTCACTGATTCTGAGGGCCTAGAGAAGAAATCAAGGCCTGCCTGTGTGTCCTATAAGGAGATGATGTCCTTACCTGGAGAGGAGATGTCTGTAATGGAAAGATAGTCCCTGGGAGATTGGCTCTTCCTCTAGCTATCTGAGTGGCTACATCCCTGCTAGCGTGGGATCTGACATATCACAGGAATTCAATACATCTTCACTGAATGAACAAATTTTCAGTGTGCACTGTCCAATCCTGTTAGATTAAACAACACTATGATCATGACCTTTGGCTGATGTGACAGAAAGGAGAGCAAAGAAGAGGCTGTACAGACTAAGTAGTAAAGGGGCTTGGCCACCAGGAAAAACAAGTTTCCAGTCCCAACTTTGCTGCTTGCATGGCCAGTGACCCAGGACGAGTTATTTGCCCTTGCTGAACTTTGTTTCTCTCAACTGTAAAATGGAATAGAGTGTCTATTTCACAGTTTAGTGAAGATTATGGAATAATATTCCCTGAGTGCTTGGCCTTGTACCTGACATAACCTGGGAGCTCAATATAGTATCTAAGGCAAATAGAAAAAGGAGACCATGTGGAAACTGGGGTCCTGTGAGGTTTAATGTGTAATGTGCAGAGATATCACTGCCTAACAAGATCCTTCCCCCATTCCTTCCTCTCCTTCTTCCCTCCCTCCTTTTCTTTCCTCCCTCCCATAACTCTCTTTATCCTTTCCTCTTTCTTTCCTCCCTTCTTTCCTTCCCTTTCCATGCCCTCCCTCCTTTCTATCTTTCTCTTCCTCCTTCCCTTTCTCCATTTTTCTTTTCCTTCCACCATTCCTCCCTTCCTTTCTTCTTTCCTTTTTTCCTTCCTCCCTTTCTTCTTCTCTGTTGTGATGCTGGGGGGTCTGCACATACTAGACAATTGATTAGCCACTGCACCCTCAATCCATGACATCATATTCTGGTCAACCATGAAAGCCTCCCCACATCACATCTAGCCCTTCCCATTTGTCCTTGGACTCTTGTCTCTGCTGTGTCTCACTTTCTTTCTTTTTTTTTTAGAGGAGTTTAGTGACTTTAGTGACAGTGTAAATAAACAGAAAGGCACAAACATTAAGGGTAACAATTCAAACTCCAGCTTTAACACATCTCTTGTCCTACTGATACTTTCTATAACTAAAGTGCATTGTAGTGATGAAATGTTTTCACATACATTATCTCATTGGACACTTAATGTTTCTTTAGAGAAGTTTCATCATTTTACAGAAGTATAAATTGAGGCATAACTGTGGTGATGTCTTACTCAAGTCACCTGGGCAACAGAGCAATGTCATAGTGCAGATTGTGTGATTAGTGACCCAGAGTAGATGAAATAGCTTTCTGTGTACATTCAAAGTACACATATATGTGTGTGTGTGTGTGTGTGTATGTATAAATATATATATATATATATATATATATATTGCTTTCATCTCCTGTCCCTTTGGTTTTGTTTGTGTGCTCCATCTACTCAGGTCTGAATATATACACACTAGGATCTAGTCCTCCCATCCTGAAGAGAGAGCTGTGGCTCTGTCCTCTGGTTATACCTTGGTCTAGGAGGAAGTCTCTTACATCACCAATCTACTATAGGGACCCAGGCCAGGAAAGGCTCAGGCTTAAACTACCATGCTGAATCTTGCTCAGAGGCCAGGCCAAATGGGCTAACCACCTAGTAATATGATACTGGGTAGCCAGGATAATAACAATGCTGCCAAGCCTATCCAAAGCCCACCCCATCCCCACTCCCAAGTGCATTTCTGCATCTTCTTGAATAGTTTCCCTGTTTAAGAACATGGGTTCATGAGGCAGAGGGCCAGCATGCAGCCAGTTTGCATCAAACCTTTAGGAAAAGCCATTCAGAGGAGTTAGTGCCTATATAATTGGGAGGGGGCAGCAACTAGCTACTGCAAATGAGCATGAGCAAAAGAGATGCCAACCTGGGCTAGGGAAGTTGTCACCTGACACAGAAACCTTGCTGTCTCTGCACTCTGCATCTCCTTGGTACTGCCCAGTTTACAGAGCACATTCCCATTCCAGTCTCATGTGGGAAGCTTCCAGCATTGTAGTCCTATTTTATCATGGAAAAGATCTGATGTCCAGAGAGGTAAATGAGAGTTCCCCAGAGTAACAAATGGAAAAATAAATGCTATGCTGGATCTGGAGCTATGAGCTAATTACCATTAATCAAGGCCCTGACTCTCTTTGGTACATAGCCCTACATGGCCCAAGCCATGAAAGCTGAAGACAGTCATCTACACCATGAGATATTCCTTGCTCCCTTCCTCCCTCCCTCCCTTCCCTCCTTGCTTGCTTGCTTCCTTCCTTCCTTCCTTTCTTCCTTCTTTGCTTCTTTCCTGGGGATTGAACTCAGGTCCTTACACCACTTGCTTAGCAGACACTCTACTACATGAGCCATACTGCCCAGTCGTTGTTTTCATCTACAGTCACTGTTATGGTGTGGAATCTCTACATACAGTCACTGTTATGGTTTGAAATTCTAAATGTCCCCTAAACATCCATATGATAAAGCTTTGGTCATTAGCCTGTGGCCCTATTGAGTGATAGTAGATATTTATGAGGCAGGGCCTAGGAAGAAGAAATTAAGTTATCAAGGGCATGTCCTTAACAGAATTATTGCAAACTTAGCCCTTCTCTCTCCCTCTCCCTCTCTCCTTTTCTCCTTCCCTCTCTCTTTCTCCCTCCCTCTCCCTCCTCTTTCTCCTTCTGCTTGTTTCCCACTGTGATGCAGTGCCTTGTCCCAGACCCAAAAGCAACAGAGCCAACCAACCATGGGCTAAAAACCATGAGCCAAAATAAATCTTTTCTCCTTTCAGGTTGATTATCCTAGGCATTTACGACAGCAACAGAAAGATGATTAACACAGTCACATTCTATGGCTAGGAATTCAACATACAAATGTTAACAAAACAATTCAGTCCACAATACCAGGTTTTCTCCCACTAGGAGTGAGAAAGGAATTTAGTGTTTGCACCCTTTCAAAAAAAAAACCCCACAATTTTCCAGTGATGGTTACACATCTAGCATGTGGTAGACACTCTGGTAGAAATAGAAACCTTCTTACTTCATTGTCAAAACAATCTATGCATTATCATTCCCACTCCCAGGAAATTGGGTTTCTAAGAGATTAAGTAAGAGAAGTGTAAAATCACAGAATTAATTATAGGGGAGGCAAGTAATCAAACTCAGCTCTGCCTAATATACAAGTCCACATTCTCACCATAACACAGGCCCTTTCTACTTTCTAGGATTCACAATCTTTCTTTAAAACATGGGAAAGCTATAACACAGTTGGTGAAATGGTCATTCCCAAGGAGGATTTGCCCATGGGTCTCTGAAAATAGGACCTTATTTGGAAAAGGCCTCTCCAGATACAATGAGGTGCAGAATCTCGACACTAAGGATGCCACTCTGGATTTTCTAGTGAAACCTATACCACATTCCATTATTTTCATGAGAAGGACAGAGGGATTAATATTCACAGAAGAGGCAAAGACATAAGAAAGAGAGGCGGGGCGGGAGAAGACAAAGAAGGTTGGAGAATGCTGCATCCACAAGTCTAGGAACTGTAGGCACCAGAGGCTAGATGAGGAAAGACCTAATCTTCCTCTAGAAGCTCCAGAGTAGGAATGGAACTCTTGCTTATACATTTATTCCCGATTTCTTCTCCCAAAGGTAATTGTGAGAAACTAGAATTGTATCTATTTACACACTCCGTTTAGGATCAATTGTCACAGCAGATACGGGAAACCTAATACCTCGACAAATATCATGACTTGCCACTGCTTAGGTTTGTGTTTGTCCAAGCCATGCCTGACTTTCCCAGACACCCAGTCATGAGCTTCTAGCTTCAGCCTAGCCTGCTGAGCTATTCTTGTTGTCACAGGCCGTCCTGCTGCAGCTGGCCTTGGAGGGGTGATCCATTCATGCCCTGACCTGGAGCAACAGTAGGAGACTGAGACTAGAATGCCTGGGTTTTACCATTACAGTAATTTTTCAGTGCAACAAACAGGGGGAAGTAACCAAAGGAGCCCTAGGGTACGAGTTCCTTTCTAAACTCTTCTCCTAGGAGTTTGCATTTGGACAGACCTGCCTTTGCTGTTTCACAATTCACATAGCAAGGACTTCTCTCTAGAACCAGCTTTGTAACTTGGGTGCTGTCTTGGGTGGCCAGCCACATCCTTACTGGAAGGATCCATAGCCTTTGGCAAAGAATTACTGGAAACTCCTGCATGAATGGGTCTCGAAACCAAAGCCCGGCTATTTCTCAAAATCCACAAGGGAGCCCCGTCTTCAGATGAGCTCCAGTGCTGGCCAGAGCTGAGAACAATTCAGTGTTCAGGTAACCCCAGCGTTTGGTCCTGGTGTTTCCTTAAAATGAGTGCACTTTATGCAACATTAGTTATCCACTTTTCTGTGCATTGCTGGTGGGGAAGGTGATCTCTGCTGATTTGGACTCATCTTTCCTTTTTAAAGCTCTCTTCAGTCCCATGTGTTCCTCATTCAGACTAACAATAGCCCTGGCAATAACAAGGTGGCAGCAGGGAAGAGCTACAATTTAATAAAGCTGAGGCCCAGCAGCCTCCCCACTCCCACACTAGGGCTCTAATAAAGCGTTTTCATTGTTCCAGGGCTCTGGTTTTCACCCCCGGCATCTGTGAATGGCTTTCTCAACTGAAAGGACTCTTTATTTGTTCTTAGGAGGCAGCTGAAACTGCCACAAATTTCAGCTGTGTGGTGTAGGGTTAGGGAAAGGAGACTGATGTGACAGTTCAACTCCCAATATAATCAGGCCACAGATCACTCTGGGACTTCCTGGAATCTGGAAAGTTCTGGAAGGTTCTAGAAGTTTCTAAAACAGATCATGTCCAAGTTCAGTCACAAGCTCATGCAGACATCACCACTAGCTTTAAGCAGAGTTAATTCCTTCCTTGGGCTTTCATCTTGTAAAGAAGAGGTCTTTTCTCCCCCACTCTCTGAAATCGTGGAATCCAGAACCAAAAAGGAATGAACCCCTTAGCAGCACGCCTTTCTCTAAATCCCACCGTTGGATAGCACTTCAGAGAATGTGAGCCAAGAGCTTTCATCACCTCTGTATATTTACTCAGTGAATTGCTTAGGCTGTTACTATGTGTGTTTTTATAAAGTGTTTTTAGGCTGCTTTTATAAAGTGTTACTTTTTTTTTAAATCACCGCGTCCTATATTACATTGGTTAGAAATTCAAGCATTTATGAAATAAATGATTTAGTAACTGAAAGACCCCTATAATTCCAGCCTTCCAAGATCTGTGGTATGTGTATACGTGGGGTTTTATTTCCATTTTCCATCTCAGTCCTGGAGAAAACAAAAATTGGCTATGTGGATGGGAAATCAGCAGAAAATCCACAACAAAATCAGTCAGTTCAGTTCTCCTTAGCACCACACACCCTGAGCTCCTGCCCTGCTGGTGGGGATGGTTTTGTTTTGATAGTTTTGTTCTTAGGAGATACTGGGTATTAAAGCCAGGGCCTGGTACATGCTAGGCAAATGATCTACCACTTGCAAAATACCCACAGACGTTTTATTTTTGTATTTTATTTTGAAGCTAATCTATTACTGTTTTTGCTGGGGCTGGGCTTGTACTTGGGATCCTCTTGCCCCTACCCCACAGATAGCTGGGATTGGAGTATGATCAACCATGTCTAGCTTGGAGATGATTCTAAACCCTGTAACTTCTTTCTACTCCCAGATGCACACCTGTTTTCAGCAGGTAGTGTTCCTGTAACTTTTGGTCAATGTAAATGAAGGATGAATGGGTCATTGTGGTATCAGGGTATGTGCTTAGATGGAGGTACCACTCACTAAATTATCTCCCTCAGTGGTTAGAATTGGAACTCAATATGGCTGTAACTGAAGAAGGGAACTAGTGAATATTAAATAAGTCATAAGGAGGGTACACTGATCTGATAGGAAAAGGTGCAAGGCCAGGGGTAGGGCTCACGGTAGAGCTCTTACCGAAAGCATGTGTAAGGGCTTGAGGTCCATCCTGGGAAAAACACACATGAAAAAGCTTTATTCTTTCTACCATTTAAAGACATAGAAAGATGACCCCATGCAAGCTGAGGAAAGAGAGGCCTTACCAGAACCTAACCATGCTGCCTTCGCCATCTTGGACTTCCAGCTTTTCAGAACCATGAGAAAAAAAATATCTGTATTTAAGCTACCAGGTCTGTTATGGGAACCTAACATATGGTGGGTGGACTATTACAGGCCATGTGGCTGCTCCCCTCCCCTCGCCTCTGCCTATTTCTTTCTCTTATCACATGGGAATCTAAAAGTGTGGTGAGTGGGTTGATAGCAGTGTCTTCTTACACACGTTTGTATCTGGATTCAGGCTCCTTCACATTGGGTGTTAGCTCTTGCTACCTTACCGCAGTCCAAAGTACACATAGCTCCCATGTACACCAGACTTGTCTACATTAAAGAGCAACTTCCTTGCCTCGGTGACATTGTCCCTCTCGCTCCCAGCCAGCTTGGCCTAGATGACAATCTCCTTACCAAAACCAATACTTCTGATGGCTTCCATTTGAAAGGCCTCCTTCCATCCAGTCTTGCTATGTAAAAGAAATGATTTCATAATTAACATCCCTGCCTGCCCTTGTCCCAGCAGGATCCATGTGAGGACTTCAGGTTTGCCTCATCAACATGAATCACAACCAGCAACAACACAGGCCCCAGAAGGCAATATAACTTGAAATAAAGCCAGGCATGGTGATGCATATCTGTAATGCCAGGTACTTGGGAGGAAGAGTCAGGAGGCAGAGGATCAGGAATTGACGATCATGCTGGGAAAAGTTAGGAAGACATTGATATATATATATTATATATGCAGAATATATATGTATATGTGTATGTATGTATGTATCAAACAATAGAGCTGGTGAGGTAGCATTCATAAGGCCCTAGGTTTAATCTCCAGGACCAAAAATTAGAAAAATGAAATGAACTATGTATCTGGATGCAAGTGACACCGTTAGAAAGAGTTCCAGCTTTTTCTGTGTCTCCTTAGGAAAACAAACAAAGACAAAAAAACCACTAATATCCCCTGGGTTTTATTCTAAGAGCAAGGTGTGTTCTGGAAATGGTTATGAGTAGAGAGCAGGCACACTGGAGCATGCTGAGTGACAGAAAAGACTGGCCTCAGGTCAGGAAATCTTGGGCTTTTCTGTTGTGACTGGTAGTAAATAGAGCTTGCACCAGCCCCCCAAGTCATTGATGTACACACATATGAACACATACAACCACACACACCGTTGAAACATTCTCCTTAAAAGTCTTATTATCCAAATTATCCTCTGATACTATCTAATCTGGTCTAGTTCATGAAAAATGTGAGGAACTAAATTCACAGTAGAATTTTCTAACATTCCCACAGGATTGGAAATAGGTTGATGATTCAGATTGAGGGTGGGGGGGGGACACATACTGATCAGAGGGAGTACAGAAGTGTGGGTAAAACTCCTGTCTTTGGAGTCCAGCTACGGGTCTGGGTTCAAGTTTTAGCTATCCTTTTTTACCTGGTGCAGGGGCGTGAGTGAGTTCTCTAAGGAATGAGACTTCCATCCCGTGTTTTTAGAAATGCTTAGCACATCTCCTTTCACATACAGGCAATCCCTAATGAAATAGAAGGATCAGTGGATCATTCAGGCATTTGGTGAAGCTACACCCTGAAAGCACTGAGTCTGTGTCACATGCTCCTGCAAGAATCCAATCCTGGAATGGAAAGAACACACAGGATGACACCTGTTGCATATGAGATTCTGGGTTGTGGTCTTGGGGTGCTCATTTATTCATAATCATAAGTGGAATGTCATTTATTTCTGATGCTAAACATGCTCATTTCAAACAAGACTCACAAATGACCTGGTTCTTAAAGCTGGACTTTGCCATGTTGTGTCATTTTCTAGCAATGCAATCTTGCTGTGCATGGCCAATGGGAAACTGGAATTCTAAACTCCCTGTGAAGCTAATATGCTTCTCTAGACGCATTTCATTTTTCTATAAGAATAGAATAAGAATCAGAATACCTGCCTACTGTGGCTCACAGTCAGGTTGAAAGGCACACGGACATTTTTAAAAAATACAGAGAGGCTTTGAGCCACTCACACAGAGGTATATTATCAATACAAAGGTTTAACTATTTATCATTACAATCTATATTTCCTGAGTATTCCATTGTGAAGGCTTGTGGTTGGTACTTTATCTCCCCCCCCCACCATCTGTCTGTCTCTGTCTCTCTCTCTCTTCCTTTTTAAAAGGATAAAATTCATTTCTAACTACCTTTTGAAAGTCAATCTATGCTTTGGTCATTTGATTAATAGAAGTAGGGAAGACCAGCTTCCCATTCAAAGTGCTTTTGAATAATTCAATACTTGATATTAAAAGGGAAAAGTCCATTGCCTGGTGTGGTTTACTCTTCACGTTACAGAGAAAATCTGAGCTGCCTATCCATGTGAGGGTTGCTTGGCCCAGCTTCTTGCCTTCTCAACTCCCTTTTGAGTCCTATCAAACCCCACAGATGACTGTGCAGGGTAAAATATAAAAAGTCCCCATCAGAGCTGTGTTATCCCTGTGCCTTACCTGGAGCCAACCTCACAGGTCCCCAAAGAAGAAGAGATGTTTTTTTGAATTAATCTTTCTACAGAAAGGTCCTTTTCAAATATGTACAAAGTCCCTAGATAGACTAGCTGACATCTATTTTTGTGTGTGCTGCTATTAGGGCTTGAATCAAAGCCTGGGCCCTGTCCTTTCTACTTTTTTGGCTCAAAGCTGATGCTCTATCACTTGAGCCACAGTTTCAGTTCTGGCTTTTGGCTAGTTAATTGATGATAAGAGTCTCTTATCTCTTTCCTGTTCTGAGCTGTTTTGAACTGGGATCATCAAATCTCACTGCCTAAGTAGTTAGTTGTAAAGACATGCATGAGTATCCAGCTACAAGCAAGCATCTTGCCAGTGGTGATCTAGCATGGGTTTTGGGTGTCACAATTACAAATGCATGGAATTGAATGATATCCATCTTGTCCTTCTAATCCCTGATATTATATAGTCCTGAGCCTTGAAGGAAGTGTTTAAAAAAGACTTGGCTAGAAGGAAAGATTCAAAGTGACTCTCCTTTTCACCTTTCAGTGGAGTGACTGTTAGTTAAGGACATGGCCTCAGGTTTTGAGTACACCTGTATATGGCTCTTGACTCAGCCTCCTGGGGGACTTGAAAGCCCAGAAGGCAGACTTCAATGTTATGATTTATAGATTAAATGGAGTGTGTGGTTATCATCTGCTGCAATGGCCTGTACTTAAAGTACTCTTTTCCCTTCCCTCTGACTCGTCTCTAGGGCCTCTTTTCTTCCTTTTTCCCACCTCCTCTGTTTCTTCCTCTTCTCTGTTCCCATACCCAACTCTGCAGAGTTCCCAAAGACTCCAGCTGTGCCACGCATCTATAATTATCCCCTGACATCAATATTCTAATTTGCTTCATCCTCCTTTGGTTTTCTGGCTTTCTTTCTTATTTACTAACTCCCTTCCATTTTAAGGGCAAGATAAATGAGAGTGCAGATGGTGGATTTGGGGTGTGTGTGTGTGTGTGTGTGTGTGTGTGTTCTTTCTCTCAGAGATTCCATGCTAACTGCTTCAAGAGCAAAGGTGCTGGCATCAAGGTATGCTCTTAAATTAAGTCTGGGAGAATGTTGGTAATTGGGCTACTTGACCCTCTCTGGCCTTGGAGCCCCCAAATCTGCCCGGATAACATGAAAGCTGCTCATGAAGTTCAGACAGCAATAGACTGACTTGTGAACGTTCTTTCCAAGGGTAGTTGGCATGAGTCAATACTGAGATCTAACTCTTCAATTTACAGATGGTCCCTAACTTATAATACATCAATTTAGAATGTTTGGCTTTTCCATTCATATGCAAAAGCCATATGAATTCAATAGACATTTCAAATTCTGGATTTGGATCTTTTCCTGAGGTAGCAGTCCATACCCACATGCTTTGTCTTTGCAGAAAGCTACAGCCCCTAGTCAGCCATGAGTCACAAAATAGAACCAAACAAACAAAACAAAATAAACCCCAGCCTGCTATTGTATGCTATGCTACTCAGGTAGGGTATTCCTATCTTCAAAGGTATTCTTATAAAATGCACGTTCTATGTGTTTTTCCCCTTACAATATTTTCATCTTATAATGGGTTGTTGTGATGAAACTTCACTGTAGGGCCATCTAAAACATGTGTTGAGCACTACCCAAAATTCCACTTTTGCAAGTGAGTATGTATTAACCTGACTACAGAGGCGTCTTTCTTGGTAACTACAGCAATTGGTCACATCTCTTTATAATTACATTCATCAGATGGTAGAGACTGAGAGGGACCATTCAGCCCAATGACCTTTTTTAGCAGAGTGATAAGCTGGGAAGAGAAGAAACTACCTTTATCACAGCTATCTAACTATTCTTAGCAGAGAACCTAACACAAAATAGCCTCTTAACAAGAATTCGTAGAGCAAGTGAATGAATGAGTGAACGAATGAATAAATGATACACAATATAGCAACAAACACCATTAATGAGAAGTTGCAGTAGAGGTCACAACTACAATCTGTTGGAGTAGCTATTTCCATAATATGCAAAGGAATATGGTCAGGAAAGATGAGAACAGGAGGAGGGAGAAGGCACTAGATAATTCTGAAAGAACAGAAAAGGACTTATCTCATAGAGTAGACCTCATGTCGAAAATATGCTGTCTAACAAGTCACACAGAAAAATTTTAGCTGAAAGAAAAGATGCTGGTTTAGAATGACACAAATTGTCAAAATACAGTTTAAAAAAATCACAGAACCAACTAGATGCCAAACTATGATAATGAGTAGTTGAGAGATTTTCTCATGGTTTCCATGATCTCCTGAGCCGGCTGTTAGTTACAAGCCCTCAAGACCAGCTTCCTTGAGCCCAGCCAATGCAGGGACCACTGGATCAGACAACCCAAAGTAGGAACAGTCTCCACACCCTCTCTTCTTCCTTCCTTCTCAGTCCAAACGAAATAGACTTCAGGACAATGGTCCTACCTTCTCCATGGCTATGGTACAGTAAAATCATTTACAAACTAGAAGTCTCACTAAGATCTACTTGAAGGAAATGCCAGAAAACCAGGTCCCAATCAGAAAGTGGCTGCTTTGGTAGTCGTGGTAACTAATGCGTTTAAAATGGGAGAATAACATGCATAGAATTAATTTTTAAGATGATACTATTACCGTGGTGAAATGACAGATGGGAAATTTCCACCATCATTATATTCTACTTCCCTTCTCCTTCCTTCATTCTAATAGCCCAGAGACAGCTGAAATACAATCCAAGAGGCCTGCTGCTGACTCTGACAACATTCTGACTCCAAGGTTAGGATACCCAAACTTAAAAGGAGACCACATGTAACATCCATAAAGCAAAGTGGTATGAGAGCTGCATTTGCCTAACAAGTGCCATTTTCCCAATGTCTCTTATTTTACTCAGTCACTGAAATTGAACCAGGCATCTCTAATGCGGTCTCTGTCCTGTGTTCAACTACACTGTGTGTGTGTGTGTGTGTGTGTGTGTGTGTGTGTGTGTTTACTAGTCACAATATGAGAAATTATTCTCTGCCAGCTAGTGTGTTAGCTGTCTCATGTGACACAAGCAATGGACATACCAGAAATACTTGTTCATGATTATAATTAGGAACAATTAAAAAAAAAAAGACTCCTCCTCCCTAGGTTTAGAGCAAATGTTCTTTCTCCCTTCCTTCATTTCTTTCTTTCTTTTTCTTTCCTTCTTTCTTTTCTCTTTTTTCTTCTTTTCATTAGCACACATTAGTTATACAAGGTGAGATTTCATTGTGATATTATCATATATGTACACAAAGTCTTCCAATCACTCTCTCCTCTCCCCATCTACCTTACTCCTCCTCCTTTCCTAACACAATTTCTACAGGTTCATTGTGTATTACTTTTGCATGAAGGTGACCAAAACAACTGAGAAAGAAACTTCAAAGAACGTGGCTCACATATGTAATCCTAGCTACTCAAGAGTCTGAGATCTTAGGAAATTGATTCAAAGATAGCCAGGGCAGGAACGTCTAAGAGACTCTTACCTCCAAATAGCCACCAAAAGAGCTGCAAGTGGAGCTGTGGCTCAAGGTGTAGAGCACTAGCCTTAAGCAAAAATGGTCATCGGACATTCCCATGTCCCGGGTTGAAACCCCAGGACCAGCAGAGAGAGCAAGAGAGAGGGGGAGGGGGGAGGCTATGACCCATGATTTCAGAGCTATAGGTCCAGCATATCAGAAAAGAACAATGCCCCCAAATACAAAATAATACTACCAGCAAGGGACCAATGTTTAACAAATGATATTCTTAAGATACTGCAGCAGCATTATTCACCACAGCAAAGATATGGAACCAACCTAGATGTCCCTCAGTTGATGAGTGGATCAACAAGATGTGGTATTTGTACACAATGGAATTCTATGCTCCTGTCAGAAAAAACGACATCGACCCATTTGTTAGGAAATGGAAAGACTTAGAAAAAATCATATTAAGTGAAGTAAGCCAGATTCAAAGGAACTTAGGCTCAATGGTTTCCTTCATTTGTCATAATCAGTAGAGACCCTGGGCTCTCCTAGCAGAGATTTGCAATAGAGCAAAACCTAAATACATAACATCATATAGTATGATGCTAAATGAAAGGACCTCCAGGGTATTGAAACAAAAGCCATATAATGAATGATTGTTGTCCTCAATGTACTATGTTATCTCTCATCTCTTTTGCTGTCCCTTGGTTATCTCATATTGTTACAGTATCTCACTTTGTTATCTGATATATTGGATTTATTTGTATTTGGTTATTTGAAATTGGATAGGGAAGGGGGGAAAACAAGATGAGGGGTGGGGGTGTGGGGGAGGGTAATGGGGACCAAGACATGTGAAAGGGTATCAGTGTATATGAATTAATGCACCTTCTATCTGGCAAATTTCATGTAACTCTTTTATTAATTACAATAAAAAATAAAAAAAGATACTGTATATTCAAACTATAACAGAGAATAAACTACAACTTGCTCGTTTTGGTAACTTTAACATTTTCCACAATACCTTGCACAATCAGAACTCAATGTATGCGTATCTATCAAAATAAATCTTAATTGGGTAACATGTCATGGTGTCAGGCAAAAATCTCTCCACCTCCCAATGTAGCTTTATCACTGGACATAAAATCTTTAGAGAAAAAAAATCCATGTTCTCAGGGCTATACTGCTAAAAGAAAAGGAAATGTTAAAGTCCATGTTTGTTGCAGATAATAAATTGAAGTGACATTAAAAGGTGATTGCTATGATTTAGTCCAGCTTTTTAAATGGTATCTGGTCCAGAAAATTTTGGAACATGCAAATTCTGATCTTATGTAGCCTCACCTTCCCAGGAGGGTCTCAAAGTAAGCATGCTTACAGAAATCACCTGCAAGGCCAAGCAACACATAGCTCTTAGCTGAACTCCACCACTCCACTCAATGCAACCGTACGATCCATGGCCAGATCCTGCCCATGCAAACTCAGTCTAGAATCAAATCAGACAAGCCTTCTGGCATGTGGGTCTTTCCTGAAGTGCAATTCTTCAATTGTGTCATTTTCAAGAGACGAAAGGCCAGCCAGTTTCCAAGCTGTGAGCCATAGCTCTGGCTCAATAATACAGTGACATTGGCCTTAGTTTTTGACTCTGTTCTTTCTTAGGACAGCCAGAATCCCACTCCAGGGAAGAAGAAATTAACACCTAGAATTATAAGTGAAGGAGGGATTACTTCAGCTACAGGAAAGAAAGCCAAATCAGGGTTGAGTCCATCTTTTAATGTGAAATGCCTCTATTATGACAGCCCACCCTATACTGGGCCAAAGAAGTGTCACACCTCAAGAACACCTCATTTTGAAAATGCAACATTTCCTTCCTCCCAAAGAAAAGGAGGGAAAAGAAGGATACGTGCTAAGCTCCTGGAATTAGATGGGACTCAGTGCTCCTCCCTGCAAGCCCAACCCATGACTTCAAGTGAAGAAATGTTCGTTTACTGCAACCTCTGCCTTCTGGTGTCTCTGTGCCGAGATACCTCCCTTGGAATCATGTCCTTCTGGTGATCAAAACAGGTGATGATGTTTAAGGTTTCTGTGTCCACAAAGAACAGAATGTGTATAGAATATTTGTACAGAATGAACCATTACCCGGTTGTATTGAACTGCTAATTATCTGCTTACTGCAGTGTTTAAGCAACTGCGTGTTGTTAGACACTGTTCTTTGAAAATAAAAGTTGACTATAGATTATATACATGGACTCCTAAGTCATGAAACATACTGGGAAAATACAGTCAGCTTTTCTTACCCAAGGATCCTGAATCAACTGGCCAATGGCTGGTTGAAAATATTTGGGAAAAAAACAATCTCTCTTCATTGAATATGTGTAGACATTTTTCTTGACTTTATTCTCTAGAAAATAGAGTATAATGACCATTTCCCTTAGTATTTCCATATACATTATACATAATCTACAGATGATCTAAAGGATCCAGAGGATGAGCATAGGTAAATACCATCCATTCTGTGTGAGAGAGCCTGGAGCATTTACAGGTTGGAGTTTTTGTCTAGAACTAATCTCCCCTGGACATTGAGAGATGGTTGTCTTTCCCTTCGTTCAGGACACCTACTGTTTGCTTTCTATAAAGCTTTCAGCCATTCCCTTTGATCTAGAAGTCTCCTGCTTTTTCTCCCAGTTTTGTCTCTACTGGTCTCTCGAGAATAATCTTTTTTGTCTATCAGATGACATTCCGGGGCCCACGTCATTGTTCCTTTTCTTCTCTTCTTTCTTTTCTCATGTAAAAATATCTTCAAATAGATGTACAAGGGAGTTTAAATTTAATATGTCAATTTATGTCTATAATTGATGTATATATACTGATCATCTTGATCAGTGTCACCCTTTCCATCATTCTCCTTTCCCATCTATGTCAATCTCATCTGTCTCTCCACATTTTCTACTTCCTTTTTCATGTATGTACATTGAGCTTATAACTGTATTTGTCCATCACTTCCCTCTCAATTCATCACCCCTCTTTCTCATATCCCCCACACTACTCAGACAAGTCATATTTCTTTCTTCTCTTTCTCTGCATCCTAAACTCAGGACCTTGTGTTCTTGCTGGACTTGCTTGGCTGATGCTCTACCACTTGAACCATGCCTCTACCCTGGATTTTTGCGGATTTATTAGTGATAGAATCTCATGGACTATTCTTCCTCAGGCTGACTTCAATCGGTGACATTCTCCAAATGTCAGATTATGGATGTGAACTCTTGGTACCTGGATATGTCCTAAGTTAATTAAGACATATAAATTTATTTATCCCACTAAAGAATGTGAAGTAACAAATTCTAACTTTCAGTACCCTTTGTTTCCATTTCCTTGCTGAAATAGACACTTAGGAAATACGAATTATTTCTAATACTTTGACTAGAGCCCAGATGGAGAGCCTAGATGGCATTCAATAAATACTGCTTGTTTTGTAGTAACAGAGTAAGTGAGGGTGCACCAATGGTTGGTGGAAAACAGTCAGACTTCCTTCCTAGGTTTGCTCCATATGAAAGCCCGAGTTGCTTAGAGTTTTATTTTTCCTCACTATAGTTCTAATAGTTAACTTTCTAGGACACTTTGTAAGGTCAGCTAAGGATTATTTGCTTAGCTTAGGCACTTTCCCCAGAGTTGGAAGTTACTGGACATGTAAATACATATATGATCTTGATCTGGTCAAATACATATTAATAAGAAGCCAATTATTTCACCCAATACAAACATGTATTAATTTTGTATTATGTGCAAATATTTAGGCATGGGTCTATGCACACACACATCCATTAAGTAGTCAAATACCTAAATTAAAAATGGCAAGCTGAGAAAAATTACGGGTGCAAAGGTGTGATTGCTCTGAAAATAGCCAATTTAGAAAAGACTTTTGCCTTTAATTGGCCAAGTTAAACAAGGCACAATTACTACTAACTTGGTCCCTAAAGATCGACTCTAATCATGTCATGTTTAACTTGGCTGGTTAAATTGCAAATAGTGTTCTCCTTTTCTGCATTGGCTCATTTGGCTAATATAATGCCTTTCTGAGACTGACTTTTTTCTGACTTTGCCCTTTTTCTTAATGGAAATCCTATGGACTAGGGAAAACCATGAAACTATTGGGAAAAATAGCAAAATATGTGTGTGTGTGTGTGTGTGTGTGTGTGTGTGCACATGCATGCACACCAGTGTGGTTTTAAAAAATCACTAACACACCTATGAACTTATAATCTCATGAATATCACAGGTTCTTCATAAAAGTATTTTGTATTGTCAAAAGCTTTATAAATCTGTTATCTCAGAGTATTCTTGTACATGTTTATTTTGCCTTATTCTTTATGCAAGAATATTTTTGCACTAACTTTAACATTCTTACTGAGAGATGTGCAGCTTAACACACTTGCTAGTCAATTACTGGATTCAATAGTAGCCACGTGGTTCTATGAAAGTATAGTAAGAATGTTAAATATTTATCACAATCTCTGTTAAGAGTATGAGAATTCAGAGAGGGATGATCTGTTCTTTCACAATGGTCCGCTGCATGTAAATTCAGTGGACTGGGCACCTAATTTCATATGTATTGCAATGGGATGCACCGATTTAAAATGCAGAACATTATTTTCTCGGGTAAAGAAACACACATACAGCTGACATTGGTTTCTCACACCTGTAATCTTAGGTACTAAGGAGTCTGAGATCCAGATTATTAAAATTCAAAGCCAGCTGGGGCAGAAAAGTCCATGAGACATCATCTCCAAAATAACAAGTTGTGTAATGCCATACTGGAGGTGTGACTCAAGTGATAGAACACTAGCTAGCCGTAAGTAATGAACAAGTACAAAGGCCCGGGTTCATCCCCAAGCTACTGCCAAAAAGAAAGAGGACAAAAGGAACATACATCATCCTGACATCTTCGTGCATGCTAGGCAAGCACTCTACCACTAGGCCAAACTCCCGGTTCTCTGTAGAGCTATAGGTACCACTGATGTTAGCATCTTTCTTGCATACTGTCACCTGATTCTCGTTGTTCTCCTCTCCCAATGATATTCTACCTCCAAACCTAGTTTCCACTTCTCTGTGTTCATTTTAGTTGCAACATGGGCTCTGAGGAAAGAGCCAATTAGTCTCCAATGGTTATAAGGAACTGCCTAAAAGAACATTTCCTATGAACTCTCCTATGACTATCTTCTTTGACACAAGAACCAGAAAAATGCTATGCTTATGAAATGAAACACAATTTTCGGATGCCTTCAGATATATTATTTACTTATGAAAAAGCCAGTCCTTGACCTTCTGGATTCACAGCTAAATCCTAACCTAACACCTTCCACGTTGGTGTGTGTGTGTGTGTGTGTGTGTGTGTGTGTGTGTGTATGCATGTGCGTGTGCGTGTGTGTGTGTGTGTGTGTGTGACTGTATATATGCTTGAACTCTGTCTCTCTGCTGTCTCTCTGCTTCGTGCTCAAGGCTAGTGCTCTACCATTTGAGCCACAGCTACATTTCTGGCTTTTCTTGATGGTTCATTGGAGATTAATTAATTAGGGAGGTTAACTGGAAGTCTCACAGAATTTTCTACTCTAGCCAGCTTCAAAATGTGGTCCTCAGATCTCTCAGCCTCCTGAGTAGCTAAGATTATAGGCATGAGTCACTGGCATCTGGCACCTTCCACAGTTTTTAATTCCACCAAAGACCTAACCAGCTTAAAAAAAATTGGATCGTGAAGTAAAAGGGTAAATTTTTGACCTGGATGTTGGTGGTTTATGCCTATAACCGTAGCTACATGGGTGGCTAAAATTGGGAGGATTACAGTCCAAGGTCAGCCTGGGATGACAAAAATGAGACTCTCAACCATCTAGTGTGATGACATACACCTGTTATCCTAGCTATATGAGAGGCTGAGATCAGAGGCGTCACAGTTCCATGCCAATCTGGGCAGAAATAATGATGAGACTCTAACTTACTGTGAAGAAATGAGGCGTGCATATGAGCACACGTCTATCATCCCTGCTATGGTCAGAAATACCCATTAGGTGGATCTAGGTCAAAGTGCCCACACAAGAGAAAAGAAGAAATCCCAATACAAGAGAGAGAGAAAGGGGGGGAGGGAAGGAAGAAGGAGAGAGAGAATGAATAAGAGAGATGGGGAATTGGGTTTTGGGATCATCCAGTCTGCTGTGTTTATTATCAAAAGCAATATCCTGATGTGGCTTTATCTGACGTATTATTTCTAAAGGAGCTAGGCTCGTGTTCTAAACTAATAAATTTTGAGTAGCGGTGTATCACACCTTCATGAAGTTCTGACTTTCTGTAACACGTAAGACAATAAAGGAATTTTGTATATTAACTATCTGTCAACCATTCTGATCATTAAACATGCAAACAAAAGAGACAATAAATAAGAGCAAGCCAATAGATGAAGCATGAGAACCAGAAAGCCAAAAATTTCAGGCATACCAAAACTACATTCTGTAATAATTTTACTATTTACCCCTCTGGTATTCAGGAGATGTCTACGGGATAAGTGATGTGTGTTAGTAGGAATAGTAGAGATCACAGATATTTTTGGTTATTGTTTTTCCAATAAAATCTCTCTAGAAGTATTTAGGTAAGCAGGAAGCAATGTTATCAAAGTACAGAACCCTTCTTTCATCACACATGGGCACACGATATGCAAAATGCACACATGCATACACTCGCAAGTACCCCTGAATGTGTTGTGGTCCCTGATAAGCCTTCCTGGACTGAAGTCAGATAATCTCTGTCCTACATATTTGCCCTGATACAGCCTGAAGCTCTAAGAGTTGGGCTTGGCTCAGTGCCTAAACTATAAGTTTATAATTAGTTCCAGAAAAAAAAGAATACTCAAATTAAAAATGCCTTTGGGAGGGAGGAAGGAATCTGATTTGGAAAATCTGTGTGTGAAATACTGGGAATCTTGAGTCTTGGATTTTACTGGGGCTACTAAGTGCTGACCTTGAACAAGTTATTTAAGATTTCACATTGCTCATATCTGCTCCTAGTTTTCTCTCATCTTTGTAGAAATAACATTTCAGTAAACAATCTGGCAGGCTACCATTCTTAGGGGGGGAACACATTCCAAAGACAAATAGGAAGGTGCCTAAAAATTCTTTCCCATGAACATACAGTTTACTAGGCAATAAATAAAAGAGAAACTAAAGCCATTGGGCAACATTTAGTCTGTCATTTTCAATGCCTGAATTGTCTTACACCAAGCAGGTGTCTATGGGGGTGGAAGCAGTTCTTGGATTTAGAAAGAACCACAACATGGTGCTTCAACTTCATCAAATGTCTCAGGCTGCTGTCTTAGTCCATTTTTTGTTGTTAGAACACCATACCTGAGACTGAGTAATTTATAAACAATAGACATTTATTTGACTCACAGTTACGTAGGCTGGGAACTCAAAGAACAGGAAGCCAGCATCTAGCAAGGGGTGTCTTACTGTACACAGTATCACAAGACACAAAGTGCCTTAGCTCAGCTCTACCTTCTTAAAAATCCTCTAATGCCATTCTGGGTCCCCATCTTCATGACCTCATCTAGTCTAGGCTTCACCCCTAAATACCATTAGCATATGAATTCAATGATGAACATTCTACCACATGGACTTTTACAGGAGGCATTTAGATTACAGAAGCAGCCATCTCTGTTTCTCCAGAGTAGAATCAAGCATAAACCAGTGCTTCAATGTAGGACCAATCACTGTATGTGCTAGTCTCTGATCCTTTCCTTTCCTGGATTCCCACAGATATCATACAGCATGGACCAGGGCATTGTTGACTAAGAGAAGGGTGTCCCTAACATAGAGCAAAGTCAAGTAATGGTGACTGAGAGCTCCATGATATGCATTAGCATTCATCACACAACTATGGGAGAAAATTCTGAAGCATAGAGCTCCTTGAGAGATCCACCAAACATCCCCAGTTGCTTTCTGCTCCAAGTTCCCTTGTCCATCTCACATTATAGCTCTTTACTTATAGGCATCCTGCTTGCTTTATCTGCTGCCATTTTATCCAGGTCATCATTTCCCTCCAATAGAAGCAAGAAGTTGGTAAACTGTAACTGTGTAATCTACAGAAAATATGGACTATATACTCTGGGTGTTGCGGTCAGCCTAAGGAGAATGAAATCCATGTAGGAGACATACAGTCAACAGGCCTCTTAAAATATGCTTCAAGGTGATTGCAAATGTGTTTACATACCATTCAACTCATTTGCAACTAAATCATCCCATTTGGGAGAGATCCTATTATAACAATTCTGGTACTATTAATTTGTGGAATTATTTGAGAATCAGCCCTCCTTAATTAACTTGGCTAATTGAAATTTTCTTATATAAGATTAAGAACATTCACCTTGACATTGGATTTTATAGGGTGTGAAGATCTGTTAATAACCAGGGCAATTTCTATAATTTAAGGTCACATTTTTATCTAAAAAAAAAAAGAAGGGAAAATATAGGATTTTCTTTTCCTTTAAAAACAATACTGAACCTCTCTGTATGGTGGGTGGCACGTCTGTAGTCTTGGAGGCTGAGAGAGAAAGATCATAAGTTCATAGTCTTCCTAAGCTACAGAGTGAGACCCTGTGTCAAAAAATATCAAAACTATTAAGTTATTCATTCACTATTTATCAATATGTATCAAGTAATCATTATGTGCCAATAATTCTGCTGAGCACAGAGAAGATAGAGTAAAATAACCTGGTCTCATGAATTTTTTTAAAGACTATTAGGGCATAAGAAATATATTTTAAGGAAAGAGCGGTCACTACTTTGAGTTATGTTCTCTCAAAGTTTTAGTGTGACTGTAATGGAGACAGGAATTCTGAAGTTTTATCAGAAGCCACCACAATGCATATGAACCACCAAAAAGAATAGGTAGAAAGAATTATCTAGACTTAATAAATTCCTATGATACTAGTTATCTCTACACCAGCAACCCTAACTGATAAGATCATCAAATTGAAGCCATTTGCCCAAAGAAACAAGATGACCCAGTAGGAAAAACTATAGTTCTGCTGTGCAGTTCTGGGCATAAAGAGCTATCATAATCCTTACTAAGCCTCAGTTTTGTCCTTGTAGGAAAACAAAAACTGTGGTTCTACTGTAATTCCACCTTGAACTTATTAGTATTCATAATTATTGTCTCTTGGGACCAAGCAGAGGACATAATAGACTACCTTGTCTCAAGTCCCTCATTTAGTTGATGTCTACAAGGCACACAGAAATATTTGCTGAAAGACAGTGAATATTTCTTAAAGATTACTGTGAGGGGGAGATGAGAACATGTCTGACAAATTATGAGAACATGTCTGAACATTGCAAAACATTGCTAAATTAGAGAATTCACTTTGTTTCCCCTTCCTACTCTTTCTCCTCCTATTTTTCTTCATCTCCTCTTCTCTTTTCCCCCTCTTTTTCTTCCTCCTCCGCTTCCTTTCCTCTTTTTTCCTCCTCTTCTCGGTCCCCTCTCCTCCTCCCCTCCCCCTCCCCCTCCTCCTCCTTCTCCTCCTCCTCCTCCTCTCCCTCCTCCTCCTCCTCCCCCTCCCCCTCTTCCTCCTCCCTCCTCCCTCCCCCTCCCCCCCCCCCCTCCTCCTCCTCCTCCTCCTCCTCCTCCTCCTCCTCCTCCTCCTCCTCTTCCTCCTTTCTGAGATTTTGCTTGATATCTCTTCAGGGATGACCATACTGCATTCTAGGAAAACTTCCAGCCCAGAATTTCATGAACAATATCTTGGTTGGGTAGCTAGCTTATGTAGCACTTCCTCAGTTGTGCCCTGAGATGACCTATCACTTCTCAGCATTCCAAAAGAGTCTCAAAAAGGAGGGAAGGAAGGAAGGAAGGAAGGAAGGAAGGAAGGAAGGAAGGAAGGAAGGGAGGGAGGGAGGGAGGGAGGGAGGGAGGGAGGGGAGGGAGGGAGGGAGGGAGGGAGGGAGGGAGGGAGGGAGGAAGGAAGGAAGGAAGGAAGGAAGGAAGGAAGGAAGGAAGGAAGGAAGGAAGGAAGAAGAGAGGGAGGGAGGGAGGGAAGGAGGAAGAAAGAAAGGAAGGAAGGAAGGAAGGAAGGAAGGAAGGAAGGAAGGAAGGAAGGAAGGAAGGAAGGAAGAAGGGAGGGAGGGGGGAAGGAGAGAGAAACAGAAAGGAAAAAATACTTTATGCAATTATCTAACCACGTGAGCTTCCCTGGCACCCAAAGGGGATGTAGTGATGCCCAGCAGCTTAGGTACCTACTCAAATCATTTTTACCATCTCTGGCTTTGAAACAAACTACAATAAATGTCCAGGATGAAGAGCTATAAGAACTGAAAGTAAGAGAACTCTGGACAGCCCTCAAAACACAATGGCCCTGGATCACACTGTTTTCATAGTGAATGGCTCCTCTCCACCCCCCTTGAAGGACCACATTCTTTCCCAGCAAGCCTAGCATTTCTTCATCCAAGTCCACTGATGGTCCCTTCAAATCAGGTGTCCTCACCAATCTCCTGAGACCTCCCTGGTCCCCTTGCTTCATCCTTTCATTCCCTCCCCAGATGGCAAGGCTCTGTCTGTGAGCCCCACCTGTCTGTTCCATAGAAGATCAACTCCCCAAAATCCAGCAGTCTTCCCCCATCCCCCTACTTCCCCCATGACTCAACCAGCTCCTAGACACAATCATCACAACCCATTCTCACCTGCCAAGCCTAGCCCTAGACAGTGACACGGTGGGTCCCCCCTGAGCTCTGGTGACTGAGCATGGGAGATCTGGCTTCTGACAGGTCTGCATCACTGCCCAGATTGAACTGTGTACAGCAGCCGGTGATGACCACAGATTGCCGTTATGTCTGAAAGTGATTCTTTATTTCCCTTCAGAGACATCAGTATATATATATTTTTGTTCTCTCCAGTCCTCCATAAATGCCCTGTTGAAACCCCCAAGGAGAGACAACTAATGGTTACATCAGCATGGAAGTTCTGAGATGTGGCTTATTGCAAGAAGTCTACACAGAGCCCTGACTCTGCGCACTTAGGATGGAGCCAGCATGGCTGGGCTCTGCAGAACAATCCTCACACTTGACTCTAAACCACTGATGCTTAGTTTGGGGGTACAGAGGAATGTAATACTGAGCTGGACAACTGCCTTAGGAAGTAGGAATCCTACCGAAAACAGCATGCTGGGAGAGATGAGACACCTAATATCTCTCAGACCAGGGTGGAGGAGAGAGGGGGAAAGATTCATCTCCTAGGAGATAGACATATAGCCTGACTTTTTTATTAAAGAATTTATTAACATTCATTTTTTACATCATATTTCAAATGACGTGTTTAGCAAACAAGTATTCAAGTAGGGGATTTAGCCTGACTTTTGATTCCTCTTTCCTAACCATGAGGAAGATGGAGATGAACTCAGAGTTTCTCCCCAATTTTAACCAAAACTAAAAATAAATTCCTTTTTTGCCATTTCTACCATAGATCATTATTTTTTCAAAATAAAGACAACTCCTTGTATCCATAGCCAGGCTTTGTGGTCAAAAGCTTTGGTTAAAAAGAAAAAGGCTTCTTTTTCATCCCCTTAAGTGTGAGTGTATGTGTGTGTGTATGTGTATATATATATTCATGAAATGTGCATGTATGAGTGTATGCCCAGACATGTACACAGGGGTATTCTCTAAAGGAGAGGGCCCTACCAGGAAAAATTGTACTCATCAGTTCCAGGGAGACACTATGTTGAAAATCAACTATATAACTTGTGGATGGGGACAGGAGAGAAAAACTGAGAGAGTGTTGAGGGAAGGGCTAACATTGTCTAAAAAGAAATGCGCTCATAGCTGGTCACATTGGCGGGGGCTCATGCCTGTAAGACTAGCTATTCACAAGGCTGCGACCTGAGAGTTGAAGTTTAAAGTCAGCCTGGAAGGAAAGTGCATGAGACCCTTACTTATGATAAACCATCAGAAAACCAGTAGTGAAGCTGTGGCTCAAAGAGGCAGAACAAAATTGCTCAGAGTGACAGAGCCCAGGCCTTGAGTTCAAGGCCCCATGACCAACAAAAAGGAAGAGAGGAAAGAAGGGAGGGAGGGAAACAGGCAGGGAGGGAAGGAAAGAAAGGAAAAGAGAAGAGAGACTGAGAGAAAGAAATGCACGCATTACCTTATTTTTATAAATTAACCCCTCCGTACATCAGACACCTAATAAAAATGATTGGGGGAAATGAGATTAATACATGTGCAAAAGCTAGCAGGCTTCCCTGCAAAATAGAGGCTCCCTTCACTTCCATCTCTCCTTCCCACTGTGTCATATTTAGTCCCTTAGGAAAAAGTCACAAAGCTGGTCCTTCACCTACCAGCCCACAACAGTCCCTTGTCACCAAGATACATGGATAATGGAAGGACACAGTTACCCCATGCAAACTAGCTGCACTTGTGCCTGGGGTAACTGTTACTGAGATTCCATTGGAAGGTCCCCTGGGTCTGTCCTCAGCCTGGGACATGGCCAGCACTGACAAATGTCAAGCAGCTGTAAAAGACTCAGAACTTGGGAAATGAACGGAGTAACCTTCATAATGAAGCTGAAGAGGACATTTTTCCTGGAACAGGGTGACAGTTTATCAACTGTTGGGAAAACATGCCACCATTGCATGGTCCTCAGAGATAGGAGTAGCATTTATTTTTCATTTTAAAATAACTCCAGACTTGGAAAAGAAAAAGTTGTAATAAAGCAAAAAAAGAAAAAGTTCCATAGTAAATCTACCCAGATCCCCAAATGGTTGTATTTTACTTTTCTCAATTAGAAATAAGAATCTTACACTTCCCTGTCAGAGTTGTCTTAGAATCACAATCTTCACAACCTCAGCTTCCTTAGTAGCTAAGTATGGACCAGTGGTACTTGACTTCTAATTATATTATACCTAATAAAACATATAATTTTCTGACCTGTTTAAGATATGTTACAGGTATTATTTTTTTACTGATAAATCATTCAGAGAATAGCTAATTTGCTGATTTTGTTCAGATTTTACATATCTTCTCTAAAGGAAAAAAAATAAACCTTACTTTTGTTGTAGCTCAGCAGTCAGGCCAGGACCACATTATACATTAAATCATGTGGTCTCCTTAGTTTTCTGTAAACTGAAATAGTTCTGGTATGGGGGGAGGAATCTCTGGGGGCCCTGGAGCCAAGGGGCAGGACCATCGACCAACTTTCTGGAGGTTTTTTTTTTCTTTGACTGGTCTGACATTCCAAGGTGTTTCGAAGGAAGAGATTATATTTGACAAGGTGGGAGATTAGAGCATGTTTAGCTGTTTGTCAGCTGACTGTATAATGTTTAAATAGCTCTATACATGTCAAATGCAGCCTGCCTGCTATTGTTCATACTCCCTGTCCCAAGAGACATGCTTATCTTTATAGCATCAACTCCCTCTTTTTAATAAGTTGGCTTCTCTTGGCTTCTATTTTTTTCGCATCTACAGAGTCTTAGGATGCTCTGTTTTTATGAAAATTCACATCATTTTTAGTTTGTGGTTTGGAACAAATATAAACCAGAGGCCCATGTTAAAGACTTGATCCTAGTTTAAGGGGAGGCACAGGAATGGAGGGACAAAGGGTGAACAAATCCAGCAGGGGAGCTCATTGGACACTGTGTTGAAAACCAACTATGCAACCTGTGGGTGGGGATGGGGATGGAAAAACTAAAAGAGAGCCAAAGAAGGGGTGACATTGTCTAAAAAGAAATTACTGTTCATCTAATTTATGTGACTGTGACCCCCTGTACACCATCTTTATAATAACAATACGAAATTTAAAAATAAAATGACTTGGTCCCCAGTCTGAGATGCTACTGGGAAGTGGTAGAACATCTAAGGGATGGGGTTCCTAGAGGGAGGAAGTTAGGTCATTGGGAGTGTAATCCTGAAGAAGACACTGGGATTCCAGTCCCTTCCTGTCTTTTTCTTTGCCTTCCAGCTACTATGAAGCAATCCTTTCCATCATCTCTCACTCCTGCCAGGATGAATTTCCAGACCACAGGCCCAAAAGCCCCAGGGTCAACTGACTGTGGACTGAAACCTCTGAACTATGAGGTACGATAAACCTTTCCCACTTTTCAGTTGATTACCTCCAGTATTTTGCTGCAGTAAGAAAAAAGCTAATATAGAGGCAGCATAAATTATACTACTGTGAATCTCCAGTGTGTGTGTGTGTGTGTGTGTGTGTGTGTGTGTGTGTGTGTGTGTGTGTGTGTGTTTGCACACCTCCAGTTATGTTATCAAGAAATCCTAGAAATGCTGGGAATGTGGCTTAATAGTAGAGTGCTTACATACCATGCATGAAGCCATGGGTTCAATTTCTTAGTACTCCGTAAACAGAAAAGACTGGAAGCGGCACTGTGGCTTAAGTAGCAGAGCACTAGCCTTGAGCAATAACCACAGCTCAGGGACAGTGCCAGGCCAAGTTCAAGCTCCATGACTGGCTAAGAAGATTTTTTTTTTAAGAAAGAAAGAAATCCTAGAAAGTCAATGGTTGAATCAATGGGTGTGCAGATTTTCAAGGTATTTATATACAGAATTTTCTCTAAAACAATATAACAGCAAGTTTCTACACTTGCTATCCTTGCCAGCAGCCAAAACAAGCAACAACAACAACAAAATGCTAGGCACTGGTAGCTCACACCTGTAATACTAGTGTGATAACGTGATAGTGTAATAATGCCATTCGGGAGACTGAGCTCAGAGGATCATAATTCAAAGCCAGCCTGGGCAAGAAAGTCCCTGAGACTCTTATCTCCAATTAACTACTCACAAAAAAAGCAGAAGTGGCACTGTGAATCAAGGTGGCAGAGTGCTAGCCTAGAGCACAAAGAGGCCCAGGGACAGTGCCCATGCTTAGAGATCAAGCCCAGACTGGAAAACAAAACAAAACCAAAAGCACCTTTCATAGTTTGATTTTACAGTTCTGAAGATCTCATTCACAGCCTAGCCACAATTAATTTTTAACTGTAAACGCATTAAATTATTAGTGAATGTTCCAATAAATGGAACATTGTACAAAATACTATCCCAGGCATAGGACTATGCAAAATAGGCTTTACCAAGGGTTTAAAAGAAGGAAGAAGGTAAAAGACAAAGCTCCCTTGCCTCCAGTTTGCCTCAGAGCAGGCTAAGCACCTTCTATCTAGGGCACGCCAGTGTTCCACAGGCTTTAACGTGTACATGAAAGTCTTCTCTAACAGTGATTTGGAGGAAAAGCTCCAGAGGCATGCACAGACATGTGACCTCACATAGTATTTGTTTTCCTGGACCACCAAAAGGAATTTACTGCTAAAACAATTTAAAAAAAAAAAAGGTTCTAGTGTTTTTCTCTTTCTGTAAGAAAAAAAAATGGCCTGTCTGATCACTCCAGAGCCAGGACAAGAATAAAGGCATGAAGATGGAGCTGCACGGGCTGTGATATCACAGCCACGTGGGGTGAGAGCCAGGTGCTTTGAAAGAAGCTGGCCAGGGCCACAGACTAACAGTGAAAGAGGGAGAAGTCATAATTTCAAGACTAAGAAAAGTGGAAAAGCAAAGATATTAGACATCAAGATTTGTTCACCTGTGCATTCTTCCCACATTGCCCAAACACACACACACACACACACACACACATACACACACACACTACAATTCTTCACCCTCTGCCTGTGGAAACAAGATCAATATTGTGTTACACAGAAAGCACCTATTTAATCTAAAATTGCATTTTACAGTCCATTTACCCTACCGGAGTAGCCCAAAGTCAGCCTCTGCTTGCTGTTCATTTTCAAGCAGAGCTCTCGCCATCGTTCTCCCTGTCCGTGTTCAGCGTGCAAAGGGGGCTTTGAAATAGACAAGAAAAGCTCCCAGAGGGAGCCCACAGCGCTGAGGCTCTGGGGCCGGTGGGGAGGGGGAGGAAACAGGCATATACCTTCATATATCTTCACACACACATAGTCACAAATACTCACATAAACTATCTCACACACACACACACACACACACACACACACACACACACACACACACACACACACTTGGCCCTCAGCATGTACTTTCCTTTTTTCAGCTTTTTTGTTTTTCCAATTCAGTCCAGAAGGAAGAAAAAGAAAGAGAAGCCTACAGGGATGTGTGTAAATGTATACGAATACACAAGAGAGTGAGTGTATATGTGTGTGAGTGTATGTGTGGGGTAGGGGTATGCCCACCCCATTTCGTGACTTGATGGGCACACAGGTTAGAATGCTCAAACTGCAGACATGCAACAATGACATTCGCAGTATATATTGTCAGCCCTAGAGTCCATTTTACCTGAGTAGTCTCCCTTTGGGCTAGTCAGATCAGTCCATGGATGATTCGCCACAGTGTAATTCAGTCATTATAGAGGAAAAAGAAAGTTTCAACAAAGCAGCACTTAAGTTGAATCCACACAGGTATTAGAAGCACCTGTCAGTAAGGCATGGCAGTGCCTACCTGGGGAGACTGAGTCAGGAGGATCATCAGTTTGAGGCCAGCCTGAACTACATAGAGAGACTCTGTCTCAAACAAAAACAAAAACAAACAAACAACAACAACAACAAAAATCAAGCAAACATGACCCACCTGCCATCCAAAGCATGCATGACCATGGTTCAGGCGTTTCTAAGTGGTACCCCCTGCTTGAAGCTACAAATTCAGGCAGTCCATGCACATGATGAGAAATCTGCTTTCTTTGCTTTCCCTGAACTCAGTTTGAACTGCCATCTGCCTGAGGGGTTGAACCTTTTCTGTAAGTTCAGGATCTCCATGTCAATTGCAGGGTGATGAGGTCCTGCCAGTATGCCAGGCAAGGCCTGGGCCCTCACTGCTCTGTATGTATATTAGCACCCATAGAGATGCCCACTGCCCTGGCCTGGCCCTCAGATCCCACCCCACACACGCTCTGATACAGCTTCAGTGACTGTCAACTTCCATCCACACCATTAACCTGCTGTTCCCATCCACGTTTCTGGGCATCCAGCCAACCTCAGTTTCTCCCTCACACACATGGAGCTCTTTGGAGACATCTTACTTGGAGAGGCTGCCTGAGGCCCGGTCTGTAACCCTGTTCTCTGCTATCTCTCTCTGCTGTCTTGTTCTCCCTGAAGATTAGTCCCCACCCGCCTACCTCCTTGTCAGGGCCTTCATAGTTCACTCAGATGATCAGATGGGGTTCTCCACAGGCCCCTCCCCTGCCTCATGTATGCATTTGCCTTAGAGAGCCTACCCTGTGGCTGTCTTCTGAGCCCAGTCTTCGAAGCCATTTGTCTTATGTGTGCATGTGTGAAGAGCCTAAAGAGTCTAAAGATTCATATCTCAGCCCTCTCCCCCATTGCCAATGTGGTCTCAGCCCAAGGCAAAGGCGGGGAATGGATATATGCACAGCTCACCCATCATAAAAGGACACAGCTCTGGGAGGTCCTTCTACTCAGCACTCCCTGCAGGGTTAGAATGGAGCTAGAAACTACATTCCCACTTGGCTACTTCCCTTCCCTGAACAGATGGAGTTCTGTGGTGTGTCATCAGCTTCAGCTTAGGGGCAGAAGGACTCAGTCCCCAGTTGCTGGCAGGCATTCCTCTGCTGGAGAGTGCCTCCATCCAATGCCAGGCTCCTTCTCAAGGCAGAAGTGCTCCCAACAATGCAGACTCCTGCTCCTGAGCCTTCTTTGTTCCAGCCTCCTAGATCAACTCCTCCTACCAACTTCTACCAAACTCCCTTCAGTACTGGTTGACACAAGCGTAGTTCGTGTTCTGACCCTTGGCATGGGACACTCCCTGTGTCCTGTTCCTAGGATACTACCTGCATGATGAGGAGCAGGCTGGGGCAGTGCTTAGGAAAGTAAGGTCTGGAGACACCCTGTGTCTGGGGAGGGGGAGCTTAAATAGTCTGTTCTGTTCCTTTCTCTGCTCTCTATAAATTGGAATCATAGTACTGTCTAACCTCCTGAGTTACAGTTCTCAATAAATGTTATTTGTCATGCCTACAGGTCCTTCCAAGTGTTGGTTTGCGTGTTGTTGTTGTTGTTGTTGAGTGAATCTTGAATTTCAAGAGCCTCAGAAAGATCTGATGTGTCCTCTAGACATTCCCACTGCCTGAGACAATGACATTGGAGCAGTCTAGCTTTTGGAAGAGGTGATATATGTAAAAGGAGCAACAAACAAGGGAACCATTTACTGTTTCAAACTATTGTCCTGTTACCTAGACTCAGGCTCTGTAGAACAGAATAACTGGTCTTGGAATAAGCTAATCCACCGAAAACTATCATCTAGTTGATCTTGAGATTAGATTTTCTTCTTTAATCAGAAGTAACATTTGGTGACCGATTTCAGTTCTGCAGAGTGCTTCTAGTTACGTGTCAAGCTCTAAATTTTCAGTCAATCCCTTCCAAATATGTGCTGTGTTATGGGGGGTGGGGGAGACAACACTGATTTAGTTAAAACAGTGTGGAAATAGCTTTCTTGGAAGGGAGAAAGAGGGGGGAGCGTGGGTGCCCTATGATGGTGAGTGCTCTTTAACATATAGGACTGCCTGGTGGCAGAGGCCTCCCTTAGATTCTGAAGATACAAAAGCAATGCCTCTCCTTCTCCTGCAGGTATGCATGAGACATCTTTCTTTCTCTCATAAGGACCCTTTCCTGCGGCATACAACTGAGGCTTAGGAAGTGCTTGCTAATTGAAAAATTAGGCAGACACCCCATCTAACCTTCTTGGCTGTGTGACTCACCCAGTTTGAAAGCCATTGACTTTGGGAGATGGGGGAGGGAGGAGGGGGGGACAGCTTATTGACAATAACACTAGTAGTGCAGCTTGGATTTGGAATAAAATATTTATAATCCCTCTCTTGAGGAAGTGAGCTTAGCACAATGAATCTATGGGCTTTGGCTCTCCAGAGGTATTTTTCTCATTCTCCCTGGCATGGATAAAATCTAAACTGTACTTAAGAAACGGTGTTAAATGTGTTAGTTGACTGAATCTGGCATTTATAATGCAATTTAGCAAAGTTTTATATTGACAGCATGACATTTTTAAAGGGCCCTTTCTGATTAACAAGGTTCAGAATCACTCCCTTGATTACGCTCACAGAGTAAGTATAAAACGCTACAGGCTCTGGAAGCAATGAATTGGGGCTCTGTTAGCATTAGATGCATTTTGCTTTCTTAGTGACCATTTGACGGAAGGGTCAGACTGTGAGTGTGTTTTTCGAGACAGAAGGAAATCTGTTTCCTCACTTCAGGAGTCCCTCTGGGAGGAAAAGTCCTCAATGGGCAGAAGAGAAGCCTGGATTCAGGCCATGGCTGGACATGTTGTCATCCCAAAGGCTCTCACCTCACCTCCTGGTTTTGTCTGGGTAAGGCCAGTCTAAGAACTACAACTCAGGGAACGCAGGAAGGGGCAGAAAGGTATCTTTCCAAAGAGAAAATTGAGTAAGTTTTTTTTTTCCCCTAGCTCCATTACTGGTTCTCTTACTACTGTAAATATTTTCTGATTATCACCTCAATAGCTAACCATCTCATTGGATTCTTACAGAGGAAAGAAAGGAACATGTTAGCAATTCTGGTGGCGTGGAACACATGAGTCATATAAACTACCCACAGGTATCCAGTCTCTTTTGCACAATGCCCTCAGCATCTACCTACTGAGTGTTGGTTAAGTGCTAGACATGGTGTTAAGGATAACTTATGGGTGTTCAATTTACTCAGAATGTAAGTTTCCCCTTTTAAACAGTTTTAAATGTATAGTTTGGTGAATTAAGTTCATGGTATGCACATTATCTGTGTAACTATAACCACCCATCCTCCTACACTAAAGTTCTGTGCACATTAAGCAATAACTCATTTTTCCTGTCTCTGTTGCTCCTGTCAATGATGGTTTAGATTCTGTCTATGGATTTGATAATCCTAGCTATTTTATATGCGTGGAATCACACAATCTTTTTCCTTTGGTGACTGGCTTACTCTATTTAGTATATCTCATTTATCCATGTAGTAGCATGTATCAGAACTTCCTTCCTTTTTGATGCTATATAATATTCCACTGCATGTATAGACTTCATTTTGGTTATCCTTCATTCATCAATGGATGATCGGATTTCATCCACCTTTCTGCTGTTGTGAATAATAGAACCACAAACACAGATACACAAATGTGTATACAGAGGTATGCAGACCTAATTTCTCCCTTATTGCTCTGATGGTCCTTGAATAGAACTGTGATTTCCACTTCACAAAACTGACATACAAAGAAATGGCCTAAGTAGGGGGGGGATTCTTGAATGTGAAGCCATCTTCCTCACCCTTTCCCCTTGATTCAGTTTATTCCACGTGCAATAGCCACTCAGCCTCAGGACTCTAGACAACAAGGGTCTGGTGGGAGAATCTCTTCCTAAGATGAACGGTGATGTTGGGCTTTTCCTATGGATGGATGGGTCATAACCTGAGCAGGACCCAGCAAGATACCCAGAGAGTTCTGAGATGCCACGGCAGAAAGGAGTTGAATTACGACAGGGCTGGGCACTCCTATACAATGGTTGGGAACTTCAGAAGAAATGCCATCCCACCATAGCCTATTTATCCTATGTCATCATTACTGGGGACCAGAAGGCCTCCAGTTCCAGAGGCTTGCTTCTCTGTTTGTGTTCCCAAGCAATATGGGAGAAAGTATGGGTTAGCCCTTCAGGTTAGATTTTGAAACAAAGGCAACTTGATGAATGAAGAGCCGCAAGAAGACGCTGTTACTAGGGATTTCCAAAGATGGCTGTCAGCACACTCTTTAGTCCAAGTTGGCAGGACTGAATGCTGTGAGGAGGAAGGAAGAAATCCTGGCAGACACAAAGCCAGAGGTGTGTCTAAAGATGGCTCAGTGTGTTAGTAACAGCTCACTTAGTTCTTTCTGCTGGTAGGTATTGGAGCATGTTCTAGAAACTTCATATAAATAAACATCATCAATCCTAACGAAAGTCTGGTGAGGCAAGACCTATTATTTACGGATTTATTTTTACTACTCTACATTTACAAAAAAAAAAAAATGGGTGGTGAGGGTAGAGGCTGAGGCCCTTGGGAATTCAGTGGCTTCCTTAAAGACATACACATGCTGAGGAGAAAGAGAGGATTTTTTATCCACTCACTTAAACTCTGTTCTCCAAAGCAGCAAGCACTGGTCTGCTCTCCTGGCATTGCTACAGATGTTCCTTCCCTGCCTCATCCTCTTTCTTCTCCTCCTCCTCCTCCTCTTTTTCCTCCTCCTCTTCTTCCTCTTCCTCCACTTTCTCCTCCTCCTTCTGTGTATGCCAGTACTGGGATTGAAATACTGGGACTTGAACTCTGCCTAGGAGATATCTCTTAGTTCTTTCACTCAGGAATGGTACTCTACCACTTGAGCCACACTGCCACATCCAGCTTTTTGCTAGTTAATTGAAGATTAAGAGTCTCACAGACTTTTCTGCCCAGGCTGGCTTTGAACCACAATCCTCAGATCTTAGTCTCCTGAGCAGTTAAGTTTACAGGCATGAGCCACTGATACCCAGATCTGATCCTTTATCTTTTACCTTGAAAATAGATTTATTTGCTTACTTGGTACTTGGGTACAAAGAGAAAGTGTGTGTGTGTGTGTGTGTGTGTGTGTGTGTGTGTGTGTTAGCACTATATGATCACATGTGAGTGGAACTATCTACATGGGCGTCCATTGTATGCCCGCTCATTATGCTAAATATGGTGGCTGTTCAAACCAAAGAGAATGGGTTTTGCTGAGCTCAGGGTGACTTGTCCACCCTTCTGAAGAAAGCTTATCCTAACAGGTTGCATAGTAAGGTCCTGATAGGATTAGCTATGTCCCCTAGATGGAAACTTAATCCTGACTGATTCCATTTCCCACCTTAGCTCATAAATAATCTTCCTTTCCATTAAGTTTGCCCATAAGATGCTATCCAACATTCTGGGTAATGCACCTCTTCAAAACCTCTGTAATCTATGTCAAGTGTGTACTTCTCTCCCTCCGCCCCCTCCCACACACACTGTAATAAAACTTTCCCCCAATTCCTTACGCTGTCCTTTCTCTGAATTCTTTCTTTGGCAGTGGCAAGATCTTGAAAACCCTAGGTCTCAGTCTGGCCTCTCTATCTCTGAGACTTCCGCAGCCTTTACCCAAGGAGCAACAATTGCCAGGACATTCCCTTGGGCACTTCAGAATGGTACACCATTTAAACCGTATGAATTGTTGAATTCTGAAACTTTCTGTTTAAGCATACTTGGAGCCTGGTTGACTCCTGATACCTGAAATTGCAAATAAGGAGGCATCTAAATAGACTTCCAGAGAGCAGACACCTTCACTTATTTAGTTCATTGTTGTTCACAAAGCTCACACAAAAGCGCATGGCAAATGGAAGGGATATATGTGTGTGTGTGTGTGTGTGTGTGTGTGTGTGTGTGTGTGTGTGTGTGTGTGTGTGTTGTGTGTGGATATATATGTAGATATGTCTAGATATATATGTATATATAAATATATATATGACTTTCTGACTGGATGAACATGACAGAAGTACAAAAGCATCCAAACCAGCTGACTGCAGATCTACTTATGACTCACTAGTTGTGGGACTTGTTTTGAGTTACTTACTTATCTTTTCCCACTTATCCCCTTAATCCTAAAGTACAGGAAATTCCACAACACTGAGGTTAATCTTATGAGTTAAGAACAGAACATGCAAAGCATGCTGGGTAGGCAGAAGGAACCAGAATAACTTGGCACCATAGGTCCTGTGACAGAGAATCTAGACGGAGGTGGGGGGGGGGGGGTAGAAGGTGGACTCTGATCCACTCTCTAGAGATAGAGTCAAAGCCTCACCTTCCAAATGCCCGGGCAGAGAAGGAAGCCTACAGAAAAGTAGTTGGTTCTAGACAGAGTGATTCAAGAAAGCTCTTGATTTTGGGTTCTTATAATGAGGCTTTACTGGTCTTTCTGTCTCATGACCACATGCCAAATGGTCAACACTGGATTATTGATGGCCTTGTCCTTTCCTCTCCCTCTTTTTCTTTCTCTTTTTCTCCCTTGCTCCCCTCTCTTTGTCTCCTCTCTCCTCTCTCCTCTCTCTCCCTCTCTCCCTCTCTCCCTCTCTCTCTCCCTCTCTCCCTCTCTCCCTCTCTCCCTCTCTCCCTCTCTCCCTCTCTCCCTCTCTCCCTCCCTCCCTCCCTCCCTCCCTCCCTCTCTCTCTCTCTCTCTCTCTCTCTCTCTCTCTCTCTCTCTCTCTCTCTCTCTCTCTCTCTCTCTCTCTCTGTCTCTCTCTCTCTCTCTCTCTTGCTCTCTCTCGCTCTAGCTCTTGCTCTTTCTCCTCCCCCCAAGGGTACATGGTTTTTGGCCAGATCTACTAAGGAGTCGAGATTATATCAAGTTTTTCTATATCAAGATTTTGTATAGAAATTTTACGAATCCTCACTGGGGACTACTTAGCTAAATTATAGATTCCAAAGCTGCAGAGCAATTTGGTCAAATCTACTCTTCCTACATTTTTGGCTGGGGATAAAAGGGGCAACTATGTGCCAATCAACAATATAGTTATATCTCCCTTCTAGAAATAACCTTTCTTGCAAGATCAAATTAGTCCTGCTACGTCAACATTCACAATCTGTTGGCACTAGTATGGCTTTGATAGAACTTGTATCAGTATAAATATTACTTTAGCTTTTAACTGCTAATTATATCAACATAAACTTAATTTATAGTGATAATCACAGTCATAATGTGCCTCTGCCACACATCACCATAGATGCTTCAAGGCGCCGTGTAAACTCAGCCATTAGCAATCATGTAAATGCTCCCATTACTCATTAGGATACTGGCTAAAGAACTTCCCTAATTGACTTCCTCCTGAAGTCCATAGGAAGCAAGAGTGACAGAAGCTAGACAACAGTGATTGATAGTTACTACAACTTCAGTTCTTGCCATAGCTCATGGGAAAAGTATAAGATTGACAAAAGAGGACCTCAGTATGGCTCAAGCATTCTCTCAAGTTCAAATTTAGTTTTGATCACGGTACATCAACTGAATAACAACACTTCTACTCTGACAAATGTCATACGTGCTACCGCTATCTCCCATGTCAAGGTTTTAAAAAGAAGCCAAGCACAGCCAGCTCGTGCCTGCTATCTTGGCTTCTCAAGAATCTGAAATCCAGAGGATCAAGGTTTGAAGTCAAAGTGGGCAAAAAAGTAATCTTGAAGATCTTGAAACTCCATTTCCAAAATAATTAACAAAAAGTTTTTTTTCATGTGAAAGGGTATCAATGTATGGGAATTAATGCACCATCTATCTGGCAAATATCATGTAACCCTTCTATTAATTACAATAAAAATATATGAAAAAAAGTTCTTTTTTCAAACTCAACTAGAGTGGTAGAGCTCCAACTGAGCAAGCAAACTAGCAAGTTTGAGATCCTGAGCTCTAACACTGATACTAGAAAAAAAAAATAAGTTTTGCTTCCCTTTTTGCCTTGTAATATAAATGATTCAAAGTGCTTTATTGGCTTCATCACAGATCCTTTCTCTGGAGCAGTTTGATGCCTAACTTGCTATTCCACTCAGTTACTGTTTTCTCATCTTGAGACACTATTAGCCTAATTTTGCTTAGGGAAAGCCTCACTCATCTCTATTGGCCAACATTGTTCACATAGATGGCTCCTTCTCAAAGCTCCAGAAGTAAAGCATTTGGTCGGCCAGGTACCAGTAGCTCACGCCTGTCATCCTAGCTACTCTGGAGGCTAAAATCTGAGGATCATGGCTCAAAGCCAGCCCAGGCAGGAAAGTCTGTGAGACTGTTAACTCCAATTAACCACCAGAAAACCGGAAGTGGCATGTGGCTCAAGTGGTAGAGCGCTAGCCTTGAAAAAGCTCAGGCTCTGTGTTCAAGCCCCAAGACTGGCAAAAAAAAAATCTCAAATGAAGGAATGAACATAAAGAAAAGATACCCACTCAATCTAGGGGGAATTCAGAAGAGGGTGTTTAGAATATAGAATTCAGTCCTAAAGATTCTCATATAACTGCACAGGAGTTTGGGTGGTTTATTTATTTTTTTTTATCAAAACCTAAAACTCAGAAACTAGAGTTCCTGATTTAAAAAAAAAAACAATGTATTTTTTCATCTAAACTATTTCAGATTCACAATTTAGGTCTGCAACAAAGAAAGCCATTCTTTGGGTAGACCAATAGAAACCTCAGAAAAGCTGAAGGGAATTGGGAGTGGGGAAAAGAAACATAACCTATGAAATGATCAATCCCAAATTCAGAAAAAGATGGTGAGAAACAGAAGTAACATAAGAAGTTCGATTCCTACAATCCGGTACTTGGGAATTCCAGTTTAATGTGCCAAGGGAGAGCACGGATAATCAAATCCTAGGGGCTTTTGAAGATGTCCTTTTTCATCTCTGAATCTATATTCTCAGCACCCCACCTGCTGCTCTGTGTAGTGCTGGGGCATGTTATCTGTCATGGTCCCCCAATTAGCACTTTGAATGCAATCATAGCAATGGGGACCATGCCCTCTATCTGCCAAGGCCAGGCTGGTTTCTGCAATTAAGTGAAAGTTCAGGTTTTGGCTAATAACAGGCAAGGAATGTGACAGGGCGGGAATGCTTATTCATTAACTCATGCTAATGGGTGCTAGAACCAACCTGCCACCAGCCTGCCAGTGTGAGAGCCAGGCTGGCTGTGTCACTCTGATCTCCATGTCTGAGGGTTGATTTCACAGCATTGCTGAGGTCTGGCAGTTATCTAATCGGGAACACTTTTAAAGGGAAAGGAAAGGATAATTTTGTTTTAAGTGCCAGTCTTCGGTCTCCATATTTTATGAAATAGTCATTAATTTTCAATACAAGGAGGATGGTGGTATTATGAGACCTGCATGTTTATGCAGAAACTGTCCCTTAGATAATCCTGAGAAATCATTACCTGTTATTTATGTAAGGTAAATGGTAATTATCACACCAGACTAATTTGTCTGAAAGGATGGGTCATTGCAGAAGTGGGGAGGGGGTATGATTGAGTAGAATATCCCTTCAGAATTATCAAGGGATCATTTCCAGGATCCCCGTTGGATACCAAAATTCATGGATGTTCATCGCTTTATGTAAAATAGTGTAGTATTTGCATGGAATCTCCATCCATAGACCTGTGTATTTTCCCCCATCTTGACATGATTTGTAACACCTAATACAATATAAATGTTATGTAAATGTTTGTACTGTATTGTTCAGGGGATAATGAGAAGGGAAAAAAAATCTACATATGTGTAGTGCAGATGTGAATTTCTCTCCAAATAGCTTCAATCCGTGGTTGGTTGGATCTCGGGATATGAATGTGGAACCCATGCACATAAAAGGGCATAGGCATGATCCGGGGTAAACATGGGAAGGGGGGAGAATGAAGCTAGTTTGCTTGAGGGAGCCACCATAGACTCTATTCATGTAAACCATTCTTTTAACACAAAAGCACGGAGGATGTTCCAAGGGCCAGGCACTCCACTAGGAGAGGCCTGCTTGGAAGTAAATAAAGCAGAAACCACCTATGCCCTCCACAAATGTACATTCTTTTGGCCACAGGAATGGGGTCTCAGGAGACCCAGCTTTGGATCTCCTCTGCAGGAAAAGCCATGACAGAGCACTTGCTGTAGCACAGCATGCCTGCGACTACTTTGAACACTTGGGTCATCCAATTTCAAGCACTAGTGACCTAGAAAAAGTACCGAAGGTCATGTAAACATTATGTTTGAGCAATTGGGATTGTAGGGATTAAGCTACAGGCACTGTTGCAGATTTTGTCCTTTCTAGGTCAGTTGGATAAAGCAGGCACATGGCCCCTGATCTTCTTTGTCCTAGATAAACCATTATTTTCTATCATCTGGCCACAGATAATACTCAGCCAGCTCCTGTCAGCTGTCTTCCAGTCCACAGAAGAGAAACACACTAAAGTGGTGGGTGGATAAGATTGTATTTGCTGTGACTGTAGAAAAAGCAGCTTAAAACATATACTTTAAACATAAGGGATCATATTTCCAAGAAGACAAAGCTTGTATAGAGCCCACTGAACAACTTTTCAAAGCAAGATCAGAGTCCTCTCTCACGGGGGTCATGTAGGTTGGGCTGTGCCTCATAACCAGCTGCAGATGGGACCCTAAATTCATGCTTCCATTTTAACTATTAATAACACGAAGGCAAGTCCCAACTTCCCTCCAGAGCACCATCTATTCCAAATTAATTTATTAAAAATGCATTCCAGTCATTAGCACTAAGCAGATTTATGGAAGGCAGATCATGCAGGATGCATAGATGTGCAAGCTTCCATGGGGAGGTTTTCTCCAGGCTTTCTATTATTTGTCCAGAATCCTGGGCATATGTGTCAATATTTACAGACTCCCTCTCTGGAGGTTATTTATTTCTCCTGGTCCATTTCTCGCCGTGACATGGCTTCCTAGCATCATCTGACAAGTAGTAGTTGACATGAATTAACCAGTTTAGACTAAAACTCCTTCACTTGGTGAAAGCCGGGCTTAGATTTCAATCTGAGAATAGACTCAGTGTTGGGCGGGAAGAGACTTAAAATTTCTCTTCGTTTTTCAATAATTAGCTTCTGGGCTCCTAATTTTTAGATTACTATTTTTATGTTTATTATTATTTTTGTAGATTGTTAGTTTACAGTAAAGGCTGGAAACACAAGTAATAAGATATATTTTCAAAGGAGAAGTCTTCAATAAAGACTCAGCTAGGTCTGAAGGGTCTCTTTATCAACTCTAACACTGATGGATAATGGGTTATGCTGGGAAGGTAGAGAAAAAAACCCAAAGGCCTTTTATTTTCCAATAGCATTCATAAAAGTTCATATAGGGGCCAGGAATATGACCTAGTGGTAGAGTGCTTGCCTAGCATGCATGAAGCCCTGGGTTTGATTCCTCCCTCCTACAGACAAAAAAGGCTGGAAGTGGTGCTATGGCTCAAGCCGTAGAACACTAGCTTTGAGAAAGCCCAATGACAGTGCCTAGGCCCTGAGTTCTAGCTCCAGGACTGGCAAAAAAAAAATTTCATATAGATGCCAGCCCTTCATGATAAATTGTGCTTTCCTTGACATTGTAGAAGTCATAAAGTTAAATTCTTGCTGTATATCCCTTATCCCAAATGCTTGGGATCAGAAGTGTTTTTAATTTGGGTATTCCTTTATTTGACTGCTTATTAATGGAAAAGAGAGAAATACAGACTTTTTGAGTTGGAAAGAATTCCAGCTCAAATATATAAGGCATGAATGTTGATTTAGTTAGCCTATGCTATATGCCAAGCCTGATAGTCTACATTGTACACAATTTAAAACTACTGTAAGTCATTTCTCTGCCCAATTTCTCCTGGGATGTGTGTGTGTGTGTGTGTGTGTGTGTGTGTGTGTGTGTGTGTGTACTGGATCTTGAACTCAAGGCTTCTCACAATCATTTGGAGAGAATATTATTTATACTGTGCCATTTTTTGCTCAAGGCTGGCACTCTACCATTTGAATCATACCCTCATTTTGCCCTTTTTCTGCTGGCTAATTAGAGATAAGTGCATCACAGATTTTGTCTGCCTGGGGCTGGCTTCCAACCATGTTCTTTAGATCTCAGCCTCTTGAGTAGCTAGGATTCTAGGCATAGCCCACTTTCTCCACTGGGAATCAAATCCCTGCCTTCCTCATGATAGGCAAGACTACTCAACATCACAAAGTTGTCCATTAATGAGGACAGTGTCTACTGTTTATCAGCTTGGAAAATAACATTTAATGATATTTTAAGTGTCCTTTAATTTGGAGAATGAATCAGTTAGGTATCAGTTCCTGGGGTGTTGGTCTTTGACACTCAGATACCTGGAACCAGCCAGTCTTGAGATTTAAAGACAACTCTATTTTTTATCTCTTTTCTCACCTTTTCACTCTTGGTCCTGTCATTGTACTAAATTTCCACACAGATAATTTCCAAGCCTTTATAAATTGCTTCTTTTCTATGCTAGCTTACACACCTTGATTTCTCTTTGACTCTATTTTATTTCCCATGATGTCCTGCCAAAATCAATGAAAATGCAGGTAGAGTCAAAATGACTTAACTAAACTTCTACTGGAAACATGACAATTTATTTCAACGTCTAAAATCACTGAACACAATTTCAGAGACATTAAGATATTTTCCCACCAATGGGAGGCAGAAAGGTTATTATTCCATCTTCTCAAACTAGTCTCCTCTACAGAGCTGCTTTTTTTTTTTCTTCAATCACAGCATTTCATGTCAGAATCTTAGATCAGCATGTAGAAGTATGTGTCTCCCTTGCGGTTCAGGGCTCAACTGTGTGGATATGAATAAGATTTATGGTGTGTAATAAACATTTCTAAAATGTGACAAAAGAGTGAAGATTTAAAGACACTTACTAATTTAAGATGACATTTTAAGCATTCACAGTCTTTGGAGCAATATATATTGCAGGTCTTGATACGAGTTTCTAGGCAGAGTGCCTGTTCGGAAACAAGAATCATCTGTGTGCTTTGCTCTCTGCACAGTCCCCTCCCTTTTGCACTGCCCAGTAGCGACTTCATCCATCAGTGTTTAGCGGTGCCTTTATGCTCAGCACCTAGATGTTGAACAAATTAGAATCTTAGTATATGAGGTGTGACTATGAGTTCTAAAAGGAAATAAAGGGGAAAAAATGGGAAGAGGAGGTCACAGGGTTGGCGACAACTTCATTAGAACTCTAAATTTTCAAGAACTGAATTTGGCATTGTGCCTGTCTTTGGGGGGAAGCGGGGGGGGGGGGGGGAGGGGGGAATCCTGTCTCTGCTATTTTTCCTCTTTCACGGGACCTCCCAAGAAAGCATGCCATAGATTTGGAAAGTTGGTACTTGGCCAATTTTCACACATCTGTTTCACTGGGCAGTCTTCGCTCATCAGCTAATAAGGACTTACATGAACCCTGCTTAGTCTGGGCCCAGCCTCTCCATCTGTGTTTGATCTCACCTGGATGCCAGCCCTTAGCTCTGGCCCGAGGCTCTCCATTCAGGACCTCTTTCATTTCCAACAAAATGGTCTCGTGTTGTTAAATGGTCTCTAATTTTTCTAATAGTAGACAGTAGAGTTTCTTGCTGGTTTCCAGTAAGTGTGCTTTATTTTGGCTCCTTAATTTGCTCCCAGTTGACTCTGATTGCATTTACTTTGGGCAAAAGGGAGGGGCTGTGGTTATCCTGAAAGCCATGTGCTTGAAGTAGTCCTAATGATCTCATGGAGTGTTGTGTGTAATGTAAACCCCAGGTCCCCTCCGTTCTGTGTGGATGCCAGTCTCCGTGACTGACATGTACTTAAGCACTCAAGGCTGATTTTCAGTGTGCGATTTACTCTCTCCCTTTAATTACCCTGGAGATGGCAGCAGCAAATACTTGAGGTTTGGCTTTCAGGGTAAGGAATATTCCTTGGAACAGGTCACAATCGGCACCTTGTCCCTTTGGGGCCTGAACTAATTCAAAGACAAAGTCTATGACAGGTTGTAGTGTGGCCAATTGTTGCATATCTAGTAATATATATATATATATATATATATGTCTAGTAGAACGAGTCATGATGGTAAATCATGGTCAGCCACAGAAAAGAATTTAACTCATTCTGAGAAGCCCATAATGTTCAACAGCCCATATTATGGACAGCTATTTTTCCCTCTTCTTACTATCCTGGCACCCTGGGCCTCACACATGGATGGTTTTCTAAGGATAGCTCATTTTCTTCTATGGGGAACCCTTGCTGTGGAGCCACCCAGATTCTATCATACCTTCATGAATAAATAAATAAGTCTTGATGTCATCTCTGGTTCCCGTCGTTAATGTGGGCTTTTTTATTTCCCATACGTAGAAGCACAAGGAATGAATTAGGGCCACATACAGAGATGAAAAGTTAGCCAGTGTTCCCCAGAGGAACAGAACCAATGGCACCTCTATATAATTATAAGAAGAGACTTATTAGACTGGCTCACATGATAAAAGGCTGGGTGTCCCTCAATGGCTGCAGAACTGACAAACCAGGAGCTACACAGTCCAGGCAGCCAGAAGCCTCAGATCAAGAGAGGTCACTGCAGCAGTGAGGCAAGGCTAAAGGGCGCCAGAAGCCACCGGACGATCACGGTTACACGTGTTCATTTGAAAGGCTGAAGAATCTGGGTAATGACAATAGCCAAAAGTAAACACACCACTCAAGAAAAGTTCAGGTAAGTTTCTTTGCTGCTTTCCCCCCCACCCAGGTCTTCAACCTGCCCACACTCACTGAAGGTCCTCCCTACCCTCGCTATTGGCCTATCATGTCAATCGCTTCTGGAACCAGAACCAGAGTGTACTTTACCAATTGTCTAAGTATCTCCCAATCCTGTGAAGTGGGCAAACCAAGGTAAATGACAGTCAGTGATTTCTTAAAGCTGGGGGCTTTTTGCATGCCAATATCCTTGAGCATTGTTTCCTCTCACCTTTATAGGAGTGTGCAGCTTCCCCGCCCCAGTGGAGTAGAATGTTCAGACCTTGTTCTCTCCAGGGCAGAAAGGAGCCCAGGCCCTCCACATTCATGCTGAATACACTCTTCCATCTGAGCTAGCCAGACTACTGGGAGGGTCTTTTCTTAAAACCGGTGTCTTACCTTACAGGCCATCTTGTATTATCCTCTACAATGTATTTAGTATTAATCTAGTATGTCCAGTTACAAGTATGGTCTTCCGAGAAAGGAATTCCAGTGTCAAAGCTGCTCAGGGCAAGGCTCATCTCTCACTAAAGTCCCTCAACACAGCAATGAGTTTCTGGTGGTAGGATAGTTGCGTGGTTAGGCACACAGGGTTTAGCAGGAGACAATTTGTGATCAGAAAATTTAAGGATCCTCTGGATCCTTAAACTAAAATGGTGAATTCCAAGCAGTGTCTCAAACCCTTTCGGGGGGAAGGGGAATCTAACAATCTGTGGTTCAACACAAACAGCCGATTGTGGGCGATTCTAGATGGGCTCTACAGTATATACAAATGCTCTGCAGTTCATCTCAGTAGATGGGAAATTTGATGCTGCTTTTTGAATGTGCTTGATCTTCTCGAGGAAACTCTTAATTAGGCACGTCTGACTTTTCCCCCCTCTCCTCTGTTCATTTATGATGTTCGCTGGCTCCTTTTGCTTTTGTCACCAAGCAAATGAAGCTATTCAGAGGTACATAAAATGAAAGCTTCAAAGACAACATCATAAGAACTAGTAAGAATTCTGAAAAGCAACCCAGGTAATAGAGGTGATTTCACTAAGCAAACTAGGCCATTGTGAACATTTCTCAAGAAAGCAGGGCAGTGGAAGCAGAGGCAGAACCAAACTGAGAACTCAGTGAATTTAATGTATGTCAAGTCTGGACCTGTGCCTAACAGCTGTCTGAAGTTAGGACCACAGGAATGTCACCATAGACCAAAAAAAAAAAAAGCTACCAAAGTGAGCAACAAAGGAAAATGAAATAGGATTAATGTGATATTAACTATTGATAGTGGGTACTATATATGAAAGCTATATAGGGTCATTATTCTCTTTACTTACATGCATATTTCAAATTTTCTAGTACAAAATTGGAAAATACACTACAAATCTAAATGTGAAATGCAAAATTATAAACGCCTAGATAACCTTGAAAAAAATCCAAATGGCCTTCAGTTTGTCAATGGTCTTTTAGGAAATGACTCCAAGAAACAAGCAAGGTGAAAGAAATAATGGGAAACAATGGGCATCATTAAAATTAAAAGTTTCAGGGCCGGGAGTTTGGCCAAGTGGTTAAAGTGCTTGCCTAGCATGCACGAAGACCCGAGTTCGATTCCTTGGTAGCACACATATAGAAAAAGCCAGAAGTGGTGCTGAGGCTCAAATGGTAGAGTTCTAGCCTTGAGAAAGTCCAAGGCCCTGAGCTCAAGCCCAGGACTGGCAAAAAAAAAAAAAATTAGAAGTTTCAAATAAGAAAACTGGCCACAGATGGGAGAATAGATTTGCAAATGACATGCTTGACAAAGGATTGTTTCCAAAATACATTTTTAAATAACTCTTAAAATTCAACAATAAGTCCATAAAGGATCCATTTTTTAAATATTTTTTATTTCAATGTATAGAGGGGTTACAGTTATATTCACCAGATAGATGGTGCATTGCTTCTCACATATTAATATCTCTTCTTATGCTTTTGTCCCCATTTCTCTCACTCCACCCCTCCCCTCATTTTTCCCCTCCTATTTCAAATAAACAAGTAAACATCTGTATAATATACCAGATCATCTCTAACAATCCAATTTAAAATGGGACAAAAATATAAGCAGACAGTTAGCTGAAGAAGATATATAGCTGTATAGGTCTATAAAGAGTGTAGGAAGAGAGCTCCACATCCTGTGTGACCAGGGAAATACAAATGTAAACAACCAGACTCTTCAGCTACACACCAGTCCAACGATAGCATCAAATGCTGACAGGCATGTGGGGCAACAGAAACTCCTTTTCCTTCCTAATGGAAGTGTAAACATGGTACAGCCACTTCAGAAGATAAGTTGTCCATGTCTCACAAAACCAAATATATTATTACCAAATCATCCAGCAACCACACTCTTTAGTGTTCATCCAAACGGGCTGAAAACTTATGTCTGCTCAAAAAGTGACATGCCGATATTTACAGCAGCTTATTCATAATTGCCCAAATTCGATAGCAATCAAGTTGATTTTAAGTATCTTGGTGTATTTTGTTTTGACAAAACAGAATATTACAGACTTATAAATGATAAATAATAGAAATGTATTTGCCTCAGATTTCTAGAAAAAGAGAAGTCTGAGAATATGGGGTTGGCATCTAGTAAGGGCCCTCTTAGAGAATCCTGAATAGCAGACAATGTACTTTGGTGAGATAAGGGGAGGACTAATTCAGATTCTTCTTCCTCTTCTTAGAAAATCACTAGCCTCGCTGTGAGCACACCACTCACATGAAGCCTTCTAGCCCTCATTACCTCCCAACAGCCTCATCTCCTGAACCCATTGACATACAAACTTGGGGGTTCAATTTCCAGCACATGAACTATGGAGAATATACAAAGAAATAGCCATACCGATAGATGAATAGATAAATGTGAGTTTATCTAGATAATGGGATATGAGTCAGCATTCAAAAGCAATGAGCTAACAAGCCATGAAAAGACATGGAAACAACCTAAATGCACATTATTAGGTGAAGAAAACCAAGCTAAACTTGGCACGTACTGGTGATATCACCTCTATGACATCTTGTAGAAGGCAAACTATTGTCACAGCCAAAGGTTCTGTGGTTGCTACAGATGGAGAGAAGGATAGATAACCAGGGAAGGATAGTCATAGCACAGATGATTTTTCTAGGGCAGTAAAACATATTGCCTATAATACCTCTCACAATATAGTTTCTCAAGTGGTAAGGAAAATGAATTATGATCTACCCATGGACATTTATATAATACACCTGTGTATGGTCATCACTTGAACCCCATGTATCACTCTAGTGCGTGATGTTGAGGAAAAGGGAGGCTTTCCATGTGCGAGGGTGAAGGGTAGATGGAAATTTTATCCTGCTCTATTTTGCTGTGAATCTCAAACTGCTCTAAACATAATAAATCTTTAAACATTTTTTAAAGATTCAATCCTGTAGCAGAGCCCACTCAAGGATGAAGTAATAGGTTGCAGAAAGAAGGGTAGAAGGCTACAGAATTGATCTGGCTGGAGTCTCTACAGGCACTAATGAGAGAGGATATTGGGTGTACATCCTTCTTCCATTAATTGCTTTGGGAATACCACAAAAGCCTCGTAATGACTTTACTGACCTCAGAGCTCCTCCTTCGAGAAATGGATTCATTGCTACATCATAGCGAAAGGTAGACTATAAACCTTGATGAAATCAATTAGACAAGGCTCCATACATGTTAACTTGGCCTCATGTTCACCCAGTTGGGCAATACTTATGATGGGCAAATGTGTGAGCGCATGTGCGTGTGTGTGTGTGTGTGTGTGTGTGTGTGGTAGATTTTCCTATGGATACATGTCACACAGGTTCTGAAGGATCTCAGAGCTAAATTGGGTCAAGACTGATGTAAACTCACTGTCAAATATTTCCTTAAGTGCCTGTTTCCTTGAGAGGACTCTGCACTATTTATCTGAGTATCCTCTGACCTTTCAGAGGGCCTGTTGTTTGCTAAATGTTGAAGGAATGCTGATTGAGTGGGGTTAAAATGGATATAAAGGATGGGGTTTACCAGCTGTCCCTAGAAGACTGGAAACTCTTAAAGCAACAATGTCAATACACACACACACACACACACACACACACACACATACACACACACACATCCCACTCAGATTCAAACCCTGCTCCACCACAAAGGAACTAAGTGACAACAGTTCTGTGACTTTATTTCTGTGTCTTGGTGATGGGGTTGTTATTTCTTCTGGGTGATATCACAGCACTATGAGGTGACCATGAAGAGACTATGAACTGCTTTAGAACAGAGGAACATTTGTGTGCATTATATAATGTAAGTAATTTTATGATTCAGTATAATAATGCACAGATTTTAAAAAACAACAAGCAATTTGTTTCAAAGCAACAAATGTCTTTTGGTAATTGTTTTAGCAAGAGTCACAGCTGCTTACGTTCATAAACCTCAAAGTTGCTTAAAAGAAAAGATTAATTGATGATTTCTCCCACTTGTATTGAAAATGAAAGTTATCTTTGGAGATGAAGGCAGAAAGATTGCAAATTTGAGGCCAGCTCAGGCAAGGACAGTAAGGAACTGCACTGTCTCAAAAACAAAATACAAACAAAAGGGCTAGGGTATGACTCAAATGCTCCAGTCCCTGCCTTGCATGTGGGACACCATGGGTTCAATTCCCAGTACTACAAGAAAATGGAAATGTTATGCTCAGCATTATAAAATTGTGCTGCAGAACAGATATTTGAACCATATGGGAAAGGTTGATGACAGAGGCATCATGTTGGTCTATGGTCAACATTAATTTCAAAAGTAATGCAATATTTCTTCTCTCTTCTGGATAACTGTAATATATATAAATATACATGAATATAAATATATGTATACACATCCATTTGTATATGTAAGTTTATAAATATATACATTCATGTTCATCCAAATGTGAGAATTATTGCATTACTTTTGTCAAAAGAGAGGTAGTTAAGCATACATGTTTATATTATATGTTCTAACACATATTTTAATATAGTCTATATATAATACGTATTTACATGTAAGTACCTCTCTGTTAACAAAGGAAAGCTCTCATGCCAATCCTGCTTAACAAAGAGAAAAGCAAAGCAAATCCACCTCATTGCCAAGATTCCTTGGGTCACCATAAGCATTCTCCAAGGCAGAAAGTGATCTACCTACACTTCAGATTGTCCTGAGTAGGTCACTGCCCGGGCCTGTGCCTAACCTGAGGCTACAGGCCTCTGGTACCTCAATCCATGGTAGGTAAGAAGAAGCCTGGTATATCGTGCTCCACTGACATCATCGCTGTGCATCTCAGGTCCCTGGAAGGTGGTCTCCTGCTTCCTGTTACATCTTTAAGATGAATGAAGGAGAACTGGGACATTAGCCACACACAATGTTGTTAAGAATGCCTCCTTCATTGGAGAAACACAAGAGAAGCAGCAGATGGCTCAGCTTGTAGCTGCCACTACAGCCTTAGACACAGCTTGATTACTATAGCCCTAAGTTGCTGCAAAACCCCAGACTGTATCCTTCTACTTTGGCAAAGAATGATTTCCCCATTTCTTTCCCATGCTGTCGATACTGGAAAAGGACAGATGATTCCTAATCCAGAGCAGCATCTTCAATTCATTTGCAGAAAGAACAGAATAATGAATGACCCTTTCCTACCTTTATAGACAACCAACCAGGCTTGCCAGTCCGTACTGCTGACCTCCAGGAAGTCTTATAGGTGTAGAAGGAAGTCCCACCCTTGAGTTTTAGGAAGCCCTGAAGATGTAAAAGGAAGTCCCAAGACATTTTCAGCCATCCCTAGGTACTCCGTATTACTCAATTACAGATTCATTCAATTACTCATCCACAGATTCCTCACATATCTATATGGTACTTTTTTTTTTGCCAGTCCTGGGCTTGGGCTCAGGGCCTGAGCACTGTCCTTGGACTTTCTCAAGGCTAGAGCTCTACCACTTGAGCCTCAGCACCACTTCCAGCTTTTTTCTATGTATGTGGTACCGAGGAATCGAACCCTAGTCTTGGTGCATGCTAGGCAGGCACTCTACCACTAGGCCAAACTCCCGGCCCTATATGGTACTTTTTATATATCAGGTCCCAAGCCAAGATCTAGAGAGAATGACAGTGTATGATTTGGCATTTCCAGATCTCTTCAAGATATTTTTCAGACCAGGAATTGTGATGGTTTTGCTTTACTTAGCTTGAACTCACTTGAATGCTTTGTCCCAGGATCTACTGAGTTACCTCTTTGCTGTCATGGTCTTTCCGGACCAAACATTGGGGGGATATTCTATAGTTACTCATTTCAGTGGTCAGGATAGCATCTGGTGTTAGTGGATGTGCACCATATCTCTGTCGTTACTAATGAAAGTGGCCAGAGCCATCTACTTGGAACAATGAAGGTCTATCAAATCACACCTCAAAACAATAATGTTCTTTTCCTTTCCCTTCCTCCAGGATAAGTATTTAATTATGTATTGCCTAATTAAGATAACAAAGAAGAAAACCTTGAAAACCTTGAAAACTTACAGCCTCTGGTGTAAATGAAGGGAATATGGAGAGGCCAGACAGGAGATGTCATTGGTTGACCAACAGCAATCTGGCCTCATATATTTCTCTTGTGGGCACTACTGGTATTTGAACTCTCCTGCTTGCTGTTTAAGATGTTCTAAACTTGAGCCATGCCTCAAACCTATTTTATTTTTTTTGGTGGGGGGAGGTCATGGGGCTTGAACTCAGCCTGGGTGCTGTCCCTGAGCTGTTCAGCTTAAGGCTACCACCCTACTCCAGGGCTTGGGTGTTGTCCCTAAGCTCTTCAGCTCAAGGCCACCGACCCACCCTTGAGCCAAGCCCCACTTTCCGTTTTCTAGAGATTAATTGAACATAAGAGTGTCAGGTCCTTTTGTTTCCCGGCTGGCTTTGAACCTTGATCCTCAGATCTCAGCCTCTTGAGCAGCTAGGATTACTTGTGTAAGCTGCCACACTCGGCACCAGGTATAATTTTTAATTATTTTTGACATAAGATCCTTTGCTTTTTGATGGAGCCAGACTTAGACTATACTTATTCTATCTGTGGCTGCCACACAGCAGGGGTTACAGGTGTACACTATTAGAAACTGAGGATTCTTGCTGAATTTTCCCCTTGGATGACCTTGAGCTATGATTCTCCTATCTCTACTTCACAGGGAGCTGAAATTTCAGGTGTGAGTCTCTCTGCCTGCCTGCATTTTGATATGTTCATTTTCATGACATATGAATGTGCTTACTCAGCTTTCTGCTACCATAACAAAATATCCAAGAAGACAAATTTCTTTTTGTGTTTTAAAAAAGACTTCTTTTGACACATTCTTAGAGGTTGGTCATATTGCACACAGCATCTCTTACCATCAGAGCAAACTTTAAAAGCTTTTTTGTTAGGGACTCTTACTTCCTTTTCCTCATTCCCCTCACCCCAACGCTGTCTGAATTCAAAGTAGTCATGTAGCACACTGTAAGAACACTGTTGGTAGAGGATTCACACACCCAAAGAAGCCCAAGCACCCATTTTCCCTCTATCTTTGCCATTGGTAGCAACTCTGTATCAATGGCCATTGTTTCCTTCCTACCTTGAAGAAGGGAGTTGTGATAAAAACTATACCATGGAATCCTACATCTCTCATAAGAGAAAACAGAAACAAGCAATAGAACAGGCCAAGGCCAGATGAACTTCCACGAGGCAAGAATATTCCTCTACAAAGCTGAATATCTGAATACCCTGCACTTCTCCTGTCTAGCTTATATCACAGTTTCCCAGCCTCACCCCACAGCATCAAGTAAATAACAGATGTGCAAAGAGCTTTAACAGAGTTACTGAAATAGTTCATCTGTAAAATGAGTAAAGCAATAACATCCATCTCATAGGGTCTTACACGGATGAGAGTTTCATGCACAAGAATGTATTTTGAATAGTGTCAAAGACCGAGTATGAATGAAGAACAATCCATTGAAGCAGGCTGGTATGAGCCAGGTACAGATAGAAGAGTTGAAGAGCTGCATGACATTGTGGCAGACCTTAGCTAGAGGAATGGTGGCAGTAAGGCAAAGAGCACTCTGACTTCTCCCTCTCTTTCTATCCTCCTCTCTCTTTTTATTTTTGACGTGTGTGTTTCTGTTGCCAAAAGCAGGCAACAAGTGAATCAGAGCAATCAGTGGGCGGGGACATTCTCTGGGGCACAGAGACTAGATTCAATGGTGAAGACCAGCTAAGACAATCAGTACAGCTCTTCTTGGTACTGAATTTGGTGTTGAGTATTATTCAATAAAAACCGTAGAGGAAGATGTTGCTCCAGACTAAGTTCCTGTACAAGGTGCCGATATGTCAGGCTGAAAATCAAAATGAGGTCATTCACAAAACTAGGCAAACCCAAATTAAGTTAATCATCTAAACTTGTAAAAACTCAGGAGTACTGTGGTAGTAGCCTGATTTTCCTGACAGGCCAGATTCTACTGGCAGGATAATGAAGTTGCCTCTGCCCCCATCCTCACATATCTGATGCTGGCCAGTCAGTTATTACCTGGTCTTCTGTGTCTCTGTCTCAAACGTTCAAGGAAAGGAACTTTGAAATGATAGATATGTGTTTTGTTTCTATTTTCTCTAGCCTTCTTCTGTCTATAAAGTGACACAGACAGCTACTCTACTCAGCTCACTGGAAACATTTGCTCTATTCCATGGAATGAAATTCAAGAATTGACATAAAGCCAGTTATGACATTTATCCAAAAGATTTCAGATCAAGATACAGTAAAGCTACCAGCACATGCTATGTTCATCATAGCCATCATGTATGTGTGTATACATGTGTGTGTACTTTTACTTATCCATTAGGAAGAATGTTATTGTGTCATTTGTAAAGAAAAGGAGGAATCTGGGGAAAAAATACAATCAGTGAAGTAAGTCAAGCCCAGAGAAACAAAGGTTGCATGTTTTCCCTCAGATATAGAAGCTACATTTAGCTTACAAATATATAAGTAAATAAATGTGGTGGTATGCAAGCAGATACACATGTACTATCTACAATATGATAGTTCAAAGTGAGAACTTGGTGCAATTCCTTAGAAAAGCAAAGACAAAGTTCAACTGAATAAACAACAGGAAGCAGGTACTTGAAAAGGTTGAGGTGAGGTCAAGAGGAGAAAGGAGAGAATGCAGTCACGAATTCCATGTATATCCTACAAAATCAAGAGAAGTGAGGGGAAGGGTGGGTTTAAAAGGATGGGTCAGAATGTTGAAAGTGATGACATTGAGCAAGATATATCGCACTCATAAACTGCTTTGTTTAATGGCAATTCCTTTGTGGAACTACTTAGATAACAAAATAAAATAAATTATAGTAAGGAAATAAATATAACCTAAGTGCATTATATCTATTGTGAAAATGTCATAGTGTCATCTACTATTTTGTACAGTTATATAATGAATACACACACTAATAAAAATATTTTAAAAATTAAAAAAGAAGTACAGTTATGATCCTTAAATTGAACTGTTGTAATTTTATCATCCTATGGTATTAGCCAATGCTAACAACTAAAGTTATTATCTTTAACAATCACATAATAGGGCTTATTTTGTTAGCTTCAGGTACTTTTTAAATAAAAATACGATAGGAGTTTTCATTTGAAGAATGCATTGGTACATCTGCTTCTATTTGATCAAGAATTGTTGTCTATGAGTTCAACAGGAAGCAGAGCTCAGAGTTATTAGAGTCTGGTTCTAATTTGGGGCACAATGTTGGGAACCAGTTTTCATCTTCAGGAACCTCAATTTCCCCTATGATTAAAGAAAGGAAAGAAGAGTTCTAGCTCCAAAACAGAAATGCGTGAACTGCATTCCACTAATATATTCCACAAATATAAAGAATTAGCAAATGCATGATAATGAGAAAACTTCTTAACAATATGCCCAAATTCTGACTTAACAAGCAAGGCATATCATGGCTACCTTAAAAAAAAAACTCACTCATCATTTTTCACAACTTATTTATTAATGGTGCCTATTTCTTTTCCAAGGAAGGAAAGGACATAAAAGAACTTAAATGTGTTTTTTTTTCTTTAGGGAGTGCTTATTCTTTATTTCTGAAATTTATCTCTGCTTATATAATAAATTTGGTGGTGCACTCTTCTGATCTGAAAAGTACATATATGTAATTTCTTATAAACTTTTAAAGGACTGTGTTCACCTACATGTGTACATCTCTACTCTAATTGAAATTCCTAAATAGTCAGCTTTCTGATCTGTCAAAATGTTAAAGCTGTTGATGGGTGCAGCTCTGGGGTTTCCATAGCAACTACTTTCATTGCCTAGGAGACGCTGGTGGGCTGGTGCTACCATTGAACTGGCTCAACTCTTGAAAACTTGGCAGCACCCAAAAAATGTGTGAGCACATCTTGAAAGTTGAATGGGTGTTTTTGATGACTGGCACCAAACTTGGCCCCATCAGGACATGGGGTGAGGGCGCTCTATCCTCAGGCTCTTCGTTATGGCGAAGAGATGAAATTTGACAATAAAATCGGGTCCTATTTAGATGGCAATCTCTTAGGTAAGTAGTTCCCAAATAATTACCTTCAATCCTGGTGTCTGTGACAGAAGTTGAGAGAGAGTGGCAGAATTTTAGTTTGTGCATAGGATACCAAGATACTTCTGAAGCTAAGTAAACATCTCAAAAGTCCATGAACATTTTTTTTTGCGTCTGTTCTTTCTTTCTCTATTTCTCTCTCTTTCTTTCATTCTTTCTTTTTTGGCTGAAGAAACAAGAGTTTCTTCATATTATGGAAGTTCTAAACATGGTTTGTTCTACTTTCCAAGACTGTTGGAATGGGATGCATCACTCCTAAACTACCTCCTGTTAAACTGTTAGTGGGAAAGTTGCATTAAAAGTAAGTCATTTTATGATAGCGGTTTTATAGATGTGTGGTCCAAAAAAAAATTCAAGGAGAGAAAAATCATTTAATTTCCCTTTTTCTCAAACCCTATCCACAGAACTCAAGTTTCTTCTAATTACATCCGGAAGATCTTTTAAACAGGGCGGTCCATTTTAAAGCAGTCACATTTAAATCTACTTTGCATGAAATGAACTTGCTTTTAGATGAGTTTGGCTGGCTCAAGAATACATCACCAAATGCAAATCTGATGATAAATCAAGCTTTGGCTACAGTGTAGAAGTAGGGAGCATTTAGAGAAAAATGATGTTAACACTGACTGCTAAGTGAAATGGCAACCCTTGAGCATTCCTCATATTTTAAACATTTAAATGTATGCTTCTGCATCAAATATGCTCATCTGATAGGCAGCAATTCACAAGTCACACAAAATAAGAAGATGAGGTGCAAGATTCCCCTCACAAGTGAACACTGGTGAAAATACAAGAGTGGTGAAGAGCTGTTCGGAAGGAAGGAGCATGAGGAGATGGCTCTGAGTCCTCAGTCATTTTGAGGTCCCCAGCAGACACAATAGAAGGGTCTGCATGCCAATTATATCACAACTCTTTGGGACTTGAAGCCGTTGAGTTGCTGTCAGTTCTAGTCTTGGCTCTCAGGTACAAGTCATGAAAAAGAGAATGTTAGACATGACTAATAACAATGTTATAGGCCTTTAAAGTAAATGTTTCAGACTTCCTACATGCAAAAAGAAAAAGATAACTTCTTAATCTTTCTTAAGCTTTGTTGGTAGCCAACTTAACTATTATAATGATACTGCTATAAGTCACTTTTTTAATGACAAGTGCTGGTTTTGGTGTTGGTTTTTTGTTTTTCCAAAAATGTACATGTGATACCTATTTCTAATTATCCCCTCAATTTTGTTCTTTCTACTCCTGTAATAATAATAGATGCAGAGTGTGTGGCTTCTTTGATAATAAAATGATCCTAGACATTTGAATGACTCCCAACTATGGCCACATGACTGAGTTCGAGTGGAAAATGGAAGGGCTATAATTCACAGGAGCTCCTCTGTGACTTTCCCATCACACATGGACATAGGAAGCCAGCAGTGAATAGCATAAGGAAAAAAAGCTGGATCCCAGGATTGAAAGTGTGATTCCATTGGTAGAGCATTAGCCAATGAGGAAAAGCAGCAATTCTGAGTTTGAGTCCCAGTCTCAAATCAAAAAGAAGGAAGGGAAGAAGGGAGAGAGGGAGGGAGGGAGACAGAAAGGGAAAGAAAGAAAGAAAGAAAGAAAGAAAGAAAGAAAGAAAGAAAGAAAGAAAGAAAGAAAGAAAGAAAGAAAAGAAAAGAAGGAAAAGAAGGAAGAAATTAAAGCAAAGAAACAGAAAACAATCCTAGATCCCTGTGTGACTGCATGGAGTACATCTATTTCTGTTAGCTAGGGTTTCTCCTCTTCACTCTCCTCAGAGAATATGAATTTCTTCCCTACTCCCCTTTAAAAAACTAAAATTGGGAAGTACCACTGGATCTTTGGATATAGGGCCTTAAAAAACATAGATACTGAAACTGTACCTAAAGCAAAATCTACCTATATAAGAAAGTCCTTGTATAAATGTTCAAGGAAATTTTTTTCTTAATTTATAAGAAGACTTTGTATTCAGCTCACAAAATGAGTGAACCAGAAGGACCTAGAAAAGTGCTTGAAAAGGAACAAGAAGATAGATAAAGGAATCATTACAGAAAGCGCTACCAAAATTAGTTAGGCACAATATTTTAATTTTTACATATAGGACATGTTCATCTAGATGTGTGTGTGTGTGTGTGTGTGTGTGTGTGTGTGTGTGTGTGTGTGCTGAGCCTGACTTTAAAATTCTTCTGAATATAATAGAAGTCTACCTAGCCAAGATACTTCTGGTAAAGTCATTTTGTAAAGTTTCATTGGCAATATGAAAAATTCTCAGAAGGATCTCAATAGGTACATGTGTTTGTCATCCGCTGTATATGACAAACTACCCTGAACTGAATGGGTTGAAATTACAACCATTCATAATTTGGTATACTGCTATGAATTGACTCAGATGAGCTGGGAAGCTCTCCTGCTTCAGGTTGGCAAAGCTGCCTTCAGCTAGGAGCTTGGCAGAAGCTTGGTTTCTTTTCCCTCTGGGTCTCCCTGAGTGCAAATACCTGAACAAATTATCCTGTAGTTGCATCCAAATCTAAGGTTCAAAAGGCATGGGTTATAGACTGCTAATAATACTGTCCACCTGGCTCTCACAAAGATGTTCTTTTATCATCTATTGTGTTGCTACCTACACTTGTGGCTAACACAGCAATGAGCATATATAGGGAAAACACTTTACCAACTGAGGAATTCCAAGTACGTCTTAGCTACTATTATGGCTCAGTGCCTAACACATAATCAAAACTTTTATATATCCAATAAGAGTTTGTGGCCAGATTTTTTTTTTGCGGGGGGGATCATGGGACTTGAACTCAGTCTGGGTACTATTACTGAGCTTTTCAGCTCAAGGCTACTGCTCTACCCTTTAGCCAAGCCCCCTTCCTGTTTTCTAGAGGTTAATATGAAGATAAGAGTCTCAGGTCCTTTTGTGCCTGGGCTGGCTTTGAACCTGGATCCTCAGATCTCAGCCTCCTGAAGAGCTAGGATTACAGGCATGAGCCACCAGGCCTGGCTCTTTTTTGTTGTTTTTATATCCAAATCAAGTGAGCAAAACAATGAATGTAGATTCCCAACACTGTGGATATAAATTTGATTGGATGTGTGTTCTGTGTGCATGTCTAAGATTATTATTTTGTTTTTTCAGCTAAGATTTTTTTTTCTTTTCCATTCAGTTTCAGGCAGAAACTCAGCAATTGCTTCTCATGAATCATCTTTCAATGGCACACTTCTATATCCAGCAGGAAAATTCTGTGAGGCTACGGTCTTTGCTGGCCTGCACTCAAAGAAAACATGCAAGACTGAACTCCATGTGGTCTTGGAGCCATCCCTCAGCTCCTCAGTCAGCTCTCAGCCCTTGAATCTGAGTGAAGCTGGAAATCCCAGCTGGGAGCTCTGAAGGAGATTGCTCTCAATTCCCAGCAGACAGGAATGGTGATGCTGATGGAGAGCAAAAGGAAGCTCTATAATTTAATAATCTGGGGCTCTGAGTAATCAGATAGTCTTTTCCCCCGGTCCACTATACTTCAGTCCAAAGACAACTTAAGACTTTACAGAAAAACGAAACAAATAAAAATATGCTGAAGCCAGGCCTGGTGTCTCGTGCCTTGTAATTTTAGCTACTCAAGGGTCTGAGATTGGCAGGACCATGGTTTCAGGCCAGTCTAGGTAAAACAAACTTCATGAGAACTGTGTAACAATGGAAGAAGCAGGGTGTGATGGCATGCACCTGTCATCTCAGCTACAAAAGGAAGGCTAAAACAGGTAGGTCCAGGGACAAGCACCCAAGCAGGAAGCAAGAAACCCAAGAAGCATTCCTTCAAAGTCTACATACAGGCTTCTTCTATGGCTGCAATCTAACCAGGCAAAGATTTGCCCTGACACAACTGGTATGCAGAAGAAATCACTTCCCTCTTGTTACAAGAACTAGTCTCATCATGCAGCCTTAAAAAGGAGACTTCCAGACCATTGGTATATCACAAAGCTAACAAAAATAAGATGGAAAGGGGTGTATGCATGTGGAGGGTTACTAAATTATTTTAGTCCATAGGTTTCAGATGGAGATGTGTATTTCCCTAAAGGGTCAAAAATAGAACGTTTATTAAATGGCAAGTCATTCACAAACCAGCACAGGCCCCCGTTGTCTTTCAAAAGCTCTGATTTACTACCTACTTCTCCCTTGAGAAAGGCCTTTTTTTTCTTTTATTGTTCATTTCCATTTTAAGAGACCCTGGGCTTTGATCTGATGGGAGCATTCTTTGTTTCTCCCAGCCTGGGTTTTCTCAATTTACTTCACACACAATTGGCATCTTGCTTTTAGGGCTGGTGTTATTCCATGGCTCTCTGCGGACATCTGGGCAGCCTCTCCTTGGAACACACTCACCCTAGTTTGTCTGGAGGTCAGAATTGGTAAGGCTCCACCTGGGCGACAACTGCTCTGTGGACCTCAACTCTTCATACCTTTCTTGCTGCCAGAAGTAAGAGAAAGGTAAGGCAGGGTCTCTTCATGCACCAGTGAAACTGCTGGGTGTGCTTTTTAGGTTAATTCAAGATTATGTAGTCAACTTAATCTTGTTTCTTCGGCAAAATCAGATCCTAGTCACAGTCCTATCAGAATGTCCTTCACATCTTTTACTTTGTGTAGGTGATGTGTGTGTGTGTGTGTGTGTGTGTGTGTGTGTGTGTGTGTGTGTGTGTTATGAAAATGAAGGTTGATGAGGCTGTCTTTTAATATCAAACCTTGTCAGTCTGCTTTGTTTTCAAATGATAATGTTCTTTATCCTCTGGCACACTATTCCTTAGTACAAATTAGGCAAAAACCTGTCTTGGAGTGAAAGGCAGGTATGGATATGTGTGTATTCATCCTGGTAACACACGTAGAACTGGGTTTTCACTCACAGGTGCCTGACAAATGCAGGTACAGTTAGCCTGTCCTCCCACTTTGATTCCACAGCCTACATCTGGCCCAAACGTAAGCATGGACATGCATGGACACATGCTCCTTCCTTTGTCTTCTAGGTACTCTGCCACTTGATCCATGATTTTAGTCATTTTTCAGGTAAACTCTGCCTCTTCACCCGGGAAAACCTTGGACTGAGATGCCTCTTGAGTAGCTGTAATTACAGACTCAGTCTCCAATACCAGGCTTGTTTAATGAGAGAAGGCCAGACTTTTGTTGTTGTTGTTGCTGTCCTGGCTACCTCAAACCATGATTCTTCAATTTTCACCTTCCAAGTAACATAGAAGCTTTAAGGCTGGTTAACCTAAGACTTACCTCCAGGGGTTCAAGGCTGGGCTATGGTCCGCAGTACCCACTTCTCAGAAATGACTGTTCAATCACTGGCTCTTTGACCATATGTTCAACAATTGTTAGTTGAAATAATATTATAAGGCAAGCACAGGCAGGAGGACCAATTGATGAGGTTGGGCCTGCCTGCCTGCCTGCCTGCCTGCCTGCCATGAACTCTAGATGTTATTTATTTTTTTATGGTTAAGTGACATGTGCAGACATAAGAAAACACAACCTTCTCATTTCCTGATAGCATGTGGTTTTGTCAGCTTTTGTGTTCGGTCAATTGTGACAAGTCACTGCACCCCACAAAGCATCCTATAATCCAGGGTAAACCCAGAGCTCTGTGAGCAAAAAAGGAAGCCAATCCAAAGTATTGTCTAAGTCAGGGCCGTTAGCCAATGTGAGCATAATGAGAAAGCAAGAGTTTTCTCCTACTGACTTCCTAGGGCACAGAGGAGAAGAAATTGTATTCCCCGGGAGAAAGTGGTTAATTTTTATTTTATTTTATATTTTAGGTTTTGTAGCTGCAGGCAATTGGTGGGGAAGTAGGTTTTATGATCTGGATGCATCTCTAATTAATAAGATCAATTGCCAGTGTATTTTCTTTTGCAAACTCATTTAGATATGTCAGACTGTAATTATTTGGAGAATGATCTGGCTTTAATGCTTATTCATCTTTCCTCTTCCTCAAGAAGAAAATAAAACTGTCAGTGTAGATGCTCTTTGAAGTCTGTTTTCTATTCCTGATTGAAAATGAAAAACAAAGCTCTCCAGCCTAATGCCATTGACAGGACCAAAGTTCCTCTCCTGGAGAACACAGGCACATGCTAGTGTGGGCATGGAGTCTTGTTTTTAAAAGGGTAACATGTTGACTCTACAATTACATATTTCAGTCAGCGTTTGCAACTTAGAGTTGTGTGTGTGTGTGTGTGTGCACGTGCTGGTTCTGGGGCTTGAACTCAGGGCCTGAATGCTGTCCTGAGCTTTTTCAAAGCTAGTACTCTGCCACTTGAGCCACAGCATTACTTATGACTGTTTCTGGGTAGTTTATTGGAAATAAGAGTTTCACAGACTTTCCTGCCAGAGCTGACTTTAAACCTCCATCTTCAAATCTCAGCCACCTCTGTAGCTAAAATGATAGGCGTGAGCCACCAGCACCTGGCTGAAGTCTTAGGTACTTTTTAACTTGCAGAGCTTGTGTCTGGACAGCTATTTTGCTTACTCATTGGTTTTCATTTCTGAGAAGAATTTTGTTGCAAATGGACGTTAGAAGTCCTGTGATATAACTTCCAAAAAGTTTAGGTGGTTATACTCACTAATTTCCTATCAACCATATGGATTACCAATACTGACTATGAAAAAAATTTTTTTAAAACTCCCTATCAAATGTAATGAAGTTTCTTCTACATGTCTGCATGACATGCTTCAATGGTCTCACTGAAGACCTCTGCCCCTCCCCCGGCAAACCTCTGGTTGTTGGATCCCTCATTGAGAATCCTTCCACACACCCAGGTGAACACACCTGCTCATCCCTGTGCAACAGAGTGCTATTTCTAGACTCTCTACTTGGGGAGTATGAGCCTACTTGTTTCAGAGAGAGAGAGAGGGAGAAAGAGAGAGAGAGTGAGTTAAACCTTTAGAGAAGACAGAAGTTGGTGTGAAGCTAACAAATCAAAGAAATGGCACTGAGGCAAAGCAGCCTTCTGTCCCCAGCCATCCCCTGCCTGCCTCTCCTGCCCCGGCCTTCCATCTGATCTGTCTTGAAGGTTTTAACATTACCCTTCTGCTGACAAATGAATGCTTTTTTGGAAAATGAGCTATTTCCAGAAGCTGGCAGACCCTGAGCACAGCCTAGTGAGTGTGCAGTAACTCTCTGGCTCCCTCGATTCATTATTTGAACGAGAGAGGCCTGGAGGTTTTACGTGAGCATTACATTCAAGGTGATGATAAATGGAGTCTGGCTGTGGTGGTAATAAGGGAATTTCTAGCCAGGTCCTGTCTAGACCATGGCTTGTTATGAAGAAAAAGCCACAAAAGGAGCGCTATGGAAGTTTGTTCCTTAGTGACACCATCCTCAGGGAACTTCCCCACACATTTCCATTCTCAACCTTCAGCCAGCCCCCTCACCGGGGCTGTTGTAAATAACATTAGCTGCTCTTTCAGCAAGATCTAGGAAGCTTACAAATGGAACATGGTTTTTGTTGTCTGTAGTTGTGCATTAAGCTCAGTACTGTCAAGTCTAATTATTCTCATTAAGGCCTGAAAGTTTTAAGGATTAATTAAGCAGAGAGCTAACGTGGATGCAGAACAGCAATATTTTCCCCCTCAAGGATTAGCCCCTCATTCTGGTGGGGTTTTCCTTGAGCATTGCCCATTACTTTGTAAGATAGTGAAGTGTGGAGTTCACAGAATGTGGATTAGAAATCGCCTACATTTCACATGTGCTATTCAGCCATGAGAATAAGCGCTGGCCCTGGCGCCCATAACCCAGAAGACTCACTAATGAGAACCAGGCAGTGAGGCTAATGAGAAATTCAATACGTGCTGTCTCTCCTTCCTATTTCCTTTCATTTGCTTTCGGTGGGACCCGATGTGCACAGAGAAGCCTGAGTAGAAGCTCGTGTTCTCTTTACAAAAAGGGTGTGAGCTTAGAAACTTTTTCATCCTAGCTGCTCTTGTACATCTGGAAACCTGGATCAGTTCATTGGCTTTGAGTTGCTGAAACAAAGTACCTGAGATAATCCACTTACTAAAGGAAAAAGTTTATTATTTGGACTCGCAATTTTAGAGAGACTTTAATCCATGACCACCTGGCCCTGTAGTTTGGGGCCAGAAGCACCACAACATATCATGACAGAGAAGCTCAGGGAGTTCAGGAAATAAAGACAGACAAGAAAGGAAGGAAAGCCTCCTATATCCCCTTCAAAGGCACAGCCCAATGAGCTAACTTCCTGCCACTAAGCTCTACTTCCTGAAGCTTCTACCATCTCCCAGTAGCATCACTCTGTGGATGGTGCCTTTAACACCAGGGGCCCGGAGGGACATTCATGCTAACCATGGCATGGAATTCAGGGACTTGATCTAAAAGACCTAATTAATGGCTTCTTCAGGAGAAGGTGTCAGGAAACTTCTAGAGGCATAGGCAATTCTCAAGTATATTAGAACAGTGGGGCGCCTTAGCAGTTGAGTTTTGGAAGGATGGAAAGCTCCAGACATGTGAAGGCCCACAATGAAGAAAAGAACACAGAACATCAGAGCCCGCAGGATATCTTAGTGTCTTGGTTGCTGAAGTCAAGGCTTCCTGAAGCAATAGAGGTTGAAAAGATACTCGAGTCCTAGCAAGACACAGGAGAGACAAATATGTATAGCCTTCTGGGTAGTCTCCAATTCAGCAAGGCAGAGCTTCGGAAGAACAGAGAGTACCACCTATCACCATCCCATTTCACTGAAAACACCACTCACCTTTGATGACCTGAAGTAGAGTTTGTTCTGAACCCTCACATTCTCAAAGCCAATCCTCACTTATCCAGCGACAACTAAGTGAGCTCTGGTGCCTGGCTGTCAGGGTCTGCAGTAGGAAATCGAAGCTTGTCTGTGCTGAAGGGAGGCTCCTGGAGAAGAGGAAGTATCCCTCTACCCACAAGCTGCCCACAAGCTTACCCTAGTAGCCCTCCACCAGCCCAGCCAGCATCCTAGGAGCTCCATGAGAAAGCATGCTCCTCAGACACCTACAGGAATATACAAGGAAGAAGGAACTTGACTATGGTATTGGGCCAGGGAATTCAGTGCACCCTTTCTCTTGTCTGCGTCCTGAAAGAAGGCAAACATAGATGGTAGAGCTGTAGACACTTGGCAGAGGTTCCCCTGGGACATGAAGGCCCCATGGGGAGCAGAAAGGATCCCAAGGTGTCCACAAAAAGGGCCAAAGCCACAACTCCATGGATACTGAATGTGACATGCCCCCACCCCAATGCTCCTCCAAGAGACTTATAAAGGGTTCCATTCCCCCACAATTCTCTAGGGCACCCGTGGGTTATGCTTTTGGTTTTCTAAGCCCTGTGTTGTGCTTCCGTTTTTATCTTTGTTTCCCTGTTGCTTGTGCCCAACACTGCATGTGTGTGTGTCCCCTAAAGTTCACATGTGGAAGTCCTAATCCCCAACTGCTGGCATTTGAAAGTGAGGCATTCGGGGGTTAACTAGGATCGGATGAGGTCAGGAGTGAGACCCTGCTAATGGGATCTGTGCCCTTATAGGAAAAGGATAGAGGGCTGGTCTCCTCCTTCCTTTGGGCCTGCCTGCGCTCACCAAGACAAGGCTGTGGTAGCACCGCAGGGAAGCAGCTCTCCCTGGACTCCACTAGTCTTGACCCTAGTGTCCAAGTCTGTGAGAAGTAACTATGTTCAAGCCTACTAGGAGTGTGGCGGCTCAGATGCCCTAAATTCTCAGCACCCATGCTGGACATTTGAAGATGTCAGAAAGCACCAATTGCTAAATCTGGACCTCTACAAGTTCAGTTGCCTAAGGCCTCTCCAGCACATCTTTCTTACATGTGTGCACCAGGTTGTTCACTAAACAAAACTAATTAACCAAGAAGAAAAGGATAGGCAGGCATGTGTAAGCTTCCAGCACATGGGATTATTGTGATTAACAAGCAACAAATGACACTGGCATAATTGGAACTGAGCAAACTTGCTGACAGACAGGCTGAGGTTTTTCTGACCTGTAACAGAACAGTGCCCTAACCATGACTCACAGATTCAGCTTCCATCCTGGGAAATACAGTGAGCTAGAACCCCAAAATCTGTGTCGTTTAGCCCAGTATTAGTTCATCTCGAGTGTGTGTTTGTACTGTTATGTGTGGAAGCCTAATAAATTACATATCCAGTGCATACAAAGAATAACCAGAGAGAAAAAGAAATCAATGACATAGATCCACAATTCCTATAATTTGAAACCTCATCTCATATCTCAAGGTTCAAGTTTTAAATCAAAACTGTTTGGCCAGAGGGAAGGTAAGATGTGATGGAGGAATGCTTTTGAAAAGTTAAAGGAAACAAATAGGAAGGGTATGTATAGCAGCTTGTATTCATGGCTTACTCCTGTATCTAGGGGTGTTTGTTTGTTTGTTTTATGCTAATACTGGGGTTTTAGACTTAGGGCCTAGACACTGTCCCTGAATTTTTCTGCTCAAAGTTGGCAATCTACCCCTTTGAGCTGCAGCCTCACTTAGGAATTTTTTGCTGGTTAATTGCAGGTAAGTCTCACAGACATTCCTTCCCAGGCTGTCTCTGAACAATGACCCTCCATACCTCAGCCTCCTGAGGAGCTAAGAGGCATGAGCCACTAGTGCCAGGCTTTTCTATATCACTGTTTTTATTTTGAACATTCCAAGCACAAAAGGCAAAATAAATACTTTATAAATAATGCAACTAATTGACAGGTCTTTTGTTATTCCTAAGTCCACTTATAAAGGTTGTTGCATCTGCACTTCTCCCCAAAGCTTTCCCAAAGGCAAAGTTGTATACATCGACACAGGAATGAAGGATGTTCACAGAATAAAAGACTTTGACCACTACAGGGAGAAGATGAGTGCAGATGCTGCCTGACTTACAATGAGGTCATTGTAAGTCCAAAAATCCCATGACAAACTGAAATATCATAAGTTGAAAAGCACATGGAGCGTTCCCGGCCTACAGAAATCCTAGCAACATGGCATGCTAAGCATAAGCTGTGTCCCCTAGCTGACTGGGAGCTTACAGGCTCACACTGCCCAGAGTAAGAGGACAAGATTGTACCACATATCACCAGCTCTGGAAATGATCCAAATTCTAATGTCCAGTGTTCCTACCCAGTGCTTCTTGTTCTAACACCAACATCAAGTTGAGAAAATGTTAAATCAAACCATCATGAAGAGAGCCATCTGTAATACTATTTACACTCATGCTTGCTGATCATAATGGCATCTTAGAATATAGACATTTGAACATGTCCGCTGTCTTCTTATTTAATCGATTTTGTTAGATGTGCCCCTGGTTGACATGATAGGTACTTACGAGTACTTAGCCAATGTACTAGAGGGTTGCCTAGTTTGGCAAAAATGGAGGGATGGATGGGGGGATGGTACATTATGACACCCTTATACGGTGTGCATCAAGGATTATGGATACTTTGCCTGCAGACAAATCTTTCTTCCTTTCAGTTGCATTTCTGGCTCATCAATTCTTGGCCCCAGGCTTTTAATGCTGCAATTATGAGAAAGCTAGAATGTGACCAAGGATTCTACAGCTCTGGGAGGTTGTGCATAGCCATTACTGAGAACCTGGAGAGCTGGAGGCCAAGACCACTCTACTCTTGGCCAAGTGGCACTGGGAAAGAGCGTGGATACTGTTCCTCCTTTCCCATTCCTCAACCCCTGCCTGATGCACTCAACCAGTACCAGGTACCATCAAGGGCATAAGTACCATCAAAATGGCCCAGCAAGTGGCTGCATCTCATGTCTGCTTTCTACAGTCATGGAGTTAGGGGTGTGTGTGATTTCCCTTTTCTTCCCTGATTGTCTGGATGTTTTATGAATCCACATATTTCTCATGTATCGAGGAAGACTAATTTTTAAGTTTTAGGGGGTTTTGGTTTTGGTTGTTGTTGTTGTCAACTGTGTATTATTGTTTTGTCAGTCCTGGGGCCTGGCAAACTCAGGGCCTGGGCATTGTCCCTGAGATTTTTGCTCAAGGCTAGCACTCTACCAATTTGAGCCACAGCATTACTTCCAGTTATCTGGTAGTTAATTGGAGATAAGAGTATCACAGGCTTTCCTACTTGGGCTGGCTTTGAACCATGATCCTCAAATCTCAGCTTCTTGATATTTGTAATCCTGTCTCCCAGGGGTGAGCCAACTGCACCCAGCTTAGCTTTAAGTTTTTAAGTGACAGCATGCAAGCTAAATGAAATGGCTCCTTGAGCTGAGCATGAAGTGTATGGCTTCTGGCAGGAAGGAAGCCCAGTGGGTGATTTTTCTTCCTGCCCTACCACCCAGAAGTCTTCCACAGGCTCACCCACAAAAAGGACTTTTGGGAAACTGATAATGAGCATCAGAAAAAAAAATCAGATGAAATGTCCATCTTCCTTCAGCTATATTCATTAAGGACCCATGACAATAAATAGAAAAGGATGCATTTGTGTGCATTTTTGCTAAAATGCATTAGTATGCATTGGCATTGCATGGTACACATATGCAGGGGGAAGAATAATGGTGAATTTAGGCTGGAGTTTTCTTTTGATGACTAAAATTAGAGAAAACCCAGTGAGAAGGTAACATATCCCAGTGACCGAGGGAGACAGGTATATACATAATGAGGCATGATGATTCTAAAGACAAAGGTTCAGCAAGTCCAAAGACCTGGGGACATATGGAAAGGGGCCAGGTCAACAGGAGAGATGTCAGTGAGTATGGGAAGAAGAGGAAGAGCTAGAAAGCTGGCCTTGGGCTGCCCTCCCCAGCTCCCTGCCCAAGCAGCATGGGTGGCAAGTGAAGCCACAGGATGGTTTGGATCAGGGTAAGGCCCTTGGTCTGGCATTCCCTTACCAGTGGCCCTCATTACTAAGAACAAATTGCAGGTAGGCACAATATAACAAGGAGCCTATCACAGAGTTCCAGATACGACACAAAGGTAGCTTGGAAGACTGCAAAAACCAAAGCTAACATCATTATAAAGAGATTTTCCCCTTAACAAAAATCCAGCTTCTCCCCATGGTGAGGGAGTTTTATATACTGAACTGCCCAAGCTAGCCCGGAAGCACAATCCTCTTGACCTTAGCCTCCCACGTATCTAACGATGACAGGTGTGTGCTGTCACCCTCAGCTTAGAAGGGGGTCTCACATATATTTCTGCCTAGGCTGGCCTTGAACTACAGTCTTCCCAATCTCTTTCTCTCTCAAAGTTGCTGGATTTATAGGTATCAGCCAGTAGCACCCAACGTCCTTGATATTTTCCATGTTTGCTAAAGGTGTCATTTACTTTTTGAGCCAGAGAAATAGGAAACAGCCCATACCTCTGCTTGCTTCTCACAGCTCTTGGTCAGCCCATCCCATCTTTCTTCTCCTTTCTTCATGGAAGAAGCTGGACACAGTAGTTGGAGTATATCAACCCAGAAGAACAGGAAGCATACAGTAAGCCAATCATCCACCCAGACAGGAAGTAAAACATAAGCTTACAAATAATCAGCAAAAAACAGGGCCAGTGGTGTGGATTAGTGGTAGACAGTTTACCTAGCAAACTCCAGGTCCAGGATTCAAATCCCACTACCATTGAAAAGAAATAGAGTAAGAGTAATTCAAAGCATCTTTTGCCTTTGGTACTAATAATCAGAAATTTGTCTATCCCAGCAATTTGGTTGTGAGCAATGAATCCACTTCTGTTAAAGCATGCCATGACCCACACATTCTGTTGATACGTAATTTATCAACTCTCTATGACAAAGAGAAACAAAGAGGCAGAGCTGGAATTTGCTGCAGGTAGGTCTCCTGTCTACTTTCAGCTGGAATGGATCCATGTGGGCCAGAAAAGGCTTCTGTGGTCTGAAGTTGCACCTTGCATGCTCAGAAAGCATACCAAGAGCAGTTGCTTTTCAAAGGTACAGTAAATTCCAGCTCATTATTCGACCCCATTGTCCATTCAAAGGCACAGCTTGGGGGATTTGGTAGGCCAGGTACGTGTGCCACACACAAGTACACACATCCACATCCATGTGCACACATACATATACAGGTGTTCTGAACGTTGGAGGGTGTGCTTGAGTCTGGCTTGGCTCTCTCCCTCTTTCCCCTCTCATTCTTCAAGTCTTGCAACTATCCTCCCCTTCGTATTTCTGGAGCTATTTGAATGCATGGGTTTGGCTTTGTGGAAAAGCAAACTGATCTTCAGAAAGCGGATAGAGATATGGAATCAACAGCTTGGAATTTTAAGCAGGAGACCAGTCCTTAGGAAGTCTTTGTCTTACTGGGTGCTTTAGGTGCAACAAATGATACCCCAGCTCTCAAAATAAGGTGAAACCCTATGAGCACATCTCATTAAACATCATCTCCTGAGGAGAGAGCAACTGACTGCTCTTTCCAAGGCGAGTAAGTTCAGACAGAGTCAGTAAGCCTCTCAGCACCTCACCCTTACTAGAGGCAGAATTCTCTCATAGCTTTCCCACAGCTCAGTGGTGAGTACCTTTGGTGCAATCCATTCTAGGTTACTCTATGTAAGTCTTTGAGTAGTCTTTAAAAGATATTAAGTGGAGGAAAAATTAAACCTAAAACCAGTTGAATTGCATTTCTAGTTCTCCTTCAAGTTCAAGATTGAGGTCGCCTAAAATAACTTGAAAATTCAACTTCTTATACAGCTCTCTGGGATAAGGACTGCCTCAGATAGTGTGGTTTTTCACATTAAAAACATCCCATTATGCCCCCTAGAAAGGATTTAGGCTTTAAAGCCAGTTCAGTAATTGCTAGATCAAGCCAGGCATGGTGGTACAGGCCTATAATCCCAGCTACTCAGGAGGTGAAGTCAGAAGGATCTCCAGTTTGCAGCCAGCCCAGACCAAGTAGTAAAGACCTTATCCTGAAGGCACAATCTAAAAAACATAAAGGCTTGGGATGTGGTTCACAAGAAAGACAGCTTGCCTGGGATGTACCAGGTCTTCCCTGAGTTCAATGCCAGGCCCAAGAGTTGGAGTTGTAGAACATGTATACATTTGGTTGCTGGCACCTCTGGTTGGATATTTGCCATATTCTCATTACCACGTCCATTTAGTCACATCATGACCTAAGGCAACTCTCTAGTCACAGCAATGGATGGTTGGCAGTGTTATTCATAGTCTATGTCAGCAGATCCTGCTCCACATTTGTGAAGGACAGAGCACAGCAGGAAGCCTGACTGGCACAGCAGATACTTTTCTCCAGAATGGACTACATGTTGACATCTTTGAAATTCAAAAGCTTTGTTTTGGTGGGGGGGGTGCAGGAGAAAAGGCACTAAAAAAAACTCTGGTTTGATGCCAAAGGCTCAATCTAAGGCTCACCTGCAATCCTAACTACTTAGGAAGCTGAGATTTGAGTATCATACTTTCAGCCTGAACAGGAAAGTTCATGAGACTCTTATCCCCAATTAACCAGCAAAATGCCAGAAGTAGATAGAAGTGGTATAGTTCAAGTGGTATAGTTCCAGACTTGAACAGAAAAGCAAGAAAGCAAGCAAGAGTGAAATGCCCAGAAGTGAAGCCACACACACACACACACACACACACACACACACACACACACACACACACACACACACACTTCACTCACAAAACAGGAAACTTTAGGCTCGCTTCCTCTGGGTAAGAAAAACAGGCTGGGGGAGGGGGAAAGGCAGTGACCAGGGAATACCATCACAATCCCTCCTGCCCAGTGTCAGATCAAAGGCAAGCCACCACCCACTAAAGGCCAAGAAGCACAACCACAAGTCATAACCAGTTCTGGAGAAGCTGGCATCACTCTAAGTCAGAGTGAAATATTCCCAAGCAGGCAGCCTGGAAAAATCAGAACAGGGATGGTATAAACTCAGCCACACCAGCCATAATACGGTGTTTGCCACATGGCAGACACTCGGCAAATGGTAGTTTTTCTTCCATGTCCTATGTGCTTCTCTTAGTCACGTGATTTTTGTGTTTGTTTGATCCCATGGTATAATGAGCCAGGGGCTCACCTGGATCATGATCCTCCAGCCTCAGCCTCTCAAGTGCTGGGATTACAGGTATTTGCCCCCAAAGAATTTACTCTACATAAACACCAGGTGTATGTGGCCTTCATGACAAGGTATCTCTTCTCTCCCTGGTTCTTTGTTTGGAGTTGTATGTTGGTATTGGGGCTTGTTTTCAGGGCCTTGAGCTTTCCATAAGCTTTTTCTTTTAAGGTTTGCCCTTTACCACTTGACCCATGCCTCCACTTCTGCACTTTTACTGATTTCTCTTTCTTTCTTCGTTTCTTCTGTTCTCCCTTCTTTCCTTTATACTTTTTTTATTAATTTTTGCTGGTGCTGGGGCTTGCACTCAGGGCTTGGATGCTGTCCTTTAGCTTTATGCTTAGGGCTAGTACTCTACCACCTGAGCCACAGCTCTACTCCTGGATAATTTCAGTGGTTAGTTGGAGATAAATGTGTCTCACAGGCTTCCCTGCTCAGACTGGCATCAAACTTCCATCCTCAGATCTCAGCCTCCTGAGTAGTTAAAATTACAAGTGCAAGCCACTGACATCTGGCTTTACAAACTTTTCTACCCAGGCTTGCTTTCAACCTCAATCCTCAGATTTCAGCCACCTGAGTAGCTAGGATTACAGGCATGAACCACAGGCATCTAGCTTCTATTTCTTGCTTTGCTTTTCTTTCTTTCTTCTTCCTTCCTTCTTTCCTTCCCCCCTTTCTCTTTTCCTTTTTTAATTATGTATGTAGTACTGAGGTTTGAACTGGGTATTGAGCTCAGGATGTGTATTGTGATGTGATTTATATGATTTACTGCAAGCATAGACACTCTGCAGCCAGCCATTTTCTCAACTGCATTTGTTTTGTCTGTATAAAACAGTCAACAAAGAGTGGCAGAGAAGTCCTAAGGAAAGAGGAAAAAAATAACAACCTTCAAAAACACTCTACTACGCATAAGGGTAGTGTTTGGGAAGTAGTCATTGGAGATTTAGAAAGAGAATAGACACTGTAAGAGCTGTTATAAGCATGTTTTATCTGCCACTAATGTTTAGAAAAGCAGCAATTTGCAAAGCACCTGTATTAATCAGATTCTTGATTGAGCAGCGGCTTCCTCATTCCCTTTCTATAAAAGCATCTAGAATGACACCAGGGGAATTGACGCTGGTGTTCAAATAAGGAGCAGGGAGGAGAATCTGAAGTCGTCACTCAGTGAAATAATTCGGTGCTTTTATTAGGAAATCGTTATATTTACCAAAGGAAAAGCTCATTTTGACTGCAAACACAGGAAAAACCAAGCAAACCACTTCAAAGGCTGCACGGGGAAATATTAGTCAAGTACTCATCCATCCCCAAGGAAAGACAAGCTAAGCAGGTAAACCCATCTTTGATCATTGAGGGCCGTTGGTTTAGATCAGGCAACATTTCTGCTTCTACTTGTGGTTCAGAATGATTGTCTTTGCCACTCTAGGTGGGCTATGCAGATGCAGAATAAGGTGCAAAAACCAGCCACTAATGATATCAGAGTAAACCGATCATCTCCCTGTTGCCTCAGCTCAGCCACCACACTAACAGCAGCTTCTACCTAACCTTTTTCTAAGGAGAAAAGAAAATGTCTATTGAGTTAAGGCACTGGTGATTGGGCTCCATGGTCACTTGTTGCCCAAAGTATTCCTCACTGGTGTCACAAGGGTCTCAATAGGCAAAGATCAAGAGCAGGCACCTGGGTGATTGTATAATAGGTGTCAAAGGCAGCTTGTAGCATTCCTTTGCATGTTAAGGTCAATGGCAGGGGTCATGGGGCAGGCCCAGAAATGGAGGGAACATCTTCGGATCTGTTTCCTGGTTGACCCTTTTAGACTACGCTTTGATCCATGGAGAGAGTCAGCAAGCAGAAAAAGAAGCCAAAGACACAACAAGAATAAAGACACAGCCAAAGCCTTTTAGAACATTAATGGCAAATGATATAGCACACAGTGGAGAAAGCGCATGTCTCTGAGAAACTCATACCTTGGGTCTAAGCAGGATGGGAGAAAAGACAGTAGCATTCTGTCTCCAGGAAGGCCTGCAGATTTAAGAGTCCCAGAAAATGGCACCCTAGGCAGATAATGACAACCAATACGGTAGTCAGGACATGTTATCCCCGAATATGGCACCTTGTCATATGAGAAAACAGCAAAAGAAGGAACATCACTGCTCACCAACTTTCTCCTCATCCTCTATCCCAGGAACAAGTCATAACGCTCATAGGAGAGGTAACATGTCTCAGTCTGACAAAAGGAAGCAAAGATATTTCTCTTCCCACCTCCTCAAAATCACTGCTTCCTGATCCTATTCTTTCTTTTCTTTTTTCTTTCCTTCCTAACTTCCTTTCTCTCTCTCCCTCCTTTCTTCTCTCACTCTTTTTTCTCATTCTCTTTTTTCTTTCTTTTTCTTCCACTTGAAACAAAGTCTTATTACATAACCCAGGATGGCCTCAAACTTACAAACCTTCTACTTTCTGTTAATAGGATTATTATATGTACTCTGAATAGCAGATCTTCACCAGATAGATATATTTCCAGTATATTTTATTATCCTGTGTTTGATTTTTTTAGTCTGTTAGCCTAATCTGTTCATGGATATATACTCTTATTTTATATGTAGTTATATTTATCATTTATGGTATGGCAATTGCTTTTTTGTGTTCTGTATAGGAAACAGTTGCTTACTTAAATATCATGAAGATACATCCCTATTTTTCATCTAGAAGCTGAATTACTTTAACTTTCACATTTATGTTTATAATTTTCCCAGAAACTAAGTTTTTTAAATATAGGACAAGAATCAGCTGTATCTGATGTATCTCATGCTTGTAATATTCAGGTGGGTAAGATCTGAGGATCATGGTTTGAAGCCAGACCGGGTAAGAAAGTCTGTGAGACTCTTTTTTCCAATTAACCACTAGAAAACTAGAAGTGGGACTATGGCTCAAAGTGGTTGACCTCTAGCCTTGAGCAAAAAAGCTCAGAGACAATGCCCAGATCCTGAGTTCAAAGCCCCAGGGTGTATGTGTCAAAGAATTAAGATTTTTTTCTATAATGATATTTGACTCACATGAGCTGCTATGTTAACTGTTATAAGTCACCTTTATATGAGGGGCTATTTTAAATACTTTCCTCTGCTAAGCTGAGTATGCTGATTAATATTTATATTTTATATGAATACTGTTTTAATTGCTACTACTCTTCAGAATTCTTGGTTATCTGTATTAATTTTTATATAACCTGGCTTTCTACATTATCAAATGTATTGGCCTAACATTATTGTCTCATTTTTAATTTAAGGAGAATCTGTAATATGATAATTTGTGCTCTATCACTTTCTGTCTCATACATAAACACCACATACATTGTCTTCTCAGAAGTTTACGTATCTTATCAGTTTTAAAAGAAAAACTTTTTGGGGACTCGATTTTGGCCTAGTGGTAAAGTGCTTGCCTAGCATGCATTAAGACCCAGGTTCAATTTCGCAGTACCACAGGCATAGGAAAAGTCAGAAGTGGTGCTGTGGCTCAAGTGGTAGAGTGCTAGCCTTGAGAAAGTCCAAGGACAATGCTCAGGGCCTGATTTCAAGCCCTAGAACTGGCAAAAATAAAAATAAAACTTTGGAGGCCAGGAATAGTGTCTCATACAAAATATTGGGAGTATCTAGGTTCAAAGCCAACTCAGGCACAAATGTTATCACAACCCCATCTCAACTAATAGCTATGTATAATGGCATGTGCATATTATCCTAATTATGAGGAAGGCATAAATAGGAGGATCAAAGTTCAAGCTGCTAACCAAGCAAAAATGTAAGACCTAATTTGAAAAGTAAATGAATCAAAAGCATGGGCACAGCCTATGTGATGAAGTGTCTGCCTCATAAGCACAAGACCTTGAGTTCAAACTGCTGTACCACAATAAATAAATAAATACGTTTTTCATTTTGTTGATTTTCTCTGGTATTTGTCATTAAATCCCTGTCTCTGTTATCTTAGCCTTTATTCTATTTTATTTTCCCAGTTTCCCCCATATGAATGCTCATCATCAGGTTTTAGTCTTTTGCCTTTGCTTTTGTGTCTTTGTGCTCTTGTGTGCTTTGTTCAAAGCACTTAGTGTAATTTTTCTACATGGGAGAAGCAGTCACCCATAATCCTTTCTGGTCTCCAGAGAATATCAGGGAAGAGTTTAAATGATTCCAAAAGTGATTTTTATTTTTTTTAACAAAACAATAATGCCTTCATCATTCCTTTCGTCAAAGAAAAGAAAGGGAGAGAAAGAGGCAAATCCTACATGCCTTGTACATGGCTATGTAATGTCTCCTGTTGGTGGGGGCACAGGGGGTGAAAGGTTTAGGTAAAGGAAGCAAGAAATGGAGATACCAGAGTATGAACTTGGGATTTCTGTCCCTATTCAAGTCTGGGCAATATGGAGGCACAAAAGCTCTCCCTCCTATGGTCTCCTTTTCCTTCTTCATCTTCTCTTTTCTTAAACACATGCACTAGATCTAATAAAACTCAGATGACAGGACAAGAAGCATCACAGGCTTCAAGCTGCCCTGCCGCGATCTAGCTGACTTGGGTTTTAAACACCCGTCTGGGAAGGGGCGCACCAGGAGCTCTAGCGCGGCTCACCCAGTAATCACATTTTGACACTGTTGCTGGCATGTGTGACAGCTGTGTGGCTGCCATTCCAACTCCTATCCACCCCCTCCCTCACTGCTCTATAACTCAATAAGAGATTTCTGGGTCTGTGATCTTCAGGAGCTGGGCTGCTTCTCATGCAACAATAAAACTTCACCATGCATAAGAGCAAAGATCCCTCCTTTTATGAAAATGGACACACACACACACACACACACACACACACACACACACACACACACAAATGAGGGAGGAGAAAGAATCACAGAGGCCTTTGCCCCAGGACTAGGTTTTGTGTGTCCCAAGTCTGGAAGGATGTGCTCCTGGATAAAGGGGGCTGAGGGTAGGGTTGGTGGTAGGGGGTGGTGGCTGGGTGGGAAGGAGGAGGGAGCCCTCAGGTGGAGGCAGGTGATGGAGGTGTGCTGTCTGCAGCAGGGCTGGCAGCTGGTTCTGAGCTGGCTGATTGACAAGCAATGCTGGGCAAGCATCACCCCTGGCTCACGTCTTGCCACTTAGCCTTAAGAGATGCTCTGTGCTTATTCGTCCACGAGGCCTGGCTCAGCCTGGCCTCTGCCTCATTGGGCAGGCCGTCACCGCCATCAGCCATCATTATTCCAAAGGCCTGTCACACAGCCTGACACCCACCACAATCCCTGGAACTTGGGAGATGCAGCTCTTCTCCACCTTCTCCAGATCCACAGGGGAGCTCAGCACCTCTTTCTGCTGCTCACTTCTTGCCAGCAACCTGGCAGATTCCCTTCATACCCCCTATCCAACCTCACACACACACACACACACACACACACACACACACACACACACACACACACACTTGCACACACACAGCAGAGTGTTAAGGTTTAGCCAGCAGAGAGCATTCAGCAGCCATGGACTAGGGCTCTGTTTTGAATGTTGTTCCCTCCAGAGTCAGGTGTGAGGGGGAGGCGGGGCTAGGGGCGGCTGTTAATCAGTTAGGCAACCCTGATTGCATCTTAATAACAAATGCAAAGCACCCGAGAGCAGCAATTTACCTTAATGGGGGAAATCAGCAAGTCCCTGGGGTTCCACAGGAAGTAAACACTGCCCAGGTTCAAATTTGGGGGAGGGAAAAAATCATTTGTAAGGGCCCTGGCCCTGCACAGTGCTTTCAGCCCTAAAGGGATCAGAAAGTAGAGGAAGAAAGGACCACTGTTGCACTGAAGGAAGATGAAACTGAAGCCTGTAGCCAAAGCCACTCTACCTGCTCCCTCCCCCCATCTGTCCTCGTCTCACTTCTAGTCCTCCATCCTTTCTATGAAATGCCCATCAGAAATCAACAGAAAACACTCTCCCCTCCCCATTCTCTCTCTTATAATAAATTCTGATTGAAGGTGTCTACTCAGACTTGAAGTATGCCTAGTTAAGGGTCAGCAGAAAGGAGGTCTTTTTCTTCCCCATCAGCCTTTCTGTCAGTATACACACAGAGTCAGGGAGTGGCAGGGGGGTGGGGCACAGATACTTCATCCACAACAATATCACACCCTGCCAGGAAATTTCTTGCCTCTTGTAATCTGGTTGGAATGGAAAGAAGCAGTTCCCTCTGTTAGAAAGCACAACATTTTATCATTGTTGGTTTTTTTTTTTTCCTTCCTCTTGGAGAATGTTCCCCACGCTGAGCACACATATTTTTCTTATATGTAATTTGATCTCGATGGTTTCTTGACCTGCATCCAAATCTAGCTATGGGTAATTATTACTGTCACTATTGTTATTAATACTGATATTTATCATAATCTCACAAATGCCGGGGACAGCCCTTAATCTTGCTGTTTTATTTGCTTGAAAGGAAAATGTGAGGTACTGGCCTCCCTCCCAGTTTATCCTCTTGTATTCACTTTTACCAAACTCCTACTACGGGAATAATTAGCCCAATTTCCAGTGATCCCGAGTCAGCTATAACTCTAAATTGCATACAGAGGATCAAGCCAAGGGCAGCGGATGGAAGTCACAAGAAGTCAAATTTATCTCATTAAAGAGAGGACATACCCAACTGCTAGAGCTTCTAGGCAGATGTCTCATTGAGTAGTAAGCTCCATATCACCAGAACTATTCAAGTATGCTCAGAAGCTCACTCCTGTAATCCTAGCTACTCAGGAAGCTGAGATCTGAGGCCTTGATTTGCAAAATAATCCAAGACTCTTATCCTCAATTAGCCAGCAAATGGCTACAAGTGGAACTGTGGCTCAAGTGGTAAAGTACCAACCTTGAGCAAAAATAGCCAAATAAGTGAGACTGTGAAACCCTTAATAAGTTCAAGCTTCACTATCAGCACAACACACAATCCACATCCACAATATTAACCATTGTGTATGCATGGCGTGCTGCTGTAGGATGAAGGGAAAGGGTCCCTCCTTCCACGAATATTTAATGGAATGCATTCACATAGACAGATGGCTTGGAGGGAAAAATGCACAAATTTACTACATACATTGGAGGCAGCCATAATGAAAGTACCTCCATCCACATGCTTATGAATCTTAGATACCCCCTTTTCTGTAAGGGAGGGGGAAAATGAAGAACATGGTCCATTTTTAGAGGAACAGTAAGTCACTTTTAGAGGAGCTCAAAATGCAGTAACCTGGGAGAAAATCTGGCCTAAAGAGGAAAAAATGATTTGTCTATGATTTTCTGTGGGACCACACTAGAGGACAATGGGATATGACAAAGCCAATCCAGATGTGTGGGCCTGCTGGAGACTCTTCCTCTGATGTGAGTGGAGTCATCTCTGGTTAATGAAATTTCAGTAAGAATCTGATTCTTTCGGACAGATCACAGATTCAGGCAGTCGGGGAAAGTCTACAGAAGGCATCATTTGGCTCTGGAAGAGGGGAACACAAGGGTAGATTTAAGGGGTATTGATTCTGAGCCTCATTTAAGGCCTTTTAAGTTCCTTCAGACAAAATTGCTCAGCAGGCATTAAAATATCATATTTCGGAATTATTGGTTCTAAAGCCTCAAGACTGTTTTGAGAAGTAATGATTTCAGACTGTGGTTCTCAAAATCTAGGTCTATCAGAATCATCTAGAAGGGTTGTTCTCAGATTTCTTGAAACCACCCCTGGAGCTACTGATTTACTGAGTCTGCAGGAGGGCCCAAAACCCTGCACTTCTAGCAAGTTTCCTGCTACTGCCAGCCCAAAGACAGTTGGGTTTAAAAAAAAAAAAAAAAAAAAAAAAAAACCATTGGACTAAGAGGAAGGTCAGATCAAATCACTGAAAGCTTTGCTCCCTGTCTAAGGTTTTATGATGCCACAAAGTAAGAATTATTTAAGAAGTAACCAAGAGTGATGGGCTCAGGCTAAGGAGATAAGATGTGGCAGTCCTCTTACAAGCTTAATAGGGATGTTGAACAGGAGGATGAATTTAGTCTTCACCTTTTAACACTGTCCTGTCTCCATAGATAACCTGATTTATCCCACAAAGACTTCACACTCAGCTTTTTCTCATTTTGCTGGAAGTTTTCCATCACTCATTTAATGCAGGTGAAAAAAACTACACTTATTCAAACAGACAAAGCCCAGCGTTGTGGTACTCTCCCCATAATAACTGCACACCTTCTGGCTTTGATGGCTTAAGACAAAACTAAAACAACAAAAACATCTTCATAGCAGACAACTGGTGAGAATCATGGATAGGAAAATGGAGTAGAAGGAAAGGAACAGGCCAGACTCCATTGTCAACAGGCTAGAACAATTTATTGAAGAACAGAGATGGGCAGCAACTGTCCTGTGAGATCAAAGGTTGTGCAAGGAAGTGGGGTTGCAGTTGGGCTTTTATGGAGTCTGAGAAAGGAGACAGAAGTTATGGAAAAGCCTTTTAAGGGCTGGGAAAGATTGGGACTTTCCATTAGGCACACAGTGCAATGTTGACAGTCAGGCTTAGGTCAGATTGCCCTACCTGCAAGTCAGACATACCTGGGGTTTTGCCTGATATCTGTATGCACCTTGCTCTAGTGATCTGAGCTACTGTATTCTACACAAGGTCTATGAAATTTCCTGAGCCACATTTTGTGTAAACTCCATATGAATCCTCTGGGACGCTGTGCAGGGAACTAAAGAGAGGAGAAAGGTCTCAAGATGCCTCCTAAAACAGGACTCTGTATGTGTGCTTCCTGGCTGCAGAGCATTTTTAAGTCTGTTGCCATCCTGCTCCCCAAACCACACAGGACAAGAACTGGATGGGTAGTATTTCATCCACTTCCCTAACTAGGAAGGTAGCCTGTGAGACTTCTTTTTACTTAAGATTACAGGATGCATTGAAGAAGACTTGAGGACACAAATTAGCTTTTCTGTTCATGGAATGCTCTTTTCAACTACCTCACAAAGTTGCTCTTGGAAAGAAGCTAAAAGGGAAGAGGCAAATCAAGGAAGATAGCCAGATAAATGGTCAATTTGCAGGGCCTAGAGGTAGTAAGCCTGTTTCTCTTCAGTCTCTCTGGAAAGCTTCATTATTTACTTTACCAGCCCATTCAGCTATCCATCCATTCATTTAATCATCCACCCATCCATCTACTGATCCATTTATACATCTACTCATCTGTCATCTCCTACTGTCTATCCCTCCTTCATCCATTTCATTTTAAACATGATGAAAGAGGCCCAGAAAGAAGTATCTTCCCTAGCATTACACAATTGGTTAGTAACAGAGCCGGACCTAAGCAAATGAGAATTCAGTTGTTCTGACTCTCCATACAGACTGTATGCTACCATACTTTTCATGAGGAGGGTCACCTGATATGTAAGTTGATCAGCAGGCATGAGTTTCCTTATGTTTTATGTTATCCTATATCCTTTTCCTTTCTTTTGGAAGTAAATGGATGTTTTATGCTTATTTCCTGAGTGAACGAAAGAGATGCACACACACAAAAAAGTCATTCCTTTAATCTGAAAGTATTTCTGTAGGGAGGTAGAAACATTTGATTCATCCAAATAGATGTGTCGGTATGGAAACCTGATGATTGCCATGATTTATATGATTCTGAGAAATAAATACTTTTCCTTCCAGTAGATTTGATCTACTCACAGACTGCTCTTCTAGAACCAATGGCCAGCACAATGAGAACTTCGCTGGTCCTAAAGGTAGAAGGTATAAGCCTCCTGGTATATGGTATACCCCCCACATGGAAGAAAGGGTGTGCCGAAAGAGAGAAAGAAGTAGGTTTGAGGACCGTGTATATCTCAGGAACCAGAGGTAAGATTATACAGGTTTAAAGAAAATACTTTAGCATACAGGGACCCGTGAGTGTGACTCCTGGGGCAGAGTCTGAAGACAGTACCAACCCGGACTGGTTGGGAATGAGAGGAGTCAATACAATCTTGGCAATTCAGGACTTAAATATACATGGTAATATAAATGACCAATCACTGGAATGAAAGCTTCCCTGGGCTAGGGAGTAGGGGAGTCAGAGGTAGAGGCTGGGAAGAAAGTCTGCGGTGCTCTGGGTCTTAAGTGCTGTCCAGGTAAATAGGAAAGAGAAGAAACATAGCCTTGACTGCAGAGAAGTGGTCCCCTTGGGTATAAGGAATTGCCAGCAAGGGGCAACTCACGAGTTCTACTTCTGACTGGCAAGAGATGAGGAAAAGCCTCAAAGAGCAGAGGCAGGCAGAGAAGGCTTCTGAGACATTCTCCTGCATGTCTGGGTGCATGCTCAGGACCTACATGAACAAAAGAGTGACAGAATACCAGAGGAAAAAAAGACATTTCAACAAAGATGTGATCATATTCAGCATAAGATGACCACTACCCGCTGTGGCTGTATTTCAGGATTTTCTGCCTCCTAGAGTTCAGAGGATGCCCGGGAGAAAAAGAGGACGGTGTTGATTTAGCAAAGAATGTGTTTTGCTTCCCCATTTGGGTGAATGATGCTCAAAAGGAAAATGAAATTGTTGCCAAAAGAGAACATTTTATACATCTCAAATAATGATGTGCCTTTGAACCTGCTATAAGGAACTTCAATGATAGACAACAGCAGCCAACATGCAGAGTATGGGGGCAGATTAAGTTTCCCCAGGGAGAGGTGTTCTGCTGGGCAGCAGAAAGTAGATGTGGGGAATTCCTTGAGGTTCTATTTGCATCTTGGGACTCTCAGTCCTATTGTCCCACACCACCTTCTGGCCTCAAGAGGAGAAGAAACAAAACCATGGTCCATCCTGTACCTTCACCCTCACCCCAGCTTCTACGATAAAGACGTGCCAAGCCTGTGGCAATGATTCCTGGCATGTCTCTGCAGGGAAGCAAGTAGCACTGGCTGTTTTTGAAGGATATGGAGTCAGTAGCTTTGCTGCAGTTTCAACAAGGTAGAACACATTCCTCCAGCCCCTGAATCCCTGCTAAAAGGTGCTTTTCTCAGGTCCTGAGTATGTTCCTTCGGGAGAGCCCTGGACAGACTAGTGGGGGGACAGAGAGAGGGGATGTTTTCTCTTGGACCACTGGCTGAAGTGATTCCACCACACTGCACCAGTCTTGTCACCTTCTGTTTTCAGCGGCCAGGACATTCTCTTTTTTTTCTCATGCAAAAGCCTAGGTCACCTGAGGACATTTCTTGCAATGATCCAGCTGTCACCTGAGTCTCTGTATCCTCTTGGGGAGAGATGAGCATCTTTTCCACAGTAACAAATACCCTGTAACTGAACTGGTTAGGATGTAAACAGCATCTTTGTAATCTATGAAATAAGCACCCTTATCCTTTGTCCTCCTTTAGAAAGGGAGAGGGAAACTAACATTCCAACAGTGTTTAACCTGGCCTTCCTGAAAAGAAGCACATTTTTTTAAAAAAATGTTTTAAAAAAACAAGTCTATTACAAAATAGACATGCATATAAATATCCAACTGTACATAGAAAATGTGATCCCAAAGTAAGGTTTTGGGAAAAATTATCACCACACAAGTCAGGTCATTTCTGCATAGTATAGACATGGATACATAGAAAGGCACTGTTAGTCCTGCATGTTTAATTAATCACCTATTAAGCGAGTATTAAACACTGTTACTGGCCCTCAGCACCAATCTATGTTCAGTGGATGTTGCATAAAAAAATATATAAGCTATCTTTTCTTTCATAGAAATGGCATTCCAATTTGGGACTTAAAAGTATTACCTACAGGTAACAGTTAAAAAACATTATAAAAGTTATTGCTGTCGGGCCGGGAGTTTGGCCTAGTGGTTAAAGTGCTTGCCTAGCATGCATGAAGACCCGGGTTCGATTCCTCGGTACCACATACATAGAAAAAAGCCAGAAGTGGTGCTGAGGCTCAAGTGGTAGAGCTCTAGCCTTGAGAAAGTCCAAGGACAGTGCTCAGGCCCTGAGCTCAAGCCCAGGACTGGCAGCTGACACATCTTGAGAGTTTACTAAGTACCAGGACTTTCCATAAGCACTCTATAAGTGTGCATTCATTAAATCTTTAAGAAAATAGACAAATATTATTGTTAGAGATTGAGATGTTTGACCTGGCCCAAGGTCAGTTGGTCAAGGTCAAGACCTGGGCTTCAGGACGTGTAAACACCTCCTGTTCTATGCATATGCTAAGGAAATGGAAAATTGGTGTTATGATCATTCAGAGAAGACAGAACAGTTAAAGATGGCCAGAGGGAAATGATGCAATATGCTAATCCCAGATGTCCAAAGCTTGACCTGAACTGGAGTCATGAAAAGAGGAAGTAATAGAAGCTGGCCTCTGATCTGGGCTGGGTGAGGCAGTCAGGAGTCCCAGACAAGTTGGTTCCTATTTCCAGACCTGTCCCATCCAAGGTTAGAAATGTAGGTGACTCTCAAACTGTCACAATGGATCTCTTAGCTATGAAAGAAGGTAATTAAACCAAATATTGGCCAAATATTGTCTCGGAGACAGAGTTCAATGAAGAACTTGGTATAGAATATAACTCAGACTCTCCTGGAAACTCTTTGGTTAGTTGTATTTGTGCACCTTGAAGATCAGATTGGCACAGGCCTTGACGCCCAAAACCTAGGTAAGACGGGCACATTTCATCTGATCTGTGAGCAGATTCTAAGCTTCCAGACTTTTCCACTAAAGGCCTCCATCTATCTTCAAGTAACCCAGATCGCAGTGACACATGAAATAAATAAATCTCCATTGTGTCAGATGGGAATCCAAGAAGCTACTCTCTCTTAGGGGGCAAAGTAAGACTGGGAAATGTCCAGGAGAGTAGGAGATGAACATAATCTTGGGGAAGCTTGAAAGATGAAAAGCTAGGGATCAAATTCTATTTTTTTAACCTAAAAGATTTAACTCGTCCATTTAAGACTAACTTAGAAAAGATGTCTTAAGGAGACCTTTGTGGGAATTTTCAGGTGAATTTAAAAGTAAAATTCCCAAATCATCTGGAATATTAAACATCTAGTTAAGAGGAATGCTTCTAATGTTATTGACAGGTCTTCATAATACTCTTTGAAGAATGTATTGTATCCCTCACCCATAGGGAAGGTACTGAGGAGGCAAGAACTGTAACAATTTCCTAAAAGATCTGATAGCCTGAGAGTGCTGGAGCCAAGACTGGAAACCTACATCTACCAAAACCCATAGCCTCAGTACTGGACTGGTTCCGTTATCTGTTCTCATGGCAGTGCGATTATGGAGCATTCTGTCCTCAGTGGATGTCATGAGCAACGTTCAGAATGGGTTTGTGTACGTGACTCAGTTACGTGACTCGGATTTACATACATCTCAGTGTTGGCTCTGCAGCTTCTTCTTTAAGCCAGAAGACCACAACCAGCTGAAACAATAAAAATATGGAATAAAAGAGCCTAGTAAGAGTGAGGAAGTAGCTCTTTTGTAATTCTATTACAATTTTAACACTTTCTCTTTTTGAGAGACATTTGGGTTGTATCTTATTTTTAGCAATTTATGAATGAAAAGGGCAACTTCTTCTGTAAGTCTTTTTATGGTGTAGGCTTACATTTCTCTTGAGTTACTATCTAACAGTGTTTTTTGTTTTTTTTGTTTTTTGGTTTTTTTTGGTGGGTCATGGGGCTGGAATTAACAGTGTAATTCACAGTTCTTGTGGAGATATAGACAGCTTAAATACCTAAATTCTGCCAAAGAGTTTTCCAAGGTGATCTTGCCACAATGAGAATTCCAGGTGCTCTATTTCCTTATCCACAGTTGCTGCTATCTTTTTAAACTTTATTCTGTTGAACCAGTACCTCATGGTGGTTTTACTTTGCAATTCCGTTGAACCTTCTTGTATGGTCACTTGCTGATCTTACAGCTTCTTTAGTGAAATGTCTACCCAAATCTTGTGCACATGTTTTTTGTTTGTTTGTTTAAATTAAGAATGCCTCTTTAATTGCCACCTAACCAAGGCAATTATTTTAGCAAGGAGAAAAATGGAAAAACTGAAAACCAAATTACAAAGAAAAATAGTTGCTTCAATGTGTAGGAAGAAAAGGACTAATGCCTATAAGCCCTTCCTGATTATTGATTTTCTTGGAGAGGGACATTTCGTTTCTTAGGCTGACTGGGCGGTTCCTGAGAGAATCTCATGCAGTCCTGTCTGTGGCTCAGTGCACTTCCAGGACTGTCAGTGAAATATAACCCGATTGTGCACATGTTTTTAATTGGATCGTTTGTGGGTTTTTAAAATTATTATTTTATTTGGAGAATTGTTTATATGTTTCACATTGAAGTTTTATACCTGAGATTTTTAAGTGCTTTCTTTAAGTTTAGGGCTTATCTTTTCATTTTCTCAATAATATTTTTCCAGGAATACAGTTTTTAATTGCTTTTGGTCAGATATGGGGATTGAACTCAGGGCCTGGCTATCAGCTCTACCACTTGAGCCACAGTGTCACTTTCAGTTTTTGATAAGACTCTCACAAGGATTTTTCTGCTCAGGCTGGCTTTGAACAGTGACCCACAGATCTCAGCCTTCTGAGTAGCTAGGATTATAGGTGTGAGCCCTGGTACCTGGCTCCAATTTTTAATTGTAATGAAACTCAGTTTGTCAATTATTTTCTTTTGTGGGCTAGGCATTGACTGATGTAACTAAAAGCTCTTTGCCTGAGCTAAATACACAAATATTTCATTCTGTACTTTTTATTAAAAATTATTTTTAATAAAACAGTTTTAGGTTTAGTATTTTCTGCTTGGGGTGGATGTGTGTGAAGCAGGGACCAAAGTTGATCACTTCACATAGGAATATCTATTAATTCTAGTCCTTTTTATTGGGGGAAGAAACATTTCTTTTCCATTGAATATGCTTGTCATTTTTGTAAAAAAAAAAAAAAAAAGCCCATTAACCATATATGTGGGCTAGTGTCTGGACTCTTCACTTTATTCCACTGATCAACTTATTTATCATGCTGTCAAAATCACAATTATTGTAGCTTTATAGTAAATCTTGAAGTCAGTAGTGTAGGTCTTTCATCTTTGTTCATGTTCAAATTAGTGTTTTTGTCATTTGTTATTTACATATGTTTGGAACCAGTTGTCAACTTCTATAAAAAAAAAAAACAAAGAAATGGGGTGGGGGGGGCGGGAATTTGGCCTATTGGTAGAGTGCTCACCTAGCATGCACAAAGCCCTGGGTTCGATTCCTTGGTATTACATACATGGAAAAGGCCTTGAGCAAAAACTGTTCAAGGACATGCCCTGAGCTCAAGCCCCAGGACTGGCAAAAATGGAAGAAAGAAAGAAAGGAAGGAAGAAAGGAAAGAAGAAAGAAAGAAAGAGAGAAAGAGAGAGAGAGAGAGAGAGAGAGAGAGAGAGAGAGAGAGAGAGAGAGAGAGAGAGAGAGAGAGAGAGAGAGAGAAAGAGAGAGGAGAGAAGGAGGGAGAGGAGAGAAGGAGGGAGAGGAGAGAAGGAGGGAGAGGGAGAGAAAGGAAGAGAAAAGGAGAGACAGGGACAGAAGGAAGGAAGAGAGACAGGAAGGAAAGGAAAAGGTAGGGAAGGGAAGGGAAGGCAAGGGAAGGAGAGGTGAGTCGAGGTGAGGCAAGGCCAGGGGAGGAAGTTGGTGGGAAGCTGCCACCTTAACCAATGCTGAGTTTTGAAAGCTGAAAGTAAACTCATAGATACAGTATATTCCTCCATAATATAAGTCATCTTAAATGCTTCTTAGCAATATTTTAGTATTTTTAAAATTTTACTTCTACCCATTTTGCATTAGTGCTATTGATTCCAGTTAATTTTTCAATTTTTTGTCTAGTAGATAAAATAAAATTGAGTTTTAATTGGGCACTATATTGCAAATATAATAAACTTACTTCTAACTGTACATAGACTCTTTAGCATTTTCTATATATACAATCATGTCATTATAACTAAGAGGAGCTATTCTTTTGCCCTTTCTATCTTTCTTCATCTAATTGACTATTTTTACTTTTATTGAAGCCTGGATTTAAGGTTTAGCCATCCCTTTAATGCATCCTAACACATATGCTCTTGTAGATAATCTTGTTGTTTTCAGTGTGCTATACCAGATATATTCTTGTGCGCTTTCATTCAAGCCCTTTAAGCTGAACATTATAGAATTGTATGTTTATCTATTAAAAATAGTTACTGCAGATCCAGGAGCATGGTCTGGTAGGAGAGCGCCTATCTAGCATGCACAAAGCTCTGGGTTCGATTCCTCACTACCACAAACACAGAAAAAACTTTTCCCAGCTTTTTCTGGAAGTAGTGCTGTGGCACAAGTGGCAGAGCCTTGAGAAATAAGGAGTGCTCAGGCCCTGAGTTCAAGCCCCAGAACTGGCAGGAAAAAAGAATAGTTACTGCAGGACTCTCTTTATCTGATGTATTTCTTGAGACAAATGTTAAGTCTCAGAACCAATCCAAAACCCGAACAAAAAATGCAGAAATACTATAGCTCTTCCACTAAATCAAATGCTATACAGTCAGGAAAGATAGGGAAGGAAATGAAATGGTGAGACATGTCATGGAAATCAAATACTAGGCTGTGCAGGGGTCACTGAGCAAACCACATGCCTTGGTGAGCAGTTTGGAAAGAAAGCTGCAACTTTCCTTCGTCCATTCTGACTAGAGGTAATATTTCCTTCACTCTTCTACCATTCCTTTAACAAGTAAGTCTCAGAAGATCATATTACTAAACATGATCTTTTAAACACTTGAAGTGTAGCTCAATACAAAACAATAATTCTTGTTTTTCTCATACAGCTATATTCTTTACACCTATTTTTCTTACCTTTTTCTTTACTTCCAACCTGGCAACCAAACACATCCGCCTCCATCACGCAGCCTTGTATGGTTATGTCATAATTTAGGTAGTGTAAAATCTATTTTGTTTATTAATATTTCCCTTGCTTTTTTTTCCCACTCCTTGGGCTTGAACTCTGGGATTAGGTGATATCCCTGAGCCTCTTTGTGCTCAAGGCTAGCGCTCTTCCACTTGAACCACAGTGCCACTTTCAGCTTTTGTAAGTAGTTTATTGGAGATAAGAGTCTCACAGGAACTTTTTTGCCTGAGCTGGCTTTGAACCACGATCCTCAGAATTCAGCCCCCTGAGCAGCTAGAATTATAGGCATGAGCCACCAGCACCTAGTTTTCCTTGCTTTTTAGAGTAAGTTATGTGTGCTATAGGAAGTCTTGCTGGGTTTCCTGCAGTGTCATTGCGTTTGTATACATAAAGACCACAGTAATTGACTTGACTTTGAAAATATCTAGGAGGCTTTATACAGAATAAAAGTGTAAACATTTTGGAGGCAAACAGATTTGGATGCAAATCTTCATTCTGATTTGGAAGTCAATTTTTGGTATCCAGTTCTATCTATAAGGTTGTAGGAGGGGCTACAACTTTGTACCTGTAATGGAGACACCCCCTTCCCTTCCCATGATTCACCTAGAAAAGATGGAATTCACCAACTCATCCCACTTATTTTTCTCCCTGGGAAATCTGGAAGAGAGAGAAAGAGTGAGAGAGAGAGAGAGACAGAGACACAGAGAAAGAGAGACAGACAGACAGACAGAGACGGAGAGACAGACAGAGACAGAGACAGAGACAGACAGAGAGAGACTGCTTCCAGAAGCTGCATATACAGAATGGAGCACTGTTGGCACCTTTATTTTCAGTGGCTGGACCATAAGTGTCAAAGGAGCCAGTCGGCATAAAAGAACGGTTAGACAGACAGGCAAACGTAAATGCAAATACAAGACTGATCAAGAGCAGTGAAAGTCAATTATTCTCTCTCAAGTGGAGACTGTAGTGCTTACCACGTGTGGTTCTAGGAAGTTGACATCTCCGAGCTCCTAGCATATAAGCAAGGCCTTCTTCATAACTCTCAGTAACATGTGTCATTTCCTGGCTGGAAGCAGTGAAAAATCCCTTGTGATATTCTACAGTCTCTCACTTCCCCTGCTGGGGCAAATTTATAAGCCTCATGTGGAGTTGACAGATCCAACAATACCAAAGCAGCTTGGGGCTCTGAGTCACCAGGCAGAGGACAGCTGTCCTGGAGAACTGAACAGACCCGCCAAAGAGTAAGAGAATAACGTGTGTTGTCTTAAGCCACTGGGGGTGGTGGGGAAATGGAAATTGTTATGACAACATATTTTTGTTTCATCTTCTCTCTGGTCCCTTCCTCAGTAACATGGAGGTCTGTTTGCTTTGTTATTGCATGAAGTAATATCTATTCAGTCTTCCTGTAGTATCTGTCACATAGATGGCTTATAAAGAAGCATACAACTTATTTATTGGTTGGTTGATTTACTTATTTATTTTTGGCGGTCATGGGATTTGAACTCTGGGCCTGGGTGCTGTCCCTGAGTTCTTCAATTCAAGGCTACCACCATACCCTTTGGCCTGGGCATTGTCCATGAGTTTTTTAGCTCAAGGCTACCCTCCCTAACCTTTGAGTCACAGTGCCACTTCCAGTTTTCTGGTGATTAAGTGGAAATAAGAGTCTCACAGACTTTTTAGTGCCTGGGCTAGCTTTTAACTCAGATCTCAGCCTCCTGAGTAGCTAGGATTGCAGGCATGAGCCACCATGCCTAACCAACACGTTTGTTTTTTTTTTAAGCATTTCTGATTTCTTCATCTAGTTTGTTCTAGTCCAGGCTAGGTCTGCCAGACCCTTCAGTCCCTGTGAAACAATCAGTGTATGTATAATGTCATTAGATTCATGTGTATATCAGCCTATCTTAAGAGGAATCTGTGGTGGATACTGGTAAAGTGCCCCTAATTAAGATAATACAAGAAGTAAGTGTGGTGCAGGGACTTGAACTGCTGCTGGCAGCTACAGATCCCATGCCATCCTCACAGCAAATAGAGGCAAATGTCCAGTGCTATGTGGGATGCCATCTTTTTGCTACAGGGCATGGATAGTGGTTGACAAGTCAGCCTTGGGGAAAAAGGAACTGGCTTTGCTAGCTTGGTGTTGAAGAATAAAAGAGAGAAAACTCAGGTATCTGCCAGTCTCCTGGAAACACCAAGGTCATTACTGGAAATTCTTCCCATGCTTCAACAGTCCTCTCAGCTGGTGGAAACATGGAATGTTCCTGATTCCGTGTGTGTGTGTGTGTGTGTGTGTGTAAACATTCATTCAGGAGGGCTCAGCCAAAGAACTCTGTTGTCCTTGCTACCTTTATTATTTACTATTAAAGACATCTACCACAGTGTCCAACAGCTCATTTTCCAAGTTAACACTTTTTATCAGTCAGACACTTTTACAAGCTGTGTTTTCAAATGAAAATGAGGTCATCTTGGCTTTATAATCTGTCAAAATTATCCTGTTATTTGATAGGCCTCAATTGAGGACCCAACTGAGAAAGAAGAATTCCTAAAGGAACTGAGATGAAGTTTGTCTTTATTTCTCAAGTTTCTAGGTCAATGTTAGGAAGATGGACTCTATGCAGATTTGGAGACCAGAGAGTCTCTTCAGAGATAACGTTCAGTCTTCACTGAAATCTGAGGCCTCAGGGTCATCAGTCAATCCTTCAGAAAATGCCAAGTAGTGCTGGGCAGAAAAATGCTAAGTCTAGTGGAGGGTCTCTAGTCTCCACCCAAGCCCTTCTGTTAGCTGGCAATATCATGGGACAGGCAGAAATGGATAAAGAGAATAAGAGCTGAGTTCTTACCTTCAGTCATTCCTAGTCAGTCACCTCTAACAGCAACTCTACTGGAATGTTACTTCTGTTTTTATTTTTATTTTTACTTTCCTTAGTTTCAGTGGGTGGAAAGGAGGCTAAATTCTTTTGTTGTTGTTGTTGTTGTTGTTGTTGTTGTTTTGTTCGTTTGGTTTTTGTTAAGTTGTCATTCCTAAACCACAAAATCCAGGACCCAAAATGTGTGTGCTATCATAAGCCTTCCTTTACAAAGCCAGGACACTGTGTGTCTGTAAGATTGTACTGAAACCAAACTATAAAGAGAAGCTGTGCATCTGCTTGTGGTTACAAAGATGAGAGACTCCATTTTCTTCCTCTTTCTCTGGGAAGGGATTTCCTACTTCATTTCCCAGGGAGATTTTTGTCTGTGGATGAGACATTTGTTTGTTAAGGGCAGCCTATAAAATGGAGTGGCTGGTTCTTCAGTTTCTAACACATTGGAGTTTTTATAGTGTATGGTTATCAGCGAGTTTATTTGGTTATTTGTTTTCTTTTTCATCTCCAGAGGGATTTTTAACACTATTAACTCTCAGTTGTGCAGGTTATTGAGTTTGCTGCCGCTGAGCTGGGCCTGGAGTAGATGGGAAACTCTTGGAGCTGGATGTGTGCCTTCACAAAGGAGTCTCTGTCAATTGGAGCAACTCTGAAAGGAAGAAGAAGGATGAAGGGACAAGACGTGTTGTCAGGGCTTGTTACAGCTTTGATATGGAACCCAAAGAATGAGAAAATAAAAGCTAGCTTTTATTGTCCAGCATAGAGAGTATACATCATACAATCGAAATGCAAAACCACCCATAGATGTAATTAGAATATCTAGGATCCATTTTTAAGTGAAGTTATTTGAATTATTTATATTGGTTAACACAATGTATCCAAAATATCATCATTGAGAATTAGTGATGTTTTACTTTTTTAATATTAAATCTTTTTTTTTCAATAATTTTTTTCCATAGTAAATCTTCAACTTCTAGCCCACTGCAATGGGGACCCATCAACCACATTGTAAATGTTCAGTAAACACCTGTGGCTTGAGCCTAGGCTGAAAAGGATGAGATGAACCTAAGATAGATTGAAAAAGATAGTTTGTGATAATTTTCTGTTGGGTTACGCTGGGGATCACAGAAGAATGTCAAAGTGGAGATGAGCTGGAAGACATTACATATGTAGAAGTGGTAGTTGAGTCAAGCACTTCTATAATCCTATTCAGGATTAGCTATTTAGGAGACCGAGATCTGAGGATTTAGGTTTGAAGCCAGCCCAAGTAGACAAATCCAAGAGATTAAGAGATTCATCTCCAGTTAACCTGCAAAAAAGCCAGAAGTAGAGGTAAAACTCAAGTGGTAGGTAGAACATTCGCACTGAGCAAAAAAGCTAAGCAAGAGTGCAAAGCCCTGATTTTAAACCCCAATACTGGGATGTACGCGCACACATGGGTGGGCACACACATACACACACACACACGCATACACACAATTGTATAGAATGGGTGGTTAGAAAAGGTTGATTAGCCAAGACAGGTTTAAGGTAATCAAGGCTCCAGTCGAAATATTCTGAAAAGCTGCTGTGTAAATCCCCAGTCTTAGCCCTATTGGCACATGTCTCATATGAATAAAGGAAAGAGGCAGCCTGTCTGCAATGAGCGGGTGTCTTTAGAAGATTTTGAAATAAGTTTTTGGGAACATCATTACCTATTCTTTATCTTCCCTGTCATTTGCTCACCTCCAAGGCATTCAGGTTGAAGTTTGCTGTGCATGAGCCATCTGACACTATTGATTAAATTCTTGCTCTCACATAGTCAAAAGCAATCCTTCTGCATTCTTCTCCAGACACTCTCTTAATTCTTGCAGGGATGAATATCTGTTGCTGTACTTTTCTACCTGGAAAACATTGATTTTATTATTTCCACCTGATACACACACACACACACACACACACACACACACACACACACACACACACACAATCTACAATAGTTCAATAGTTGCCCCATACTTATTTCCAAAATATAATTTTTCTTTGTTATAAAACTAGCACATGTTACTAAATAATGAAAGAATACAGAAGAATATTGCTAGAAATGAATTTATTTCTTAACTATTCACATTTATTTTCAACTTTTGTTATATGGCAAAAAATCACACTCTATCATACCACACCATGTATTTTGTAGAATACATTTGTCCTATTCAGTGCATAGTTTTACATAGATCTCTACTTCATCTTTTCTTGATCGTATTGGGAATTGAACTCAGGACATAATTCTTGCTATGCAGGTGCTCTACCACTTGAGCCATGATCCCAAGCCTCCATGTCATCATTTATAACAAATACTTAGAATTCTATTTTATGGTTGTTCCATAATTTACTTACCTAATCTCTTATCCATAGAGATTTCTGTTGCTCTAGATTTTTGTTTTGCTGTTATGTTAGCTCTGCAATGGTTCTTCTTCCACGAACCTTTCTGTATATAATTGTCAGGATTTTTTTCTCAGAAATAAATTTTTTCTAAGGTGAAAATTTGTCATTAATATTATAAACATTAAAACTATCAAAGATTATTGTCAAAATAGTCCTTGAGATTCTTATATTCTTTTCAAGTTCTCAGAGGTCCTTTTCTCTAGCTCCACCTTCATACTAGTTATTCGTATTTTTTTTCTCTCTCCCACCCCCTTTTTTTTCTTTTGCAAGTACCAGAATTTGAACTCAAGGCCTTGCACTCACTCAACTTACTTGCTTGGCTGGCACCCTGACACTTGAGCTACCGATTCAGTCTTATGTCTGGCTCGTTATTTTGAAAATGGTGTCTTAAAGGCTTTCCTGTACAGGCTGGCTTCAAAAGTTAATCCTCTGAATCTCAGCCTCCTGAACAACTAGGATTATAGTCTTGAGTCACTGGTGCCTGGCTTAAAATCTTTTAATTATGTATAAATCTGCTTTAAGTATTCTTTTGTTAAAATAAAAAAATTGTGCTTTATTTTCACAATAATTCGGTCTCTAGCCTGTAATACTCAGAAAAGTTTTTTTTTCTCACAGACTTAAAATTTTCTTGAAAGAAATGCCATATGAGATATGGAGACCAAAATGTTCTTGAGAAAATCACTGCTTTTTAGAATCCTCATTTTGGAAACACTTTTCATTTGGAATAAGTTATTTTTTTCTCTCCAGCATTATTATTTTTGTTGTAGATGAAGATTCTGTGATAGACTGAGCACAGAGTTTATTCTAAAACATGTTTAATGATCTTTGTGTTAAATTCTTTGGGGAATAGAAGTATTTCTTATTATTTGATAGGGAGTCAAGAACATGAAGAAGTTGGGTATTGTACTAAATGTACCCTCGGCATATTGTCATGGATGAGTTGATGCTCTCACTTAGTCATGTACCCAAATCAATGAGCAAAATCATGTTTTGATGGGGGCTGTCTCCATTTCCATTCTATAGCTGGCCTGTGGCTGGGTCTCCTCTCAGACCCATGCCTGTGTTGTGCTCAGGATTCCTAGAATGCCTTGAAGACACTGCAATGTAACCATGTTCTGGGCACAGCGCTGGACCCCAAAGCACAAGCTGAAATTTGTTACCTCAGCTGCAAATTGGGTAATAACCCAATCTGGACTGCATTGTAGAGTAAAGGAGTGTGAAAGGTAAGAGGGGCCTGAAGGACTTTGTGAGCTGAAAAGCATGTTACAAAGCAAAGGACCTGTGACATCCTGACAGGGGCTAGTACATGAAGGCACCCAGATGATGCTATGCTCAGCGAAATAAGCCAATCACCATTCTGTTTATAGAGATCCTGAAGAACAGACAAATTCACAGAGACAGAAGTCAAATGAAGGGTTCCAAGAAGTTGCTGAGATGAGGAAAATGGGAAGGCATTGTTTAATGGGCAAACTTCCTACTGGGAAAGGTTAAAAGGTTGTGAAAATAGGTTAATAAAACAATGTAGATATGGTTATCATCACTGAACTATTTAGGCAAAATTGGTTAAGATTGAGCTAGGATGTAACTCAGGGGTAGGCTTAGCATGGCCCAGGTTTAATCCCCAACGCCACAAAACAAATAAATTTAATTTAAAAATATGTGATAAGATAGTCAAATATGTTTATGTGTATTTTATCACATTTTTAAAAGAGGGCAAGAGTTTTACACCCATATGCTTCAAGAGGCTAATTTCAGGGTGGGGAGTTTGGCCTAGTGGTAGAGTGCTTGCCTAGTATGCACAAAGTCCCAGGTTCAATTCCTCAGTACCACATACATAGAAAAGGCCAGAAGTTGTGCTGTGACTTAAGTGGTAGAGAGGTCTTGCCTTGAGAAAGCCCAAGGACAGTGCTCAGGCCCTGAGTTCAAAGCCAGGACTGGCAAAAAAAAAAAAAAAAAAGAGGAAGAGGCTAATTTTACAGTTGACTCAGAGACAGAAAACTATACACACAATGGGGTGTGGGGGGGGGGATCAGGAAAGAAGGACTTTGATTGGACAATAAGGCTCCTGGCCACATCATCTTTCATATACTCAGAAGACTGCCCCCTGACAAAAGCTGGTACAAAGCAGGGGAAGTTAGGCCTAGAGAAAGTTGCTGAGACTGCTGCTGATGTTGAGTTCTGGAACCTTTCTCTGCTTGTTACTTCTTAAGGAGTTCCCTACCTTATACCTCATTGGCAAAGGAACTTTTCCATTGGTCCTCAGAAACTCATGCAATGACCTCTGGCCAAGTTCAACCAAGTATAACCATGCCCTTCCCTTGCAGGTCACCCTCTGGGGACTACCACAGTTCATGGCCTATCTGTAGCTTTTGTGCTTGTGAAGAGCTGGTGAGGTGCTCTGTGTCACCACCACCATCACCTCATGTCCTATCTTGTGCTTTTTGCTCCTATAGTACCTCAGGCTCCTGCTCAAATGCTGCTTCTTCCAATAATGCTATGAGTTCCTGCTCAAATGCTTCTTCCCATAATGCCCTGGGTATCTACTCCATCAATGAAGCATGTTGGGCAATGCAAGCATGAGCCATTGGGCTGCTCCTGCAAAGCCCAAATGAGTGCTGCTTTCCTCTCATACTTTCCTTTACTTCCAAGTAAATGTCTCTGTTTGCCTTAAACACTTTCTAGCCTTGTAATGCTCTAATGGGTGGAGAAAACGAATGCAACCCTCAGAGTCCCTCCCTCTACCCTGCGTCAATGAAATCTCTACACTCCTCCCCTCCCCCTCAGGCTCCACTATGTGATCTGCTTGGGCCTAAGAGATGTGAGTACGTATGACCTGTACCACTGCTGAGCAGAAGCTTTCAGAGTTAATACTCGGGCTCACCATTTCCTTCTGCCAGGAAGATCAGACAGACAATACTCCTTCTAGAATACGAACAATGCAAAGTAGAGCCCGGATAGCCTGCAGGCTGTGATGTCAGAAAGAACAAGACCTAGTTTTGGTGAAGACACTGAGAATTGGAGATTGTTATATAACACAATTAAACCTAAACAGACTGATTTGGACATTAAGTAGGCTCTCTGTATCCATAGGAGACCTATGGTCAACACCTCCAGCAAATGCCTGCCACCACAAACAGTGCTGAATCATAGATGATAGATAGATAGATAGATAGATAGATAGATAGATAGATAGATAGATAGATAGATAGATATAGATGTTTTCCTATATATGTGTGACCATGATGGTACTGAATTATTTACAGTAAAGATTGCTACAGTTTGAATCTCCCCAAAAGTTGTTTGTTACATGCATAGTTTCAAAGTTGGCACTTACGATGGAATCATTTTCTTAAGCAGGATTGACAGGAGAGCAGAGATGTCAATCAGGATATGTCCTCTCTACTCTTCCTCAGATCTTTCCAAACCCAGACTTTAGTTTATGACTCTGTCCATTTCTTACAGAGCCACCCCATAAATCAGAGGTGCTAATGCCAATGAATATCAGTAGCACACCTCTTTGTTTTCTAACTTCTCTGTCCTGATCCCTGGATTACTATGTAGTTCTGTCTATAAGCCCAAAATGACCAAGAAATGAGAAGGCAAAAAGTTTTCTATGATGGACAATAATGATCAGATCCTCTCTAAGTGTCTGAAACTATCTCTGCTGTCATTTTCACCTTGAAAAACGGCTCTACCACACAAGGAAGCTAGTTTAGGCTCTACATGGTATTACTGTCACTTTATTCTCTAAAATTTACAGGCTCCTCCTGGAAATATGTTGGATTTCTTGTTGCAGGTCCAAAAGATGAATTATTTTATTTGCCTTGTTTAATCTTACAGATTCCCCCAGAGACTATACCAAATGAAAGAAGAAAAATGAGGTTGTTGAAAGCTCATGGGCTCCAACACTCTTGACTTGGCTATTAGAGTTAAGAAAAAGATCCTTGCATGGGCTGTGGTCCATTAGCAAGGGCTGAAGAAAGCTCTCTTTTATCCTATGACATTCTCAGTGACAGCCAGAATGCTTCTTTCTACATTTAGAAATAGTGTGCTCATGAAGTAATATGCACTCATATGCATACACACACACACACACACACACACACACACACACACACACACGCACACACACACACACTTTTGCACATATGCAACCCATAAAGGATGAAAGGTTTCTTCTCTGCTCTGGCAATAAATCTCTACAGAGTTAAATACAGTGCTGATGCTTGTCAGGGATTAAGCAAATACTTCATTCTTGATTATTGTCCAAAATTTGAGTGATTTTTACTCTTTTCAAAACTTTTGCCATCATCGGCATTATCCCTATTAAAATATTTCAGATCGTCCAATCCATTACAAACAATATAAAATATTACTACTACTGGATAAGAAAAACTGGATCTCTGATAACTTATTATGTGCCAGGAAATAAACTAAAAATTTATGTAGATTTTAGGATTTATGTTATTTATTTATGTCATTACTGGGGTTGAACTCAGGGTCTCATATTCTAGATTAACTGTTTCATTCAAGGCTGGTGCTCTACCACTTACGCTATGCCTGCACTTCAAGCTTTTTGGTGGTTAACTGGAGATAAGTTTCTCAGTTTAATCTGCCAAGGCTGGCTTCAAACAGTGATCCTCAGCTCTCAGCCTATTGTACAGCCAGGATTAAAGGACTGAGCCACCAGTGCTTAGCTTAGTTTGTGTTTTAAAGTAAAACATAGATTAGATGACCCTTTGCTGGTGGTGATGGTAAAAATATGATGATGATGATTTCTGGGTCACAAAAGTAGAGCTTAAAGAGGCTACATAAGTTGTGCAAAGATCTCACAGATAAGGGCTTGGAGCATGGCCTAATGGTAGAGTACTTGCCTTGCATGCATAAACCCTGGGTTCGATTTCCCAGTACCACGTACACAGAAAAAGCTGGAAGTGGTGCAGTGCTCAAGTGGTACAGCACTAGCCTTGAAGAAACCCAACTACAGTGCTCAGGCTCTGAGTTCAAGCCCCAGGACTGGCAAAAATAAAAACTCACAGATAAGAGGGTGCTTTGGTTTAGGTGACTGTTCCCCAAGAGCACAGGTGTTAAAGGTTTGGTATTCTGTAGTGCTGTTGGGTGGCAGTGAAGCCTTTAATAGGTGGGACCTTAAGTCATTAGAGGAAGATCTTTGAAAGAGATTACAGGACCTTGCTCTCTCCCTCTCTCTTTATCTCCCATCCATCCATGTCATGCCACCATAAGCTCCCCACTTTTGCCAGGGGCAGAAAGAAGTAAGAAGTAAGTATACAGATCTTGGACTGGAACCTTCTCCAAACCATGAACCAAAGTAAACCTTTTATCTTCATAAATTAATTATCTAGTAGGAGTGAAAATGGATTTCCAATCCAAGCCTTCTGATTCCAGGACCCTGTCTCCTAATCTTGGCGTCTCACTTTGTAAACATCATGGACAAGCAGAAGAGTGAGACCATTCAGATCTGGCTAACCATTTCACCTATCAAACTTACCAGCAAACTCTCCCTTTACCATAGTGTGCACGAAAGCAAATAGTGTTACAATATTCTGTCTCTGGCTCTTCCCATAGGAGCAATCTGCAAGTGTCTCCATCTTACATTGAAACCCTTTCAGCAACCCCTGGACCTCATTGTCTGGAGAACAAGATGGAACGTTCTTATACTACTTTCTAGTCTAAACATATTTTTGTAAAGACCTTGTGTAATATGTATGAATTATTCCCTTTCCCAATGACAAAAATTATGAGAGAAGTTCTAGGTAAGACAGATGATCTTTCTCCATATCTGGGTTATAAGCGACCAAAGAAATTTTATGATCTATTGGAGAGAAACAGAATGGAAATCAACCCTTCCAAAACTACCTCATGAAATACACACTTAGAAAAAGCCACTGATAGTTTTGCTTCTGCAGAATCAAAGGACACCACCGAAATAATTTATATTTGGTATCCACATAACAGGAAGTTATAGAATTCTGCTTTAAGTGTTAAAAATGAAAACACAGACAAATGTTTCTTTGGGGGAGTGTAGCCTGACAGCCAGACACAGGATCAACACTAACGTGAGTAGACACTTATATGATCACCTGCAAAAATCACAGCAGGTATGGGGCTCCAGGCAGCCTCCTGGAAAATGTGACAAATAGTCAAGCTGCCCACCCTGGGACATACCTGTGTTCAACAGGATGTGATTCTGATTAGTAAGTACATTAATTATTTCCAAGACCTGACAGTAACTCTTGGGGCTTCTGCAGGAGATTTCCAGACAGTGGCTCTGAGAGCTGGAGGAAGAAGCCTGGCCTAGCCTGGGAGGTTTTTCTCATGTGTGGCTTCAGGGGCCTTTCTAGCAACTACCTTCCATTTGTTTGGCCAAATTTAAATGCTATCCAAAACTGGAAATGGAAAGTAGAATAATTTAGTCACTGCCTCAAATAGATTCTCAAACTTAGATCCATCATTATAATCGTTATATTGCTTCCAATGTGACAGGAATTTTTTTGTCATTCTTATCTCCAATCATTTCCTTTCATCTTCCCTCTGCTACAAGAAAACCCATGTCTTCACATTGCTTTCATGTACATGGCCCTTCTGACCTCCTGGACTCTGTGTGTCTATCAGCCTGTCCACACACTGAAACTTCAGAGTCTAGGCCCTAATGTCAGCTTGATATAGCAGATCAGACTGGGTGGCCAGTCCCTCCATTCTGCTCATCTCTCTTTGCTGGAAGAGTCAATGGTAGTGTCATAGTTTACATCTGGAGTGTCTCCCAAAGGCCATATTTGAAGACGTGGTTCTGAAGCTGATGGTACAATTGGGAAGTGGTGAAAACTTTTAGAAGCAGAGGAAGTTTGTTCATTGCAAGTGTACCTTTGAAAAGGATACTGAAACCCCAACCTCTCTCCCTTTCACCTTTATCCACTCCCCGTCCCCTTCCTGGCTACTGACTTCTTTTTCCAAAGCAACATGGCTAAGCAAGCATAGACTGAAACCTCTGGAACCATGAGCTGAAATACGCCATTATTCCTTACCTTACAGGGTGCTTTCTCAGATTCTTTGCCACAGTAACAGAAAACTGATATACACACACCTTAGGAGATAACTACAAAATCAGCCCCCCATAGCCTTGGATTCAAATAACTTCAGATGGAAACCACACACATATACACACAAACTGTATTTGTATTGAGCAAGCACAGATAATTTTTGTCATTACTTACTAGACAATAATTACTACAACTACTTACATGGCATTTACATACCAGCCATTTAAAGTGCAGGCTTACAGGGACTAGAATAGTCACAGATTCTGCTATCTACCAGAGTTCAGGAACTGATCCTGGGTGGACTCTAGTTACAAAGGAAATGCTTCCACTATTTTTTTCCAGTCCTGGACCTTGAACTCAGGGCCTGGGCACTGTCCTTGGGCTTTTGAAAGGCTAGAGCTTTACCACTTGAGCCACAGCACCATTTCTGGCTTTTTTTTTCTGTGTATGTGGTACTGAGGAATCGAACCTAGGTTCTCGTGCATGCCAGGCAAGTACTCTACCATAAGGTAAAACTACCGGCCCAGAAAGCTTCCACTATTTTGTGAATGCTCATGGAAAACCTAAATCACTTGCAGAGATACAAAACCCAGGGCTAGCAGGTGTAGGACTCCCTGCCGTCCACACAAGAGAGTGCTCTGTGGCTGGAGCAGAGGAGAAAGGCGGGGCTCCTCTGAGGCTACTCTAAATCAACAAAAGGGTAATCCAGTGGGGAAAGTCGAGAATTGCTTTATACCTTGTGGAATGCAGCGTGTCTAGGAATTCCTATGAGCGATATTGCCCACATGGCTTTTGAGATACAACAGAAAAATAACAACAGGTCCACAAGACACTGAGCTACTCAGCCAGGCATAACCATGCCTACTTCTGTGGTTTCCCTCTGTCCATTATCCATATTGAACACATTTACCCCTTCCATAAATGGCTCTCTAGGATTTTTTAGGGGGGGGGTGTTTTGTTTCATTTCATTTCATTTCATTTTCCTTGTGGAGTATGCATCTTGTCCTCCAAATGGGTTGCTAAGTTTCTGGAAGGCAGGACTCATATCTCATAGATGGAAACTTAAGCACAGGCTAAACCTGTCCACTGCCATGATCTCTAGTAAGATGTAACTGTGTAATTTTCCTGTTACCAGGTCATGAGAATTCAGAAGGAAGAGCCAAGATGTTCCCTTCTTGGTGGCTGGGAAGCAGGGGGAGAAAGGAAATGGTCAGGGTCCCAGCATCCTCGTTAAGGTCACAATAACTTGCTCTCCATAGCACCCCCTTCAAAGGATTCCACCCCTACCCCTCAACAGTACCACACTGCTAGTGACCTAGTCTTCAGGGAACATTTAGGATCCATAAGGACAAGTTTCAGCCCTGAAGCTGCCTTAAGGGGAAGGAAAGGACACATACACATACACAGTTAGCAGAACACATACACAGAGAGAGAGACAAAGGCAGAGACAGAGAGACAGACAGAGAGAGATGTATGAAGGGAATAATAAATGCCAGGTCTCAATCATTTCCTATTCAGAAGAATATTTTTGAATTTATCATAGAAGCTTCATAACATACATACATTTGACTTTAGGGAACTTGGGAGAAGACAAGTTCATCTGAAGGGAGACTCACTCTAGTAAGACTTAGTGTCAAACTGCCTAGTTTCAAGTCCCTGTGATACCATTTACTGACTAGAGGACCTTGGTCCAATTATTTCAGCCCTCAGTATCCCCCTCTGCAATGCAGATGACAGTCAGAGCACCTAACTCAAAGGGTGGTTTTGAGAATTTAATGAGTTGGTATTCACGGAGCACTTAGCACAGCTAATAGTAAGTGCTATTGTTATTATTCTTTAGAGAGGTTGAAAGTGGATTTCAATGAGAGCCCTCTTCATGCTGCAGACTAAGAAAACAAAAATGGATTCAGCGTAGAAGTTATAAGGTCAAACCCCAGGCTCCGTTTTTTTTAGAAACCAGCTTTCTCCTTTTGGACAATGCTAGGCAGGCTCCCTCCAGAATGTACAGCAAATGGGATTTATCTATTTATGAAGCACATCCAGAAAGACCAGTAAATCCTTAAAAACACCTGTCAAATCAAATCTAACCAAAGACCCTATGATGTATTTAAATATGTCCACAGAGCTGAGGTGGTCCTGCCTTTAAGAGATGAGACCTAATTCCCTTACTCTAGGTACTGGCCCGACTCAAAGAGTGTTTCTAATGAACAGAATAAAGCAGAGGTGATGGTAGGCAAGTTAGGGAATGCATTATAAAAGGCACTGTGGTATTCTTGCTCTTTTCCTCAGTAAAGTTTCTCCAAAGTAACAGAACTAATAGAGCCCACCTGTGGGTATATGTTTGTATGGTGTGGGGAGGGAGGCAAAATACCTTGGAAGAACAACTTTCCTCCCACAGAAGTTTCCATCCATGCTGGATTGGTTTCATTGCTATAGGCTGTTTTAAGGCAGCATATCACTGTGGTGGCATAGAGACATGGAGCTTCTCACCTCACCCCATGGCTGCTAGGAAATCAAGAAACAGAAGAAGCCAGGGACAAGATAAATGTTTCAAAGTCACACCTACTCCAATGACCTACTGCCTCTAGTCAGGCCCCACTTCTGACAGTTTGTTCAACTATGGATCCATCAGTGACTCATCCATTGATGAAGTTGAAACCATGATCCAATCATTTCTCACAGTCCATCCATTGGCAACTAAGCCTTCAATACATGAGTCATTATCATATATATTATATAATATATGAGTATAAATCATATATGTATGCTTTATGTATGTCTGATGGGCAGGGGGATTGGTGCACATAATTACTGAAGCTGACAGGCTTTGCAGTAAAGGTGTTTACGAGCTGGAGAGCCAGAGAAGTCAGAGTGTGGCTTAGTTCAAAAAGCCAAAAGCATAAAAATGAGAGGCCAGCATAAAGCCAATTATTTGAGGTCAAAAGCCTGAGACCCTCTGAGGGCCACAGGTGCAAAGCCCAGACTCCAAGGTCAAAGAACCTAGAGGCTGACATCCAAGGACAACAGCAAGAGAATCCCATTCTGCTCCTGAAAGAGCAAGAGAGACAAATGGTCCCCCCTCTGTCCTCTTTCTTGTCCATCCTGTCCCCAGGCAATTGGATGGTATCACATCCACTTAGGAGAAATCTTCCCTCTTCAGTTCATTGACTCACACAGCACTCTTCTTCAGACCATCCTCTTCAGAGACAGTGCTTCACCAGTCACCTGGGCATTCCTCAGGTCAGTAGGCTGACACCCAAAAGGAACCATCACAATCACTTTGGAAAAGTGGGTGCTACATCCAAAGGACATTCAGGAAATCTCTAGAGAGGCTCATGTCATGAGAAACTGAAATCTCCTGTCAACAGGCACAGGGTATGACATCTTGGATGCAGGTCAAGCCATCACGTGACTGAAGCCCCAGCAATATCAGACTACCTATCAAGAGAGACCCTGAGCCACAAACCCTCCATAAGAATAATCTGGAAACTGATGAGATCAGGAAGAGTCCTTATAGCAAATCATTTCTTTGAGCTAATTTGTTATGTATCAACAGGAAGCAAAAAAGTGCTGTTTTGTTACGATGTCAATCAGTCCTTTTCAAGAAACTTCTTAAAACTTAGTTGTTTGTTGTTGTTGTTGTTCGATTTTTATTTATTTACTTATTTATATATTTATTGGTGTGGGTGCCAGTAGGAAGCCTTGGATTCTGAGCCTGAGTGCTATCCCTTAGCTTTTCAAATCAAAGCTAGTGTTCTACCACTTGAGCTACCATTCTTCTTCTAGCTTATTGCTGGTTAACTGGAGATAAGAATCTCACAGACTTGTCTGAGCTGGTTTGAGAACCTAATCCTCAACTCTCAGCCCCCTGAGTAGCTAGCATCATATGTGCCTGATTCTAGATACATAGCTAGTGAGATTGAATATAGAAGAGTTTGTTGAGAGATTTTCAACCTCTCTTTACTACCTGTGCCTCCATCTTTGAGGGTGCCCAAAGGCTTCAGACATGTTCCCAATGAACGTAAAACTAATTTCCTAACCTAACAGTGCTTAGTTGTCATTCTCTAGCGATGATTAGCACATATAAATGCACAAACTTATGCAGAGCTAAAGTTCACACATGCTGCATTAAGTAATTACTAATAGGTAGTTAATTAATAATTGATGTGCCAGGTCCTCATCTTGACAAAGACAAAAAGATATAATCACTGTCCTCCGGAACCTGCACCATAATCACTGTAACACAGTTACTTAGGGATGAGAAGGCAAAGCAGTCCCCCCAAGATAGTGGGGGACTGGGAGTGGAGGAAGGGAGAGAATGAGGAGACTGAATGAGCATTTAAGAAGAGAGCATGTTTCCATTGGGACCTAAATCTGACTTTTGGAAAGGATTTTTTTGAAGCAACTTGAGGATGGTTACCCTTACAATGGAAAAACCAGAAGCATGTTCAAGAAGTGATATACTCTACCTGATGAATGTAATTGTAATACTTCTGTACATCACCCCAACAATTAAAAGAAGAAAAAGAAAACCAGAAGAAAAGTGAATGTGGCATTTCTGACCTGCAGTCTTATACAATGCCTTGTGGACAGTTCAAGTGCAACAAAACCCACCAAATAATAACCACCATCCAGCCACACCAGCCCTATACACCTTCTTGGTGCCTGTGAAAAGTGGGGGGAAAGTGTTCTTTGACAGGTGAGGTGGTAGCTGGCATTTCTTTCCCTTGGCTTGCTTTGTTCCTTGTCTGTCTGAAAGGATTCCAGTATGGCCTTGGACTCAGAAAGCAGCACCCGCAGCAGGTGGGATTCTATATCACTAAAAGCCTTTAGAGTGTTTATTCACCTGCCAGATTTATTTATCAGGTATGGGATTAGAAGGCTATCCCCACAGGATCTGTAGAGATTAGTATGCCTTTTCAACAAATTCGTACACTAATCAGGTCTTGGTTTTCATACACTAGCACAATGATTCTTGTTCCCATTTACTGGCATTTGTGATACAGAACAAGTACACATGGCAACACACAAAGCAGCTGAAATGTGGACATCTGTCTATCAATCTGAAGAGCAGCTGTCACAGGTGAAAAGTCCACAAGCGTATTTTAATTCTATATGATAGTTGATCCTTTGCAAATGAACATAGTCAAGAGATTTACTGAATCTCAGATATCTTAACAAGAACGGAAAATTTCTTTTACTCTGGGCTGTGTATGTCTGGAGACAATCATCAGGAGACAATCATCAGAGGACTTTTAAAAGAAACTTTTTTAAGTCTATGCTGGGTCTAAGTAAATGTGTTTATTAAGAGTCTCCTGCATCGGAGTTTAAAGATGCATCTGAATCTATATCTTTCTCCTGAAGGACAAACAAGGGCAAGGACAGGGAGCACCAGTAAATTCTTAGATGGCTGCTATCTTTGTGGCTATAGCAAGACCAGTGCATCCAGACAGAGAGTTGGAAAAGTCATCCTTCATCTGGCCCCATTATGCAGAACATCTGGATGTTATATAATAAGTCATTTGGGGTTGTTTTCTTGTTTTGTTTTTTAAATACAATAATAATCCTGACAATTTTAAATCTGGGTTTTGAATTCTACATTTCATGTACTTTCTGAAAGGTCTTCATGAAGACTAGTCTTGATTATTCTTTTCCATGGAGAACCATGCAGCATGGCTTAGGGAAGAAACCACAGAACTAGAACTGACAATTGCAAAGGCCATCCCTGGCCCTTGCTCCAATTCATCTCCTGTCACTTCATGGTAAACAAAGGGCTTGGCAATCAGGAAAACGGAGACATGCTAACATTTGGAGGCACCAATGACCTAGGCTTCAGGGGAGAAAAAGTTCTGCACAGGGGCTGGGCTGGGTAAATCAAGGTAAATTACTATAACAATTTCTTCTTGGTTTTAGACCTTACTTTTTTTTTTTTTTTCCAGAATACCTTGAAACAGGACAATGAACTCGAAAGTGCTCTCAGGGGACAGCTGATCACAAGGTCACCAAGTTCTTGGGAGAAGTTTGTCCCTCACTAAGTCACCCGTTCTTCCCATGGGCCCCCAACCCCTAGATATTCTCCGTGCTGCTTCCTGGTGGCTTCTACAGTTCCCTTGGCAAGGAGCATGGAATAAATGCGCCCTGAGGAGTTCATCCCTATAACCCAGCCAGGCTGAGATTGGGAGGACCAAGGTTCAAGGCCAACCTGTAAAGTCCTCCAGGTGGTCCTCTGGAGTTCCCCTCACTTCCCAACAAAACCCCAGAGATGGCCTACTGCCTGCCTGGGGGTGGGAAATGGGAGCTTCTGAAGGCAGTGTTGGTTCCCTGTTTGAGTCTCAGCAGATGCTCCAGTACCAGAGGACACGGGAGCCCTTTCTAGAATCCTGCTGGGAGTGGATGACCCCCAGATTGAAGTAGAGAAGGAGCACCGTGGAGAGTTACCTGGAGAGAGCCCTGTGAAGGATATGGGGGAGATAGGGAACGGAATTTGCCCGCATGGTGGGCACTGGGGAACCGGGGTGTGTTTCCTCTTTCCTGCTCCGCCTGTGGGTCATGCAGCACCAGTTCCTGGCCTCCTGCACATCTTTCTTTTCCAGTGTCTGGGGAACAAGTACCTGGGGGACTGGAGGCTAGACAGCAGTGAGGACCAGAGGAACAGCCACTGTCCGAGGAGAAAAAACAAAACAAAGTAAAGGTGGGGGGGGGGGGCAATACATCCAGGCAGCAGCAAGAAAAGGAGAGTCTCGGATGGCTGGCACTAAATGAGGACGCCTGGCGCCCGCGGCGGGGTCAAATGAGGTCAGACAAGCTTATCGCCTGAGTCCCGGGAATTAAGGGCATCCCCAGGACAGCTGCCGAGCTGGAGGCTCCGTGTGCCCTCGCCTGGCTAAGCTGGTCAGGATCCCAGCAGATGGGGGGCCGGGGGGAGGGGGAGGAGGGGGAGGAAGGGAGGGGAGTTGTGTCTTCCACCCATGGCAAGGGGAGCTGGGTTGAGCGCAAAGCCCAGAAGAGAGACAAAGAGCAACTGTCAGCGTGTTGGCGTGTCTCTTTAAGAATCCCTTCTTCACGTTCAGTCCCCAAAGCCACAACACTGAACGACACGCACTCGTGGAGACGTCCACACGCTCGCCTCCGCTCCAGCCCCTGCCCCGCGCCCCCCATGCACACGCACACGTCCAGCCGGGACGCTCCGGGTTCCCCACGGACCAGGAAAACCGTGGAATGCAAATGGCCCGGAGGCAACTCGAGCCCGGGCTGGGGCGCGGGGTGGGGAGGGCCGGGAACTGGGGTGCATTCGCATGCATGAAAACTTTTGCAGGGACGCGATGCGCCCAGCCTCCTCGGCGGCGCCCCCCAACCCCCCGCCCTCCGCGCCGGCGACCGGACGCGCAGCCCGGCACTGCCACCTAGTGGGCATCGGCAGCATCGCCGCGCGCGCTCCGGGAGGGCGGGGCGCAGGGTGGTGGTGGGGGGGGGGGGGAGGAGACAGAGTGGGCGGGGCCGGCAGCCGAGGATCGGGCGGGTGCCGGGCAGCGCACGTCCGCAGGAACGCGTGGGGCCGGCGAGAGCCGGCGGGGGCGGGGCGCGCCGACGCCGGTCACGTGGGTTAGCAACAGGCAGCAGCCAATGAGAGCGCGAGTCAGGTGGTGTGCGTGCGCTCCCGCCCGCTGGGCGAGGCGGCGGAGCCGTGCGGGGCTGCCGGGGTCCGGTGGAGCCCGTGGGAGGCGCTCCCGCCTGGGTGCTCTTCCCCGAAGGACTCGAGCCCTCGGCCGCCGAGCGGGCGCGCCCCGGTTTTCAGTGCCCGTGTCTCCCTCCCCTGCCCCGCAGTTGAGACCCAGGGGCGGGGCCGCGGGAGGCGGGGCGGGCGGCGGGGGCGCGGGGAGGGGGGGGGAGCCGGGCCCCCCGGAGCCCGCTGCGTGGCTCCCCCGCTGCAGGCACTTGTTGCTTTGCTAAAGCCTGGGGACTGAGACCAGTCACTAGGACGGAACAAAAGGAATAAGGAAGGTCTGGGGTGTGCGGGGGAGGGGAGGGGGCGGCAGACAGCGCTGGCCGCCTGCTCCCCTGGCACCCCGATCTCACCAGATCCCAAGACCCAGACTGAGCCGAGCCAGCAATTGGGCCCGAAAGAAAGAAAAAAGTCAGCGTCGGGGGCCTTTCACTGTTTTTCCATGGGGCGCGGGGTGGGGAGCCACCGCCTAAAGCGCAGAGAGGGCTTTTCCAGTGTGGACGCACACCGCCCCCCCCCCCCCCCCCCCCGGGAACGCACAGACCTCAGCACCCAGTGTCAGAGGCGTCACAGTGAAACCGAGACCCGCAGGCAGGCTTGGTTCCCATGAAGTTCCCTCCCTTCTGGTTTCCCGGCCCTGAGTGGGTACTTCTCATTCTGGTCAGTGGGACCCCCTCTCCCTGATTCGCCAGTGTTCCCTCCCTTTTTGTCTTCTCCCTGGGAAACAAATACAGAGAAGAGATGGCCTCGGGAGGGCCTCTAAGCCATCCTCCCCACCCCCAGCCGACATAAACCATGGTGAGGCGGGGGTGTTAGGCCCTGCAGGGTCTCACCATCCTGTTCCTAGGATTGGAACCACCTTGTCCTCCATCCCAGGTTTTGCTTCTGCTGAAGGACATTTGGGAGTCAGGGTGCCTCCAAGGGTGGTTGAACATTGGTCAAGTGGCTGGTGGGCATGCCCTATTTGTTCATGGCGACCTTTCCTCCCTCAGGAATGGGGGACCAGTGTGCTAATGGACACCCCGGAAGTCTGCTGGGTTGCTTTGAGAACTCAGGCAGTACACTCTTGAGTCATCAGCCAACTGTGTGCAGAGTTCCTACGGTGATTTGGAAAGCAGGTCTTTGGGCCTAGCAGGTGTTGATATTTCTTCAAGTTCGTTAAGGGATAAGGATGGGGCTGTTCAGTTACATTGAGTCTCTGCTTCCTTCCATGAAGGGGCATGGCACTGCAGCCAGAAATTTAGCAGAATCAAGCAGAGCCATGGAGTGAGAAAAGGAGAATGGCTCACCTTTGATTCCATAGCTCAGAAGGCTATGACCTCCCACCCTGCTTAAGAGCCTGCCCCCCCCCCCCACTACCCACCCAACTCCTGCCTCTTAGTCTTTCATTTTGCCCTGGGGCTAAGCATTAGGGGTTAGGACCCTAAACATATTTAATACTATCAAATAAAAAGATGTGGAGAGAGTAAAAGGGTAGACATACATATGTGTGTGTGTGTGTGTATGTGTATGTATGTATATATGTATGTATGTATGTATACCTGGTTCCAGCCCTAACTCTGTCATAACTTCCTTCAAACGTTTACAATCACTGCATTTACTTGTATTTCTTCCACCCAGAGAGGAATAAAATTCTTGCCTGGCAACTCCCCAAGGTCAAGGATCTAAATTTCAGGATTTTTTTTTCCATCTGTAAATTGAGAGATTTGAACTAATAATTTTCTTTTTCTTCAGGATCAGATTTTCCCTTTTAAAAATAAAATTTAACACAAACGTCCTACATATATAAAGATACACAAGATTCCTTTAAAGGCTCGCAGGGAGAAAGTTCTACACCCTATACACTAGCTCTTTCCCCCTTCAGAGGCCTTTGAGTCACTGTGGGATCTTGATGTCCCACAGAACACAGTTTGAAACTGTGTCAGATGATTGTTTTAAAGTACCTTCCATTTTTAAAATCCCCTAAGCCGTGATTTCCAAATACAGAGATTTTTTTCTTTTCTCTGTGAGTTTGAATTCCTTGTTTTCTTTCTTTATATTTTAGTAGGTTGCAGGAGACAGTTGCCAGCTTTACGAAAACCAAACTACGCTTCATTACTCACTGCCTATTTGTAAAAACAATCTCCCTGCCAGAGAATAAAATTAGATTTTGATGGAACATAGTGTGGTATAATGAGGAAAACACTACACTGGGGATGCCTTAACTAGCTCTACAACCTTGATCAAGTTAAACAGCCAGACTAACCTGTCTAAAATCGAGAAAACAAGGCAGTGGTGTCATTTAGCAATCCTAAACATGCTTATAATCACTCCTGGGTCCAAGGCCCTCTTGCATTTGCTTGGGTTAAGTAACTCTTCTTTCCACTTGCCTACAGGTCTCTAATCACCCTCTCTAATAGGTATATACCCAAGCATGTTTAGAGAAAAGGAGGACAAGGAGACAAATTGGGTTGTAAATGACACCACCAGAACATCAAACTAGAAACAACAACTGAATGGTGTTTACACAGGTGGCTTGGGCCCACAGCAGACCTTGACCTCAAACTCACCAAGCCAGAGCCTCCAGCCCTGCCCATCTTCTTTCTTCCAGACTTCTGCTAGACATTAACTGCAGTGAGCTTGTTCCCCAGAGCAAACCAAGAAAACCCAACAAAACCCCAGAGTTTGGAGAATATTCAAAAGAAGCAATCCGGGTAAAAGGCCCAGGGGCTGGATCAGATGAAGTGACCCCACAGGGGATAGTGTGATTCATTGTCTCAGAGCCAGCACATCCTGTGGGCCGGGAGAAGCTTTAGAGGTGTACATAAGAACAACAGCTCTGGTCATGGCTGTGACTTGGTTATAAGTTAACTTTATGGGTCACTGAGTGTCTGAAAACAGACTATAAAAAGAAGAAAGGGTGACCCAAGAGTTTTGTGTTAGAAAATGGCTGTGACCAGTTGCTTCTGGAAGGGAGATGTATTGACTGCAATAAAACTTCATAGGTTCAGCACAGTGTGTGGAGGCAGGAATCGGAAGTAAACTTTGGACCTGAGTAATTGGTCGGAAGTGGTGTTTAAGAGCAGAATCAGAGGGGGACTTTATTTCAGGTGGTAAAGGCTGTGGTATCCAACTGATTCACATTATCTTATGCCCTCTAATCCCAAGAGACTATTTGCCATGACATCTTCCAGGTGAGACCTGAGAACATATGCAAATGAGAATTTGGCTTTCCCCTTTCTTGCTTTCATATTTTTTAAATTTTTACTCAGAAAAGTATTTAAAGTAAAAATAAAATGACAGCTATTGAGCCTGGTTCCCCTAAGCTGCTTGTTGTTGAGGGAGGGAGGGCAAGGAATTACATAAATGTTAACTTTTATTCAATGATCCTCTCTGACTTTAGCCAAAAATTACTTACTAAACATATAAATGCATAATCTAGTACTGCAGACGTGTAGGCAAGAAATGTGAATCAAGAATCATCTAAAAATGCTTTGGAAAATACACAGCACTTTTTACTTAATTGTTATTTACGATTGGGTCAAGGGGCAATATGGCAAGTTTCATTTAGAGTATGGATAGCTAGGTATCACAGAACATGGCTATAAATACTAGAATTTGGGATACTGAGACAGAAGGATTGTGAGGTTAAGGTAAGCCTAGCCTACATAGTAAGAATCTGTCACAAAAGTGACAACCTTTTAAAAAAAAAAGAAAGGAAAAGGAAAAGTGTGATGTAGGAAAGTGACAAACAACTTCAAGAGATCAGGAAGCTAATCTTAACTCTCATTACTCTCATTATCCATAGGCATGTGACAATGGGGCATATCATCTCACCTACAAAAGCTCTGGAATATCTCTCAGGGAAGTTGAATGAGATCATATTCCTTTTCACAAGGATTAACAATGATCATGACCATTCAGTAAGACAAGCATTTCTCATCCTTTATCAGTTATTCCTCGTGACCATCCTGTGGTATGCATGTTATTATCCTCTTCCCCAGTTTCAGATAATTCAATTGGGTCTGGAGAGCTTTTGGAACTTGTCCAAAGTCATGCAGTGAGCAAATAGCAGAGCTGACACTGAAGTTAGTTTTTCCTCACCCTCCATGCTGCACTTTAATATTTCAGAGCGATAACCCAGAAGAAAAAAGCAACCTGATTTTTCTCTTGTACTGGCTGAGTACCTGAAAGGATTCGGTCTGGAAGGACTTTTGATTCCAGATCTTAAAATATATCTATACACATAATGAGATACTTTGGGGATGGGGACCTAGTTCTGAACCTGAAATCCATGTATGTTTCATATGTACTTTATAATCATAAGGTAAAGGTCATTTTATAGAATATTTTTAGCATGCCAATACTGTGACTCTTCACATAATCAGCTATCATATCATGTTGGTGCTCAAAAGTTGTGGGTTTGCACTTCTGGTTTAGGAATGTTGAATTTGGGGCTGAAGGCTGAGGTGGTATATGCAGGTAGGGAGGGCTTGAGAACTCAGGGCTTGGGAGCTATCCTTGAGCTTTTTCTCTCACAACTAGTGCTCTGACACTTCTGGCTCTTTGGTGATTAATTGCAGATAAGAGTCTCATGGACTTTCCTGCTTTGGCTGGCTTTGAGTTTTAATCCTCAGAAGTTCCGCCTCCTGAGTAGCTAGGCTGACAGGTGTGAGCCACTGGCACCTGACAGCCATGCTCAATATTTGTCATATTTTCACCTGAACTACATCAAAGATATTCTCTAAGCTTCTTGGGATTCTCCTATGAGAGTTTGCTGAGGCACACTTAAGGAGATGGGAGGCAGTGTGGTTGCAGGTCTGAGGGTAGAGGAAGACACTGTCCTTCATTATGTATAAGGGAATGGTATTCAGGAAACAGGTAAATAGGAGAGACAAGGCAGAGACAACTAAATAATGTTCCCTGCTAGTGACCCCTTCTTTCTCTTCCTCTCACTGACCTCTTGGATAAGCCCAGCTCTAAATGTCCTGATAGCTGCTCAATCAATAATATTGGTATCCTTGTAATGAAATGCTTGAAAAGCAGCTTCATGGAGGAAGAATTTATTTTGATTTATAGTTTCAGAGGCTTTAATCCATGGTCAGTTGGATCAATTGCTTTTAGGACGATGGTAAGATGGGACATTGTGGTAGAAGGGCGTGGTGGAGAGCTGCTTACCTCATGGTGGCCAGGAAGCAGAGAAGCAAAGACAAGAGTGTCCATGACAAGATGTTCAAAAACAGACCTCCTGCTCCACCTCCCACTATCTCTCAATAATGCCATCAAACTATAACTCCATCAGCAGGTTAACCCATCACTTAGGTTAGAGTCCTCCTGATCTCAGTCAATACTAGATACACCAGTTGGGATGAGGCCTTCAATACATGAGCCCTTTCAGAAGACACTTCATGTCCAAACTATACTATTCCTCCTTCTTAGGAAACTGGGATGTCCAGAACACAGACAAGGTTTCCCATTCCTGAAGTCACTTCTCCTGCACAGACATCTGAAAAGTGGCCATCTGCTCCTCCATTTGAAATGCCACTGAAAAGCCCTACGCTAAGTAACCATAGCTTAAGAGTTTCTGGAGTTACACTACCTCACTGATGCAAGGTATTGCCTCCATAGATCCTGGGGAGGTATTTTGCTTTCCACAAAATTATAAAAAATAAAACAAAGAGAAAAGAATACCAATTGATCTTGAAAAGGACAGGTGATCCAAAGATGTTGTGTATATAGTCTCTGCTCTTGGAAACAAATGGCTGTTTTGTGGTTTCTTTCTCTTAGGATAGCTTTAGTTAGGTCAGTTATCCCAAGAACAGAAAAAAAAGGTACATGTAAGATAAGTATAATTGAAAATATATATATACATATAACTTATTTATTTACAGATGGGGTATGGGGTGTGTGTGTGTGTGTGTGTGCATGTGTGTGTGCATGTGTACTTAATGGATAAAATAGAGAACAATAAAGAAATGCCAACTTCAGGAAATTTCGTATTTTGTTTCAAAAATACTAGGGTTGTCAGAAATAATAAAAAATCATTTTTTCTGTGACCAAGAAAGAGAATGCAGTTATGCACATTATCAAGATGAACAGTAAAGGAGTTAATTCTCCATTATTTGTTTATATTAAATTATCTTGAATGTGCACTCTAGATATAAATTACACTTCCTCCAATAAATTCAGTTTTGCACATACAAATGTATTTCTCTTCCAATCTATTTTTACTTGCGTGAAAATTGCCCCACATTTTACTGACCACATATGTATTCTGCCAACCCCCTTCTCAGCTCCCTGGAGAGATAATCACCATTTGGCGAATCTCTTTTGAGGAATGAGCGAATATTCCAGTGTAAGAAGGCAGATTGGGACCTGAAACACCACGAACTAATTCTCACTCTGTCCCTTAAACCAAATGTGAATTTACAAAGGACTTCACCTCTCTAGTTCTTTTTGAAGGAAAGGAGAAAATTTAGATGGTAACTTTCAAAGATTTCTTCTAGCTCTAAAATTCCTGTTAGAGCAATACAGGGAGAAAGCTCAGGGATTCCTGGCTTCATAAGAACAGATATCCTGCGATATCACATAAGTGTTGAGGACTGGAAACTGATCCAGACACCTGATAAACAAATACATAATTAAGAGCCATGGCCAAAGACTGCCACGCTTCCCCAGGATATGCCCTGATGAGTTTCAGGTTAAAGGAAACACTTTTTGTTTTTTCCTAGAACATAGAGAAACAAAACCAACTATCTTTGCAGCATGACAATGAGTAGACACATTCTTGCCCTCTGATCTGGCCAAATACGTTTTCATCAAAACAGATTCGCATATGAATTTGTGTATATATTTTCATATGTTTCTGTGTATAAACATAAGTCCCTATGTGTCTTTACATATGGGTCATTATGTATAAAAGTCTGTGTGTGTGTGTGTGTGTGTGTGTGTGTGTGTGTGTGTGTGTGTGTGTGTGTGTGTGTTGAGGGCTGTGCATATAAATCAGTACATTCATTGTCTGTCTGTGTTGGGGTCAAGGAGACATGCAGAGCCATGGTGGTAAGGACACAGAATGGAGATGATACTCTGAGCAGAGGATGGCTTTCAATTACTTCTAAAATGCTGGACAATTTCCATCTGAATGTTGTTCCTTACCCTACACTCCCTGCCTGACACCCCACTCCCCCATGAGGGGAGACTTCAGCAGGGGTGAGCAGTGAGTGCCATTCCACAGCTTCTTTTGGTAGCTATCGTCGCTGCCACTCTCCCTTGAGATGGTTGCACAAGCTAAGGCCTACTGCCTTCACCTGAGAGAATAATGCCACTCACTGCAAAGGAGCTGTGGGAGCCATGGAGGGGTTAACACAGAGAAACAGTGCAGTGTAGGCATATGGAAGGTGATCATACATTCTGGTTTCTGAACATTTATTGACTGTCAGCCACATGACAAGAAAAAATAAAACAGACTAAAAAACAAAACAAAACAAAACAAAACAAAAAAATGTGTGTAGTTGGGAACCAGACAATCTTGGGTCACGACATTGTTCTGACTCTCTTTTACTTTGGCCTTGGACAAGCTATCTAACCTCTATAGACCTTAGTTCAAGGCCTCCATTCTGCATCTACTCCATTACTGACCTACATGCACAATCCCAGCCACCTTGCCCACTGTGCCAGGGATAGCTAATAGCCAGGCCAATGAATGTAGATTCAGGATCAGACAAACAACCTACAAGCAATACATCACTTCTAGTTGGCAGTTGTCTAAAGAAGCTCTCTCTACCATTTAGACATGAAGGAGGAATTTTGCAGTCTTCTTATGAGTTGACCACCATTTTGTGCTCTTGTTGGATGCCAAGTTTTCGGGTGATTTTCAAATTGATTTTCAAGAGTCTAGAAAGGCAGGGGCAACTAGACCAGCGTCACTGTGGAGCTTAGTGAACTCATTCTCATCTGAGGTCTACCATTCTCAGGCTTTCTCAGCTAAGTTAGCCCATTAAATCACTGTTGTACTTAATACAGTTTGGTAGGGCTTTCTTTTGTATGTTCCTAACTGTAATATCACCTTAGGCTATGACAGTTCTCCAATTTGAGCCAGAATTTTTATGATTGTGCCAATGACAGCAGACTAGCCTCAGTTTAGCTCAAACCTGTCATGACTGTTTTCAGGAAGCATGAAGTCCCATGGCCTTCAAAGTGTGCAGATATCGCCTGATATTTTGCAGCAAAATCACCTAAAGTGGGTTTAGGCTCTCAAGATGGGTATAAACTTACTGAGAGTTGTGTTTCCCCAGATCCACATTAAAATTTTTTTGCTCAAGGTGATAATATCCCAAGATGGAGAGTTTGAAGGTGATTAGACCATGAAACTGAGCCCTAATAAATGGAATTATTGCCCACACAAAATAAGCCTGATAGAGAACTTTTACCCCTGCCTCCATATGAAGACACAACCATAAAAAGACCATCCAAAAACTATGAAGAAGGATCCTTTCAGATTCTGAATTTTCCAGGAACCTTGATCTTAGACTTCCCAGAGTCCAAAACTATAATTAATAAATCTCTGTTGTTTATAAGTTATCTAATTTCTGATATTTTGTTATAGCAGCAGCCTGATTGCACTAAACCAGGATCATAATCTGTTTTCTAGTCAAAGCTATCCATAAAACAATGAGCACCTTGATCATTCCCTTAGCTTTTCTACTATTGTATTTGTTGGCTATTGCTGCATAACAAATCACTCCCCAAACACAGCGATTTAAAGAGCAAATACATACATCCAGAGGAAGCTTGGCTGTGTGGTTTTGGCTCAAGGTCTTTTACAAGATTGATGTCAGAATGTCAGCCAGACTAATGAACACATGAAGAAATGCTCAACATCCTCAGCCATAAAGGAAATGCAAATAAAATGAAATTGAGATTCTCTTTCACCAAAGTAAGATTAGTAATTATCAAGCAAACAAGCAGCAACAGATGTTGGTGAGGATGTGAAGAACATTCATGTATTATTTGTGAGAATGTTAGCTAGTACAACCTTTTGGAAATCGGTGTAGAGGTTCATCAACAAGCAAAAAATAGACTTCATGTGTAAGATCCTGCTCTACTACTCTTGGTCATACATTACAAGGACTGCAAAGCAATCTGTAAGAGAGATAACTGCATCTATGTTTATCATAGTGCTATTCATCATAGCCCAAGTATGAAATAAGCCCAAGTATTCCACAACCAAAAACTGGATAAAGAAAATGTAGTGCGTGCACATGCACGCATGTGCGCGCACACACACACACACACACACACACACACACACACACACACACACATTTACAATGGAGTATTTTTATCCGGCCATAAAGAAGAATGATGTCCTTCACAGGGAAATTAATGGAGCTAAAGATCTTTATATTGAGAAAAACAAGCCAAGCTCAAAAGGCAAAACATTCTATTTTTACTTGCTCATTGGTGGAACCTAAATCTAATGTGATGATGATGATGATGATGATGATGATGATGATGATGATGATACATGATTATAAAAGGAGAAGTAGGAGGGAGGACTAGTAAAAGGAAAGAAGAAGAGATAGTAGTGGAGAGACCGAGAGTTTGGCCTAGTGGTAGAGTTCTTGCCTAGCAAGCATGAAGACCCGGGTTTGATTTCTCAATACCATATACATAGGAAAAGCTGGTATGGTGATGTGGCTCAAGGGGCAGAGCTCTAATCTTCAGAAAGCCCAAGGACAGTGGTCAGGCCCTGAGTACAAGCCCCAAGACTGAGAAAAAGAAAGAAATAGTAATGGAGAGTAAAGAGGCTTAAAGCATCTATATGTATATGTATGAAGGTAGTTCAATTGAAACCCACCAAACACTGTTTCAATGTGGGAGAAGAGCCAGGTGCAGTAGCTCCAGCCTGTAATGCTAGCTAATGGAGATGCTGAAATCTGAGGATCATGCTTTAGAAGCCAGCTGGGGCAGGAAAGTCCATGAGACTCTTATTTCCAATAAACTAATCAGAAGAAGCCAGAAGTGATTCTGGGGCTCAAGCAGTAGAGTGCTACCCTTAGCACAAAGAGGCTCAGGAGCAGTGCCCAGGCTCTGAGTTCAAGCCCCAGGACTGGTTTTAAAAAAAAAGTGGGAAGAAAACTAGGTTAATAGAAGGGTTAACTTTTTCAAAATATACAGAATACAGATATGCAACTTTCACAACTACTTTGTACCAATAATGATTTCCAAAAATAAAAGTAGGCGCACAATATTTAATAATGTAACGTATATGCATATATCATAAGTACACATATGTGTCTCAACTAGAGTTGAGAAGTTTATCTTCAAGTCCACCCAGATAGTTCTAAGTACAACTCATTTCCTTAGTCTGCAAGTGAATGAGAGAATGAGTGAACTAGAGGAAGAGGGTAAGAGAGAGAGAGAAGCCACACTTCTTCATAACTTCGTCTTAAAAATAACCAACATTGGGGCCGGGAGTTTGGCCTAGTGGTAGGGTGCTTGCCTAGCATGCACGAAGACCCGGGTTCAATTCCTTGGTACCACGTGCATAAGAAAAAAAACCCCAAAACGCTGGAAGTGGTGCTGAGGCTCAGGGGGTAGAGCTCTAGCCTTGAGAAAGTCCAAGGACAGGACTCAGGCCCTGAGCTCAAGCCCAGGACTGGCAAAAAAAAAAAATAATAATAACCGACATCTCCTGCCATTTTCTGTCTGGCACCTAGACCAACTCTTGGTTGTAAGACACTAGCAACCACACAGCTATGGGTCATTTTATTCCTCATTCTCCTGGTCTCCTAGCTGCTTTTGCATTCCATTCTCTCTCTTCTTCATTCATCTCCCCCCCCCCAAAAAAAAAGGACCAAGAAAAAGGCTGGATAAGCGGGACTGCATTAAACTGCAGAGCTTCTGTATGGCAAAGGACATAGCTAGTAAGTTAATTAGGAAGCCTACAGAGTGGGAGAAGATCTTCACCAACCATACAACAGACAAAGACCTCATATCTAAAATATATCAACAGCTCAAAAAATTGAATCAATCCAAAACTAATTTCCAAAGTAACAACCATCCCATTAAAAGATGGGCCAAAGACTTAAAGAGAGTCTTCTCTGAAGAAGAAACAAAAATGGCCTATAGAAACATGAAGAAATGCTCATAAAAGAAATGCAAATCAAAACAACTCTAAGATTCCACCTCACTCCAGTTAGAATGGCCAGGATCAAGAAAACTAATAACAACAGATGCTCGAGGGGATGTGGCCAGGAGGGATCACTACTACACTGTTGGTGGGAGTGCAAACTTGTTCAACCACTATGGAAAGCAGTATGGCAGTTCCTCAAAAGACTAAACATAGAGCTCCCCTCTGACCCAGCAATTCCACTACTTGGCATTTACCCAACTTTCCAGAAACAAGGACATACTAAATCCACCAGCACAACAATGTTCATTGCAGCGCTATTTACCGTAGCAAAGATATGGAACCAACCTAGATGTCCCTCAGTTGATGAATGGATCAATAAGATGTGGTATTTGTACACAATGGAATTCTATGCTGCCGTCAGAAAGAATGACATTGCCCCATTTGTAAGGAAATGGAAAGACTTAGAAAAAATCATGTTAAGTGAAGTAAGCCAGACTCAAAGGAACATAGGCTCAATGGTTTCCCTCATTTGTCATAATCAGTAGAAACCTTGGGCTCTCCTAGAAGAAATTTGCAATAGAGCAAAACCTTGATACATAAGGCCATATAGTATGACGCTAAATGAAAGGATCTCTAGGATATAGAAACAAAAGCCATATAATGAATGACTGTTGTCCTTAAGGTACTATGTTATCTCTCATCTCTTTTGCTGTCCCTTGGTTATCTCATATTGTTACAGTACCTCACTTTGTTACCTTAAATATCTGGATATATTTGTATTTGGTTATTTGAAATTGGATAGGGAATGGGGGAAAACAAGATGAGTGGTGGGGGTGGGGGGGAAGGAAATGGGGACCAAGACATGAGAAAGGGTATCAATGTATGTGAATTAATGCACCATCTATCTGGCAAATATCACGTAACCCTTCTATTAATTACAATAAAAAATATATGAAAAAAGAAAGAAAAAAAGCCAAGCGAAAAAAAAAAACCAACAGTGAATTCTCCCCTTTAATCCTTATCTTTTACCCAAGCGTGAAAGATTTCATCCGCCCAGAGTAGACGTTGACAAAAACAGTTCTCTCTCCAAGAGAAATCAGTAGCAAATCTTGTACAAATGGATTTTTGTCTGTCTTGCTACTATAAATGTATTTAGTTAGCTATTTATCTTCTCTTGATAATAAAAGGAAAGCCTTTTTTGAAAGCTAGAAAGCAATTGACCATTCCTGAAATTCTTCTCCCCATACTCCCCCATTCACCACCCAAGATCACAGTGGCTTTTTCCTGTGGGAATTAGTTCTTCCTCGGAAGCCTGTGAGTTGCCAAGCCTCTGTGTACTTGCCCCTCTACCTCCTCGTTTCCCATGCTTCATTTTATCCAGTTCATGAAAGGCATCATGAGCCTCATGCAAACTAAATGCAGGGAGAAATTGTTTTTCTCAGGTAGTGCTAGCAGAGGGAAATGACTTGCACAAAGAAGAGGAAAGAAACACCACAGTAGATCTTCAAACCAGAATTGAATCTAAGACCTCGTTTTCACATATGCACCAATCTTGTCAATATTGCTGAGCATCTACTAGGTATCAGACACTACTATAGAAGCCAGGCATAGGATATAAAGATATTCTAGCCTGAGAAGAGAAATAAAACAATCCAAATAAAGTGTCAAGTGCTAGGTCAAGCAGAGCCCTTTTGATACACATCCCTGCTTTTCCTCATTTCCAGACCTAGACCTGTTGACACGGTAGAGTATAATTTAGGGCCTCACTTGCTTACTTAGCCTACATAGTACTGCTTGAGCTATGCTGTCAGTTGGTATTTTTGTTGGTTAATTGGAGATGGAATCTTGTAAACTTTTCTTCCTAGTCTGGCTTTGAACTGTGATCCTTCAGGTCTCAGCCTCCTGAGTAACTAGGATGACAGGCATGTGTGTCAGTGCCTGTCACCAAGGATAACTCTTTTGTGTGTGGGTCATGGGGCTTGAGCTTGGCATGCGCGCTGTCCCTGAACTCTTCAGCTCAAGGCTAGAGCTTTACCAGTTGAACCACTTCTGGTTTCCTGATGGTTAATTAGAGATAAGAGTCTCAGGTCCTTTTGTGCCCGGGCTGGCTTTGAACCTTGATCCTTAGATCTTAGCCTCCTGAGTAGCTAGGATCACAGGCGTGAGCTACTGCACCCGGCACCAAGTATAACTTTTAAACAGATGTTTCGCCAAATAAAGAATGGCACATAATATGAACCCTAAAGAGTAGTAAGAAATGAAGAAGTTTAAAAAGATATACCTTGGACCCGGAGTGGTAGAGTGCCTACCTAGCATGCACGAAGATCCGGGTTCAATTCCTCAGTACCACATACATAGAAAAAAGCCAGAAGTGGTGCTGAGGCTCAAGTGGTAGAACTCTAGCCTTGAGAAAGTCCAAGGACAGTGCTCAGGCCCTGAGCTCAAGCCCCAGACTGGCAAAAAAAAAAAAAAAAAAAAAGACATACCTTAAGTAACTCTTCATATAAAACACATTTGAATCTACCAAAGAATGTATTTTTAAAAAAAAAACTGTCATCATTCTGCATCCACAGAGTATATCTAGGAGTATCTTACAACAGAAATAACATGTTAAAAATAGAACCTAAAGGCGGGGAGTTTGGCCTAGTGGTAGAGTGCTTGCCTAACATGCTCAAAGACCCGGGTTTGATTCCTCGGTACCACATACGTAAAAAAAAAAGCCAGAAACGTTGCTAAGGCTCAAGTGGTAGAGCTCTAGCCTTGAGAAAGTCTAAGGATAGTGCTCGGCCCTGAGCTCAAGCCCAGGACCGGCAAAAAAAATAGAACCTAAAATATTTAGTGGTGGAAACAAAATAAATAACTTGTCAAGGATCTTGTCTTTCTTGGAAAATTGGAATATTCAATGGACATCCCTCATCTGAAAAATAACGTAAAACAAAACAAAAAATCACATTCTAATGAAAAATATATGAATTTTTCTTCCCTGGGAAATCCTTTTCAATCACATAGCAGAATAACAAATTCACAGGCTTTCAGAAGTTGCTGTTGCTATGTTTGAAGATGAAGAAGAGATGGGGTCTTTTTCAGAAAGGCCTCACCTTCTCACAATGTGCCACTTGCCAGGCTTTTCTTTCTGAATGTTTTTTCATCTGTCATGGGACTTGAACTGTGGACCTGGGCTCTTCAGCTCAAGGCTAGAACTCTACCACTTGAGGCACAGCGCCACTTCCGGTTTTCTGGTGGTTAATTAGAGATAAGAGTCTCACAGGCTTTCATGCCTGAGCTGGTTTTGAACTGTGATCCCCAGATTTCAGCCTCCTGAGAAGCTAGGATTACAGGTGTGAACCACAGGCTCCTAAATTCCTCTCTCAGCCTGTTTATTCAAGGTTTCTGTTGTACAGCAACCAACAGCCATCACTCTGTGAGATCTGTGCACTTATTATTTACAAGATTAAATAGTCTGATGAATCTTACCTTCCCCTGTCTGTGCACCCTACCGGCTCATACTCAGTAAGCCTCAGATCACTCACCTGGTGCCTTTCCCTTGGGGGGGGGGACCATCATCCCATACCATGTAACTTAGAAAACCTTTGATATTGACAATTGACAAAATGAGAGCTTTCCGCACGATCATTTCAGTTTTTCCTGAGTTTGCATATCTGAGTAGCCAGCCATATCCACATGCCTATGGTGTTTCATAATAACCAGAGCCCACTCTGGTGCATTTCCTTTCACAAAAGTACTGAACATAAAGGGAGTTCAGTTTGCTAGACAAGTGCCCAAGACATGTCCTTTTGTCCCTAGACACATGGCTGACTGGGACTTCCCAGAGTCCCTTAAGTGTGAGAGTTGAACTAAGCCATGAATATCTCATGCATGCATCCCCCAACTCTTCCTTCTTCCACCACAAATATGAGGGGATGGAAGAGCCACATAACAGGAGTCAGGGTCTCCAAACTATGGCCTCCCGTTCTGAGGTTCTTAGACCTTCTCTATATACTAGACTTCATTTCCTGCGTATCCAACAGGAATAGGTTAACGTTTCCCTTCTCCTCCACTTTACAATGCTTTCAATTTATTCTTTAAATAATTTTGGATAAATATATGTCCACTATATGCAAAATATGTCTACTATACATAAAACATTGGATATAACTCATGAGAGGTTTAAGAAATAAAGAAAAGAATCCACAGCATTATGATTAGGAAAGTAGATGGAATATATGCCTGTATTTAAGTTCTGGTTTTACTACTTGCTAGCTGTGTACTCTTGGACAAGTTATTTAATTTCTCCATTCCTGCATTATCTGACTTGAGTATTAAAAGTATTTGTACCCGTTCCTTGAATACTATGAAGATGAAATGAAATAATATATGTAATGTAAGTATGAAGGTATCTAAATTTATTCCCAGATAAATGAAGCAATTATTTCACCAGGGACATTTGTACAGTTACCTAGTGATGAGATTCTGCTTCTTTTTTATGACTTCCAATTGCAAAAGTCATAGTGCAATTTTTCTTAAACCATAAAAATTTTTTTGTTTTAAGTATCAGTCAATCCAGGGTACATTTTCCATATACATATATATATATATATGATATATGATTGTTACATGGGCTTTACCCAAAGAATGTCTCACCTGGGTCTTTGGTTTCATTGTTGTGTTCAATCTTCTTGATAGCTTCCATCTCCCATTTGCCAATGAGGACTCTTAGATTTCCAAGCAGGTGGTGGCTAAGTGTCAGAGCTGGGATTCAAAAGCAGATCTGTGTTTCTCCCAAGCCTGAGCTGCTAACCCTTAAAGCTAATCTCTTCCTGGCTCTGCACAGGCCCTGGTGTGTTTAAAACCCCACAATTTCACGATCTTCTAAGAACACAGCCAAGAAAGATGAGCTGTGTGGTCGAACTTGCCACTAAGTCTAGGAAATGATGGGTTTTGATGACATTAACAAGGCAGCTTCTCTCCTAAGTGGGAAGGGCCCTTGACAATGGTATTTTAATCATGGCTGTCATATTTTATGATTGTGTCTGTTTGTATTTAGTACACTTGTTATTCTGATGTTTTTGCCCTGAGGACATCCAGCTGAACACAACGGCATACATCTTCATGGGTTGCCTTTCTGCATCCATAAGTTATCTGCCCTTTTGAAATAATTTCCACTAAAACACCACGTGTTTTTTCTAATGGGAACAGACAGCTAGTGTTTTTTTTAATGCAAATGACTTCTCTCCACAATCTCCCCAGCCCAGAGGTAAATCTGCAGCCACAGTGAGGGCTCTGAGGACCAGCTGCCTCCAGAAGCAATTTAATCACAGCAGTTGGGAGCGGTGGCGTGACTTAAAGCCCCTGATCTATGTAACACATCAGGAAAAAAAAAAAAACACAGAATAGAGCGAACAGGGATGCTTCAAAGGCATTTATTATAATTGTTGTCACTCTTATCTTTAAGAAAATGGCTTCATTCGAGTAGGTTTTATGTTTGTGTACTAAACTGTAAGTAGTAAATAAAATAATAAGCACAATCTATAATAATATCATATGGTTTTGTTTTGCCTCCAGCTGCAATGTTGAGCTTTTAGAAAAAGTGAATAGTATTTCTGAACTCTACGTAATAACTCAGTCCTCAATTTAAAACCTCTTTTCCAGCACCTAACATATGATGTTCTGAGAAAGTTAGATCTAAATTTTTAATATTTATGTACATGTATGTAAGATCATGTACACATACATACAAACATATTAACTAAAATATGGTATATGCAGGGGAGGGTTCCAATGGTATAATTCTTCAATGAACTTACAGTTTAATGAAGTGATTTCCAGAAGTCTGGAACATATGTTGCTAGGAACAGAGATGAAGTCAAGAGGAAAGAACACAGATGAATGGAGAGATAAAGGATGGCAGTCCCCGTATGCAATGTACATATGTGAAAATGGAACCCCAGGTAAATTGAGAGCATGGGTGAGGTTGGTACCTTTTGTACAACTAAAGATAATTGTTTTCAAAATAAACACATAGGGGCCGGGAGTTTGGCCTAGTGGTTAAAGTGCTTGCCTAGCATGCACGAAGACCTGGGTTCGATTCCTTGGTACCATATACATAGAAAAAAATAAATAAATAAACACATAGTTTGGAGTTTCTAAGTATATACCTTGGTGTGTATCTTAGCTGCTTTCTCTGAATAAGCCAAATCTCAGGTCAATAATATAGTCGGAGTATTAAACAGAGATATGGAAATAAGACCAGCATTGAGAAGGAAAATTTGAGATCACTACCTCATGAAACTAAATGCTTTTCAATATGGATATATATATATATATATATAAATTTTCATTTATATACATTTCATTTATATATGACTTTGGAAGAAAATAATATTTTCCAAGAAGACTATTATAAGACTAATGAGATGTTTGAAAAGTGGGCCCTGTGGCAAGGGAGAGAATTCTGTATGACCTCAATAGTTATTTGGATCATAATTAATCACTGCTGTTCATCTTTAAGCAGTCATCACTGCTATGTCCCTTCCAACCACATTCCAGCCAGGGCACCCAGAGTAGTGGCCCCCTGCCTGTTAGCTGTGGGACAGCACAGCTGTCTGTGGTGGGAATGAAGGCCGCTTACCCTGGGAACCCTATTAAATCATTGGCAGACTGCTCAATGATCTGCACCCTGGGGGAGCATGGAGGTCCAGAGCCATTTTCTCAAGCATTCCACCCCAGGCCTCCCATGCATTCCATTCCATCCTTCTCCACCCAGGATGCTTCAGGGTTTTGTGTGCACTGTGACCCGGCTGTGCAGAACACAGATCTCCCAACTCACTAGCTGCTCTTCAGCACGCCTCCCCTTCACGCTGGCTGCCTCCTAAGAGTTTTCCTGGGATTCACCATTCTAAACCTTATTTCCTACACGACCCCACTCAAGTGTTTCTCAAGGAGTGGACTACAGAGTCCCCGAATCCAATCACAAGATCACATGTTGAACATGAAGATTCCCAAGCCCCACTCCATGTCTGTTGCACTGGAGGAAATCACTTAAGAAAATCATCAGTCATTTACTTTCCACCTCCCTGATTGCAATGCACTTGGATGATCCATAAGCTCTCCACTCACCGAAGCATTCATCTGCCTTCTGTCTCAGGCATCTCTTTATAGCATTTTCTTCTCAGCCATCTTGTTTTTGTCAATTTCATTGCTATTCCTCAAAAAAAGAGAAAGGAAAAGAGAGGGAGAGAAAAGAAAGACAAGAGGAGGATCCAATAACTTTGGCCATTCCCTAAATGCCTTCCTAATCTGCTTCCCATGAGCAAACTCAAGGGCATTTGAAATTCCACCCTTTCCTTCTCTCTTACTGTAAAAGCAAGGGCTTGTATCCATTAAGCAATCATTCTTGTGTCCCTCACTGTAATTTCTTCTAGACCCTCAGGCACAATGACAACCAAAATGCACATGCAGGTTTTTCTGTTGCTTTCAGGAAGCATGGGCCTTGGGCTCAGCCATCCTGGCTTCCTACCAGTAAGACAGTGCCTGCTCCTTCATCTACTGTGTACCCACACAGCCCGCTTCAGAGAAGTGAGCCTTCACTTCTCTCTTTGGGCTCCAAGGGAGGAATGATGGATTTGTGTTAGAACCAAACACGAGAATAATCTAATACTAATATGCCAATCTAATAGTAACCCCTCAGGTAGTGTATCCTACAGTTGTATATGGATAATAGCAGCGGAAGAAAAGTCTGCTAACTCGAAGAGCCCTGCTTTTCTGGACTCTCAGAGAAGGCCAGTGATGTCATTGCTCCTCTCATGTCATTTCTCTGGGCAGATCATGAAGCAGAAGGGCCATCTGATTGGCTTTTCTCAAAACTTCCAGAGCTATTTGCATGTAAGGAGTATTACAAGTCAAAAGCACTGCTATTGACTTAGGTAAAAATCATCATCAGTCTGTACATCAGAATCATTCCCACTTTCCTTTCTGTTCTCAGAGCAAATACTCCAACAAAGTTAGAAAATGGCTCCATTTCCTTTACTTGCTAGAGCGGGAGAAAGGAATCGGCAGGTTGGCATCTGAGGAAATCCTTAGAACATTCCATTTTGTTTCTGGAATTGTGATATCTACTACCACAGAGAGAGTTTTCCCTTTGTGAAATAGAATCTTTATTATTTTGTTATACCAGTTCAATGATAGAAGCAGAAACAGAAGTAGAAGGTGGAGGAGGAGGTAGAGGAACAGGAAAAGGAGAAGCAGGAGAGAAGGAGAAGGAAAGAAAGAAACAGAAAGGAAGGAAGGAAGGAAGGAAGGAAGGAAGGAAGGAAGGAAGGAAGGAAGGAAGGAAGGAAGGAAGGAAGGAAGGAAGGGGAGAAAATAAGAGGAGAAAGAAGAGACAGCTAAAAAAGAGGAAGAAAAAAGAAATGAGATAACGAAGTTTAGTTCTTGCTTTCTATCAGAGAAGTGATTGCATAGGAAAGACATTAAGGTGCTATCCCTAGCCCCCCCACCTCCCAAAAGAATATTCTCTTCTCTCACTCCCACTCCTTAAGCAAAATACAGCTGTGCTCAACATCTGGAAGAGTGGTTCTGACTCAGTCTCATCCCATTTGATTCCCACTGGCTTTTATGTTTTCTATAAATGATTGAAGAAAAGTTCTCCATTGGAAAAAAAATCAATAAAATCTTCCATAAATTTTTGGTTAGCATCAGCTTCAGGCAGCTCATGAGGGTCTCCTCTGCACAACAAGTCTGTGAAGGCCGACAGGCCAAGATGATACAAGGGTCTGGATCCCGTCAGAGAGCAAACCCACCTCTTCTGTCCCACTTCTGACAGACATGGAAAATCTGGTGTCCTCTTTTGTTTTTTTTCAGCCATAGCCTCAGACTTTCCAATTTGGGTCTGTTATGTGAAGATAATATTAATGTCTACTTCTAAACATTTAGGACAGTGCCTCACCTATGATCAGTTTAATTATCTGTTGTTGAATCCTCAGATAATCAAATAAGGTAGGTGTTAAAATCCCATTTTATTTAAAAAGAAAGAAAATGGAATCTCTCTCAAGATTAAGACTCTGGGTGTCACCGTAAAAATGGAGAAAAAAAAAAAAAACATGTACTGTCTCCAGCATTCATCAATGACCAGTATTTAGAGCCTCTTATGTGCTCTAGACTCAGGGAACACAGAGAGACACACAGAGGGGGATCTGATTCTCGTTTACTGTACCTGCCACTTGCAGGAACTCTTCAGTCCTAACCATTGGTGTTAAGGTGGTGCTGGTAGAGCTGTGATCACCTGATAATTCTTTGAAGATAGTTTCATTCCCTTCTGCCTATCTAGTTCTCGGTTTTAGTAACCTGGCTCAGTCTCAATGCCAGCCCTCCATCTCTCCCAGCCCTAAATTTCATCATACCCCTTCTGCTTTAGTCCCATGTGTTACTAAGACAGGTGTTCTACCCAGAGCAAGTGTCTATTGAATTGACTCAGAAAGTTGATGTTTTACTTGGATGTGTACCACTGCAGAAAGCCTGGCCAGAAGATTACTGCTCCCCTGAGCCCAATGTCTTCAAACCGTGGAGAAAGGAAGCCAACACTCAATGCGCACTAACAAAAACTGTGAGAAAATCAACCAAAGTGGATTCAGACGTCATGACAACCCATGTGCATGCGCACCAGAAGCCATCATCATTCAGGTCTACAAGCAGGCCTTCTCATCACCTCTCCAGGGCTAGATTTGGCAATCATTTGACTCCAGCTAATAATTACATCAGGGAATTTTTTTTGCAAATTTATAATTTCCAAAGGGCACATCAGCCCATATTCTATCATAACTTCTTTCATTAAAGAGCTATTTTTGTTCCCAAGAGGGCCATTAGCTTTCCCCCCATTTTAACTAATTCAGCCCGCAGCATCCACCACTGCCGAAGATTGTCTAAACGGATAGGAAGCTTCTCCTTCGTGCTTTTACCCAGCCATTCACCAGAAGGTATTCGGTCCCCTCCAATTGTGTATAAAAATAGGCTCAACATGTGCTTCCTATGATGTTTCAGAAACTATATAAAGAGAAAGCGTATTCACATTTCCCATTGGGTGGGTCATCTTTTGGGTAGAGCTGGGGTTTGAACCCAGGGTCCCTAGCTTGCTCTGCTTTCTTGACCCACTGGTACTCTACCATTTGAACCACATCTTCATTCCTTTCTTTATGGAATCTCACAGATTTTTCTGCCCAAGCTGGCTTTGAACTGTGTTCCTTCAGTTTCAGCTTCCTGAGTAGTTAGGATTGCAGGTATGAGTCACTGAACCTGCCTCTTATAGGGCAATCTTAATTGCCCTATAATTTCCCTCTAACCACCATACTCCAAAATTTAGGGCCAAATTTTATTTGATTGCAGGTTAGGAACTCAACAACCCCAAACCATTCCCCTAAGCAAATCAAACTACCATCTATCTAACTCAAATAGAACTTTTCCTCTCTACTATTGTGTGCTACTGTTTTGGGTCAAAGTAAGGAGTTTGCCTTCTGCTTATTTAGTTGCAGTGGTGGCAATGATGACACTGGAGATAGAACCCAAGGTCTCACACATGCTAGACCAATGCTCTAGCATGAGCCACAACTCCAGTCACCACACCTTCTGCAACTTCACCAAAAGAGGCCATCCACTCAGGGGCAATAATCACACTGTCCAACTATATATTCAGTAGAAGCTTCTAGAAGTAATGACATGAAATCATTTTATGATCTTTTCTACTGGGCCCAATGGCTTTTAAGAGCTGGAGATGATAACTATGTCTACAAGATAGTTCTTCCATGAGCTTGGATACAATGGAGCATCCTACAAAAAATGGTGTTCTTCAGAGGAGGTAACTGGAGGATGGGATTAAGAGGGTGACTTTCCATTAGAAATACAATATCATTCCCAAATACGTTATGACAAGGGAAAATAGTGTCTTTTCCTCCTTGTCCACACGTGGAGCCTGGGAGGTAAAAATAAAATGTACAATTTCTACTTTCTTTTCCTGTGTTAATTTTTCCGTATTGATTTTCACAGAAATGTTAGTAAGTCTCGAAATTTCCCAGCATTTATCTTGGTACTGATTGTGTCTGCATCTTCTCTCAGCTGAATGGGATGGCAGTGGGGGTGGGGAGACAGGTAAGAAGCCAGACTGGAGAGAAAAATAAAAGAGCAATGTCCACAAACACATATATAATGAACTCAGGTTGTAGAAGCCAATGAAAATCTTGTTAAGCCCAGATATAAATATTTTGCACCTTTCTGCCAGGCCCTGTGGTTTATTACAGGAACTATGATTTAGAAATTCACAGGCAAGTGTTATAAATTTGAGAACATAAGTTGGATACCTTCCCATTCCAATAAGCAGTCACAGGTGTGGTTTTCATGAAATTGTATATTTAGGGATGGAAGAGGAGGGGGAGGGGAGAGAATCACATGTTGTAAGCAAACTGTATTTGCATACACATTATGCATGTACCCAACACACACTTGTGCGACACTGATCAAATATGTTCCATGTTGGCAGGTTCTCACTGTGCTTCCTTAAAGCAGGAATAGCGTATAGGTTCATTTTGTATGCCAAATGCAACCAATTTGTAGTAGCTGTTGGAAGTGGTATACTGAGAAGAATTCAAAGGTCATTGCTGGGTTCACCCCCAAAATTTTTATATGAGTCCTTTGGCATCCGATATATGCTGACACATAACTTCCTATGACATGTAACCTGTTGTTTCCAGAGCAGTTCAACCCAAAAGTCATCAGTGTAAATAAGTAGGATAGATTTTAATGGATTAACAGTGTCTGCTAAGGCATCAAACCAAGAGTATAGGGGATGGGTTACTTTGCAATATTTGTGTCACCCCCCTAATAAAGAATCATCAAAAATGTGCCCATTTCACCACATTACATGCTAATATACTTTATTCACCAGAACAAGCCAATATCCTGTCATGGAAGAGCTTATAACTAAGACATGGCAATGTACACGGGAAAGAATTATTCCCTTTGAATACAATGCCACCAGAAGCATGTTTAGTCATCGTTTTTATTAGAGGCCAGGGTATACTGAAATTCCTATAGAATTTCATCTTTTCCCTCTATTCCTTATTTCCCTCTCACTTGGAAATATTTTAATTTATATGGAGCCATTCATTTGATGTTATTGACTTACAGGCTAGAAAGAAACTCAAAGCTTATTTGTTTGTTTGTTTTGTCCATCATTGGAGCTTGAATCTAGGGCCTAAGAACTGTCCTTAAGCTCTTTTGGCTCAAAGCTGGGGCTGTATCATTTTGAGCCAGGGCACCATTTCCAGTGGTTAGTTGGAGATGAGTCTCATGGACATTCCTGCTTGGACTGGCTCTGAACCTCAATCCTCAGATATCAGCCTTCTGAGTAGCAAGGATTATCAGGCGTGAGCCAATAGCACTGACAAACTCAAAATTTTTAATGGACCATTCTGTCACTTTTGGTAGGGCTATATCCCATGGGGAATGAGTTTGTCCCTGACAGAATTCCAGTTGAAGCATTTGCTTGTAATTTGAATGTGCCCGCCCCCTCCAATTTCATATGGTGAAAATTTAATGTTTACATTCATATGTTAAATCTACTTGGAGGTGGAGCCTTTGGAAGGTAATTAGGGTTTGATGAGGTTATGGGGGTACCCTAACCCCCATAGTGGTTATTAATGGCTCTATAAGAAGAGGAAGAGAAACTTGGGCTGATAACCCTGTTGCATCTCACTTCATGATACCTTCTCCACGTTAAAGTATCTTGGGAAGGCCTCACCATATGCAGTCCAAGAGCAGGCCTCCCCTGCTCTTGCATTGAAGAACCATGAGTCAAAGGAACCTTTACCCTTTACCAGTTCCCAAGTCTGTGGCATCTTGTTATAGCAATAGAAAATAGACTAAGACAGAGCCTCACAGGAAGCCTGCAAGTTCCAGGCTGCCTCTTCTCTACAATATTTGAGAGCTATTTCTCTAAAGGTGGTCAGTGGATATGAGACAGAGGTAAGAGCATGCACATTGAATCGTTCCATTCTCCTCTGAAATTTTGGGGAGATTGGAGTGAAGACTGAAGTGTGAACAATGCTTGCTTGAAGGTACAGCAGAATGTACAGCCCATTGTACAGACGTGCATGCCCTCTACTTTTTCTTAAGCCTACTTAAAAATTGTAGACACAATCCAGTTGAATCAATCATTAGAATTTCTCTTGTTTTGCTTGAACTTCTCTTGCAGGTCTTGTTTCATGCTTTTTACTTTAAAAAAAAAGATGCTAATAGATATTATGTGTTCAAGTCACATTTAGGTATAAAGTCTACCAGGAATTATTTTTTCGTGCATGCCTTTAACAGCCACTGTGGAGCGCAGCCCAACAATGAACAGACAGACTTAGGGCTTGACCTCAGGAGCTCTGAGCTCCCCGCTAGTTCCAAGGACTCCCAGGACAGTGCAGTGGATGCTAGGCTGAGATGAGCAAGGTGCTAGGTAACAAGGAGAGGGCACCTCATGTTTGACTCAGGTATCAAGAATGGCAGCTGATCCTGCTATACTGAACTATGAACCTCAAAAGGCGAAGTTGAAACTGACCCCCAAAATGCTATTATTTTGGTTCTATAGCACAAGTACTCAGACAACACTGGCATAGCACTCAGTCCTGGAGGCTACTAATTTTTTGAGGCTTCTTTTGGAGCTAATGAAAACAATACATTCCTTTTCTTTCTCTCTCCCCAAAGGGGTAGAAAACGTACACCATTTTGCATACAATTTTAGATTATGTAGAATTAAAAACCTCATGAATAAAAAAAGAATGGCAGCTGACAGGTACATCATATTAGGTTCTAATGAAGTACTGACTTCCCCACTGACCTCTTCTCCACAATGCAGCTGCTTTATTAGAGCCACTTGGTGGCTGGGATAGCCAGAGTTGTGACTGAAGAAGGAATGAACAGTGGGACCTTGTTGCAAAGAAGATGTGAGCTGGAAAGTGGGGGGAAGGGTAGTTCAGGATACAGGGTGTGCCACACACACACACACAGCACGACACACACACACACACACACACACACACACACCCAGGTCAATTATGGTAGCACATACCTGTGTTCCCAGCTATGTGGAAGGTGAAAGTAGGTGGTCATTTTAAGCAAAGGTGTTAGGGCTTGTATGGAAAAATAGAGCAAAAGGCCTGGGAGTGTGATTCAAGTGATAGCATCTGCCTTACAAGTACAAGGACCTGATGTCAGACCCCAATATCATTGTCTGGGGGAGAGCTAAACTTTTGCAAACAAATCTATTAAAGTTTGAGAAACACTGGGAAAGGCTAGATTGTAATTAGTGTACAGTAAGGTTTCTGATGATCCAGTACATTCTAGGATCAAGGAAGGACATCTATTGAGGAAGGATATTTTCAGAATTAAAAATACTGAACTTACAGCCCGGTTGCTCTGAGATTACAATCTTGCATTGATGGGGTCATATCGCAGTGATTTACACAATGCTGGTGATTTGGGGGGGACGGTAGGTTTTGGTGGTTGTTTTGCTGTCATTTCAGTGGCTTTGGTTGGCAAAATAAATGGTGAGGCATCTTGTATGTGGGCTTTTAAATTGTGCCAAGGAAATCTGGTTATCATAAAGAATGCTAAAAACATACCATTTTCAAGTAAAATATGTGTAGGTGTGTGTGGTTTGGCTGGGTGACAGTTACCTGAGAGCCATACTTCCCTTGGAAAAGTGAGATGAAAACACATTATTATTTTCTTTTCTGCTTTTTCTGAATTTAATATTAAGACAGTAGGTTAAACTGGGAGCTGGGAAGATGACCCAATGGAGATCCCAAGATGGGGCTTAGGATCAAGAGTGCTTGTCCAATAGAGGACAACATTGTGGTCTCAGCAGTTTGGGAGCCCACAGTTAGGCCCTCCTCAAACCCAGAAATGTATCCCTTTAGATGTTTAGAAGACAGGCATCCAAAACCCAATTCCTGTTTGCTATGGTTACCACTAAAATTAAGAAATGGAGTTGAGTCAGGTACAATGAGCCAGGCACTGGTGGTTCATGTCAATAATCTTAGCAGGAGGATGAGATCTGAGGATCACAGTTTGAAACTAGCCCATGAGAGTCTTATCTTCAGTTAACCACCAAAAAGCTGGAAGAGGAGTTGTGGCTTGAATGGTAGAGCACCAGTCTTGAGTAGAAATACCAAACAAGAGTATGAAACCCCAAGTTCAAGTCCCAGTACCAGCACAAGAAGAGGAAGGACAAGGAGAAGGAGGAGGAGGAGGAGGAGGAGGAGGAGGAGGAGGAGGAGGAGGAGGAGGAGGAGGAGGAGGAGGAGGAGGAGGAGAGCAAGAATTTTTCTCTGGATGAAAATTAAGTAAAACATTTAATCATCAAAATTTTACTTCATTTTTCCATTTTTCCAGGAAATCATCTTGCATCCATCTATCAAATAAATATTCCCAAAAGAGCACAGGAGAGACTTTACATGTGAGATTGTCTATCTTTACAGTAGTTTTCACATCCACAAGTGATAAGAGCTGCACCTGAGTGTCCTGAGCTATCATCCTACTGTGACTGTTACAACTTGGCCAAGGAGACTGCTACTAGCACTATTCAATATCAGGCCCTGCCTTTCAAAGAGTCATATACTAGTGTTTCCCTACAAGTGGCTTAGGGCATTCTGCAGGTATGGATTTATAGAAAGTTGCCCATCAAGCTGTAAGTCCAGGACTGGCCAGTAGTAGGAACCCACATCTGTCTTGTTGAGGGAACAGTCAAATTTCAGAATTCTAGGAATTTAGTTTCATCAGGCAAGTTATATGCATAAATATATCATAAATATATGACCACACACACACACACACACACACACACACACACACACTCCCTAGAGTGTTCTGGAAGTAGGAAACTAAATTTCCAGGAGAGCCCATCATGTCTGCTCTTTGCTGTGGAGACAACCATTCTCTCATGTGCTCACAGACTCAGGATGAATGATCCTGCTGACAAGGCTTTTCCTGTGCATGTGGAAGGCGCCTTGTCATTTCCTTTCAGAGACTTCACCTCCAAGGTGGTACCCTCCCATCAGGGGTGATGGAATACAATCCTATCCATACCACCCTAGATGCCCACAGACTGTAAACTATAAACTCAGGCTATCACTCTTCTTCCCTGGAGAGATATAGACTTTTCGGGAACATGAGAGGAACACAGTTGTAGCTCTCATTAGTCAACTTGAGGGCCATTCAGAGAAGCTCTTGCTCAGCCTCTCACTTCTAGCATCTCTTAGAAGCCAACTTCCTCATGTGCAGACTAGAAAATGGGCACACATAATGTCATAAAACCTTGAGATGCGGGCTGGGAGTTTGGCCTAGTGGTTAAAGTGCTTGCTTAGCATGCACAAAGACCCGGGTTTGATTCCTTGGTACCACATTACATAGAAAAAAGCCAGAAGTGGTGCTGAGGCTCAAGTGGTAGAGCTCTAGCCTTGAGAAAGTCCAAGGACAGTGCTCAGGCCCTGAGCCCAAGCCCAGGACTTGCAAAAAAAAAAAAAAAAAAAACCTTGAGATGCTTCAGATGGAAATGAGTTTTGCCTCCTACAAAAACCATATGGCCAAGCGAACTTGGCTGGATGAGTTAGTAAATTCTCAGTTCTTCCTTTCTCAAGAATCCCCAGTCACCATGAAAAAAGACCAGTGGAACAGGCAGATGGATCAAGTTCACCTTCTTCATCAGGAAAGTCATTTCCAGAGCATCTATCCATAGAGATTTCCTAAGAATTAAAAGCAACTCTGGTTGTGAAACGCCTCTCCGATGCTCTGTGGAATGACATATTTATGGCATATTTGGTTAACAGTGTTACACCAATTTTATTGTGGTTGGGTTTTTTTTTTCATTGCAGACTACAGGGAGACTTTATAAGATGTGAAAATCAATAGGAAAGGTTTGTCGAGGGTGACATGTTTGTTAATGTTTTATTGATTTTGCTACTGGTTATAAATTCTCTAACTTAATAATGCACAAGGGTTTTTTGCAGAAAAAGACGAAGTTATTTAATTAACTAGCAACTTAATGCAAACTACTTATATGATATATTGTGACTGTTTCAAAATGACACCACCAATTGATCACTATACAAGTAGGCACGATCACACACACACACACACACACACACACACACACACACTTACTCTCTTACACATTCACACAGAGCTATGCTCTGCTCCTAAAGGACTAGATCAAGAAAAGCTGATAGGAAAGGAAAAGGCATCTTTAGTCTAGCACTTAATACAAAGGACCTACAAAGTACATCAATGCTAAAAAATAATTCAAAGGCTAAGCACACACATAGCTATTTCCTTTGTATCAAAAATTAAGGACACGTTACAATAATCCATATTTTATAAATGAAAAGCTGGAAATGTAATTTAATAATTCTGCAAAGTCCCAACTACTTATTTAATGTAACTAAGAAATTCAGGCATGGTGGAACCTCTATATCAGCTAGACAACAGAGATGGAAGCATGTTCCTCAGCCTAGAAGAAAGCACAAAATACTCTCTGAAAAAAAAATAATGTTTAGTTATTTTAGGGCTGACAGCATAGCTCAGCATTTCAGAGTACTTACCTCAAAAGTGCAAGGCCATGATTTTGAGGCCCAGTACAGCAAGAAAAATAGCTCAATCAATAAATCTAAGAAATTACGTAAGTCAACAGTTAGGATCTGTGCTATTCTTTCCCAAGACCGTTTGGTTTGTTCTCTCTATATTGTCTAGTTGTTGTCTTCCACAAAAAGGATTTTATATTTTCGAGCTGTGATTATCCTCTGATGAAGAACGCTGCGAGTTGTAAATTGCTATGGGTAGCACAAAGTTGTTAGAACTGAAGCACGTATCAGTGACAAATCTTTCTTTTCTACAAATCCTTTGAGAATAAAAGCTATTTCACTTTGTTCTATTATCTTTGCTAGTTTCTGTTTGTTTTTTGCCACAAGCCTTGACGCACAGTAGTGTCTCTTTTGCAGTCTCCTCAGCTATATATTGTGGAATTCAACTTAAAAGAATAAAGTTCTGAGTTTGTTGCTGTGGAAACCAGCCCTTCTGCCTGCCAAGATGTGGTGTGCCTGGTATGACCTTTCAAACCACACCAAGGACAGGGCTCTGCCAGTCCTCCTTGTGATCCATGCTAATAGCTAAACTAGCATTCGTTTTTTAAAATCTTCTTCCAAACTTCCTTCCTCAGGGAATAACTTAAATAACTCTTTCGTAGGCAAAATGCCTCTTGAATCACCAACTCTTCCAAGAAATTGGAAAGATTCTCATGGAACCACTTCAATAAACCATTTCTTTTTTCTGAAGAATAATCAAAGATACAGAACTAACATCCTTAGAGCCTATTTCTCCCATTGACTTCCCTGGGCTTTTGCTACCTGCCAGGCCATCCTTTTCCCTCCCCTCTCCTCCCCTCCCCTCCCCTTTGTTCTGCTCTTCTCTCTTCTTCTCTTCTTTCCATTTCTTCTTTTATGTTTTTTCTGTGCCTTTCTAACATATCTTGTAAATTTTTTTGAATTTTCTAAAAGAATATACAGAAATACATGAACATTTCAGAATTCCTCTTCATTCTAAAGCTCTTCCAAATTCTTGATTATAATTTTGAATTGATAAAAACTTCAATGAGACATGAACTCTTTTCTTCCCAGATTTTTTTTAAATTTTTTATTGAAAAGGCAATGAAAAGGGGTCTTCCCAGTTTTTTCAACTCCTTTTCAGTGGCTCCTAAAATATTGAAAAAACACCTTTTAAATGAAAACAATTCTACAAATATGTACAGTGAAACAGATTCACTTTTGGCTTGGGGAAAAATCCTTTTGTTCTCTTTCTTTTCATATAGCTTTGTACCTCTTAATAGCCAGGAAAAAAATAAACTCTGAAGTTAAAAATATGCCTTTTGGAAAGTCTTACAGACACATTGAAGAAACTGCAGATCTGAGTTTCCTGGGTCCCAAAGCTTTTGTGTCCCATCTTGCTATAGCATCTCCTTTAGTCACAACACTACCTGCAGTAGCTTCCGCCAGCACAGGAAGATTCCAGAGACTTTAGCTAGTTAATGGTTATTAACTCTAGAAAGAATACTTTTTTTGGTCAGTCATAGAGCTTGAACTCCAGGGTATTGCTCCTGAGCTTTTCTTACTCAAGGCTAGCATTCTAGCCACAGAGCTAGTTCTAGTTTTCTGGTGGCTAGTGGAAGGTAACTGTGTCATGGACTTCTCTGTCCAAGCTGGCTTTGAACTGCTATCCTCAGATCTCAGCCTCCTGAGTAGCTAGAATTACAGGCATAAGCCACCAGCACCCCGCTAGAAAGGGTACTTTTACCCAGTACTTCAGGAAGTCAACAGAAATATGGAATTGCCTGTACACGGAGCTAGTGATTTATCTAGAAGTTCTACTTTATTATTTGTCACCTACTGGATCGCACCTCATTTCTTTGTGCAACCCCTTTGCTAATTGCTCTGTGTTCGCCTGTGTCTGTAGGACAGACCCTCTCTGATAGCAAAGCAGATGTACTAACTATGAATATTTGGCCTGCCTGCCTAGTTCCCTGTCTTCAATTTCTGAAACTTACTCCCTTCATGTGAGTGTTGGCTGCTGCAGCCACGCTGGGTTTATGCTTTGCTCTCCCTGCTCTGATGAAGACTGCACAAACCTGACCATGGTGAACACTGAAGGCAGAGATGTCTGACTATAGAACCACTACTCAGACATATTGCTTCTAGGGAAACTCCTCTGGTTTTAGGTGAGCTCAAAGACTCAAGGGTGAGCTCACCCTTGACTAAGAGGCTACTTCTCCTCCCCTGTTCAATGTTCACCCTCTCTACTTTCCCATCTCTCCCAGAAATGATAAGTCCTTGCTTAAGGATGGTGGCACATTAACCAGACAAGGGGCTCTTGTGTGATGTAATCATACTGCCAGAAGAGAGGATAAGGAAATAGGAGTTCATTGTTTGAACATATCCATTTTTATGGCTGTAACAAATTTCTACACATTGGGTGATCGGAAGGAATTCAAAAGGCTTGTGTCACAATTATAGAAGTCAGAAGTGAATATGGGTAAAAGAGCTTCCTTCTGGAGGCCCTTGGGGATATGGTTCCATCTCCTCTTTTCCACCTGCTGAAGCTACCTGCATTGCTTGGCTTGTGAGCCCAACAAACCTCTTTCTTTTACAAACAAGTCAGTCTTGGGTATGTCATTATTGCAACAGAAAATAGACAACGACAACCTAACATAAGATTGAACGCTACCTTCCTTTACAAATGAGCCAACTGAGGCCCACAAATGGTCAGACGGGATCTGGAATGCAGCATTGAACTGTATTATTGCTCAACATAAAATAAACCATTTGGTCTGCTCCTTCCACTACAGATTTTCTCCTCCTTATTTGAAAATGGACTCTGACACCAGATAGAGCCTCTTCATTTTCTGGTTACATCTAGAACAGCAGGCTTCTCTTGAAGCTGAGAACCCCTTGCTACAGGCCTGTGTCACGTGTTCTCTAGACACAGTGCCTTGCACAGTCATTGTCTTTGAACATCCCTTTTCTTTCATCTTGGTTTGAAATAGCACCTGCCATCGCATTAGCTTGTGAAACTTCAGAGGATCCAAAGGAATGGGCAAGTTTCTCACCTGGTGAACTGACCTACATTCTGCCTAATTGTTTTTGGACTGACCATTACCCCAGGCATTGGAATCAAAAGGATGAATAGGGATAATTAGATGTTAATGCAGAGAGATTTTTTTTGCAGATATCTAAATTTATTGAAATGTATTATTTTATGTTAATAAATATCATTGAATTTTTTTATTGCTTTTGAAAATCACATTTGGGGGATATAGATTTTCTGTCATTCTTCTTACTATTTTGACAGCATCCTAGCTGTTATTTTTTATTATAATTAATAGAAGGGTTACATTATATTCGCCAGATAGAAGGTGCATTACTTCACATATATTGATACCCTTTCTCATGTCTTGATCCCCATTTCCCCTTCCCCCAATCCCAAATGCAGAGATTTTATGACTCTGGTTGATCTCCCAAATTAATCATCATCAGGAAGAAATTTAAAGGGAAAGGATCCTTAGCATCTAATAATTTTCTGTACACACTTCTGGTGTTGCTTTCAGAGAAAGAAATGATCAAAATGATGATTTGGACATTTCTCTGGGACAGTTCACCTTGTCTAGCTTAGGTGCTCTTTTAGTGTGATATGTTGGGTCAAAATGTATTTTATTACCAAAACAAAAAAGTCCAAATTAGATAGCAGGTCTTTGTTTTAAAATAAGCATTTTTTTGCAAAAGACACTGATTTTATTTTTAATTAATAAGATATCCCACCCTGTCAGAAGCAATGGAAGAAACAAAGGTTTTCTTTTCAATTTTTGAAACAGAAGATGTTGTCCAATGATATTTAAGGTATTTCTAGGGTCATTATCAAAGCCTATTGTCTTTGCTTATTTGTTTGGGGGGGTTGGTTATTTTTTTAATGTTTCAGTCGTAAAACTCCTTTTGGAGCACTTTCAAAAAAAACATTACTTCCTCCTGATCTGATCATTTAGTTCAATTGGCAGCTGTTGAATTTCACTTGCTAACATGCTTCCAATGAAGATACACAGAATGTGGCTTGTTGGATATAATTTGCTGTTTACACTTTAGTATTCATATCATTATCCGCCTAAATGTGTGAAGAAGAGCTGGGTGAATATCTGGTTTTGTTTGCCTTCTCTCTCTTTCTCGGTTTCTTTTTAATCAGCATTGTTTTCTGCATCTTACAAAATGTAATCAGTGCTAATAAGAGTTTACACATTTCAGCAAAAGAATGATTCTTCTTCCCAGCTCTCCAAACAGAACCCAGACCCCAGGTTACTGCAATAAATGGCAATAGAATTGCAGCCTAGTGAGTTCTACAACCAAGCAAATGTCTGTGAAATGTGCTCAACGGACTAGTACTCGACAGCAAAAAAAGGATGAAATTAGGTCATTTTGCAGGAAAACTGAAAGAAATGGAGATAAACATGTCGAATGAAATAAGCCAGACTGAGCCAGTCAACTGTCACTGTTACTGTCTCATATGGTCAGGGGGGTTCCAGGCTTTGCAATGAATGACAAGAATTTTTTTTTCACCTGTGTGGAGTGGAGCAATTTGCATGAACCAGTTTCAAAAGAGCTGAGTAAGGGGGTCCACAGTAGAGTTTCCACACGGGTTAACTGTTTGCATCCTCCGGTGGCCTGCCACCCCCTTGTCAACACATTCCAAACTGAACTGGCCCTCCTCCCTACTCAGGCTTCCCACTTCAGCAGCCAATACCACTGCCTACCCACAGGTGACTTCCCCAAACCAGTCACCAACCCCACCAGTTATTGCCAGCTGCATAAATAGCTCTTGAAATTATCTATGTCATTTTAGTTCTGCTTGTGTAGTCAAAGCCACACTACAACTTCAGTGCCTGGACATTTTTTACCTCCTTGGCCTCTTCTAACAGTAATATATATATATATATATATGATTAAATTTTATGACTTCATTTGTATAAAGACAACTATCACCTAAATTGGATTTACTGTTAAACATTCATTTAAAATTTTAATTTTCAGATGAACTGAGAACATTTCCACAAGCCATCAGAATGGACACTGGGCATTGGCTTGATTTTTCTGGTGGCTACAGGGGCCCTGGTTGTGGTGCTGGCCTACCCCTACCCTGCTGCGATCGCTCGTTCCTTGGGTCTTTATATAACCATGCTGGACAATCCATTCTCCAGCTGCAGCCAGAGGATTTAAACTCTGAACTTCACCTACCATTGTCCTCAAAGTACCCACCACTTTTAGGCAGGGTTCAGGGGAGGGAAATGGGGACCAAGACCTGAGAAAAGATATCAATGTTTTTGAAGTAATGCACCTTCTATCTGGTGAATATAATATAACCTTTCTATTAATTACAATAAAAATATATGGAAAAAACAATGTTTTTATTAAGAAGAGATTTCTATAATATAAAACTCATTATTTCAATAATTAAAAGTGAAAATACCTAGTATAATTTAGTCCATTTGCAATTCTGTCCATATATTCCACTATCTGATTCCAGAACATTAATATCACTACCAAAAGAAGCTTCTAACTCTGAATTCCTTCTCCTCCTATTCCACTTCCTCTTCCTCCTCCTCAGTCCCTGACAAACATTTATGTTCTTTCTCCCTGCTATCCGCATGCCTATTCTGGGTGTTTCATTTAAATGGAGTCATGTGGTCATATAGCCTTTTAGATTACCTTTGTTAGCATGTTTTCAAACTTTATCCAGGCAGCAACAGTTACCAGTACATTTTTTACCTTTTTACTGCTGAAGAGGAATCCTCGTACAGACTACAATTTTGTTTTCTTTCTTTTTCTTTTGCCAGTCCTGGGCCTTGAAATAAGGGCCTGAACACCATCCTTGGGATTTCTCAAGGCTAGAGCTTTACCACTTGAGCCACAGCACCAGCTTTTTTTCTATGCATGTGGTACCAAGGAATCGAACCCAGGTCTTCATGCATGCTAGGCAAGTACTCTACCAGTAGGTCAAACTCCTGGCCCCCCAATTTTCTTATCCAGTCATTATTTCAAAGATATTTGGGTTGTTTCCCCCTTTGTAACTTATCAATTATGCTATGTGAATATTTATGTAGAATTTTTATGGACATATATTTTCAGTTCTTTTCTCTTAGGGGTACAACTAAAAGAGGAATTACTAGATCATAAAGTAACTAGTTACTTTTTTGAGGACCCTGTTTTCATTAGCACTTGTACCTTTTTACACTCTAATCCTCAATGTAGAAATATCCCAATTTATCCTCATGCTTACCAACACTTACCTTCATTCCTTATTATTATAGCTACCATAGGGGCTGGAAAGTGGCATATCATTACTGGTCAGATTCATGTTTTTGAACCACTCGCGATGCTGGCATCTCTTCACGTGCCTATAGTACCATTAGTAGACCATTAGCAATAGAATTAGAGACAGTTTTCCACATAGGAAATATTCTTAATTGATATTTTATCTTTCAGCTCTTTGAATATAGCCTCCCACTGCATTTGACTCCAATGGCTTTAGATGGAAAGTCAGCTGAAAATCTAACTGAAGACTTCCTGGATGTAATTAGCCATTTCTCTTTTGTGTTTCCAAGAGTCTTGGAATAGGGTGGGAAAGAAAATGCTCTGACATGAGGCCAATGTGGATTTAATACCAGCTATAGAACTTTCTAGTTGATTTCTCATGTCTGGAAAGAATACAATGATATTGACGATTGAGATTATTGAGAATAAAAATGATATAATATAAATGAAACACGATGGCAGGTCACAAATCATTGTTTATCTTTTACTGGCCCAGGATATGACTCTTCCCAAACTAGATAGTGTGACTGGCTAGGTGTCTTCTAAGGCCCATGTGCTAAAGGCGTGATTTCCAATCTATGACATTATCTTTAGGAGGTAACAAACCTTTAGGAAGATGATATAAAGCAGTTAGATTACTGTGTTAGATCAGAAGTACAAAAAAGTTAGAATATTGGGTAAATGCCTTTGAAGGGGCTACTGAGACTTCAGCCACATCTTTTCTCACTCTGCCTTCTAATTACCATGAGGTTAAGCAGATTCTGACATGATGTGTAACCTTGACATAAACCCAAAGCAACTGGGCCATCTAATCATAGATTAAAACCTCTGAAACCATGAGCTATAATATAGTCTTATTCCATTTTTTTTTCATTTTTATTTTTTTTATTTTTTTATGTTATTTTATTTTGTATGCAGGCATGCACTAATGAGACAGAAGGTTTCACTATGATAACATCACACATGCATACAGTGCATTTTGGACAGGTTTACACTGGCTTCTATGTTTCCAAATCCTCTATCCCCTGCTCTTCTTTTTTTTTTATTGTAATTAGTAAAAGGGTTAAATGATATTTGCCAGATAGAAGGTGCATTAATTCACATACATTGATACCCTTTCACATGTCTTGGTACCCATTTCCCTCCCCCCCACACCCCCCACCCGTCTTGGTTTTCCCCCCTTCCCTATCAAATTTCAAATATCCAAATACAAATAAATTTAATATATCAGATAACAAAGTGAGATACTATACCAATATGAGATAACCAAGGGACAGCAAAGGAGATGAGAGACAACATAGTACATTAAGGACAACAATCTTATTCCATTTTTAAATGGACTATATTGAGTCTTTTGATATAGTAATAGGAAACTGACTAACACAATAGGTTTCCATTTCTTTGCTAAGTGACTGGTTAGCACAGTTACCAGTATTTGATTCATTTTGAACTGTTCTCCTCTAATAGTACAGTCTAAAATATTGCTCTCTGAATATAGGTTATTCCAATATACCTTTCAAACCAGTATCAATTCTCTTTCAGTGTCATCCAATGATGTACAATAGAAGCATACAATATTATTGCTTCATGCCCCCTCCTGAGATACATCTTGCACCCAACTCATCTTAAATAATGCCTTCTGATGATAACCTTGTTTCATCTTTTGTCCCCTAGAACTGTGTATTTCACCTGCCACAAGTGGGATCCCTAGTTCTATGTGCCAAATACATATAATTCCAAGCATATTTGACAAGCAGACATTCCTGACTCTGTCTTTAGTGGAGATAGAATACTGAATCCCTCTGAGCTTACAACTATCCATACCTACAGAAAAAAAAATGCAATACTGTAAGATTTAAGAAAATGCTAAGGTCAAATTCCAGCTCTAGTATACAAAGATGAAAGGTCAGAAATACTTGCTGGCTCTCTGCCCTCTTACACCCTGAGTCTTGCCTATTTATATCCTACTCTACCTGACTTCCACAGACAAGCTTCCACTTTTGGTTGAAAGTGCTAGATCACTCTCACTCTCTCTCTCTCTCTCTCTCTCCTTCTCTCTCTCTCTCTCTCTCTCTCTCTCTCTCTCTCTCTCTCTCTCTCTCTCTCTCTCTCTCTCTCTCTCTCTCTCTCTCTCTCTCTCTCCCTCTCTCTGTCATGGGGCTTGATCTCTGGGCCTGGTCACTGTCCCTGAATTCTTCAGCTCATGGCTACTGCTCTACCCATTGAGCCACAATGCCACTTCTGGTTTTCTAGTGTCTCATGGGCAGGCTTTGAACCACAGTCACCAGATCTCAGCCTCCTGAGTAGCTAGGATTACAGGCATGAGCCACCACGCTCAGCTTTAAACCTCTCTTTCTTAGCTAAAGTACGAACCTTGATTCTCCCTAGGACTGTTTACTTCATTTCGCAAATACAAATTGGGCACTTGGTATAAGCAAGGCTATGTTTTAGATGCTGGAGATATAATCTTCAACAATGTATCCAATTAAAAAAACATCTGCTCACCTTGAACTAGTTTAATTGCAATATCTTGGGTAACAAAGAGTTTACTACCAATTCTCAGAACAAATGGTTGAGGTGAGTCTGTATTTCTCAGGTGCCACAAGACCCTCTTTGGAATGGATAGTAGATGTGGAATGATTTGGATACATTTGTGTCCCCCTGGGAGTGGGGCAAGAAGGACAAGAAATGGTAATGGGAGTATATACAACCAAAGCACATTATAAACATGTGTCATAACGAAACCCATTGTCTTGCTCAATAACATTTTTAAAAATAAAAGAACAGTTAGATCTTTATTCCCCAATAACTTTTTAAAAGTTGATTAAGAATGTATTTTCTTTTTTTATATAATTTTTTAATGTAATTAATGAAAGGGTTACATGATATTTGCCAGATAGAAGACGCATTAATTCACATACATTGATACCCTTTCTAAGAATGTATTTTCTGCAGGTGGTGAGTTTGGCCTAGTGGTAGAGTGCTTGCCTAGCATGCACGAAGACCCAGGTTCGATTCCTCTGTACCACATACATAGAAAAAAAAAAGGCAGAAGTGGTGCTGAAGCTCAAGTGGTAGAGCTCTAGCTTTGAGAAAGTCCAAGGACAGTGCTCAGGCCCTAAGCTCAAGCCCAGGACTGGCAAAAAAAAAAAGAAAAAAGAAAAAGAATATACTTTCTGCTTGAAGCCCTTTGTGTTTGTTTCTCCCTTTTTTATCTTCTATACTAGCTTGCCAGTAGTAGAAGAGAGACTCTTCACCACATTCTTGGGCATCGTTTAGAGAGCTACCGATGCTCAGAATTCTCTGATAGTCTGTATGTAATTTATTTCTGTATGTAATGGCCCAAACTGAAACTCTCCTTCAGTCACAGCTACACTCTTGGTAGGTAACCTAGGCAACTAAAAATTGTTTTATCTTTTCATACCCAGATTGTTAGAACAGTCCATTATCTTACAAGTATTCTTTTCTAAGTTATGTGTCCAATTGGTTTCAACAAGAAAATTTGAATTGCAAATTTCTCCAATATGGAAACACAAGTAAGACCTCCTTGAACCTCTCTATACTCTTTACCAGTCCCCAACCATCTTGGAGACCAACTATGAAGTAGCTATATTTATACCATGGTTCTGTATTAGATGTCCTTCTTTATCCATACAAACTTCCACTCTTGCTTTTTTAGGTTTGCTGTCGTAAAGTACCTTCTTGAACTTTCCCTATACAGCATTGATTTGTAACTGGCCAATCATTTTTATGTGCTTTTTTCCTCTCCTTCAAGTAAGGAGATGACTGGAGCTAGTTCTTTCCTTCTACTAGGTAGCCACAGAGGATAATTTAGGGGAATTTCTGGCTTTTTTTAAACCCTCCATTCAGACTGGGAGTATGGCCTGGTGGTAGAGTCCAAAAAAGCAAGAAGTACTACTGTAGTTCAAGTAGTAGAGCACTAGGCTTGAGAAAGCTCAAGGACCAGTATCCAGGCCCTGAGTTCAAACTGGTAGAACAAACAAACAAACAACAAAAAAAACCTCCATTTCCATTCCTCCATAGACTGAAGCATCTGTGTTTCTGTTTGTCCATTTGTTGTCCAGTACCCTGAACAGGTGCCCAAAACACCTACTGATGCATGCATGAATTGATAAACAAGCAAATTCTTAAATTAAAATTTTCCATTACTCTTAATTCTTTCGTATTTTTGTGATTCCCAGGGTTGAGTCATTATTTAGTGGACTTAGTTACTCTCTTGGGGCTAATTTGGTCTTCTCTCATTCATCTAAATTCTTTACATGTGGTCATTGTGCATTGACCACAAGATTCTGACCTTTAAAAACTAGTTTTCCATTGTTTTCTTCCTCACAAGTCTACAACTGCCCAGGTGTAAAAATAGGGCCGAGAATATTTTGTATCACATGGTGGTTCTTGCCGGAGAATTCTTCGAGCAGTATGGCCCACAGGCCAAGACTTCATGCTACTCCCCTGCAGTTGGCATCCACACCTGAGTGGCTGAATAATTAACAAAGTCACCCATCTGAATGGACAGGAGAACATGAGAACAAGCACGCAGAAACTTATATGTATTCTTTGGCATCCTCATGGCAGTCAAGCACCTGGTTTTAAATTTTAGAAAAATACTGGTCCAGGGTATCATGGTAAATAAAAAACACCAGTCAATTCTTCACCATAAATAGTATGAGAGGCACCAGTGTAGCCCTCAATTGGGTCAAATATGAACTCAACTGGGTCCATATGGATTTCAACTGGCCTATAAGTCAGATGTGACTGCGCTGAGTGAGTTCTTACGAGTGAGAATCCTGATTCCTAGCAATTCCGTAGATAGAAAACCAGTCTGCTTAAGGTATGCTAGAAATTACCTTCAAGTTATGGAGTAGGGTACAGTTCCAAGCCAAATTGTCATCCATCCTTGCAGTATCCAACCATAGTTGTTCTGCAAGGGAGATGCAATTCAGTGATATGAAAAGCCAGCTGTGCCAGGGAAGGGGAGGCTAGGCTGAGTGAGAATACACCTCATTGGCACTACAGCTGATGAATGAGCAAGGAGCCTTCTGAGTCCAGGGGAAATAATGGAAACAAGATAGACAAACGGCGCTGTGATATATGGGAAACTGTAGGTGTGACACAGATGTGTGTTCTCTGTGCAAGAGAAGATTAGGGCCTTTCAAGGCTAACAGCTGTTGTCAGTGTAGTCGGCATAAATTTCGCTAATGTTAATGGAAATGTAGTAGCATCATTTACCAAAGCCTTTTACAGCTGTTGAGTTAGAATGAAATAGAAAGCAACTGTAGGAGGAAGAACCCAAGAGGCTTCACAGTGGTGTGTGTGAACCAATGCATGTTTTAAAATTGTTAAATGCATAGAATTTCTTCAGTGCAGAACGTTTCATTTTCCTTTCAAGCTATGCTTTCAGATGTTAAGAAGGTACAACAAATCCCGTGGTTTCAAGAAAATCTTAATCTAGGTTTGAGTTCAAATACCAATACTCTTGAATAAGAGAGATAGAGAAACAGAGAGTCAGAGATCCAGAGACAGAGATAATGGTCTTGTATCCTTCTTCACAATGCCTGAACTAGACATTTTACCTGTGTGCAATCATAGGAGTCACAAAGCATTCTGGGATGCCAAGACATTGCCTTTTGCCATGAAGTGGCCATGCCACAGGTGTGGTGAAGTGGCTGCAAGTAAGTGACCCAATGCCAAGAGCATCAAAAGCCAACCTTAAAGTGTACACAGTATGGCTTATGACCTCCTAATGCCACTCCAGATAATGCTCACAAAGCAAGCCAAGAGAGTGGGTGGCCTTAGCTTGTACACAAAGGCTGTGCTTGGCATTCAGAAAGGCCCCAAAAAGAGGGAATGGGAGATTTCCGCAATGAAAAAAGTAAAACTAGGAAAGTGTGATGGAGACTTCTTTAAAGGATGAAGATACGTTTGTTTACATTTTTAAAAAATGAAGTCTGACATCATGGGCTAGCTATTTTTCCAATCCTGGGTCTTAAACTCAGGGCCTAGGTGCTATCCCTGAGCGTCTCTGTGCTCAAGACTAGTGCTCTACCACTTGAGCAACAAAGCTACTTCCAGCTTTTTCTCAGTGGTTTATTGGAGATAAGAGTCCTGTGGACTTTTCTTCCTCAGCTGGCTACAAACCACAATCTCAGTTCTCAGCCTCCTGAGTAGTTAGTATTACAGGCATGAGCCATGGGTACTTGGCTTGGGCTGGCTTCTTATTCAGAATAACAAGTTGAGCTAGAGAAAAGAGGAACAATGAAAGCACTGGTAATAACTAAAGCCTTTTCCTACCTGAGATGTTCTAGCTCCAGGATGGTGGGAGATACAACGCTTTTGCCAACCATTTGCCCACTTGGGTGTTCAGAAACCGGGTTTGACTTGCTGCTTGTGGCTGACACTTCTGTTATCTATTAGTATTAACATTACCGATGGGCCCAGGAAAGTGGGAAGCTTCTTAAAGGCTTATCACATTCCTGTTTTCAGCAAGGTCTTCTCCAGAAGAGATTGAAGCTTCTGTGTTGACAACTTGCTCTCCAAGCTACACGACTCATTTTACATGAACCCTGAAGTTTCACAGAAGCACTGCTTTCAGATCCTAGAGATATCATGCAGCTCAACCACCTGTATTCTTTGTTTCCAACTCCCTTCCATTTCTTTCTGGACCCAAATGAGTTCATTCTATCATAGCAAAATCTTTAGAAGTTTTCTGCCAATTTGTTTCATTACTTCTAAAATACCCTTGCTCCCCCCTCAAATCTTCATCTCTTCATACTCCCAAACGTTCTTCACTCTTGCCTTTGGTGGTTCTTGGGCCATCTGGGCTCAATTCAACTTAGATGTAGGCATGTGGTTGCTTCTTTATAAACTCCTAAGTTGCCCTTGGATATAAATTGTTTTTTCCACTGATGTTTTCATTTAGTCTATAAGCATCTATTGAGCACCTACTATCAGGACTGCAGTCAAGACTCAGCCTCTGCTTTCTCTCTGGATCACAGTTTTCAATTCATCAGTATTCTGATATTCTGGTGGCCAATAGCCCAAGGTGAATGGAGGTCAAGGCCCTGTTACTCCAACAGAAGCATTCAAATTGTGAAGGCTACCAGACATAGTTGTCTGCCCAAACTATCTTAGCAAAAATATACCACAGACTGCCATGCAAGCAATAGAAATTTACTTCCTCATGGGTCTAGAAGGTAGAAGCCTAAGATTAAGGTGCTGGCAAGACTTGTTTCCTTGAGCCTTCTCTCACTGACTCACAGCCAGCCACCATCTCTCTGTATCTTCTCCTACCTTCCTGTGCACCTATACACATCCTCAGTGGCCTTTCCTTTTCTTTGAAGGACACCAGAGCTACTGGACTGGGATCATCCTGTCAGATCCTCATTTAGAAAATGCCTCCAAGTAGTTACATACAGTCAGAGCTTCAGCATAAGTATTTTACAGGGGCTTAGTTCTGTCCTTAACACTGCTGAAGATACTTTGCCAACTCAGTTCTCTCTTTGCATTGTGCAAAGGGAGAATCTGCACAGTTGATTCATAGTTGGTGAGTGACTGACTCATCCAGGACCCAGATCCACAGCTGCCACTGAAGGTACATTCAGCTCTGTGTGTATAAATGTTAAGACAATTAGTCTCAAGGATTTTGTGCATCTACCTAGCCCAAGACAATTACTACTTGTAACAAAACAAAACTCATGACAATAGGTCAGGCTGTTGCTTCCAGGCATGCAAGGGTGATTTCATTTTAATTGTTCTTGGAAATGGCACCATTTGCGTAGTGCATTTATTCAGAACATGGTGAGTGAGCAGGGAGCAACTCTTCCCAAGGCCTTCAGATAGGAGCTTGCAAGGCCACCACAGTGAATCAGAGTTTCTTCTGGGAATTCCAGGGCAAGTTTTAACTACATATGCCCACATGGGTAGGAGAATGTTGAAGTGAATTTCAACAAAAATACAAGTAAACAATAAATCAATACGTATGTGCTTCTTAGACTGGATATGTGCCTGGCAATGGCACCATTACTGATAATGAAGCTCCATAATTGTAGGTACACAAGAAAAGGCAGGGAGGGAAAAACAGGAGAAAATGATGGAGGGAGCAACACTGTTAGACAAGAAATGTACTCATTATTTTACTTATGTAACTGTAAACCCTCCCTACATTGCCTTTATAATAAAAATACAAAGAAAAAAATAACATTTATGATAAAAAAATTGAATTTTAGATATAAATGGTTCTTATGGAAGTGGTTTCTTGGCATATATGGAAAGGACAGTTGAATAGCAAAAGGAAACTTACAGAAGAAATTTTTTATTTAAGTGTCTAATAAAGGTACAAAAGATAAATGAATAATTAAATTCTGGCAAATAAGATAATTTATCAATATTAAAACAAAAGCTCTGGTGAATGGATACTGAGGAAGCTGAGGAAAATAGTGATTAGCAGAGTGAAGGATTTTTTTCCTGTAATATTAAATAATAGTGATCTGTTCAGTTTTCATATGAGGCAAACACACCATCACCTAGGTGAAGAGCTAGCTGATCCTATATCTGAGCTGAGAAGTTTTCATAAATTCCAAAATGCTCCCGATGAAAGACAGGACAAGAAGTCCCAAGGCCAGAACAAACGCCCTATAGCTCACTCCCAGCCAACAACCCAAGTTGGAGAGCAACAAGTGGCTGGTTTAGAGACATGAAGGATATGCAGGGTGTGAGGCAAATGCGTTGCGAGTCTTTCTGCTAGGCGAAAAAGGATGTGATGGGGAAACATCTTCTAAATTCTGGCTAACTTCGAAGACTAGGGAATTCCTACATATAATCACTAAAATGATTGCAGATTGCACAAGGAGGAAAAGTACTGCTAAGGAGAATCGTCAAGAAAATCAGTGATGGAAAACACCGGATCCAAGGAGGAAGTATATACCCACCCTAGCATGTCAAAAACTAAATATAAGGAGCAAAGGTATTTTCCTCAATATATAGCTTCAAGGTAATCAACAAATGTAAAAATCTATGGGTAACTAAACCTTCTTGCTCTCCCTGGAGAAATGAGACTTACATGGTGGTCGTGTGTGCCCTATGTCTTAGACATGGCTGTGGGCACACTTGGCATGGCTAGATAACAAGGGAAGGGAATATGAGAGGTTCCTGCTCAACTTTCCACCACGGCTGTAGCCAGCCAGTTCACCTGGCTCAGTAGTGGGCAGACAGCATCCACGTGGGAAGCAGACCTGAGTTTGCACAGTTTGGTCAGATCAAGACTAAAGTTATCTTGAAAAAAAAGAAAATTGGATCCATATCTTATATTTTATATCTGAATAGACTCCAAATATGAATAAATCAATACACCATGGCTGGAATGTGACAAGTTGTACAGTTTCTACCTGTCAAGTACAGGGCTCTGAGTTTATACTCTACACACACTAAAAAAAAAAAAAAACTAACTACAATACTGAAATGGTAGAAGAAAAAAGAGAGTGTTTAGTAACTTGAAGATTAAAAAGCCTTTTCAAAGACTTTTTCAACTATGATGTAAGATTGAGAAGTCATGAAAGAAAAGAATGATAAAATTCTGATCTGGTGCCAGTGGCTCATGCTTACAATCCTAGCTACCCAGGAGACTGAGATCTGACAAACCTGGCTGAAAGCCAGCCTGGGCAGGAAAGTTTATAAGACAATTATCTCCAATAAAACTACTCAAGGGAGTTTGGCCTAGTGGTTAAAGTGCTTGCCTAGCATGCAAGAAGACCTGGGTTCGATTCCTCGGTACCACATACATAGAAAAAAAAGCCAGAAGTGGTGCTGAGGCTCAAGTGGTAGAGCTCTAGCCTTGAGAAAGTCCAAGGACAGTGTTCAGGCCCTGAGCTCGAGCCCAGGACTGGCAAAAAAAAAAGAAAAAAAAACTACTCAGAAAAAGCCAGAAGTGGTGTTTGGGCTCAAGTGGTAGTATGCTAGCCTTGAGCAAAAGAAGCTCAGGGACAGTAACAGGGCCCAAAATTCAAGCCCCGGGACTGGCAAGAAAAAAAAAATCTGTCATGAAATAAAAATCAAAAAGTAAATTCTCAGTGTGAAAAAATACTAGATGCAGACAAATGACAGATCAGAAAATAAATTATGTTTTTCCATCACAGCAAAAACCTAATTCCTCCAATATATATTTCTCCTCCAAAGACCATCAATCCATTCCAGAATGGAGCAATGGACAGAGTTCATAGGAAAGTAAACATACAAATGTTATATAAAATAGAAAATATGTCCAACATCACTCATTAAAAATATTGGCTAAAATTTTACCAAGATGCCGTTTTATTTATTCAAGTCTACTGCTCCAACTGGCACACATCCAATATCCAAATAATATACTCAGTCAGTGAGGCTTACAGTAAAGACAACTCATTTACCAGCAGAGGGAAAATGAGTTGGAGAGTTACAAAGGTCAATACAGCAATATCTTTTAAAATAGCAAACAGCCTCTCCTTTGACCCAGCTAATCCATTTCATAGCCTTTATCCTATGGTTTTATATATATAAATATAATACATAATGATATATGAAAAATGATATGTAGACAGATATGATATACAAATATGATATAGATATGATAGATATATCTGCAAAATATCTATGTGCAATATATGCAAAATGATAGATGTGCATGATCGTTGATACAAGTGAGAGTGAAAGATGGGAAACTGTCTAAATATCCAAATATTTCCTGACAAGGGACACAGACAAGGGAATATTATTCATCTGTTAAAAAAAAACTAAAGATTGCCTTCACCCATCGTATGATGCAAGGTGATGGAGAAAGAAAGACAACAAAAAAACAAGTATAAAACAATATGCAAAAAGCAGGAGAAGGAATACATTTACATTTTTTTTGCCAGTCCTGGGCTGAGCTCAGGGCCTGAGCACTGTCCTTGGACTTTCTCAAGGCTAGAGCTCTACCACTTGAGCCTCAGCACCACTTCCAGCTTTTTCTATATATGTGGTACCAAGGAATCGAACCCGGGTCTTCGTGCATGCTAGGCAAGCACTTTAACCACTAGGCCAAGTTCCTGACCCTACATTTACATTTTTTTTGCGAGTCCTGGGCTTGGGCTGAGGGTCTGAGCACTGTCCTTGGACTTTCTCAAGGTTAGAGCTCTACCGCTTGAGCCACAGCACTACTCCTGGCTTTCTCTATGTATGTGGTACCAAGGAATCGAACCTGCGTCTTCGTGCATGCTACGCAAGCACTCTACCACTAGGCCAAACTCCCGGCCCTTTACATATTTTTTTCAAGTGCATAAAGATCTCAACTGGATGCCCAAGGAATCAGCTCACAGGATGAGTATCAAAGAATTTTCAGCATGTTTAAAACTACACTGAGTTTTTTGCTTTTTTGGGTTTTTTTGTTTGTTTCTTTTCTGGTGTGTGGGGGGAGGGGTTGTTCCAATCTGGGGCTCAAACTCAAGACCTGGGTACTGTCTCTGAGCTTTTTTGCTCAAGGCTAGCACTCTACCACCTGAGCTACAATTCCACTCTGGTTTATTTTTTTTCTTTGTGTGTGTGTGTATTGGAGATAAGAATTTCTCAGACTTTCCTGCCAGAACTGTCCACAATCCTCACATCTCAACCTCCTGAGTCACTAGGATTAGTGGCATGAGCCACACTGAATTTCTTTTCTAGTCCTGGGGCTTGAACTCAGGGCCTGGGCACTGTTCTTGAGATTTCTCAAAGCTCTACCACTTTAGCCACAGCATCACTTCCAGCCTTTTCTGTGTATGTGGGCTTCATGCATGGTAGGCCAGCATTCTACCACTAGGGCCCCACTGTTGGCCCCTCACTGAATTTTTATGCTCCTATAATTCTGAACCATGTGAATATAGATTCTACTCAAACATTTAACAATGCATTTTTTTTACAAAGAAATAAATTCATATGGATATGTCATGTAGTGGTAGCTCTTATTTAAAATAGCATTTGAGCTGGGTGCAGTGGAATAAGCTTGTCAGCCTAGTCACAGCTGGAAGAGTAAATAGGAGGATTGCAGTCCAGGCCACCTAAGCAGACAAAAAAAAAAAAACTTGTCTTAAAAATAATGAAGAGGGACAGGAAGATGGCACGGAGACAATAGGGACGCTGCCTAGCTCTCTCCCGCAAAAAGAGAGAACCAGGGAGTCCCACGAGCCAACTACCTTAAGAAATCCACAACAACAAACTCAAAAAGCAACGGAGAAGGACTCAAACTAGAAACGAAATCCAGATAAAGCTCACATCCAACTTTCTCAAAGAATTCGAAATGCAAGGACCCCTCCCCCACCCCTCGCCACTTGCTCCAAGCCAGGAAAAGCAGCAGCGGAGGGCGCTGGCCTGGTCCTATGCTGGTTGGGGTTGCCAGGCCAGCGCAAACCAGAACAGCAAGCAGCGGAACCCGGACACGGAGGCTGAGATCCGAGGGGAGTGAACAATTCTCCAATACCGTGGAGTACCCATAGCCAAATGCAGAGGAGTGAGTAGCCCAGCGGGCAGCCCAGCGTGACCCAAACCCATCGGGAAAGCAGAGCTGGTGCCAAGCTATAGAACATAACTCAGACCCCTCCACCCTGCCCGAGAAAGACTGGCAAGGGCAGGGGGGCAAGGAATTTAGAATCCTGTCCTTTCCCTCAACAGCCCCCTCCCCCGGGCCATTGACTGGAGACTGACAGGCGGGCTGGCACTAAAACCCAGCACCCCACCAAAGGGGGCAGAGGTGTCCCAGCTCACCTGCCCAACAGATTCCTCTCCCAGGCCACTGGACATGAAGGGTGGGGGGCGCTGAGACCCTGCCTTCCAGCAGCGGGTGGGGTGTGCGGGAGTCTGGGAGCCAGCATCTGTCCCCCTCAAATCTTGAGCCGGGCACCCTCCAGCTGGGAATCCCCAGCAAGACAACACCAAGGGCCCCCCCACAGTCAGACTCTCTGACAAAGCCATGGAAACAGCAGGGAACTGAAGGGCCGACCAGCAGCCAAGCTGGCCCTCTGAGAATCAGAAAGGTGAGGCTCCGCCCTTGGAGCCCACATCCTCAGCTGGGCCCCGCCCCTGGAAGCAGAGCAGGAAACCCAACCATCTGCCCAGCCCTCTGAGACTGAAGCACGCAGACCCATCCCACGGCGCACTGTGAGGCCACTGGTTGGGCTGAGAGCTAGTTGTGCAGCAGCACACAGCCTCTGGGAACAGGCCGAACACCTACAAAAACTGCAAACTCTGACCTAGTCAGCAGCGGAGTCTATTTGGCCGAGAACCACAGGTTTACAGATTCCCAGAACCACCGGTCCCAATCCAAATAAAGACTGCCACCTACCGACCACAGAGCCAACTACAACAGTTCTCAATGCCTAGGAGAGCACAAAGACGAATAACGACATACATAAATAATCAAAGTCCCACGCAAAGCCCAAAAGGTAACAAGAGCGAAGGGATGAGACAGATGTCACCATCCCAAGAAATGACACCTAAAGAGACACCAAATATGACTCAAATCAAGGAGATGATTTTGTAAATGACCACTGAAATTAAGGCTGAATTCCAAAAACATAAGCAAGAAATTTCCTAGGAACTCTTCGAATTCAAAAGAGAAGTGGAAGAAAAGTTCAATACCCTCTCAGCAGACATGATCAGCTTAGTGTCCACACTTCAAGCAAAAATGGAGGCATTAAGTAGCAGATTGGCTGAGATGGAGAATAGAACATCAGGAACAGAAGATAAATCACAAGAGCTGGAACAGAGAATCACCACCTTGGAAAAATTAGTCAGAATCCACCAGAGAGAATTCCAGGACCTAGCAGATGCAGCAAAGAAGTCTAATCTTCGTATAATAGGGATTGATGAGGGGGCCGAATTTCAGGACAAAGGAATACAACCCTTATTCACCAAAATCATAGCAGAGAACTTCCCCAACCTCAAAAGGGGAAATACTCACATTATTGAAGGTTTCAAGACTCCAAACAGGCAAGATCCTAGAAGGAACTCATCTAGACATATCATAGTAAAGACACTAGACCGGAATACCAAGGAACTGATCTTAAATGCTGCAAATACAAAGAAAGAGCTGTACTACAATGAGAAAAAAATTCGAATTACAATAGATCTCTCCACGCAAACCCTAAATGCAAGAAAAGCTTGGAAAAACATCATTGATGTCCTGAAGACCAACAACTGCCAACCAGACTGATATATCCAGCAAAACTAGCATTTACATTTGAGGGAGAAACAAGAATATTTCACTCCAAAGAGAAGCTTTATGAATACGTGCACACTAAACCAGTGTTACAAAAAGTATTAATTAATCGAGAAAAATTGTAGAACATCAAGAACCCCCATCAAGAAGCAAATATCTATAATTCACTAAACACAAAAGGGGGAAAAAAGAGAGAGAAAGAAACTTAGAAGTAAAAATAAATAATGATAATGGACACTGACCACTTCTCCATAATTTCCCTAAATGTGAATGGGCTAAACAATCCAATCAAAAGTCACAGAGCAGCAGACTGGATTAAGAAAACACCACCCATCCATATGTTGCCTCCAAGAGACGCACCTCACCGCCAAAGACAGAAACAAATTCCAAGTGAAAGGATGGAAATGGATTTTCCACTCCAATGCACCATGCAAAAAGCAGAAGTAGCAATCTTAATCTCCGACAAAATTACCTTCTCAGTAAAATCAGCACATAAAGATAGAGACGGCCATTATATATTAGCAAAGGGTACAATCCATGCCCGTAATATTACAGGTATAAATATTTACTCCCCCAACATGGAAGCACCCAGATTCGTCAAACAAACTCTCTTAGAATTACAGAACAAGATAGACTCAAACACACTCATAGTGGGAGACCTCAATACACCACTCTCAACAAAAGTTAAGCAAAGACTTAAACGACACCATAGCCCAGCTGGGCTTAACAGATATACACAGAGTCTTCCACCCAATGGTGAAACTTTTTACATTTTTCTCAGCAGCACATGGAACACACTCCAAAATAGATCATATAATAGTTCATACAGGAAACTTAAGCAGATACGAGAGGACTGATATAATCCCATGCATTCTGTCACACCACTGTGGAGTCAGACTAGTTCTGAACAATGCAGTCAAAGTAAAAAAACATTCAATCACCTGGAAGCTGAACAACACACTTCTGAATAACTCCTGGGTAACAGATCAGATCAGAAATGAAATTAAAAACTTTCTTGAATGTAATGACAATCAAGGAACATCACAAAGGAACTTATGGGACACAGCAAAGGCAGTTCTAAGAGGCAAATTTATCACACTAGGAGTGCATATTAAAAAGACAGAAGAAGATCATGTAAATAACCTAAAAAAAACTGAAACACCTAAAAGAGCAAGAAAAAGTTAATTCTAAAACAACTAGAAGGACAGAAATAACAAAAATAAAATCTGAAATATCAGAGATTGAAATAATATCTACTATACACAAAATTGATAAATCAAAAAGTTGGTTCTTTGAAAGAGTCAACAAAATAGACAGACCCCTGGCAAGATTAATCAAAGAAAGGAGAGGGGAGACTCAAATAAACAAGATTAGAGACCCCACGGGAACAGTCACAAATGATATCCAAGAAATTCAGTCCATAATGAATACGTACTACCAGGGCCTATATTCAAAGAAACAAGAAAATCTAGTAGAAATGGATGATTTCTTAAATAAATATAGGCTACCCACACTGAACAACGATGAGGTAAACAAATTGAACGAACCAATCTCTTACAATGAAATTGTGGAAGCAATCAGGGAAATGCCAAACAAAAACAGCCCAGGTCCAGATGGTTTCACTGCAGAATTCCACAAGACATTTAAAGATGAAATAACAACCATACTCTTCAAACTCTTCCGAGAATTAGAAACAGAAGGAGCAATACCAAACTCATTTTATGAAGCTAATATTACTCTCATCCCCAAACCAGGGAAAGACCCAACAAAAAAAGAAAACTACAGCCCTATCTCTCTAATGAACACAGACGCAAAACTCCTCAATAAAATATTAGCCAATAGAATCCAGAAACAAATTTTAAGAAATCATACACTATGATCAAGTAGGCTTCATCCCACAGATGCAAGGCTGGTTTAACATTTGCAAATCAATCAATGTAATACATCACATCAATAGAGCTAAGGATAAGAATCATATGATAATTTCTCTGGACGCGGAGAAGGCATTTGGCAAAAATATAACATCCATTCATGTTGAAAGCACTAGAAAAAATATGAATAAGAGGTACATTCCTCAAAATAGTGAAAGCCATATATGAAAAACCTACAGCCAGTATTATACTAAATGGTGAAAGACTGGAACCATTCACCTTAAAATCAGGAACTAGACAGGGATGCCCACTCTCTCCACTTCTCTTCAATATAGTGCTGGAACCCTTAGCCAGAGCAATAAGGCAAGAAAAGGACATCAAAGGGATCCACATAGGGAAAGAAGAAATTAAACTATCCCTATTCGCAGATGACATGATCCTCTTACTTGAGTGACCCAAGAAACTCCACTCCCAAACTTCTAGAATTAATAAACTACTTTAGGAAAGTGGCAGGATACAAAAATAACCTTCAGAAGTCAGTAGCCTTCTTGTACACCAACAATACACAAACAGAAGGCCAAATCAAGAAAATGATCCCATTCGCAATAGCCCCCAAAAGAATAAAATACTTAGGAATATACTTAACCAAAGATGTAAAGGAATTATCCAGTGGAAACTATAAAAGCCTAACGAAAGAAATTAAAGAGGACACTAGGAAATGGAAAGACATCCATCCCATGCTCATGGCTAGGGAGAACCAACATAGTGAAAATGGCTATACTGCCAAAATTGATATACAAATTCAATGCAATCCCCATCAAAATCCCAAAGACATCCCAAAGATTCATATGGAACAAGAAAAGACCTAGAATAGCCAAAACAACTCTGGGCAAAAAGAGCAATGCTGGTGGTCTTACAATACCAGACTTCAGACTCTACTATAGAGCCATAATAACAAAAACCACTTGGTATTGGCACAAAAACAGACCAGAAGATCAGTGGAACAGAATAGAAGACCCAGAAATAGAACCACATACCTATAGGCAACTTGTATTTGACAAAGGAGCCAAAGACATACAGTGGAACAAACACAGTCTATTCAATTATTGGTGCTGGCAAAACTGGGCAGCCACATGCAGAAAACTAAAAATTGACCCTAGCCTTTTGCCATGCACAAGCATTAACTCAAAGTGGATCAAAGACCTCAATGTCAGACTGGAAACCGTGAAACTGCTACATGATAAAGTAGGAGAGACAGTGGAACTCATAGGCACAGGCAAAACATTCCTGAACAGAATCCCAGGGTCACAACAGATTGGAGAGAGACTCGATAAATGGGACTACCTAAAAATAAAAAGTTTCTGTACAGATAAAAACATAGTCACAAAAGTAGAGAGATAGCCAACCAACTGGGAAAAGATATTTACCAACAATACATCTGACAAATGCTTAATATCCAGTATCTACAGGGAACTCAAGAAACTAATCCCCCCCAAATCCAATAAACCATTCACTAAATGGGCAAGGGAACTAAAGAGAGACATCAGAAGAAGAGATTAAAATGGCAGAAAAGCATATGAGAAAATGTTCATCATCTATGGTCATAAAGGAAATGCAAATAAAAACAACCCTAAGATACCACCTTACACCAACAAGAATGGCCAAGATTTTGAACTCAGACAATGACAGATGCTGGCAGGGTTGTGGAAAAAAAGGAACCCTACTACATTGCTGGTGGGATTGTAAACTAGTTCAGCCACTCTGGAAAGCAGTGTGGAGGTTTCTTAAAGAACTGAAAATAGACCTTCCCTACGATCCTGCCATAGCACTTCTGGCCATCTATCCTGAACATCGTGACCCAAGATATGATAAGGACACCTGCTCAGCTATGTTCATCTCTGCACTATTCACAATAACCAGGCGATAGAAACAATCCAGATGCCCTACTGCTGATGAATGGATACAGAAAATGTGGTATATATACACAATGGAATTCTACATAGCCAACAGACAAGATAAAATAATGGCATTCACAGGGAAGTGGATGAATCTACAGCGAATCATGTTGAGTGAGACAAGTCAAGACCTAAGGAACAAAAGGCGCATGGTATCCTTAATATGTGGCTATTAAATCCAAAGGGTACAAGAGCGAGGACTCAATAATTGCATACCTAATGCTATGAACATGGTAATGGAAATATAAACATAACTATATAGACATAATGTTTTATTTCATAAATTAATATGTTTCTATGACATACAAACCCTTAGCCTAATTTTGATTAAGTTCTAAATACTAAGTCCCAGTGATTGTAGAGATTCCCTTCTTGAACACTTGTTTGTCAAACTTGTCATTTAAAATATGATGTAAAAATCAACGTTAATAAATTCTTTAATAAAAAAATAATGAAGAGAAAAGGTGCTAGAAGCATGTGGCTTAAGTAATAAAGCACCTGTTTAGCAAGCATGAGAACCTGAGTTCAAACTCTCGTACAATCATTCAATCAGTAGAATTTGGGTGGGTGACCAGAAATGAGTAAGCTTAGCTGGAGAGGTGGCAGGGAAATGACACTGGGATAGAAAAGAACCATGAAGAAATCATCCAAAGAGGAACTCTGGGGACCTTCCATATTGGACATCTGGTGTATTTATTGTATTTGGTATCATTGAATGAATGATAGAATGTACAACCTTTCCCAAATCCTTTGTGGAGACATCAATAATTTTGTGTGCACGTACATATTTTTCAGACATTCCCTCCCAAGTGGAATTTAGTGAAAGGAGCCTGTTAGCCTAGGTGCAGATGCAAAAGTACAGCAGAGTAGATGGTTCTCTCATGGACCATCAGCCAATGGGTCAACCACCAAGCGTTCCTTGGTAAATGATGTTAGAACACAGATCTGATTCTAGTGTTTATAGCCTAGATGACTGGGGAGATGCTGACCTGTTGTAAATGAAGCATCTTTAGTTACAGGTTTTTCTCAAAAGGGTCAGAATCTGAGACCAGACCTAGTTACTTCAAAGAATATGGCAGGTCTGAAAGTACTTGGTTTTCTCCAATACAGTGTCCTCTGCTCCAAGCATATTGGAGTAGATGATCTCTAGCTGGCTGGCAGAAATTACACAAAGAGATTGGACTTCGGATCAATATTAAGTTGGAAGATCTCTAATGTCATCCTATTAGCTGTGTCCTTCAACCTTCTTTTCAACATTGTTTGGTAGTAAAAGCATATCAAATATGAATATCAAGTTTACAGATATCAGGAAGCTGTAGATAACATACAAAGATTTGGGTCTCAAAAAAAGATCTCAGCAGGTTGGAATAATAAACCCAAGCAAAATTAAATGTAGAGGGAATGAAGACAAAAACATCGGATTTAGAATTAGTAAAAAGAAACATGGTATCATAAAGAAGAGGCCTAGGTGTTTATTCATATACAGCCTGAAATCTCCACCCAATCTGAGCCACCAAAGAAATGGTTGGGGAAAAGAAAGGAAGATAGACACGGCATCCTGTATTAACAAAGGTTGTGATACCTGCATGCAAGGGTGAAGGTCAGCCTTCTGCTGATTGGGTGGTCTCTGCAGACCACGTTCACCAACAGGGGCCACATCTGGCAAGGTGCAGTGGACCCAAGCAACAGTGCTCCTGATGTTAGGTGGCCTAGCTGTTGTTGGGATTTCTTCTTAAAATGTTTTCTCTTCAACCACTCATCCTTACTTTATCTCTATTCATTCTGGTCCCCAGGCAAAGGATACCTTCATCTCATACCTAGGGAGGTTCTAGAATCTTTTCCTGTTACCTTGGGAAGCTCATTTAAGTCTGGATCCCAGACTTTCCCCCTGTATAATCTTGTAACTATGCCCCTGCTCCACTCTCCGAAACAGACTCCTAAAGGGACGAGTGAGCAATTAAAAGGATGGTTTCTTTGGTCTTTGTGGTAACCACACAGAAGAAACAGGGGTTCTGAATGACAACCTAAACTAAGTGACTAACGCAGTCAGGATTCAGATCTGTATTTGAACTTAAGGGATTGTGTGGTACCAGTGCCTGTCTTTAGTTCCTTTATTCACTTTGTCAGACTGGAGTCCCAGGAACCAATTTTTCTAAAGCCTCTTCTGTCTCTTTGGAATCTTCTCATCCTTCATATTATCAGCCCATCATCTCCCAAGCACCGTATCTCCCCCACTTTTCCTCTCCTCCACACAGGAAATCCAGACTGACACTTCTAGTTTTGTTTTGGCACCATCTTTCACTGGAGTCGATGACCCTTGCTCAAAGGACACCAGGAAATAGCTGCAGATAGTTTTAGTTACACTATAAAAAAAGCCCATGGTGGGGGAGTGTAGCCAGGAGGTATGTGGCTTTCTAGGCAAGTCTGCACACAAAGCTGATTCACCTACACACGGTTAGCAATAGCACCATGCTCTCAGAGCCAGCTGTGGATGTCCAAGATCCATTCATTTCTTTTCAAATGGGCTAAAAGTGAGCGATGTTGAAAACTCAGATCACTGCGTAAATGAGAACCACGCAAATATCAGAGGAAATCCTAAAATCGTAGGTTTACCAAGAAAGGCTCCGAGTGAAGAAGAACCTGCAGCTGTATCCATGTCTACCTTCCTTGGCTTGGTGGTACAGGGAGAGCAGAGAACAGGTCATGGGGATGGTCTGAAAAGCCAAACGCTTGTGTTAGATAAGTTGGATACACTCAGAAAGAGCTAGCACTTCTTTTGATAGCACAGAGATGGGGCAGAAGCATCAGGTCCCAAGCAGACATCCAGAAAGCTCAGGGATCCACGGGTGCCGTAAGGCAGAACCGAGCCTGGCTGCACTAAGCATAAAGACTACAACAGTTTCCATTCCTGTCCTAGCAAGCCAACTGCACATTTGTAGACTAATGACCAACAAGGATGCCAAATTAAACTTCATTCCTGTTTGAAAGATTTTATTTTTTTACTCATTCAGGGACCAAGTGAAAGGCCTGGCAGTTTTCACCCAGAAATTTTTCTTTACACATGCAGTAATAACAATTAACCAAAAGGAACTATGTGGCTTGGGGGTGTCAGAACCCCATAGAAAGTGTGAATGAGTCCCAAGGCAAGAGTCAAGCGGGAGATGGGGCCCATCTGCTGAGTTTCATTTCCAAAAAATTCTCTGCAACTCTAAGATCCCATCTGGGCTTGCCAAGAAAGAAAGCCCAGCCTCCAGGCTGGTTGAAGCCAGCGGTGGCCACACATGGCTCCCCAAACAACCATTATAGTGATCTCCAAAGAACAACTCCATTCCTTGAGCAGTAACACTTCAGACTTGTGTGGTCTGTGTGAACTTAAATCAAAATTACAGCCCACTCTTGGAAAGCATAATGAAACCTAGTCTGTTTTAAAAGCTCTAAACTGCTTAATGGGTCCAAAGACATCTGTCTTCAGAGACCTTGTGCCATTACCCACCAAGTCACAAAGGGGGCACAAGAATGAGATCTCTGCCTGGGCCCACGGGTTCCTCAAGGTCATATATACCTCTCTCTGGGGGCCCTGCTACTCAGATCCAGCACAAGTTCCTGGGTGTTCCCCTGCCTGAAACTATTCCTCCAATTCTATTATCATGAGTTTATTTGCAACGACAACAACAAAAATCTACTAGAAGAAAAGATCAGAAAGTTACACACATAACAATTACTGTCTTACTTTAATCTGAAAACAAATGTACATGAGTTGGGTAATGTTTTGGTTGTGTTGATGCTAGAGCTTGAACTTGAACTTAGTTTCTGGACCCTGACCCTTACATTTTTTCACCCAAGGCTGACACTCTGTCCTTTGACCTCCAGGCCCTACTTTCAGCTTTTTACTGGTTAATTGGGAAAAAAAATGTCTCATGGACTTTTCTTCGCCAGGTGGCTTCAAATTACAGCCCTCAGATCGCAGCCTCCTGGTTAGCAAGGGTTTTAGGGCATAAACCACTGGTGTTGTTTCTAGTTATTTTTTGCCAGTCCCAGGGCTTAGATTCAGGAGCTGAGCACTAGCCTGTGCATTCCTCAAGTCTGGTGCTCTACCACTTGAGCCACAGCACCATTTCCGGCTTTTTTCTCTGTATGTGGTACCAAGGAACCTGGGTCTTCGTGCATGCTAGGCAAGCACTCTACCACTAGGCTATGCTTCCAGCCCCAGTTTCTAGTTATTTTTATGCCTGGTTTCTAAATTCCCTCTAACTCCAAGTAGAGAGGAAAGAGAAACTTTAGACCAACTTCCCCCATGAAAGTTATGTTGTCGTGCACTAAGCAAAACCAATAACATCTAAACCAGACAAGTTTGGAAGGAGGGGGATCGTGTGTGTGTGTGTGTGTGTGTGTGTGTGTGTGTGTGTGTGTGTGTGTGTGTGTGTCTAATAGAAAGAACTGTTCAAGAAAGACTGACACAACCACAGCCTTGCACGAGTCATGGCAACCTTAACAAAAGAAAGAATTTCTGCAAGCAGTCTGCCCAGCAATTCTGTTTAATGCCATCCTTGTTGTTCATCTTGAGGCCAAGCATTATGGTTCAAAATAGCTTATGTAATCCTCCTCACTTGCTGTGTTCGGTACTGAGACTTGAATTCAGGACTTCTTCCTCCCTCACTTGAGCCATATCCCCAGCCCTTTGTGCGTCCATTATTTTTCAAGTAGAGTCTTGAATTTTTATCCAAATGGGCTTCAAATTGAGATCCTTTTAACTCTGCCTCCCACGCACCACCATGACAGTCTTATTGATTGAGATGAGTCTCTAGAACTTCTTGCCTAAATAGCAGTCTTCTTGACCTACCTCCTCTAGCTGACCTGATTACAGGTGTGAGCCACTGCTCCCAGTCCTCCCTTTCTTTTAAAACCTCCTTGGCTTTGATTTCTTTGGCACACAAGCATTATTTACTACAGCATACATGTGTCCATCACGATACTCAGTTCTTCCCAAACAAATTCAATGATCCTTGAAAATTCTTTTTCTGTGTGTTACTTAGGTGACACCCTACAGCTGAATACCTCTATGAAATATGAGAATCTAAGGCTCAGATCAAGCAAGGGATTATTTGTAGCTCATTCTCCTTTCATGGAATCAAAAACAATATAAACTGATGAGAAATAGGAAGGCAGACCAAAGCTATCAGCAAACCTGAAAAAATTGTACCCTAAGTGTTGGCAAAAAAAAAAAAGTGATGTCCATGATAAATAAATGCCTTTGCATCAGAACCTCAGCAAGACTCGGAAACTACACGCTCCAAGGGTCATAGGCAGGGAGGCAAGATACTGAGCACAAGAAAGTGGATGAGATGCCATGAACAGGCCAGAAGTCTTCCCTATCTGTCCAGCCAGGAAACTGGCCCCCATGCCAACCACCTGAAGATGCAGGGACATTGTTAAGGGAATTCAATGGACAAGAGCAGCTCCAGAATTGAAGACCACCAGACAGGTGAGCGAGTAGAGTGAATGTGGCAACCAAAGAGGTCAGGACCACAAGGAAAAGCCCAGGCTGTTGATTCTGACCTCACCCCCACTCAGCGCTAAGAAGACTGGCAGCCAGGCAGTTAACCTGGAACAGGAAAGGAACATTACAGGAGTAGTTATATGCTAAGGAGCAGAGGTTGCACTCTTGCTGCACACAGTGAGGTAAGCTTCATGGTATATAGCACCAAATGGGGGCTTTACCGGTTGTCTGCTAGGCTAGGAGATCCAAAAAGCTTTTAAAAGTATAATAGCAAATCACGTGAGCATTTGAAGATGGTGACAAAGGGTGCCCTCAGTGGCTGAGGATATTGAGCTGGGAAGTCTGGATAGCCATAGGAATGAGATCTCCTGTGGTAAAAAAAAAACGATCACAAGAGGACAAAAGAACAAGGTTAGATAGGAAAGGCTATGCAGGAAGTATGATAACCTGAACTGATATTCCAGCAGACTGTCTGCCTCTGCCTCTGCCTCTGCCTCTGCCTCTGCCTCTGCCTCTGCCTCTGCCTCTCCCTCTCCCTCTGCCTCTCCCTCTCCCTCTCCCTCTCCCTCTCCCTCTCCCTCTCTCTCTCTCTCTCTCTCTCTCTCTCTCTCTCTCTCTCTCTCTCTCTCTCTCTCTCTCTCTCTCTCTCTCTCTCTCCCTCTCTCTCACCTCTTGTTCCATTGGATCTGACTACAGGCTCCTAGTGTTGCCCCTGTGACTTTGACAGTTAATAGACCCACAAAGATCTGCACAGTTGAATAATAGTTTCACCCTTTGCCCATTTCTTGCCAGGAAATGCCATTTGATTTGGATTAGATGGATGTGCCAGGAAATACTCTGGAGTGCAGCGGAGCTGTGGAATGCAGGTCAGTTGCACAATCACAAAGGAGCTAGCTTTCCCCCAAGCACCAGAAGACATAGGGCAACCTCCTCAAAGGGCTGCTATCAAAATTATTCCTGTATGACTATGTTTGTGGATGATGTTTGTGGGAACAGAGCTGAGTATGTGCAGCAAGCTGAAACGGGCAGGAGAGGAAGATGAAGCTCCTCTGCAAACCTCTTCCACAAGGACTGGGCATTGAAAACTCACTTAAATACCTATTACAAAGTCATTCCGTCTTCCCTTGGCCTGGACAGTCTTACATCATCCATGGGATAGACAGACTTGGCATTATGAATCCCCTCTACTCCTTCTACGTGGCATTGCTTTGGTTTGCCTCCCACAAGTTCATGTGGGGAGGCTTCATCCCTTGAGAGAGAATAGAGCCTCTAGGAGGTGAGACTTCAGGGAAGGTAATTAGGTGATTGAAAATGCCACTTGGATTAGTGCTCATCTTGTGGGCATGGGTTGATGTTATGGTCTAGATCTTATGTATGCCTCATAGACCCATACAATATAAGGCTTGGTCCCCAGTTGATGATACTATTGAAGAGTGCTTAAACCTTTAAGAGATAGAGCCTCAGGAGAGGAAGTTAGGTCATTGGAGGCATGCCCTTGATAGCTATATTGGGTCTATCTGTCTGTCTGTGTGTGTGTGTGTGTGTGTGTGTGTGTGTGTGTGTGTGTGTGTGTGTGTGATGTGCGGGTTCCTCTCTGTCTCTGTCTCTCTTCATTCTCCCAGCTGCTTTGAAGTGAGCAGCTGTGTCCCACCATGTGCTTCTGTTATGCTGTTATGATGTGCTCTCTCACCCCAGGCAAGTTAAGTTACCTCAATCATCCTTGGATTGTAACCTCTGAAACTGTAAGCCGAAATAAATCTTTCTTCTTCATAAACTGTTTAGAGAATTTTGTCACAGTGACAGAAAGTTCATGCGGTTACCACAACAGCAGGTAGTTTTAAAGAGAGCTTGTCTCCCTCAGCTCTCTCTTCCTCCCTCACTTTGTGACCTGAGATGCCATCCACCACCAGTTTTCATGGAATCTGATACTCCAGCCCACTCTGAGCTAAATAAAGCTCTTTTCTTTATAAAGTACCCAGTCTGAGATATTTTGTTACAGCAACACAAATGGGCTAAGCACTCAAAAGGATTGTAGCTGTATAAAAGCAAGGGACAAGAAGTGAATGCCATTCTGAACTTTGACAACAATGAACTAAAAAACATTCCAACAACTCCTTTTGGGTTTTGGCGCTAGAAATAAATTTCAGCTAGTATCTTAAGCCAATCAAAACCATATCTCTTCTCCCAATTTATTCAGTGAGTAAAAGGGGCTGGGGCCAGCTGGATGTGATTCATCCACTGGGCAAAACATAGAAAGCTCTAGAAAGTCAGTCATCAAGAGATTGATATCTTCAAAGTCAAGATAAAGGCTAAAAATCCATGATGACCCAAATAGCAACATTTATACAAAGTAAGTCTCCTGCCAACATACATTGGAATCTAAAACAAAAGGAAAAATCCATAATCTTGTTAATTATTTCAAAATTTGGATATTGCTTATTGTGAATATTTAGCATTCATTTCACTTTCTAAAAATTATGACATTTAAGCATTTTTTTTCTTGTGAACTGACTTTTTTGGATACCTCCTTAAATCTTAAGCCAGGGAATAGGAGTTCCAAATTTCATCAGGAAGAATTTGGACCACTTAATACACATTCAGATAGTTCAAACATCCACTACCTCCTCCCCCAACATACACACATGCACACACACACACACACACACACACACACACACATACATATGAATGTGCATGCACACAAAATGGCATGGAGAAATTTTAAAACACTAGCAATTTAAGTATAGATATGGTTCATTCATAGGGGTTACCTTTGGCATTTGTTTTTACTTACTTTCTTATTTATCTATCTATGTATTTATTTGTTGGTGGTACTGGGGTTTTGAATTCAGGGCTTGCTAGGCAGAGGCTCGACCTCTAAGCCATGCCTCTAGCCCTCTCCTCTGCTGATTATTTCAGCGTTTGAGTCTTACTTTCTACCTGGTGTATCTATTTCAGACTCCCCACCACTTCTGGGTCACTGGTCCTCTTAAAACAACGTTTCTCATTTATCCTTCCAAGAGCTCTGTCATTCACCTTTAAATACACACCTGCGATTGGCATTTGTCACAGAGCTGGGCACGCAGGCTGTACTCACTCACAGAAAGGAGGAAAATCAATTTCAATCCCAGAAGGACAGAATTACTGATGCAGAAGGTCACTCAATGCAAGCACTTGCTCAGTGGACTTGGAACAAGATCTTGTCGGCAGTGCTTCGCTGCACTTCCAAAGAAGGGAGGGGAGCCCTGGAGCCTCTCACCATGGAAGAGAGAGATATAGCTTGTAAGAGCCACAGAATAAACATAGCAAACAGTACAGGGGCTGAGGCAAACACATGCCTATGTGATGTGGAATCCCAGACTTACGTTTGCACCTAACACTCTGGAGAAATTAGCCAAGACTAGATCCAACCAACTGAAAAATATTACTGCTGTAATTCTCCCAAGGTCACTTGTCAGACAGGGTGAGTTACTCCCTAAGGGCTTGCTCCATAGATCTGCCTTACCAAAGAAGCATAATTTGGGCTTTCAGTCAAGACTTCCTGGGCCTGACTGCCATTTTGCTCATGTCCTTCCCTGCCAAGGGCATCTGATTCCAGCCATCTGTGGTCTCCAGAGAAGCAGGATGAGCCTGGAGCCTCATGCCAATGGGCCATAGCAGCCTGTGCCCTTGTACACGTTGGCAGACTGGGGCCATTTCTGCCACTTGAGAGATGATTGCAAATATTTGATTGGAAACCACATGAACAGTAGTAAAGTAGAAGACATGACGAGGTGTGTAGTTGGCAAGGAAGCATTGCATTTCTCCCCTCAGAAACTCACGTGGTCCTCTCTGTGAGTGGAAACGGCACTGTAGCTCAAGTGAAAAAGCACTAACCTTGAGCTGAAGGGAAAGTGCCTGGACCCAGAATTCAAGCCCCTCAGCCAACTAAAAAAAAAAAAAAAGTGCAAGATCTCAAGTTCAATACCCTCATACTTCCTAAAATAAGCAAATGACTAGATAAATAAACTGAACTTTCCCGATATTATTGGACTAATGAATGACACCACTTGAGTTTTAATTCATGTTTGACTCCAACGACTACCCCCTTTTCAGGGCAATATGTATTCTGTCATTATTGTATTATTCTATGTGCTACCTTTGTTAGCTAGCTTTCTAACACTATGATAACTACATAAGAAAAATAACTTAAAGGAGAAAGACTGTATTCTGGTTCACACTTTCAGAGGCTTTACTCCATGGCAACAAGCTTCCATCGCTCAGGACCTGCAGGGAGACAGAAACCCCACAGTGGCAGGAGCTTTAGGCAATGGTTGCTTACTTAATGATGTCCTGGAATCAGAGACAGAGAATGACAAAAAGAAACTCAGGGCAATCGATAGCCCTTCAAGAACACTCCGCCCCCAGTGGTCTATATCCTCCAACTGAGCTCCCCCCTCACACTGAATATTCTCATCACCTCCCAATAATGTTATCAAACAGTAAGCCCATCAGTTGGGTGAATCTACTGATCAATGAGTCAAAGCCTTCAAGAGCTTCTGGGAAAAACATGCTGTCACCATTCAAGCCCAGAGCACATAACCTCCTCATTTATACAGAAGCTGGGTTTCGCTAGGGAGTTGTCAGTCTCAGTCCCATGGGTCCAGACCTCGAACTCACCAGGAAAAAGTTCCTACTCCTTTTTCAGAGTCCACAATCCACATGTATCCTCACATGGCCTGGTTCCAACTCCCCTCCATGCATACCCTTCTCCTTCTTCCACCACCTGCCAATTGGAAATAGTGATACACAGCCATCTCACAGGGCAGTGGGGCAATTTAATTAATGTTTATAAAGCACGCTGAGGTCTTCAGATGAAAACTGCTGTGTAAGTGCAAAATTATTATTAGTTCTCAGCCTCCTGTCCGTTGACTTCTGACACAGGCTTTTGTTGTCCCTGAATGGGAGCTGCTTATGGGCTGTCCAGCTGGGTATTTTTTGGGGGGGTGGGAGGGGAGACATGGGCAAGCACATTCACATTCACAGATTTTTGTTCCTCTTTGGAAAAAAAAAAAAAGCATTCCGACTCTGTGGGATGTCTTTCAGCCTTTCAAGGTCTGAATTTCTCTCTCCTTGTCTCTATTAAGTACCATAATCTACAAGAATAGATCATAAACAGGTTACTTTGGCAGAGAATGAAGGAAGAAAATGGTCAATTTGAAGAAATAGTCCTTCCGATAATGAAGAAGGAAAAAAATAACACCGATATCTCCTCGTGCAGAATCTAAATGAACCACTGAATGAGGTCTTGCTCCTTTGCCCAGAGGGATATTATATATGTTTATGAATTGAAAGGAGAAAAGAATAGAATGGTTGCTTTTAGTGCCTGGACTTTGCCTCCTTCCTTCACTCAGGAACCATGGAAACAAACACAACCAGTCTGGATGATGTTTTCCTGATAATCCTTTGTTGCCTAACTGCACTGCCTGGCATTCCATGAGGAGAAGGAAATAAAGAAAAGGGAAGAAAAAAGTTAGGTTTGAATGAGAAGTGCCTCATCTCTGAAAACAGAATGGGGCTTGCAGGTAATTTGTAGAGCACTGGCCTAGCATGTCTTCCTTTCTGTGATGGATTCATAAGTATGCCATGTTACTCAAGCCCCTCACACTGCCTAGAGGAATCTTTTGATTTATTAACATGCTTTGGTAGTAGGGTTTGCTCATCACCCAACTGCCAGAGGATTTTATTTTTAAAATGTCACTCTCACTGATTAATTGGTTAAAATATGAAGGATCCAAACCAATAAAAGAATTCAATGTTAAGACTAACTGTAGTAGAGTATGCCTTCAATCTCAGCACTGGGATTAGAGGATTATGAGTTCAAAGCCAATTGAGACTGTATAGTGAGGCTCTATTTCATAAAAAGAATCCAGTATGAGTTATCTTGCTATAAACATATAAAATAGCCACAAAAGCCCTTATCACATACACACTATGTTTCAGGAACCAACTATCATTGATACCATGTTTAGCAAATTACCTCCTAGGACATGAAATAGGGCAGTTTGTGACTGCAGCACTGACAGTCTCTTTGTCTGGAGTGACAGATACAAAACACAGGAAGCCTTTGTGAAAGCTGAAATGATTACTCTACCACTCTTGCAAAGGATAGGCGCTCTCTCTCTCCTCTCTCCCTCTCCCCCCCCCCCCGCACCCCTCTCCGTCTCTCCCTGTCTCTGTCTCTGTCTCTGTCTCTGTCTCTCTCTGTCTCTCCCTCCCTCCCTCCCTCCCTCTCTCCCTCCCTCCCTCCCTCCCTCTCTCTCTCTCTCTCTTCTCTCTCTCTCTCTCTCTCTCTCTCTCTCTCTCTCTCTCTCTCTCTCTCTCTCTCTCCCTCTCTCTCTCTCTCTCCCTCTCTCTCTCTCCTCTTCTTTTATTAAAGAGGCCTTAATCTAAAAAGAAAAAGAAAGGGACAAAAGTCCCCACAGGCTGGGAGTTTGGCCTAGTGGTAGCATGCTTGCCCAGCATGCATGAAGACCCAGGTTCAACTCCTCAGTACCACATATATAGAAAAAGCTGGAAGTGGTGCTGCTGTGGCTCAAGTGGTAGAGCTCTAGCCTTGAGAAAGCCCAAGGACAGATCTCAGGCCCTGAGTACAAATCCCAGGACTGGCAAAAAAAAAAAAAGGGTTCCCACAATAATATCATATTAAAGTAGCTAGGAACATAGAAAATCCTGAAGGGAAAACTGAAACGACAACACACGGGGGAGCTCACTGGTCTCCATCTTGTTTCCTGCCTCCAGTACTGCACTTCTCTGGGCCATCAGTCACCAGTGTGAAGTGGTTTTCAGGTTCCCCATGTTCTTCTGCACTTTTCATTAGTGCTTCACCTTGTTTTCCTAGTTATTATCACAAAATTTAGATCTATCAATATGGCGCCTCGAACTCAGGATCCCTCCAGACTGCTCCATGCTGCAGACGTGATCACATGTGATGACACGATAACATGCCCAGGTCTCAACACCATTTCCTCCATACTGCACCTGGGCTGGGCTGTCCTATACCTTCAGGACTCTCACACAGCCCTCAGATCAAGCCTTTTTTTCCTACTTTATTGACTTAGAAACTTTATCCTGGCCATTTCCACCACCATCTACCATCTCTACCACCTCAAAATCTCTTAAGTCCAATATCAAATGTAATCAGTTCTGCAAGGATGCTAAGGTATTTTCGAAGAATCTGGATACTCTTACACTCCTTTGGGTGTATATGTATGTGTTCTTGCTATTTCTTTCCCTTTCTCTTCTTGCTATTTTTTTATGTCTCCTTGATATTAAGCAAAACAAGTAGCCGTGTACACAACAATTAGCCCATTTTTCTTCCTCCTTGAAAGGAAGGATTGGGCCTTGCTTTTCTCAACATTTTAGTACCTACATAGTCATTTTCTCTAGAGTAAATGCCCAGCCAATATATTTATGTTTATTCTCCCATCAGCACATGTAAGAGCACACACAGTACAAAAAAAAGTCAGAATTTTAATTTCTTCTGTAATTTAAAGGTGAAAATTAGAATGTAAGCACAGTTAGTCTTGAGAGGACAACAACTAGCAAACGAATTGACTGAATCTTACCATCCAATTAGATCAAAAGTAAGGGAGACAACCGCTGGCAAATTAAGCCAACAGCTCCTATCTTGTTTGTTGGCCTTTGGCTCTTTTGACCAAGCTAAGCTAAAGTATGAAAGAATTATCCAGTCAATGACAGGAAATAAGCTGCTAGTGTGAAAGGAGCTAGAGAATCAGACAGCATTATTCTGACACTCCCAACTCTCATTGTGCTGAGTGGTCAAACACATGGCCTCACATTGTTGTCTCTATGTCCCCAGGACACAACCCTCAGCCAATAATCAGGCCCTGCTGGATTTCAGGAGTGTGGCCTAGACTTACCTACCATGAAACATGCTAAGTATTATTATGAATACAAAAGCCTGCAGGCTGCTTTTATACAAGAATGGGAAGCTGATATTTGTGTCTATATTTGTGTCTTCAAACATCCCAGGATGAAATTATTGCAATTGTGTATCTAATGCCACAGACAAAGAAGATCCTGATAACAAAGCTTTCCCTAGCAGTGAAAACCAAGAATAAATATCATTTTCCTTTCTCTGACATATCTTGACAGGACTCAATGTCATTAGAAAACCTCCATTCACTCTTCCTCCTCCCCCTCCCATGTATGCATATGCGCACACGTGCGCAAGTACACACACACACACACACACACACACACCTTTATACCAAATACTAGGTGTGAACATTAGGTCAATATACTCTCAAATTTTAACCACACTTTTAATTCAGTCTCATAACCAGAGGAGTCCTCTTCCTGAGTCTTTCATACTAACTCTAATAGCCATAGAGCATTTAGTTCAATGTGTTTTAATTCTCAAAAAAAAAAAATAGACTGCCCACCAACTGAATTTATTCCTTTCAATGGAACCAGTTCTACAAAGATTCACAGACCATACACTCTGACATTTTCTATCTTCCATCACTCTCCTTTCTTGTTCTGATGTCAACCAAGAGCTTAGATGCTAGACTGTGTCCTTCCACGTATGATCTCTTATCGTGACTTCACAAAACAGCTAGTACAAAGATACTATTCTTACTCTACAGATGTGTCCACTGCCTTAGAGTTCCCTGACCAAGATGGTAATGCTTCAAGTGGGTAAGAAATCTCGGGATACTTCATTATCATGCCAAGTGGGTCTACTTAGAATTTTCCATAAAATTCCCTTTTCTTAATTTTTTTTATTGTCAGGTAATGTACAGTTACATTCACCAGCTAGTAGGTACATTACTTCTCACACAATGATACCCCTTCTCATGTTTTTGAAAACTCCTTTTTTTTTTTTTTATTTTGCCAGTCCTGGCCTTGAGCTCAGGGCCTGAACACTGTACCTGAACTTTCTCAAGGCTCTACCACTTGAACCTCAGTACCACTTCTGGCTTTTTTCTATGTATATGGTACCAAAGAATTGAACCCAAGTCTTCATGTATGCTAGGCAAGCACTCTACCACTAGGCTAAACTCCTGGCCCTAAAACTCACTTTTTTTTTTTTTTTTTTGCCAGTCCTGGGCTTAAGCTCAGGGCCTGAGCACTGTCCTTGGATTTTTCTCAAGGCTAGAGCTCTACCACTTGAGCCTCAGCACCACTTCCGGCTTTTTCTAAATATGTGGTACCAAGGAATCGAACCCGGGTCTTCGTGCATGCTAGGCAAGCACTCTACCACTAGGCCAAACTCCCGGCCCCTAAAACTCCCTTCTTGAGAATGGAGTTGAACTCATTAAACAGGAATCTATAGCTGGGCGCTGGTAGCCCATGCCTATAATCCTAGCTACCTGAAGGCTGACATCTGAGGATAACAGTTTGAGGTCAGTCAGCCTGAGCTAGAAAGTCCATGAGACTCTTGCCTTCAATAAACTACCAAAAGTGGAGCTATGGCTCAAGTGTAGAGTGTTGGCCTTGAATAGAAGAAACTCAGGACCAGCATCCAGACCCTGAGTTCAAGCCCCAAGACCTATATGCGCGCACACATGCGCACACACACACACACACACACACACACACACACACAAAAACCACACAGAATCTATACTTACCATCTTATATACCATTCACCCATGATGCTTTTGTAATTATTACAAACCACTTTTACAGATTGTTCTTAATATTTGGGGTAAGGGAGCTATTTAAGAATGTTGAAAAATCCAGTGTCAGGTTCAAGAACCCTGATTTTACACACCTTTCCAAAGCAGAAACTCTCCATCTCTCCACTATCCTACTGTGGTCATGCAGCTAGCCTAGCTAATGTGAAGTTGCTAGGTGCTACCACAGTTCCTGATGGATCCAAGAAAGGTGCTGGCTCATAGCACTCCATCAGCCTTGGCTACCTCTCTCCTAGAGGAAAACAGGCCTCAGCCAATCCTTCTGACCTCTAATTTCCTCTTGGATTCTGGTTCTCTCACATTCTGAGAAGTCATTTTAAATACAAAAAGAAAGGAAAGGAAACCACTCCCTATTTATATGCATACCTTTAATAACATGAGAGAGATGACAAAAGAGGGCAACACTCCAAGTCAATGTGGCATCTCTTCCACTCTCAAATATTAATGTGGACAATACACATACTACTTAAAGGGAAAACATATCTGGAAAGCAAGTAGGGAAGGGATCAAGTTTATTCGAAGAAAACTAACGACTTCAAATTTACCCGTACAACATTAGCAAATTTCCTCCTACACACAGCCCAGTGGTTCCCAGGTGTTCATATCATGGAGTCAGTGCTTCAGGAAGAGAACACTGGACTGGTCTTCTCCCCGTCCCCAAGGAATTAATACAGAAGAACTATGGAAAGGTCCTTTTTATAGTCTTCTTTATTTGAAATGATAGAAAATGAGAGATATGAAAGGTAGTCTCTCATCCCTAGAACCCTATTGCAATAGCAGAGATAATGACTCAATGGACTTTTGATGTTGTATGGTGTGTTATGATTTTTCAAATATTTGTCACCTACATTCTCTCAATGAACCCATAAATAGCTTTCATGTTTACAAATGAGATAAGTGGAAATCACAAAGAATTTGTCCAAGATCTAATATCTAGGCTAGGACAATTGTGGCTTAAAGCCAGATGACATGATTGAACCCCTATTTCCAACAGGTCACACAATACAATGCTCTATCCTGTGTTGCTCTCTCTGATTTCTCACTCCATACCCAAGTTTCTTGTCAGTTAGCAATACTCTCTAGCTAGAAATAGACTTCAAGAGAAGAGACACACAAATCCTCCTTTGACAAGTTTATGTAGATATAAAAATAAACGTGACATTCTTCTTTATTGCTTTTTTATGGGTGTCTTTGCTAGATAAAAGGCCCTGCTGGGTAACAGTTCATTGACCTTTTATTTCTATGTACACATAATACTCCTTTAGTAATAGCACAGGATTCACATCAGGAAATTATTTGCTAAATATTTCCCACTGTCTCACAGCTTGGACTATAAGTTTCTCCCAGATGTGAAACATCTGGATGGGTACACTAAAACACAGCAAAAATCAAAGTGATGTTTCCCAGACATAGAAGAGGATAGCTGTCTTCAGAAATCTAGCATTAGGCCAGATTTAGGTATTTAGATTTCCCCTAAACCCTTTTCCCTCAACCTCTCCCCATAGCTTTTATGACTGAAAAAGTATCCAAGAGGTTGACCAGATAGCTGGCATAAAACACTAAGATGGTAGCCATGAGAAGTTAGTGATGGCCCCATGCAATGTGATCATGGAATGGTTTTCCAGACCCTGCTGGCAGAAAGTGAGCAGATTCACTCTCAGGTATTTGCAATCAAGTGAAGGACTTCGCAAGAAGGATGCCATCTTCTGTGTGGGGCTCATTCTTCTCATGTGGAGCGTGGCATTCAGGCATACCACTGAGCCCTCGGTTTCCAGGGGCAACAACAGAAATCCTGTTCACACTGTTTCTATCTTGGGAAGAGTCACCGGCCCCAAATGTTTATTTGGGGAGGTGACTGGAAGAAAAGCTTGTTCCATCCCAGGTTTAGAAATATCTGGGAAAATACTCTGTAGTCGTGCAAACTTCTGAAAAGGTAAGAGACAAGTTGGGAAGTGAGTAATTAGGAAGATACAGCTCTCATCAATCCTCGTTTACATGCTATTTCTTAAGATCTCGCTGGACGTCTTCTTCTAGAAGCTTCTTGTTCCTTCTACATCACTCATTCTGCAAAGTACCCTTGTCATTCCCCTGGCCTCCCTAAACACAATCCTTACCGTGAGAGAATTTTACAGAAACTTGGTGCTTTGGAATTAGGCATGTACCCACAAGTAACTAATGTTGCTTATTTTTGTTTGTTTCTAACATTTGCTGTCTGGTCATTCAAATTGTACTTTTTATTCCCCAAGTACTGAGGCTTGAACTCACACTCTCACGTAGATTTTTTTCCAACCGCAGTTTGTACTCCAGCACTTAAGCCATGCTTCAAGTCCAGCTTTTTGCTGATTAATGGGGGGATAGAATCTCTAAGGGTAGCATAGAGAAGACAGAGGTAGAGACTGCATGGACTAGCTTTGGACTTCAGTCCTATAGACCTCAGCCTCCTGAGTTGCTGGCACTATGGGCACAAATCATCTGGGTCCAACATCAGCAACTGTAATTATCCTATGTGCAACTTACCCTCTCAACTAACTGTAAACTCCCCGAGGACAGAAAGGGTATCTTAACCCTTTAATGTCCTACTATATAATTCCTTGAAAAAGTCTATGCATACAGCAGGTGTTCACAGAACTCTTCTGTGCATACCCTTACTCGTCACTTTAAAAATCTCTTCAATAGAGCCCATACTTTAAGATTAGCCTACTATTTATTTAAAAACAAGAGCTTTATTTAAAGTGCTTATCTAGCATTATGAAATCCTTGGTTTGATTCCTAGTGCCATCCATTTTTTAATTTTCAGATTGACATAGATCATTCTTTGTTTAATTGATAGTGTATGTGTGTGTGTGTGTGTGTGTGTACTGGTACTGAGCCTTGAACTCAGCCTGGGCACTGTCCTTGAGGTTTTTTTGCTCAAGGCTAGTGCTCTACTGCTTGAGTCACAGCTTCACCAGTGGATTTCTGGCAGTTATTTGGAGATAAGACTCTCATAGACTTCTGTGTCTGGGTTGGCTTCAAACTACAATCCTCAGAACTCAGCTTCCTAGGTAACTAAGACCATGGGCATGAGCCATTGGCACCGGTGAGAAATTAATAATAATATTTGAAACAGATACTCACACAGGTGAAAATGATGAGTGTTAAGTAGAAAATGACCAGAGAAAAGAGCAGCACAATCTCAGCTCTGTATTTCCTGAAAGTTGATTCTTCAGGTAACTTGGGACATCCTTTGAGAGAGAGAGAGAGAGAGAGAGAGAGAGAGAGAGAGAGAGAGAGAGAGAGAGAGAGAGAGAGAGAGAGAGAGAGAGAGCGCCATTAAAGCATTCCATTAAACAAAGCTATTTTAGCAAAATTCTTCTTCGCTAGTGGTACAGCCCCTCATTCCTATCTCACACCTGTGTTTTCAGGAAGAGCCATTGCCCTGGTCCCCACTGTGTGCCTCAGGATGGGCACATGTTTCCTTGGGAGAGGAAAAAGAGAAGTCCACGGTGGTCTGGTCATTTTCTTCCTGTGCTGCAGACAGCACACCTGCCCCTTTACCTCTCCCCCGCAAGGCTATCCTCATTTCTCATCCAGAGAAAGGGATGAGGGCAAACTGTGTGCTGGCCTTTGCAGCGAGTATAGAAGAGCTCTTGTTCTCTTAGTGGGGATAAAAGTGAAGCAACTCCTATAGAACACTTAAGGCATAAAAAGAGCCAGGCACTGGTGGTTCATGTCTGCAATCCTAGCTACTCAGATGACTGAGAGCTGAAAATCGTGGTTCCAAGTCCACCCAGGCAGGAAAGCCTGTGAGACTCTTATCTCCCATTAAACTCCAAAAAGCTGGAAATGGAGCAATGGCTCAAGTGGTAGAGCACCAGCCTTGATGGAAAAAATTCTAAAGAAAAGTGAGAAAAGTGCAAAGTCTCGAGTTTAAGCCCTGGTACTAACACAAAAAGAAAAGAAAAAAAGAGAGGTGATGATGTGCTTGTAGCCATAGACGTTATGGAAAGCTGTGGGGTATGACAGCAGAGGATGGATCTCAGGACTACAGGCTGGACTCACTGAAAGAGGCTCACCTGTCACCTTCAAAAGCACCGTGCCACTGAGGTTTTTCTGCTCTCCCAGGTCCTGCAGAGTGCACCTGTATGTGCCCGAGCTGCAGCCCGTAGTGTTCCGGATTTTTAGGGAATAGGGTCCTTTCCCAGAGGTCTCAAAAGAAGCATTTTGCCCTGTCTGATGATGGCGTTGTCCACTGAGATGCAGGTCTTCCTGGGGCAGCTCCAGTCTCTGCTCTCCACTTGCTGTGAGCTGTGAAAAAACAACAGTACATCAACAGAAGAAATACAACAGTCCATGCTTGCTGGTGGAATACTCAAAATCTGAACTCAACCATGATTTTTTTTATGACTTATTTTTCTTAAAACCCATCTTTGGATGGTTCTAAAGCAATACACAGTGCTTTGGTTTTTGAATATGTAAATTCAGGAGAAGTAGAAAATATCTATCTAAAAAACCAACACTTGAAGGTTTTCTCTCTCTCTCTCTCTCTCCATATATATATATATAAATATATAGTCAGGTATCTATATAGACATGTATAAGTATATTTATGTGTATAGTGTATCTAGAAGTATAAATATAAATATATAACATATATATCCTATTTTGGAAGAATATTTGACCTGAATTTTGTGATCCTAACACCAGCATCCCAGCTTCCACCCTCCAGAAAGAACAGCATCACTGTTGATGAAGGTGATATTGAATATAAACCACTGTGTATTTAATTTTTGCTGCTGCTGGTTCTCATTCAGTGCTCGTGTTTCTTCAGAAACCCATTCACGTTGTCGAAGGGTTGTTAACTTTATTAGCTTTTAATAAGAAAAAGTTCCTGAGTCTGAGAAAGTCATCCTCAGATAACTCATCTCAAACCAGCAATGCAGATAAACAATGTTTCCTGTAGTCATCCTGTTCTTCAAAGCTGGTTCAATTGGCATGATCACATCCAAGTCCCCAACTGTGCCATGCATTTTCCTTTGGGCTCAGACCAGAAGACAGCTGAGGGGACTACTTTGTGGTGGTTTCATAGTTTACATCCTTGGACAGTTATATCAGGCTCCTGAGGGGAAAACAATCACAGTCTGTCCCCACAGTGCACGAGCCCAAGTTGGCCAATTAGTCTCCCGGGGCTTCTTTCCTAGACGGTCTATATGATTCAACCAGTGAGATGCTGTCAGCATCTTCTACCTCCAGATGTCCACACCCCACATTCTCTGTCATTTCTCTCTTTCCTGGACATATTACTCATTTGTCAGATCATTTCCACTGAAATGTAGTACAGCTACTAAAATGGATTTATACCTACAGTAATACAAATCATTGTGTTCTGTGCTCACAGGCAGACTTTCAACCCAGGCTACCACCGGCAGCACCCAAGCTGCCTTTTTTTAAAATTTTATTGTCAGAGTAATGTATAGAGGGGTTACATTCACCAGGTAGTAGGTGCATTACTTCTCACACATTGATACCCCTCCCTTCTCATGTTTTTGTCCCCATTTCTCTCCCTTCGTCCCCTCCCAATCATTTTGTTTTCCCCTTTCCCTTTCCTATTTCAAATAAACATACATACAATATACCAGGTACCAAGCTGCCTTTTGCTGCTTGTCTGGACATCAGCTGAGAGTTCTGATCAAGTGGTACCCCTCCCTGTCCCACGCCTTGTAGAACCACTCAAGAGACACCGTAGAGAAAGAGACAAACTAGCCATCTCCTACATGGGAAGCACTCTGGATGTAGCCTTTCTTCAAAAAAGGGAAGCCTAACCCAAGGGTTGGGGAAATGCACCATGAAGTACTGCACTCAGACACAGACACACACACAGACACACACACACACACACACACACACGCACACGCACACGCACACGCACAGTCAGTTGTGCTCAGGTTCCCCTTCTTGTGGCATGGACTACAGAGCCATCTGCTGGCAGATTTATGGCTCATGCCTAGCATCAGACTGAGATGCTGCAAGAGCTCAGGCTGTGTCTGCAAATGGAAAGAAATCCCATCTCTTGGTGGCCCTTCTTGTATGTAAAGGTTCCTTTCCAAATAATCAAGGATCTACGGGAGGAAGTTAAATGACTGGAGCTTTGGGGTGTTCAAAAATAAAACTATAAAAAAAGGAGAGATGGGTAAGGAACCTTGGAGGAAATCAAAGGCTGGATCTGGAACACGTTGAAATAAGCACAATTTTCTCTTTGTGAAGCCTAAAAAATCACAAACAGTAGCTCCTCAATACTCTCTCCCTCCCTTCCACTGCCCTGCACTGGGGCTTCCTCTTCACAGGCAGAGCTGGATGGACAACCATGCAGAGCCAATCTATGCCACCTGCCCATAAAAACCAGTTTGAACTAATTATCATATCCTAGTCTGTCCGATCCAGTCCACTTTCCTTTCTAATCTAAACTCGAAATGTAAATGTAGCTTTAACAAGCAATTTGGGATAACTTGTCTCTGCTTTTTTGGTTTTGTTTTTGTTTTCTGGAAAGTGTCTCCCAGTACCCAATCCCTCAACTCAGAAAGGCCCAGGGGAAAGTTGAGGGCCAACGGGAATTACAAACCATATAAACAATAGCACCTACAGGATCCCATTATGAAGCTACCAGACAGGGATTATGAAACAAGAAGGGTCCCACTGGAGGTCAGAACTAACTGGCACAAGAGAATTCATTTTAACATTCAGCAGCTTCCAACAACAAAAAGAAGTATATTTAATGATCAGATTTCCATGGTTCTCTGGCAAAAATTTCCAGCCTCTGGTTATTTTAAAATGGCAACACAAAGGCAGCGCTAGACTCTAGGAAGGACAGGAATAAGAATGGGGATGGGAGGAAAGATGGAAACACAAAGAATGCCCAAGCAACCTCCTGCAGAATTCAGCTTTACTGACTAGGCATCTTTGAGATCATGGCAATCATCTCAGCATCTGGGCATCATGGGATCATCTCAGCTTTTGTGACGTTAGTTTCACAAGACCCCTTCTCTGAAGGACACTGAGAACTCACAGTGTCATTGAGAGCTCTGGTCCAATGAATAAACAACGTGGTTGGCCTTATGACTCCAACAGCAATGTCCCTGCTCTAATAAACCCACTGATACTTCTGTTTTAACATATATATTTATACCTATGAAAAAGTTCACTGTATCAATTGGGTACACATTTTTCACCCTGCCTTCCAGCCATCCATTTGCTACCTTTTCCATTTCCCCTAAATATATCTGGTCAGCACACACTATGACCATGTTTATAGTTTGTGACATGATAGAAAAATTAGCATATGATTCTTTTGCTTTCTTCCAACAATGACAAAAGCAGTTGTTCTTGCAATACTTTTAGCAATCTCGGCATTGAACTTCTTTTATAATTTGTTTTCTTATTAAATCATGAATGTTTTACTTTTTCATGTAAAGGGAACGCCTTATGGATTCTCTCTCTTTGGCATATCTGCATCACTGCTCTTGGGCTTTGTGATCATTATTTTTTTTGCCAGTTGTGGGGCTTCAACTCACGGTCTGAGCACTGTCCTTCGAGTTTTCTCCAGGCTAGAACTCTACCATTTGAGCCACAGCACCCCTTCTGGGTTTTTTCTATGTATGTGGTACCGAGGAATCAAACCTGGGTCTTCATGCATACTAGGCAAGCACTCTACCACTAGGCCAAACTCCCAGCCCCATGATCACTATTAAGTGAATTATGAGATACTTGGACCCAAACAGTCTGAAACCATGATGACTGACCTGATCACGGAAATGGGTACTAAGAGATGAACAGGCAGATAGTCTATACAATGTGGAGACACTGACCAAAAATGATGATTCACTGCCAGAGAGGGAAAAAGAAATGTGAGATTCCAAACAATCCTCAGAATAGCAAGCAATTTAACACTTGTGAATTGTTTATGTCTGGCTTTCTATTTAATGTGCTTAGACACTGGTAACTGAAATGGAAGAAAGCACTTACAGCAAGAAGGCCCTTCTGGAAAGTCATACATGTACCTGGAAATGTTTCATAGCTGTCCCTCTGATCTCCAGATCTAGGTATTTCCAGAATCTATTCTCTCTTCCCTTTGCAATTTTAAAATGTCTTTTCATATGACTCTTCCTGAGAAACCTGGGATCTGCCCACTGCTGCAAAAATAGTGGTTCTCATGTTAATGGTTCATGCTCAGAATGGGAACAGGACACAAGTAAGACCCAGGACTCTAATGCAAAGTCTAAATGATTCTCACTAGCTGTCGCCAGGCACTCGTCAGCCTGCTATGTCAGCTTTGACGAAAGAGCACCAAGGGCTGAAGGAGATGTTTCTGTTGGGATAAGATTGGAAGATCAGCAATGTGCAATCTTCAACTTTGTTTTGTTTTATGAGTTCTTACAAGCATCAGCACTGGACTAAAATCAGCCACTGGCAAGAATGGCTCTTTAAACATTCCAAGTCTAAAAGTGTTACATTGCTTCTCTGCAAAAACATTTTAGGAAATAGTAATTTATAACAAAAGGAACCCTCTGATTCATTCACAGCCAAGAATAATTGACGGGAACTATTTAATGCATACTTCCAATGCTAATATTGTAGTACAGTGTGCTAAAGCACAACACAATTTGGGCAAATTAATTCCTCAAAACACTCATCCCAATAATGTTTTTAAAATCTACACTCTATGCATTAACTTCCACGCTGACAATTCTGCTTTTTGACTGAATTAGAAAAAAGCAAAATACGGGCTATCTCATTTTCAGAAAGCCTAGGGACTTTGACTTGTTTCAAGGCCTCCAATTTGACTAAATAACTTAAATACCATATTCTTTCTCTGTAATAGAGATTTGACCTTAAGAAACCACAAACCCTAAATTAAAATACACTTTAATTTGCACTGAATACTGCATCAAGCAAACACAAGTGCTAATTGTAAGGGCATGTACATGAAATAGGTTATTTTTAAATGATGGACAAATATGAACTAGAACAAGAGAAATTAAGTAAATAAATATAGTTGGAATCAAGCCAACATTTCACTCAAAAACTATGATGGCAAGTGCTTTCAAATACGTTTACCTAATTGTATCTAAATGCACTTCAACCTCATTAACTACTGTACTCAAATGGGCAACAATTCATTCCTATAGGAAAAAAGGGTTTTTTGATGACAAATTCGAAATCTAACTTCTTGATACGTTAGATCTGCTAGGAATGTTATGAGTTTAACTAAAATAAACAAAAAAATGTGTATATGGCTGGTGCTGGTGGCTCACTTCTGTAATTCTAGCTACTCCAGAGACTGAGATCTAAGGATCATGGTTGGAAGCCAGCCAGGGCCAAAAAGCCCCTAAGATTCATATTTTCAATCAATTAGCAAAAAGTTGGAAGTGGAGTTGTAGCTCAAGTAGTAGAACATCAGCTAGGAGAGAAAAAGCTAAGCAATTGCTCCTGGGTCCCAAGTTCCGAGTTCAAGACTTAGTATTGCCTCCCCCCCCCCCCCTCTCTCTCTCACACACACACACACACACACACACACACACACACACACACATTTCATTTAACAATTTCATTAAAAAAATATTTTAATGGCCAGGAGTTTGGCCTAATGGTAGAGTGCTCATTTAGCCTACAAGAAGACCCAGGTTCGATCCCTCAGTACCACATACATAGAAAAGCCAGAAGTGATGCTGTGGCTCAAGTGGTAGAGCATTGGCCTTGAGGAAAGCCCAAGGACAGTGCTTAGGCCCTGAGTTCAGTCCCCAGGACAGGCAAAAAGAAATTGAGCTAGAGGCTTTAAGTATTTAAAAGTAGCCTTAAATTAATCCAATGTCTTCCACATTGAACAGCTCTTTTTAAAAATTCTTGTGCACTAACATTCATGTCCCTTGGTTTCTAACTCAGTTCAAGTGCCAATATAATCCCCATTCACCATAAAAACAGCTTTTTTATAATGTGCAAAACAGTTTGGCTCAGAGATTGATGTCATAATGAGTGTAGAATATATGAACATTAACATCACTTTTTTTCTAAATGTAGTTTTATTACAAAAATGATATTCCACTTTGAAATTTACTGTGTCTAACAGACAGAGTCAGACTTATGGCTGTTAACAAGAGTTATGAGTGTCGAGGAGGCAGCCTAATTAAGAGCACAGGCTTTGGAGTTGGACCAAAATGGGACCCACCCCAATACCACCATGCTTCCTTCAATGCTCTCAGCCAACTGGCTCAACCACCCCCAAGTTAGTTTGTAACACCGGGACCTGGGGAGTTCATTGTGTCCGACAAAGTAAGGGGTAGAGTTAGTATTGTGATGCTATGTATATAGACCCTCAGTCAGGGACCAATCACACAGAAAGCCCAACAGATATTACACACACACACACACACACACACACACACACACGCACGCACACGCACATGCTTCAGTATACCAAATCATTCCTTGCTCAGAAAAGAAACATTCAAAACATTTTCTGAATAAATGAGACCATTACAGGCTTTGGTACCAAAGGCCTACAGTCACACCCCCAGAATCTCCATTAGCTAGCTGGCTCATTTTGGTAAATCACGACATGTAAGTTTCAGTTCCTTGTCTGGAAGGAGGTTATGGTAAGAATCAAATGAAAAAGTACCCCAAAGTGCTGTCCAGTTGATAGTGTTGGTAATGGAAACTACTGTTGTAAAGGAATGCTTTCCACTCCAGCTGTGTTCTGGCACTGGTTACAGATGACACTCACTGTCTCCTCCCTGGCTATGTTGTTGTAAAAGTCCTAATCTCTACTTTGGGGAGATTTTTTTTTTGTCTGTCTACCATTTATCCAAAGCACTCATTCCGACTTTTCTAAAGTACTGATGGAAAAAGGTGGCCAAAGGCTTTTGGAACTGAGAGCTGAAAGCTGTGTAGCACCATTCATGGTTCATGTCATAATCTTTTCCTGTGGATACTGCAGGACCTGTGGGGTACCATGAGGAAATCTGTGTCTGTCATTCACAGAACTCCACTCTTGGTTCTATAAGACGTACATTTCACTCAAGCCTCATATCCCACCATCTCTAATGGGCGCACCACCCACCCAAGACAATTGAAAATAACCAAGTATCTACTAGCATAATAGAAGAGAGACACACGCCATCTTTTCCTTACCTTGTTTTCAGAAAGATATAACGGGTCTACAGTTAGCAACTAATATCTCCTGCCAGGTGGAGGTTGGTCTCAAGACTAACAGAAAGGAAAGAATTGAGAGATGGGAAACCACCAAATCCTGGGAATATTTAAGGACCTCTAAGTCTAGCTGTATGGTTTTGTAGGGCTGTTGACAACAGATACACATTTTCCCATGGTTCTGGAGGCCAGAAGTGGGAAATCAAGGTGTCAGCACAACCATGCCCTCTGAAGTCTCTAAGGGAGAACTTGTTCCATGCTTTCTTCATTCATTCTGGCATCCCGGCAATCCGTGGCATTTCTTGGCTGTAGATATATCACTCTAATCTTCATCTTTATCTCCTCATGCTCTCCATTTTGCCTGTGCCCAAATCCGTTTTCTCTACTTATAAGGACCTCAGGCATTGTGAATTAGGACCTCCCCCTGCCATGACAGGTATAGCCATATCTTAATTAAATTACATCTGCAAGGACTTGCATTTCCAAATAGTCACAGTAACAAGTCCAAGGGGTAGGCCCTCAACATACCTTTTGAGAGGGCACATTTAAATCTTACAAAGTCAGCCATAACTGACATGTAAACTACATTTTGGTTTTATGGAGTTCTTTTCCATTCCCATGACATCTCAGCCAATTCCTTCCTTTTAAGATAGCTTTGATCAGGTTTTATAACCCCATGGTAATCCAGAAAGTCCTAACTGAAAGGCGTACCACCCACAGGTAAGTGTGGCTCCATGTGGCTCCCAGCCGCTGTGCCAGTCCTACTTTGCCCTTGGGCTCAGCTCACATGCCTCTGGAAATAAGATGTCAGGGCCCTGATTGGATTTATAACCAGTAGTTCTCCAAAACGAATCCAGGAAGTCTAGTCCCACGTGGTTGTATATATTTTCTAGCATCCTTCCTCTCTCTGAAGTTTTCCCCGTCTGGACCCATAATTAGAGAGCCACCAACTCTTCTCGAACCTGTCCTTGCTTGGGAGAATCAGGCTGAGAACACTGCGCAGACGAGTCGGTGCTCCAAGAAAATGTCAAATGATATTAACATGCCTTGGGCTCCAAATCTGTACTAGTTCCATATGGCACTAGCATATAGGAGTTTTACCCAAATACAACTCAATGCAAAGCAAAACAAAACAAAAGGTGTGCTTAGAGGTATAAAGGAGTCTTAGGTAATATTTTAATCCAGTTCTGGTTTGAGCTAAGGTTTAAAAAAAAATGGTTGGTAGAAAAGGTTGGATTATTGCCAAAGTAGCAATGAAATGTTTCTAGATCATCCATCTGTTGTTAGTCTATATAAAACCCTACCCTTTGTCTCTGAAACCTCCTCCAAACTTCCCCTTTTGCTTCACTATAGTGATATAACCAACATATAAGGAAGATGTTCTAGCCCTCATGTAATCTAATTTCCCCCTGTATTTATGAAAAATACAGTAGAGGTTTGGGTTGTTTGCTTGTTTAACTCTTTTCCTTCCTATTCTCTTTCAAATGAAAATTTTTTTGTTTATAATTTTGCTGATTTCCCAGTACCCCAAATGCTCAGTAACCCACCATTCTCATCATCTGAGACCTCTTCCATCTGTTTTGAGGCAGCTTCAGGATGCTTACTCATTCTTCTATAGAAACACGTGGACCACTGGGTAACCAAGAAAATCCAGGACAATAAGGAAAATCCTAAGGACATGTTCAAGCCTTAGGTAAGTTAACCTGAGGAGAATTTCACTGCAGTGAAAGAGTGGGACCTTCCTTAACTCTTGTCTTCCAGATGAATTAGTCTGCCCATCATCATGGGAAACATGCTTTTCTTTATACATATTTTGTATTGCATCATTCTCTACTTAAAAATTTTCAATGGTTCCTTACTGCTGAAAGGGTAACAATGCTTCTTAGGTCATTCAGTTTGACTGCCTACTTTCCAACATAATCTCTCAGTTATCTGGTACCCAGTGGCTTTTCTTAAACAAGGCTTTGGCAAAAGTTTTGAGCCAATTTTGTGGTGGTCAAAATCTTGGACACCCATTTGGGACCATTTAGTTACCATTTGGGACCATTTAGTAACCATTTAGTTACCATTTACTTGGTAACTAAAGGGTTGATACTAAAGCTTCCTGAAATCCAAGTGTACAATATGTCCTAGTTTGACCTAAAAGTGATTCCGTTCAGCCAAGGAAGACAGGCACCAATGTAGAAAGTATATACACATTGTTTCCACATTTCCACTTTTCAGCCCTCTTATATTTAACGTAAAAATGTCCTTTTCTCCTAAAAACAATTCTCAAATCCATTTCCTTCAGGCAACTGCAGGCAATGCTCTAGAATCAGGAAAATGCAATTAAGAGCACGTGTTAGCTCTTCCCCAGGTCCATCATCTGTGACCATACAGACTACATCAACTCTAGCCCTGCCAAGGTCCTCTGCTCCCCGCAGGGCCCCTGCCCTTGAAGCTCCTTATCACCCAAGATGACAGAGACAGAAAACTCCACTCAAGAGGAATTTATCAACATGCACGGAAGACAGCTTCATAATGAATCAAGGCCACTGAGACGAGCGTGACTATTCTTGAAATGTTTAAAATAGACTTATGCAAACCATAAACCTTCCTCCCAACAGTTCCCTTTGCATGGATGTCAGAAAATAGAACACTCCACAGGATATGGCCCATGATGGGCTACAGCTGGGATTTTTCTAAATATTATAAAGTTCAAGTCTGCTCCATTCTCTGAAATCACTATCTAACTTCCCCTTTCTCCCTACGTGTGGAAATCATTTAAATAGGGCACTTGTCTTGTGACGCATGGCTGCCCTCACCCCCCCCCCCCCCCCCGGCCCCCACCCCGCCCCCGCACCATCACCTAGAGATGACACTAGATATCCTCTTTCACTTTGAATCACAGTAGGGTTCTGGGGATGGTAGCAAGATACAAGATGGAACTGTATCTGCTACATAAATGACCACTTATTTATCATGAATGGGGAGTAGGGTTCCCACCATGCCCAAAGCTGTCTATCCAGAGGTGTCTTCTCTCTCCAAATATAATGCAGCTTCATTAAAGAGCGACAGGCAGCATGAAGCAGAGACACAACACAGCCCCTTCATGCACGCTCCTACTCTGATGGCAGGACACTGTGTTGTGCTATCTTATCCCAGACTTTAAACAAAAGCCACAACCAATGGAAGAAGTATGGTAGATCAACATCCACTTGCTTATGTTCTCAAAAATACCACCTCAAAGAACTATAACTTTTAAAGTATATTGTATCAGGATCCATAAAGACATGAGTTATCAGTGTTCTATTTCTTCTAAACCATTCATCTTCCTTTAACCATATAAGAGTCGGGTGCTAGAGACTCATGCCTGTAAATCCTAGCTACACAGGAGGCTGAGATCTGAAGATTGTGGTTCCAAGCCAGCCTGGGCAGAAAAGTCTGTGTGACTCTCCCCTCCAAATAACCAGAAAAGGCCAGAAGAGAAGCTGTGGTTCAAGTGGTAAAGCGCTACCCTTGAGCGAAAAATGCCAAGCAAGGGGGTTTGTGCCTCTCTTTGTGCTTTAAGCCTCATTATTGGCACATACACAAATAAGTAAGTAAATAAATAAATAACAAAGCAAAGATCTAAGTGGGAAAGATGATAAAAATGATTCTGTTGGGTGTCTGAGGTCAGAAATACCTAGCCCTAGAGCTGAACTAACAGGAACCGAGCTAATGCTGTCCAATTCAGATTTGCCTTTTGACCTCCTGTGTGTGTCTATATTGAGCACCTTCTGTCCCCTCCCCATCTTTGAAACAGGGAAAATACAGCAGACACAGCTCCTTCCCAGTTGGTTAGGATTATAATGTTATAAACACTAACTGGACACCATCTGCTTGGATTTTTGGTAAAAGGCATATGGTTGAAGTATGGTTTGGATGGGTCCTCTGTCCATTGTAAGTCGTCAGTGCCAATTGGACAGTAGCAAGATACTCTGTGATACCAGGGGACAGACAGTAAATGGAATTTTAAAATAGTGAATCATGATAGCCATCCCTGGGATATGTAGATAGCCCACAAGAATGACATTCTGTGGCAGACTGCAAAATACCCCACTCTGCAGGGGTCTGCTGTACTGGCCCAACATACAGCCTGCACACAGAAAGCAAGGGACTCAGCAGGGTGTGGTCCCAAGGTTAAGTCCCTCACTTTCCACCAACTCCCATCTCATCAAAATATTGTACAAGGAACTTGTGGGGATATGACAGGATGTGTGTTCAACAAAGGAAGCCCCAATGGTCTTATTTCCAGAACACTCTATTACGTATTCTTTGTACAAGCACTATCAAAGTAAAAGTACAATCACTGGCTGTAAAGTAATGAACATCTACAGAATATGCTAAAAGAATAATAACACATAACATTTTCAAGGTTATGATTGGCACAGGAGAGTTATGCTAACTTCCAGTCTCATGGACTAATGAAGCATGGGAATGCCTAGAGACTACGTTTTTTTTTTCCCAGACAGAATTTCTTAAGACCTGCAGGGCAAATCTTTCAAGAACTGTGCCCAATAAACAAGCACATACATTATAGAGTTACATCATCGACCAACATCCCAGGAGAAAGCAAAGGTGAATTGCTATAGTTTATTGAGCCATTTCCAATGACCCTGCACAAGAAGATTTAACTTGACAACTGTTTGAACTTGATGCTCTGAAATGTCATCTACTTGTTTCACGAGTACATTTTAATTACTCCCCTGGGGCTATTAATAATGTTTTCTTCTTTTAATTACTCTCTGGAAGGGAGAGTGGTTTCATGTTTTCTTCCTTCTTTGAAATAACTAAGCCCACAGCCTGGCTAGCCCAGAAAGACACTTCTATTTTTTTTTCTCTACCATAAGTAATTAAGATAAAAAAGAGATATCAAGATAGACTTCTAACAGCTTGTGATCTTTAATCAGACTGCATAGTTCAAAGCCTGCTTCCACCACTTGGCCAGCTGTGTGACATTGGACAGCTTAATTCCCTGTCCTGGGCTCAGTTCCCTCACCTGTAAATAGGAATAAAAATAGTGCTGACTTCTTAAATCTACACTGGAAAACAGGCATGGCATAGCGTGGCATGCAATGAGCAATCAAAATGATATTGTTTTTCCAATAAGTGCTAATGTTTTGACAGTGTGAACAATTTTGGAATGGTGCTTTCTGCAGCCATCAAGAATAAGGCAGAAATAAAAATCTCGAACCTAACACCCTACTGTCTCTCCTCTGTGCATCAGTCACATGGCCAGCTTGAATTTACCAAGCCCCTTTTCAATTAACTGGGCAAGCACTGGGTACCTGCAGAAATGCACAATAACATCAGTGTAGTCTTTTTCCTCGGGAAATGACAATCCAGCAAACAGAGTACAACACGCACACACGCACATGCACACACGTGCATATGTACTCTTGATGACTTCTGTGCTACCTGGAATGGACATATGGTCAGACACATTGCAAGTTCTTACAGGGTCCGCAGCAGAAAGCTCTGCCTGCATCTTGTGGGAGGCTACAAGCAAACATACAGAGATTTTCCTCCAGGTTGAAACAGCAAACCAGGGACAGTCACAGATTGACGCTGGTCCCTCACAATCATTTGGCTTAAAATGGAGGTTCCCTGTGGCAATAACCATGCCCTGAGAAAGGGGAGTAAAAGACTGGTCATATCTAGCCAACAGCAAACTTTAAAATGCCCTAGGAATCACAATCATAGGATCTGGGGATGTTACCATTGACAGGAAACCTTTAAAAAGCCCTGTATCTCAATGTTGCTACCGTGGGGACAGCGACACGTTCTTATGCAGACATACAGGCATGTACCTCTGATGCCTGCACCACCCGTACACAGAAGCCGCCACATCTGGACTTCTCATGATAGCCAGAAGATGGAGAAGCAGGGATGGGGAGAGAGGAAGAGAACATGCCAGAAAGGGAAGGACCACTGATCGTTCACCTAAATATGAGACATCCCATAGCCCTTGAGCCCCAGGGTCACAGAAATCAATATCGGGGAACATTCCCTCCTATCCAGTGACCAAATCCTGACCTCTGTCCCTCTTTCTCATCGTGTTCGCCTGGCTACCACCACAGGTGGCCTCCAGAATTAAGCCAATTGAGGGGCGGGCATTCGTGCCCTCCCGGGCCACCTTTGAGGACTGGGGTCCTGGATGCAGATGGGGCAGGGAGCGGATGGGAAAGGTGTGTAAGAAGGATTGGGTGCCGCAAGCCCAGCTGTAGGCAGCGCCCACCCCCCCCCCCAAAAAAAAACCCGGCCACACAAGGTCCCCCACCCTAAGGGAACTGGTGGCGCTGCCCCCAAAGGGCCACGCAAAACCCCGATCTGCCCCCAATCCTGCACTTACCTTGGCCCAAGAGACGGTATAGGAGACCTGGGGGTCCCAGGAGACGGCGCAGGGCAGATCCACGGTCTCGGAACAAGGCACCTTCACCTCCCACGTGGCGGCCACCAGGCTGCTGGCTGCAAGAGACAGGAAGGGAGAGCGCTGTGAGCCAGGGAGCTAAGGAGGTGTGGAGAGGTGGGTGACCGGCGATGGCCGGGCGGGGGGGGGGGGGGGAGACCCTACCGCAGCTCAGGAGCAGGAACAGGAGCTGGAGGCCTGGAGACATGGCTGGAGCGCTGCGCCGCCGCCTCGGGGTGCCGGCCAGTGCCACGCTCGCTCCGCGCCGCGCTCTTGTACCCCCGCGCGCTCGGGGGGAGGGCGGGGGACCTCCCTGCGCGCCAGCCCCGGGGAGTCCCCGGCGGGTGGCGGAAGCCCGCGGCCAGCCCTCCTTGGCCCTGGGGCAGCCTGGGAGCCTCCCCCCCCCCTCCGGCCCCCGCCCTCGCGTCTCCGCCCCGCGCGAGTCTCCGCCCTCCTCCCCCCAGCGCGCCCGGGCCTGGAGCCCCAAGTTAGCGTCTCTGCGGCGGCTGGGCAGCGGCCACAAGCCCCGCGCGTGACGCCCTGAGCCTGGAGCGCGCGCGTGTGTGACCGGGGAGCCTTCCAAACAAGCCGGGAACCAAGCCGGCAGGCTGGCTATGCCCATTTTACAGAGGCGAAACCAGATTCGGATTCGGGGGGCGGCTTCCCTGCCCCCCCACCCCACACCCCAGAGCCCAGCCTGTGTGTGGTGACGTCACTGGCGAGGCCAAGGCCTCCCTCTCCAGATTCGGTGACAATCAGACTTGCTAGACTTATGGCATAAGGCTGCAGTTCTTGGCTTCCTGCCTTTCCCTGGTCGGAGGTGGGGGGGAAAGGGGGGTATCGTCTGTCCCGTTTAAATTATTTCAGCAAAGTAGCCACTCCTAAAATAAGGATTATACTCACACATGCAGACCTACACAAAAGCTTTGGAAGCAAAAAAAAAAAAAAAGGAAAAAATGTTTTAAATAATTTACTTTCTACTGTATTGTATCCTGCAGTTCTGCAACGTTAAGAATGACTTCAGCAAAGTCTTTTACTGGTTGTGTACTATTCCAGTGTGCTGGCAGGCTATAAACTAGAAACAATTCGATAGTATTAGCCACTTGGTTTGCTTCTTTCATGTTTTATGTGAGTCCTAGGGCCTGAGCTCCAGGCCTGGGCACGATCCTTGAACTTTCTTGAGCAAGGCTACTGCTTTACCACTTAAGCCACAGCTCCACTTCTGGCTTTTTAATGGTTAAAGATACGAGTCTCAAGGACTTTCCTGCTTAGGCTGGCTTTTAACCACCATCCTCAATCTTCTGAGTAGCTAGGATTACAGGCATGAGCCACACAAAAGCTGTGTTTGTCATGAGGTACTTCAGTGTAAACATTTGCTTTTAGATGTATAGATACTTGGAGGCTTCCTATTTTGTGTATTGTCAAAGGTACTGCCAAGAATGTCTCCAGCCCTTAACTGTAATGTATTCCCACCTGTGAGGCAGGAGAAGGCCAGATGCCCAACACTCAGGCCAGTTCAACAGCTATCCCATTCTGATAGCTTTGTCCATCTAAGAGGTTAAGCAGAGTACCATCAAGGAAGACTTAGAGAAAACAAAAAAAAAATAATCATAATAAATAAAAGTGGCTATTTGACATTTTCACCAAGCTGTGGGTCTACAGATTTGCAGATCTGTTTAAGCAACACATTTCCCTTTTTCTTTCAGAAATTTAAGATTTGAAACTTCTCAATTGGCACTAAACTCTGACTGCTTCTAATCTGCCAGACATCCTCTGTTGAGCTAATTTCCCTGCTAAAGCCATGTACCTCTAATCAATCAGAGGAAGCTTTCCCCTGTCACCACTCAGCCTTCTCCTTTGGGAATGGCTATATCAACAGACAGCTTACTCAAGTTATCTGTGAATTGTTTGGTTTTTTTTTTTTTCCCCAAAGCCCTCATCAGTTACAAAATGTTTAGGCATACATAGTTAAATACGGAAAAGAACAGAATTGAAAAAACAGAGAATAATTTTATTCCTGAGAGCTAAAACAAGTCTTCTATATACCCTCTGCTAGATCCCGTATCTGATCATTCACACTTCTTTCCAGTTTTTCTCCAACATAAACAGAGAAGCTGAGGCCATTCCACATCCTCTGGCTCTATAGCCTATGCTTTATTGGATATTTCCAAATGGCCCTCTCCAAAGTGCATGCCCACACCCCCCCCACACACAGACACACACTCCCATCAGTACATCTTAGCATATTTAGATTGTTTTTCATTGTTCATTTCATCTGATGGATGTGGATTATTAGGTCCTTTCTGCCTCATTTGTGTTACATCATTTACATATGGGGTTTTCTTGTAAATATTTCTGTTGTTATTATAAAGCAGTATATAGAGAGGTTGCAGTTACATAAGTCAGGTAAAGCGTACCTTTCTTCTTGGACAATGTCATCCCTTCCCTCACTCTCAGTTTTCTCCTCCTGTTTCCAACCTACATACCTTTTGAAGCACTTGAATGTCTTTCCTGAAGATTGCCGAGTTGTTATCCTTTGGCCTTTTTCATTAGAGCTGTTTGTAAATTCTGGCCAAATCTTTTCTTGATTATACACATGACAAATTCCTTCTCCAAGTGTAAGAGTTCTATTTTTTCCACTCTGTTTATGATATGAATAATGAACAAAAGAGCTTTTAAACATCATCTTACTGAAGTCAAGTTTATCAGTCTTCATTTATCTTATTTGTGTTTCTTCCATTTATCAATTCTTTTCCTACCCTGAGATCCTGAGAACATTCTCCTTCATTTTCTTGCAAAGCTTTAAAGTCAAAATGTTTCATATTCAGATCTTGTGTGTGTGCATGTGTGTGTGTATGTGTGTGTGTGTGCATGTGCACACTTTCACGGCACGCCAGTCCTGGGGCTTGACCAGGGCCTGAGCTTTGTCCCTGAGCTGCTTCTGCTCAAAACTAGAATTCCACCACTTGGCTCTTTGGGTAGTTTAGTGGCGATAAGAGTCTCACAAAGGGGATAGAGGTGACTCACACCTATAAATCCTAGCTAGTCTGGAGGCTGAGATCTGAAGATCATGGTTCAAAGATAGCCCAAGCAAGAAAGTCCATGAGACTCTTACCTCTAGTTATCCACCAGAAAACCAGAATAAGCACTGTGGTTCAAAATGGTGGAGTGCTGGCCTTGAGCAAAAAAGCTCAGGGACAACCTCCAGGCCCTGAGTTCAAGCCCCATAACCACCACCACCACCCCTGCACACACAAGATGTTTCACGCTTTCCTGCTCCAGCTGGCTTCAAACCACATTGCTCACAGCTCAGCCTCTGGAGTAGCTAGGATTACAGGCCTGCTATGATTTGATACTGTTTAGTATGTACTTGCAAGTTACATCTTTTTTTTTTTTTTCTACTACTGGAGGTTGAGCTCAGGACCTCAAGTTTGTTTGGCGTGCTTGTGTGGTACTTTGTCACTTGAGTTATTTCCCTAGTCAGACATTTTGCTGGCTACTTTGGAGATGGAGTCTGGTGACTTTTCTGCGTAGGCTGGCTTTGAACCACAATTCTTGGGATCTCAGCCTCCTGAATAGCTAGGACTCCAGGTGTACGCTACTGTACTCAGTTTGTTGCTATTTTTTAATCTTCATTTTAGTGACTTGTTTTTTTTCCTAATATTCTCTTTTGCTCTTTAAAAGTCATCCTTGTCTATTCTTCATATAAGCACACCACTTTCTTTGGCCTATATTTCCAATCATTTTACATTTCACTTATATTAGCCCTTACATTTTAATGTTAAGAATATCAATATTTAGACTTTTTCCCTAACCCAACATGCAGTCATAACTTTCTGAGAGTTTAATGTTGCTTCTTCTCTGAATTCTGCTATATTGGGATTTATTTCGCTCATATTGTTACATGCTTTACACTTAACTTGATTTTTCTCTTCTTATCTCTCCCTTTTATTTTCTTGCATTTATTAACCAATTTTTTTTAATTTTATGAGTATATTTGTTTTTGGTAGCATATGTCTTTAAACACAGCATTCAGGAAGTGAAAGCAGGAGGCTATCTAGCCTAGCCTACAAAGGAGGTTACAAAGTTAGATCCTATTTCTGAAAAAGAAAAGGAAGGGAGAAAAAGGCACACAAAGAATAATTCCTTTATTTCAGCAGCTAAGGACTTAATTTTGAAACACAAATACATCCACAACAAAACAGTCACACAGAGCAACAAAGACTAAATGGACTAAATGATAAGTGAGTTTTTAATAAGATCAAAGGAAAGGGAGACCAAGGCTAGGGATAACCAGAAAATGCAACTGGTGGATTGTTAAATGTTGAGTAATATTTGCTATCAATCCATAAAGCAGTCAAATACAATGCTTCTCTTCTTGGGTGATTATCTTTGTATACTTTAATAAGCAAACGTGTTTTCATATATTCTAAAATCAATCAATAATGCCACCCTTCTTCCTCAAATACCTGAATAGCTGAACTCTGTCCTTTCTCACACATTACTGGCAACAGGACCATACCATCACCCCACCTTGCTTTTATACTCACAATTAATCTTTTTGTGTCCTGAGGCTTGACCTCAGGGTCTGGGCTTTGTCCCTGGGTTTCTTTGCCAAAGGCTATTTGTTCTGTAACTTGATCCATAGCTTTACTTTCAGATTTTTGGTGGTTACTTTCAGATAAGAAAGAATATCAAGGATTTTCCTGCCCTTGCTGGCTTTGAACTGTGATCCTCAGATCTCAGCCTTCTAGGTATCTAAGATTACAAGTGTGAGCCTCCAGGGCCCAGATTCAGTCTTTTTCTTTCTTTTTTTCCCATGTATTAAGTATCTGTTCAATTTTGTCTCAGATAACAGATATCACTGCTTCTTTGGGGGAAGGGTCAGTTACTTCTGAGGCATGTAATGGGTAGCAGCCAGCAGTGAACAGTGGGGAAATGCCAAGGGAACTTAAAATGAGGATATGATCACAAAGTATCAAGAGAAAATATTGTAACTAAATTTTCCAGCTCACAGGTGGTCTCAGCCCTGTAGAATAGACCTAGGGATAAGAATTTCTCACAGAGAGTCTCAGTAAGTACTCAAATCCCAAAGACAAGTACTGTTATTCTCACCCTAGAGACAACCCAGTCTGTTGAAAGTATAAATGCAACAGGCACTTCAACTGCTTTTTGCTGAAAAGCAAGGAGAAAAGGCTGGCTTTTGTTTATTATTTTCAAAACCATTATCTCCATAGTCACTTTGCAATCACCTTGTATTCCAGGAAAGACAAGACTGATAACATTTAGAACAAAGGACAAAAACTACCCCTAAAGAATAGCAAAGCCTTGCAAGGTAGATCGCCCCCAAATGAGGATAATAATGACCAGGCTGCAGCCTGGAGCTGGAGGAATGATCTCACAGGAACAGATTAGCTCTCTCACTTGGTGACAGGGATAACAACCTCTCCATAACCCAGGAGAACCAAACCTGAGACAATAGACAACCAAGGCCATACCTGTGATCAAGACTCCTTATGCAAACTCTTCTCTCCTTCTCCTAATTCTCACACTATGTAAAGCTAATGCTGTTTGTACCGTGCAAAAATCTCCTTTCTCTACAATATTTCTTTTTTATTCAACTTTCCTATCCTTTCTACGACTTTTACATTTCGCCTGAATTGATCTCATGCCAAATACAAGGATCAAGGTGGATTAGCTTGAGCAAATTTTCCAGTAACAGTATAGTTTTGAGTAAATCTTTACTGTTAGAAGCACTCAGTTTTTGTTTGGAACATTTACTTTTCCCATATTTGTGAGTGGCAGCTTAGATGTTATACAAGAGGGTGGTTATTTTCTCCCAGCTCATTGGACGTGTTTTCCATTGTCTCCTGGTTTCTTCTGGTAGTAGTATAGAGTTGGCAGGCTCTGATGTCCATCCGTTTATGGGCTATTGTTCTTTCACTTACATGGGCTCTTGCAATCCTGACCATTATACTTGGTGATGCCTTAGTTATACTGAATTGCATCTAGTAGAGGATTGTATTTTTAGCCTGTTGTGGCTCATAGCTTTTATTAGTCTCATTTATTCTATCTTGAAATATTGTCTTACCTCAATTCTGTGTTTTGTCTTCCTGGGACTGAAGTAAGGAGACTGGGATCTAAGCAATATGCTTTGTACTTATAGCCATCTGGTGCCTTGGTAGGTGGAGGGGGCTTTCCACTCAGCTCTGAAAAGCCTAGAAGAGAAGCCATTTCATTGAATTTAATGATGTTAGCCCCAAGAGAGCTTTGCTCATCCTTGATTACCTACTTAAATGGTTGAGTCCCTTGCCTCTGAGGCTATCCTCTAATTAGAAAATTAGAGGCATTTCCCCCTATATGGAAAGTTTAAGCTGGTACCTGTGCTACTTCTTAATATGGTCTGCTTTTGTTGGACTTGAGTACCACCACCAAAACATGTGTTTTTTGTCTTTAAAAACTTTGTTCAAGGACCAGGAGTTTGTCCCAGTGGTAGAATGCTTGCCTAGTGCAAGGCCTGGATTCAATTCCTTGGAACCACATACATAGAAAAAGGCGGAAGTGGTGCTATGGCTCAGGTGGTAGGGTTGGGTTCTAGCCTTGAGAAAAAAATCCAAGGACAGTGCTCAGGCCCTGAGCTCAAACCTAGGACCGGCCAAGAAACAAAAAGCTTTGTTCAAGCTCACTTCTCGGCCGCAGGTCTTTGAGACAGTAGGCCCACTGCAGTCCTCGCCAATTATTCAATAAAGACTCCCAATTAGACCTCTCAAAACAAGCTTGTTTTCTTGAGACTGAGTTCCAGAAAAATAGGACCATCCGGTGAGTGTGTGTTAGACCTTTACAGCCACTCTCCTTGTTAAGAAGCCTTCCTTCCCTCCAGCGCTCTCCTCTCCATCTTCCTATCTCCCTGTACAGTCTCCTGAAACAACCTCAGCTCCGCCTTTCAAGTCACCAGCTATGTATTGAGGGGCAATACATACTTTGGTAAATGTCAGGTTTTTCAATTGTAGTTATTTTATTTCTGGGTTATAATTCATTTCTTATTTAACTCCATCTGTTTCCTGTGTGTTTTTTCCTTACTATTTTTTTTTATCATTTTTAGCATAATTTACCTGATGGCTTTATAATTTACCTGATAACTGAAGTGATTGTGGTTTTATCACTTCTTTGTTTTTACTGCTCTCTGTGTATGTGTTCATCTATCTGTGTGTTGTTTCTTAATGTATTTGCTAGCTTTTCATTGTAAATTAATCTTCATTTGGAACTTCATACATGGGTTACCAGAGGGGCCGGCAGAAAGAGAGACCCAAGGGGATTATAAGCCTGTATTAACAGACGTAACAGCATCTTTTATTCAGTTCTTTGTGGACTGTGCCCTTGACCTCTCTAATAATATATGCACAGCAGCATTTCCAAGTGAAAGTACATGTGTGATTAGGAATTCTACAAGGGACATTCTTCTTTTTTCAAACAAGGTTTCTTGTCATCTCCCATTGTGATCAGGTTGTTGCATGATTACGTGGGGTTGTCAACTCCAACTTCCCCGTTGAGAGCCCTAAGACTCTTCCATGTGCTGCTAGTCACTAGAGCCTAAGCTCCTCACCCCCAAGCCTGGCCACCTGTCTTCCTCCCCACTCCCTGCAGCAGAGTATCAGCTTAGGCTGGATCATAGCTCTTGGTTCTGTTTGTTCATTTTTAGCCCTTCAGATGTTTCCTGCTGGCTTACAGGTACAGCTGGAAATGTGTCTGATTTTATTTGGCATTTCTAGACGTTTACAAAGCATATTCGTCTTATTACATATACTGTTAAAAAAAAAAAACAGAAGTGTCTGACGTACTGCTTAATAATGAGGAAGTGTGATTTCACAGCAGACCTTCATCCATCCCTACACCAAGGCATATTTTTACACATATCCAATTCTTCCTCATGAAGATGTTTCTGCTGAAGACCATTCCTTGTGAAGCACTTCCAGAGGCATTCCAGGCCACAAGACACTAGAAAACTAGGGAGGGTTTTACTGCAGGCATCAAATCAGAAAGACACTACTCAGAGCCCTAACCTAGATTTTCCCTAGACACTTGAAGAAGTTTACATATAGGCCTTTTCCCTTTTACTGCCAAAGGGGACAAAAATGAATACAATGAAGACATGTGTGCCTTTCAGAAGTCCTTTAGTTCTTCCTGCTTTGTTATTTAAAAGAAAAGAAAAGGCTCAACTCATTACAAATCACTGTGGTCCTTCATTGCCACATCCAAGGGCAAATGTCCATTAGCCTGGCCCTTAGTGACCTCAGCTTATCCTGAGCCCCTGGGGCTGTCCTATGTCAGGGCTTCGTTGTTTTATTTCCCTCAGAGAACTCACCAAGGGAGCATTTCATAACATCTTGAGCAGTCATTTAAGGATCTGTTCAGTTTGGAGGCCAGAGAAGAAAACTCCAGAACGTTAGGCCCTCCTTACCATCCAGGAGCAAGGTAGGGGCTCTGGAAGATGGATGTGGAGAGGAGGAAGCTTTTAGTTCACTCCTGAATGTTTACTAAGCAGCAGGGATGGGGGTGCACATAGGGAAAGAAGGTTTTTGGAAAGTTCATACAGTAGGAAAGTCCCATAGAGTAAGCCCGACATGCTTTGGGACTGGTACAATTTCTCTCTGAAGGTCTCAATGAAGGGGCAGGAATTGGTCTCAGGAGCATAGGAGGAAACACATGACTATTTGGGAATAGAGGTGGAACAATCCTTAAAAAAAAAAAAAAGCAGGGGGAGGGAAATGTAACAGGGCTTATCTTTTCAGAAAAAGCCCCAGAGGAGAAGGGGAGAATGCAGATGAGGAGGAGATTCTGCCACCATCTGATGGGGTAAAAACCCTTGGTCACCCACTCTGCACTTGTTTCTCCCCAGCTCGATGTTGACTTGCTTGATTGACTTGCAGGATGGGAAAGTCCCACAAAACAGGGGGTTCCCTTTGGCCTTTTGAGTCTCTCTTTCAAAGAAAGCCTTCAGGGTGAGAAGAACACTTAGGCTAGCTTGCCAACAAATTTACCACAACAGTATCCACGTGGTAAGTCTTTGGAAAGAGAAAGCTCTGTGGTCAACACTTTCTGACTCTCTTAAACAAACAGTCTTCTGTGGTGAGATCTGCTGAACAGAGGGCTTCAGGATCTCCACCCTGCAGCCTTCCCTCAAGGCCAAAGGATATTCAGCAACAACTCCCCATTACCGATCATGTCCTCCCACAGCCTTGATGCCTGAATACCGCCCCCCCAGGACTTGAAAACCACAGAGAGGCTGAAAGGGAAGCCCAGGGTGTGGACATATAAATATTCTTTTAATAAAATTCCCCCACCAAGTTTTTTCCCCTTAGGGTTATTTCTTAGTCAGGCTGTACTTTCCAGCTAAGAGCTTATTTGTTCACTTAATGGACTTAATAAATAGAAATAGCCCTTATTTCCTGTAGGTTTTTTTTTTATTATTATTTCTGCTTGATTTTCCTTGTTCTTGAGAAGCTATGAAAGAGGAACAAAGCAGTGAAACTGTTTGATGTTACTTAGCCTGTTAGGCTATATACACACAAACAACATCACTTGATTTGAGGCCTATTGAAGGAAAGTCTTCCCTCTTCTCTGGGCTCATTGCAGGCTTGGCTCAGCCCACTCAAGACCAGAGGTCTTGGTAACTCCTGGGCCAGCCTCCTTATCCACCACCCCATTCTCCTGTACATTGGGCTTCAGAGTCCCTGTCTGTCAAACCTTCCTGTTCTGAGTCACAGTCTACCTCCTTCACTTCATGCAATACTCTTCAAATGGTACCTTTTCAGAAGAATCGCTTCTAACAGCCAGCTAATTCTATGCCTTGGTTATTGATTCCACAATGTTTGGTACAATTTGACCCCATTGTCTGCTTATTTGTGTTTTTGTCTCAGCCAGATCTTAAGATTTTTGTCTTCCTCATTTTGTCTCAGATCCTGGAATTGCCCTGGGCACAGGTGCTCAGGAAATACTTGATGAATGGATGAATAAAGAGGCACTTGAGAGGAGGTTTGTAGCAATTTGCATATCATCCTTGGTGTTCCTCCTACCTTATTTGCAACCGAGAGAGTTCAGGCCAACTGCAAATTAGAGAACACGTCATTCATATAAAATGCTTTCTCTGCCAGTTTCAGGGGTTCCCAAAGCTGCCATCAAACCTGATAATTCATTGAGAAGTCACTGTGAGATATTATTATCAGGATTAGTTAGTTTCAGAGAAAGGATACCGATTAAATCCAGGTTAAGGGGAGTGAGACTGGACAAAGTTCTCATCTGTGGAGTCAGGGATGGTGGTATCTCCCCCTAGACATGATGTAGACATCTGAGCCTCCGTGTTCAGAGTTTTTATCAGAACTCTATCACATACAGCCCATAAGCTGCTCTTCAGTATTATGTCCCCCCAAAAGTTTAATACCACTAACCCCCTTAAAACAAAGTTTATATCTTAAATTATACTTTTAGAATGTCTTAGCCAAAGACCCAATAGCCAAAGGCTATTGGGGAGTGGGTAGTTAAAAGGAAACATTTTACCCATCCCTTATAACTTTGTACTGTTCTACAGCTGTAGGCCGAAATAACCCCCCCTCCCCACACACATACCTTTTGACCTTAGGTTTGTTTATATGACTTGCTAGCCTCAGAAGGAGGCAGAAATCAAGGTGTGACCATTCCACTTTCTTTCTTATACCTCTGCCATCACCAGAAGAAGAACATGTCCAGGTTTGGCTCACTACTTCCAGGGAGATGAGATACACGAGAAGCAGAGCCACCTCCTAGACCCACCCCAAGCCCAGCCCAGACAAGCCCTGACCTTTTTTCAGTGGCTAAGTATCTGAACTTCCATGATATGTTGCTGAGAAGTTGAGATTGTTCTTTTCTTTTTGGTAGTCCTTGGTCTGAACTTAGGGTCTTGTACTTGCAAACCAAGTGTTTTTACCACCAAGCCACAACATCAGCGATTGGTTTTTTGTTTTCCTTTTTTTTTTTTTTTTTTTTTTTTTTTTTTGCCAGTCCTGGGCTTCAGCTCAGGGTCTGAGCACTGTCCTTGGATTTTTTTCGAGGCCAGAGCTCTACCACTTGAGCCACAGCACCACTTCCAGCTTTTTTTTTTCTATGTATGTGGTACCGAGGAATCAAACCCGGGTCTTCATGGATGCTAAGCAAGCACTCTACCACTAGGCCAAACTCCTGACCCCAGCGACTGGTTTTTGAACTGCATTATTACGAACATAGTAAAACAAATAAAGAGATCAATCCTTTAATTATTGATCATGCTTTTCCTGCGAATTTCCTTCTTTGGTTTGCCATTCAAGCTGGGTATCTTGAGAAACAAGCACAAGTTGACAATGTTTGGACAGATGTGGGGGCAATGGTTTGGAAATGGCTTGAGTGTCTCCCCAAATGGTTCACGCATGTGGTGGCAGCTTGGTCCCTGCTCTGGTGATGTAAGAATCTTAGAGAAGTGAGCATGAGAAGTAATTTCTACTTACATTGCGGGCCCTGCTCCAGGAAAGAACTAATGTAGCTCATGGCTAGCTCTCGCGAGAGAATTGTTAAGAAATAGCATGCCTAACTTCAGAATCACTTTAACTTGCTGTTTTACTAGGTGATTTCTTCCTTTCTCATGTGCTTTTATCTGAATGCCATAGGATGACCCAGATAACCCAATCTAACCTTGGATTTCCACCTTCCTTTATGCAGAAATTATTTGCCTCTGTTATTTCATTATGATCCTGGAAAATGCTAACACGGGTAATGAGGGAGGAGGCTGGGGAATCTAAAGCAAAGACTGTAAGACAGGTACCTATGGAAACAGGAAGGAACTATGGAGGAATGAAGAGAGCCAGTGTCTAACAGTGTAGACTCAGTGAGAAGAGAACAATGAGGGCTAAAACTAAACAGCACTAGCCTATCTAAAGGAAATAGCTCTTCTTCAACTTCAGCCAATTAAGGCTGACATGAAAAGGTTCACTACAGTTAACCAAATCATGCAAATTTTATTTTTTTTTCAGAGAGGCTGAAAGGTTAGGTTATTTACATGAAATATCTTAGATGCTGCAAGTGATGTTAAAGCAATACCCATCTATGGGTATTGGTGTAGCAGTCTCTCATTTATGTGCAACCATGTTCAATGTGTGCTGGCAGAAAGCTTGTGTGAAATCTACCGAAAGCATCCTCTGTGGTCTGGGGTAGCAGCAGGTAACCAGTAGCCAGATGTGTGCCTGGGTAATGGATCTCACCTAAGAGAGGAAACGATATGGTAAGAGGAGAGTGAGGACATCACAAGTGCATGCCAAAGACAACCTTCACCGCCATTTGGCTCTCAGCCACTTCCATCACAGCCTAATTGGAGACACTTAAGGGTTACAAAAATGATCCGTTAACAGATTTCTTCTTTGGGGGTATAGCATTCATAATCATCAAGCAAACATAAAGCACCTGTCTTCATCATTTGCACGCACAACTCCCCACGGGAGGCTGGAGAATTGCTTCAGGAAATCCACAGCACTCTGGGAACCTCTCCCCTCCCTTCCACATCAGGGAATCCACTCTGGATAAGGAGAAAGGTAAGGAATGCTAACACTGCCCTTTTTCCAGGCCCTCACCCTACTGGGCTCTACCTCGAGTGTTGATCCTCTATCATGCTTCTGGAATTTCAGAATTTGAGTCTTCAAAACAATAAGAGAAGGGTTGGCACTCTGGAAAGCAGTGTGGCAGTTCCTCAAAAGACTAAACATAGAGCTCCCCTATGACCCAGCAATTCCACTACTTGGCATTTACCCAACCATCCAGAAACTAGGGCATACTAAATCCACTACCACAACAATGTTCATTGCAGCACTATTCACCATAGCAAAGATATGGAACCAACCTAGATGTCCCTCAGTTGATGAGTGGATCAACAAGTTGTGGTATTTGTACACAATGGAATTCTATGCTGCTGTCAGAAAGAATGACATTGCCCTATTTGTTAGGAAATGGAAAGACTTAGAAAAAATCATATAAAGTGAAGTAGGCCAGACTCAAAGGAACTTAGGCTCAATGGTTTCCCTCATTTGTCATAATCAGTAGAAACCTTGGGCTCTCCTAGCAGAGATTTGCAATAGAGCAAAATCTGGATACAAAAGGCCATATAGTAGGACGCTAAATGAAAGGATCTCTAGGATATAAAAACATAAGCCATATAATGAATGATTGTTATTCTTAAGGTACTATATTATCTCTCATCTCTTTTGCTGTCCCTTGGTTATCTCATATTGTTACAGTATCTCACTTTGTTACCTGATATATTGGATATATTTGTATTTGGTTATTTGAAATTGGATAGGGAATGGGGGAAAACAAGATGAGAGGTGTAGGTGGGGGAGAGGGAAATGGGGACCAAGACATGTGAAAGGGTATCAATGTATGTGAATTAATGCACCTTCTATCTGGCAAATATCATGTAACCCTTCTATTAATTACAATAAAAAAATATATGAAAAAAAGTAAGAGAAGGGTTGGGTTTGGGGGAGGGTTTTTTTTGTTTTGTTTTGTTTTTGGTCTATTTGAGGCCAAAGCTTTGGATGTCAATAGCTCCTCTTTTTTTCCCCCACACTGAATTTAGCTGTTGACACAGCAGAACCATGCGTAAGTATTGTGACTGCCTGCCAGGTATTTACTATGCAGCCTCGGGTCCTGATGCTGACTTCTCTGCTCTGTGCAGGAATCATTATTCCAGAGAGAAATCATCTGCAAGATGATGGTATTTGTTTAGCACCAGGTGTTGCTTGCTTTCCCTCCTTTCCTTACTGTGCGTAGCCCTAGGGACGCAGTGTGTGCGATGGTTGTGAGGAAAGCCTGGAAAAGTCTCCCCCTCCCTATCAGACCTGCCAGCCAAAGAGCCATGATGGCAGGATGTTTGTCTCTAATTGAAGTGACAGGGAGGCCACGTTGTGCACACAGAACACCTAAGGTGACTTAAACATTTTATTCTCAAGAATGTCTATCAATAGAGCAAAGAATAGCACATTCTACTAGGGGCAGAAAGAGAAAAGAAATGTATGTCTCCTGAGTGAGACCCACCATCTAATACTGAAAGTAATTCCAGTGGGAGATATTAAATGTAATCATAGCTACAGAGAAGGTCGAGATGGGTAGGACTATAAGGCAAGCTGAGACATACACTTCTTGAAACTCTCATCTCCACAGGAAAAACTTGGGAATAATGGTGCACATCTGTCACCCCAGCTGTGTGGGAAGCATAAAAAGAAGTATTTCAGTTCAGGCCAGCCTTATGGAATGGGTGGAGTATAGAAGGGGACAAAATCCTACGTCAAGGACACCCAGAACAAAAAGGCATGACTTGAGGATGAAGTTACTGGCTAGTACATTCAAAGCCTTGACTTCAGATACCAGTATCACTAAAAAATAAAAATTTTTAAAATTGAATGAATAAATAATAAAATGGCTACATCTCTATGCAAATAAATTAATGCTCAGCTACACAAGTGACCACTGTTAGATAAGGTAGGCGTGTGTCTGAGTTTTGTAGACCCTAAATAATAATCAGCTACAAAGTTATACAGTTCCCCTTAGTGACACATCAATTGGTTGCTAGGCCAAGAGAGAAGTCCCATGTTCCTGTGTTCCTTAATGCCCTATAAAAATTTTATAGGACATTCTATAAATGCTGTGTTGCTAATGTGAGAGTTCTATGCCAAAGGAAAAGATAGGATTCGACTCTATTTTGTGTCACTCCAAAAAATTGTACACCTTGTTGGTGAAACTAAAGAAACAGGTTTTTCACTACAGACCTGGCAGGCATATGACATAGTACAAGCCCTCTTCAGGGCACTGACTCTACAACAAGTGACACAGACATTTGGACCTAGCAGTTCTATTTCTAGGAATGTACCTGATAAGCATACACACTTGCACATGCTCAGGTCTAACACACACACACACACACACACACACACACACACACACTCACACACGCTGTCTCTGTATCTAAGGTTTGGGTGTCCCAGACCTCCTTTAACAGTGCAGGTCAACCTTCACTGACTTGGACATTGTCACCATTGGTGGAGACAGGAAGTTCTGAGGCCATTATGCGTGGTCACCAAGACTCCAGCTTTGGTGGGAGGAGCATGACCAAAGAAAGCTGCAATTTCTCATGGCTGCCAGAATTTTGGGATTCCAGCAAATGCAATATTTAAAACAATATAGGATTTAGAACAATGCAATGAAATTTCTTCACTCCAGAAATGTTAGCTGAGAAAACCTACAGTTGGTAGATGTGGGTCCAACTCTGACTGTCACAGCTTTGATGTGGCTGTGTGGCCTTGGACATGTCAAGGGTGAGTGATGACACTACTGTAATGACACCTAGAAGAGCTCTCTGTGAGCTAGTCTTCCACGCATACAGCCCACAGGTCTAGACATACTCCATAGGCTGCTTTTATTAATCATCCCTTTTGCAAAATACAATTTTATTGTTATGACTAAGGTGTCATAAGAAGTCAAGTATTGAGGCACATTTCTTTTTATGGGCAATGTTCCCCTTCCAGGATTTTAATAATCTATCCAACAACTGTATAGTTCCCACAAAAAAATAGAATCGAGCATTCTCTTGAAAAACACGATTGAGAACTCTGAGCTGAAGTGGAGGTATTCAATCCCCCCTTTGTCTTTGTCCCCCGGGACCCCTCCATCCCATCCCGGCTTAGAGCATCTAAAATTCCAGGTTGTGGGATCCAGTGGGCATGTAATGCCTCACACAGTTGAGGACTGTTGTTCTACATGCACCTGTGTTTTCCAGTTGAGGCCCCGTCATACTTTTCCCCCACTGAGCATGGTCTCCCCTGGAAAAGATCAGTCCCAAATTCATACACATAAAGTTCATGTATGCAACAGGAGATAGGACTCTAGTCCTGTTGGCTGAGATGAAAACGTAAGATGACCACCCAGAAAAAGGGCGGAGCAAGTGATTGACAGGCATATGACGGGTTGGTGTCAGAATCAACAGCAAAGGAAAGCAATTTTAGAGGCAAAAAGTCCAACCACTGAGTCTCTGGTAGAAATTAGTGTTGCTAATGGCTTCAGGCCAGGTCCAGAACCAAAGCTGAGCCTCCTGGTGGTATGAACAGGATTAGCCACTGGAGACAGGAAGAAACGGAACCCTCTGAGTCCCCAAGGACAACCCACAACAGGCCAGGTTTAGTCTTAAAATACTCATGAGGGAAATTCCCTAAAAATTCTGTGAGAACTTAATTAAATTTCAAACACACACATACACAAACGAGCATGCCAGAGTCATTCATTGTACCATCATTCCACATAGATCAGAAGACAGAATACCTCCTGAGCCATAAGCTATAATCATGTACCTTTAGGTTTGGGCCCATGTAAAGCCCTTGATATGGATGGCAACTGTACTGTGAAAATGTAGGTTAGGTCTAGATGTATTCATTAATTCACTGGACAAGCATTCATTCACGAGGCATAGTGTTCACAACCTGTTACATTGAACACTGAAGGACCCCAAGAAATGAATGAGATGCTGTTGTTTCCTTGGAGCAAGGCTGAGAGGACAAGGGACAGCGTTTGGAGGTAGGGGGTGGTGAGGGAAAGAGGAACATCTATGCAAGTTTCTCATGGTACTTCTGCAGGGGGGATGGGACCCTTCTCTGAACTTGATGCTGAAAGAGAAACATTTTCCGTAAGGATTTTTTGAACCAAACTTTTCTAGCTGGAGCATCAGAGATTCTTTTTTTCCTTTTGACACAGACCTCATCCTGCTCTTGGCAGCAGAGTCTGATGCTAGCAATATCTCTAGAACGCCAAACCAAATGGAAAGAAGGGAACAAACAAAGCACCTAAGTGCTTCTAAATAGCATGATGCTTCTGGTTTTGTGGAGTTTTCTCTAAAGCTACCATGTATCAGTGATTCTATGTGCTAGATGCAGTGCTGAGATTTGATCTTTTCCTTTTCTATTTTTTATTCAGTCTCTCTAAACAGCCCAATAAATGAGCTACACTCATAGCCATTACACATGGACGGTCCTGGATATTAGCTGGGATTCCTTCAGGAAGGTCCTTCAGAAGCTCCCTGCTCCATATGGCCACTGTGTTTTCCATTCAGAAAATGGAAACACGTAACCCTGTGGGGCACATTTGAAAATAGAAGTCAGCTTTGTCTATAGCCTTGTCCACACAACACAAGGGTCTGCTGTTCCCCTCCGCAAGAATCTCTCTTGCAGGGATGCTGCTAAGAGCTGCTAGCCAGGTTTCCAGGAGTGGTTTAGTATGAGAGAGACCTCCACAAACTACCCCAAACAGGCCTCCAGCTGCCCTCTTCTTCTCCATCAGCCACTTGCTAGAGAAACCAAAAGAAGAACTTGCAGAGGTTGTCACGGGTCTTGTCACTTGTGACGCTGTGATGCTTGGCCACCACAGGGTTGGGGGAGAAGGAAGCAGCACTGACATCATAGAAACAGAACTGAGAAAGATGTGAGGCATTCATCATGTGCAGTCCCTCAAGAGGACAGACCACAGCTCTCTGTGGCTCTCCTCTCTCACAGTTCTCTCTTTCTGAGTTTCCAGAAATGGTCCTCACTTCCTTGAAAATTGCCTGTCAGTGCTTCATCGCCCAAATAATGCAGATCTTTTCCCAATGTAAGTCCTTACTGAACTCCACCCTATTTTTTCCATCTGGAAAAGCTAACTAGGAAGCTCTAAGTCTTCTCTCATTTTCTAGTTCTCCAAGAAAGTATTTCATTTCAGCCCAACAAAGTACAGTGATTTATGTCTGAATACTTTAAAATTTTGGAATTGGACTCGGGAGTATAGCTCAGTAATAGACTATGCACAAGGTTCTGGGTTCCATCTCAAAGAATAACTACTCCCAAAAAATCTGGAATTGGTATCACAGAGGCAAAGGCATCTCTTGGTGATGATTAAACACAAAAGGCATCATCGAACATACTGAAAGCTTTGGTTACTTTCACATCTGTCTCTCAGAGCAAGTTAGACGACTGAGCTAAGTAGTACTTATACAGGGAGGGGGTTCATTTATATTATGTGCAATCATCCCACTCCTTTCTTTCAAACATGTGACTGTGGTGTGCTAGATTACTGTTTCCATTCCCCATTGTCTCCCCATCACAGCATAGTATGTGCATTGCTCTTGCTTTGTGACTTTCCAGTAGCTTTCCCTGGAATTGGTGCATAAGATTTTCCTCTTCCCATTGATGTTTGGCTCAGCTGTAGAACTCGCATTGAAAGACAGATGTGGAAATAATAGAACAGAAGCTTTAAATGTGTTTTAATGATGTACCATGGTCTCATGTTTCTGCCATCACTATTGAGAAGACTTGCCCTCGCTGGTGCCAATTCCACAGTGAAATGTATGAAGTAGGCCCAAAGTAGACTTGTAGTTTGGAGCCATGCCCAGCGGAGCTCAGCCAAGACCAACTGAACCCAGCCAAGATCAGCTGAGTCTCAGCCAACCCTCAGATCTAAACTAAGAGAAAAAAAATCTTTGTGATAAAAGCCAAAGAGATGGTGGTGAGGGTCATTTGTTATACAACATTATTACATTAATAGATGACTAATGAAAAGGTCAAAATAAATCTAACCAAGATGGTGGCCAGATTACAGTCTGAGCTTGTGCTCCACAAGATCTCAGCTTTCATGAGGACTTCATTCTTTATTTCATCCCCCTTATAACAGAGCCATCCTAAACAAACATGTCTTGGTAGTGTCCTGATATCTTCTTCAATGTGATGCTTTCTCGTACTTGGTCTGATGTACAATATGATATTTGTGTATTTGAAAACTGTTTTAATGATACTGTGACATTACTGAGAACATGGACCACATGAGGATTTATATGGGCAGCAAAACACTCGACTAATATTCTTCATAGCTATCTCTTGTCTTTGTCAAAATAAGACTTCCAGTGTGTAGCTGGAAACACATTGTCCTTGTAGTCATGAAGATAGAATGGGGCCAGGCATATAGTACCAATGAGACATTCAAGTGTTTATGGAATGTCCTCTGCAAAGATCAATGTCACTGGGCTTTATTAGATAAATACTAATAGTCCATTAATAGTCATGTTTGTATCTTTATTTCTGTGTAATAATAGAATTATTCTTTCCATGAGATATTAAATATAGAAGGTTTCATTTCCCACCAAAATATATTAGTAGAATAAGAAAGTATACCTATTTAAAAGGCCTATGAAGTAAAACCTTACGTAAAGTGAATGTTTATACTCCGTATTGAGAGTTCTTTGTTCTTTATTCCATATTGGGAGTCTTTTTATTTTGGGTGTGTTAACCAATCACTGATCTTTGTGATCTATATTTAAGAACAAAGAAAATTCTTCAGAATCACCATTTTCCCCTCACAGTCTGGTTTCAAATGCTGTGCAGTTCCTCTTTTTATTTACATAAGTCAAAAGCTCTGTTTTATATTAAGGCATTCAATGAACTGGTAGTTTCATTGGTTTTTTTTTTTTTCAAGACATATTTACTTTTTCACGTACGGGAACTTTCTAGATGACTGGTCAATTTACCTCATTCACATGGTACATTGATCTGGAGTTAAAAAAAGTAAAAAGAACAATGGACTCAGCCAGCCCTGATTCCTATTTATGGATATAACATCAAAACACCTGCCTGGTTTTCTAACATGCCAGAAATTATTCACCAAAAGAAGCCTGCTCCTTCAAGTCAGTTACATTATCCAGGGAGTTTCTAGAGTTCAAGAATCTGATGAAGATCTTTTCATGTCCTTCAAAGCTTGTATTCCATCCAGAAACTTCTCCACCCACAGTAAAGATGAAGGAAGAAGGAGCTGAAGCCTGAAATTGTACATAGAGAATACATTTGAAAAGATTCTAGAAAGCCACCTCACCCAACTGTACCTGGGTAGAATCCTACAAGTGAAGAGAAGAGTGACTAAGAAGAGTTCAAGAGAGTTAGTCATGGTAGCATGGTTCCAGAGACAGTAGCACTTTGTGACTCTCTCCATCCCACTGTGGTACAGACCAAGGAGGGAAGATAATTGGCAGGCGGTCCTTTAGCTTTGACTCAAGAATGTGTGTAATATCTTCAAAGTACACAAGACCTCAAAACCCCTTGAGACAAGCATAAGGGAAAGCATGGAACCAAACTTGTTGGGTGATAAGCAGCCAGCAGAACTGAGTGATTATTTCTCAAGTTTCAAGAGAGGCAAATGAGTAGTTGAACAGGAAGCCAGATGCAAAGGGCTCATGGGGCTGAAGCAAAGGCCACAGCCATGGCAGCCACATTGGTGACCAGAACCAAGCAAAACAAAGATGCACAGGAACATAAACAGCCAAGCAATGACCTCACCACATCTCACCCACCACCACGGCAAGGGACAAAGATAGGATTTGTGCAATGCTTTGGAATGGGAGCACCAAGAAAACACTGAGCTTGAAAGCAACTCATTACAGTCATAAAAAGTTACTTTTTTTCTTCCTTTTTTTTTCTTTGCAAAATCCAAATAAGAACTCATTGGATATACAAAGTGCTCATAACTTTCCATTTTTAGCCTGATGACAATTGACTAGTGACATTTCTGCCTTCTCCAGAGGAGGCAATTTGAACACTTAAACGTAAGGGCTGAGCATTCCTAGCATAATAAAAATGGGAGAAATAAGATTGGCAGATTCCTGTTCTCAATTCTTTCTCAATTAGAGTAGATAATTTGTCTTTTTGTCGGTGGTGAGGCTTGAACTCAGGGCTCGGGCACTGTCTCTGAGCTGTTTTGTTCAGGGCTAGTGCTCTACCACTTTGAGCAATAGCTTCACTTCTGATTTAATTGACTTTGAACCGCAATCCTCCGATCTCAGCCTCCTGAGTAGCAAGGATTCTAGGTGTGAGCCACCAGCTTAAAAGAAGATATTATACTTCAGTGAGGATGCATGTTTCTAGCTCACATTGGATGAAATAGGTTTCCCCGTAGCCCAACTGTGGACTTGATCATACAATAACCATGTGCTTTGACCGATGATATGTAGCGTGCACTGTACTCTTGTTATTCTCCATGAGAGGTGACCATTTCTCTTTGAACACTAACAGACAACCTAACACAAGGCATTGCAAGGCCAGAGGAATCCAGACAAAGGAGTTCAGATAAAACACAACCAAGCCATAGCTGACCTGTGGTTCTATGAATGAGAAATTCATGTTGGTTTAAACAAGCCATTTGCAATTTGGAGCCATTCAATGGGTCGTGGTGGTGTAGATCTGTAATCCCACTTACGCTGGAGTCAAAGAGATTGGGAGAATTATGGTTTGAGGCCAACCCAGGAAAAAAGGTAATGAGATTCCCCTATCTCAACAGATAAGCCAGGTGTGGTGGCACACATCTGTATTCCCAGATGGATGGGAGGCACAGGCAGGAACATCACAATCCAGTGCCAGTCTGGCCTGATCTTATCTTTAAAAAAAAGATTAAGTAAAGCAACACAGGCTGGGGGTACAATTCAAATAGTAAGATGTCTGCTTGGTAAGCATCAAGGCCTTGAGTTCAAAACTTGGGAGTTGTTTACTACTGCAACCAAATTTGCCATCAAATAAGATTATATAATAACAGGATTTTAAAAATAAGAAAGAGCTGTAAGAGAAACGGGAAAAATAGCCTCTCAGGAACCTTTCTCTGTCCATGGAAGAACAAGCTGGACCCACAGCATAGCTGGTGACACAGGTAGCAGAAGAGGAAACAGAGAGTTCTAGAAATGTCCCTGAGCTCGAAGGACCTTGAGACAAACAAAACACCTTTCCTTAACTCTCTTCCTTTTATTCTTAGCCTGATATGGTGCCATATCCACACTGAGTTCAGTTCCCTTTCTGAACAGCAAGCTTGGAAAATAAACATGTGAGCTTTGCACTGAATCCACACCACTAGACACCCTCCCCTTACTTATATTTTCTTTTCTTTTTATTTAATTTTATTGCCAGGGTGATGAACAGAAGGGTTATGGTTACAGACATAAGGTAATGAGTACATTTCTTGGTGGAAATGTTGCTCCCTCACTTGTTTTTCTCCCACTTTCCCTCTCTCCCCACCGCCTTACTTATATTTTAAGTGCAGCAGGATGGACTATTGATATGAACTTGGGTCTGCAATTTGAATTGTTCTCTTGTAGGTATTTGTCAAAGAACAGATGTGTTCTCCATGTGTTACTCAAGACGGGTAACTATGCCCAGGAGGGAATGACTGATAGAGGGTGGTCTCTCCCTGAGCAGAAAGGTTAGTTATAAATTGCTCTGTGGTTTTTCCCAACCCTGTAATGGCTGAAGTAAAACTTAGCAGCTGAGCAGTTAGCCTATTTATTTAATTTGATTTTGATTTTCCATTAAGCTCTCATGATTTATTTAAATAGATTCTGAAATACCAAATTGAAAATGTGATGTGTTTGGCATGAAGGGGGAAATTAAGAACCAAAATATGAGTTGAATAAAATCCATTTTGCAAATCTTCAGGTCTATCCATTAAATTGCTTGGGGGAACCTGCCCAGAATTACTCCTTAAATGGCGGGAGCATCAGGGTGACATCTGTGTTTCATAAAACATGGATTTTCAAGTACCAGCTTCATTCTTGGATTTGTGCTTCAAGATGGGTGGTATTATGACAGGGTTGGGCTGTGAGCCATAGAGACCTCTCCTGGCACTTTACTCCAGAGGTGGGTTGCTTGCTCAAGGGGCTTAGAAACTGAAATCCAAATTTGATTAAGGTACAAATTTATTCAATCATTCTATCAGAGCCCTTAATTCCAAGACTGGTATTAGATGTTGAAAAGAAGTGTTCAGCCTTATTCATGACCAGATAACAAGCAAATACAATTTTCTACTCTCTGTGCTTTTCTTTATCCAAAACTCTTTGCCATGATCAGTGACTGGGGAAATAAACCTGAGCTGTTTTCTTTCAAAAAAAAAAAAAAAAAACAACAAAAACCCATCTTGTGTTTTCTCACAAGTCTATTTCCATGTAAAATGGAGGATTTGGATCTTTTAATCCTCAAATTATCTTTGGCTCAAAATGCTATCAATATGTCAGGTTCCTTTCTTCCTTGCCATTTCTAATCCAATAAACACTAACTAAGAGAAAATTAAGAGGATTAGATGTATGCTTTGGGAAAGGAAAGACCTATCTAAAATCAAGTCAACTTTGCATCTTGGTTCAGCATATTAATTGTTGAGATACCGTGTACACAGAACCCAGTGACACAGAAGTGTCTCTGAAACTTGGGAAGGAAGCGGGGAGAGTCTAAAGCCAGTAATGCAATGAAATCTATGAGTCACATCACTCATGGAATATCTTTAAGGTAGGCACCATGTTTCAGGATCTCATATTTTGCCTAGGCTAGGCTGGATCACCATCTTCATGCTTATATTTCCTGCCATAACTGAAATGATAGGTGTGTACCATCAAGCATATATTTTCTGTTGAAATCAGAGAATCTTATAAAGATTTTGCCTGGGCTGGCCTTGAACTTTGATTTTTTTTTAATCCCTGCCTCCCCAGTTGCTAAGATTGCCAGGCATACACCACTGGCTCCCGGCCACAGAAAATATTTTCTTTACTTGGTAGCTCCAAGGCCAACAGAAGGACAGAATACCCCCACTGATGTCAGAAGTTACATAAGTGAAAAAGACAGCACCATCTTAAAGACTCCAGGGCTTCCCAAACCATTTGTTGAGCAACTTTCTGTGATGTGAAAGCATTGGTTATAACACTTTGTTTTATGGCACTTGAGAAACTCCAAGAGAAGCAGAGATGACTTTTTCCTGACATCATGACTTCCTAACAGGACAACCTTGAAGGAAGGATGAGTTAACACCTTCCTCAAGTGGCTCAAGAAAGAACAAATTAGGTGATATCTTTTCAGTGCCAGGAATTGGGTGTGACAGATATTGGGTAGTTGGGTGTGGTGGTTATCATTATTTTCAAGAAACTTTTATGCTCGTGATGCTGTTTCCATTCTCAGATCAATCTTTCAAGGCATCGTATCTAGTATGGCCCCATTTCAGGTTATAGTTATGACCTCATGGAGCTGTGTGTCTGAGTGTTACATTTAATACAAATGTAGGTATGTCTTGTGCAACAAACAAACACAACAAATTGTGCCTACATTTTGAACCTGAACCATGATTTCATCCTATAAAAGATATCTGAATCACCGAATAGCCACCTTTCTGACAGATTGCTCCTCATCTCTCTGATTAATTTATGTCATACTTGGTCCTTAACCAAGAGTCAAAAACAATGGGAATCTTCACAGGAATGTGTGTTTCTGTCCACAACAAGCCATTATGTAATTTGAAGTGCAGAACATATGGGGACCATGGAGCTTCACTGATAAATTAAAGCTCGACTTCCAATAAGTATTCTCCCATAACCTCTTATACAATAGGAAATATGATTACCAAATACTATTTTAACCATTTCAAGATGCTAAGCCCAGCATGTGTGTGTGTGTGTGTGTGTGTGTGTGTGTGTGTGTATTCCCTCAGTGCATTTCCTTTAGCCCACTCGCTCTCAAATTCATCTTCTCAAGAAAATTTATAACCCAAACACAGGCTGTAACCCCGATTATTGCAATGAGACCCTTCCAGTTGGGACAAGGCCATCAGCATTTCTCCAGCTCCTACCCAGGTGAGTCAAATGTTGAAACATTTGCCTGTAGTTGGATAGCTCACTTAGAAGTGCAAGGGAAAGCCAGACCTTTAATCCAAGCCTCGTAGGAGGCTGAGATCTGAGAATCCCAGTTCGAAGCCAACCCGAGAGAAAAGTCCATGAGACTCTATCACCAATTTACCAGCAAAAGGCTAGAAGTGAATGTGTGGCTCAAGTGGTAGAGCACCAGCCGTGAATAAAACAACCCAGTGAAAACATGAGGCCCTGAGTTGAAGCCCAATACAAGCACAGAAAAGAAATTTTAAAACTAAAATTAAATTAAGACATTCAGGGAAGGTCACGTGTGATACAATATCTAATACTTCATCCCTATAGGCCTCAGGAACTCAGGGCAATGATAACCAGTCTGTCAAATTCTCACCTTTGGCATCAAGATTTCAGTCCTTCAAGAAGGAAATAATTCTGAAAGCCGCCATGCCTAGGAGTTTAGATGAGGTCTTCCAGGCCTTGAAATGTCAAGTACCACCACCTCATGAAACCCCTTACTTGGGACTGACAGGCAAACTCTGTGGCCTCCAAGGACCCAGGCCTGGAGCCAGAGAGGGCAGTTAGTCAGCTACAAGGTCAGCCTTGGTTCAGAGTTGGCAGGGATGAAGCATGGTTCTGTCAAAGCCCTGCTGGGGGCGCCCTAGAGTTCTGATGAGACTGACGCTTGGAAGCTTGCTTCACCCCACTCCTCCAAAATGGAAATCAGGGACCTCGGAGCAAGACCTCTTCTTACAGCTTGTTGTGCTTTTAGAACTTAGCATTCCTCTGCAAAAGGGAATTTGCACATAAGCAAAGTGAGGCGGTAAGACAGGGCGAGACCCTAAAACAAGCTTCCTTCTTCAGCCTGTCAGCCTTGGCTACTGCGGGATCCTGGGAAGGCAGGGAAGTGAGAACCATATTTTGTAGCTCTCTTTTCCCCTGGTACTGGGCTTGAACTCAGGGCCTTACCACCTGCTCAACTTATTTGCTAGCAAGTACTCTACCATTTGAACTGCAGCTCCAGGCTGTTTTTGTTTTGTTTTGTTGTTTTTGTTGATTAATTTAGCAATTAATTTTATCAGAGGACTTTTCTCCCTGGATTGGCTTCAAACTATAATCCTCCAGATTTCAGCAACCCCCCCCCTGCCCCGCCCAGTGTAGCTAGGATTACAGGAGTAAGACACCAACACCTGGTATCAACCTGTACTTCTGCATGGCTTAGCAAGGACCACACAAAGAGGGAAGGGCAAGGGTGAGATGAGAATCAAGCTCTTGATTCTCCATTGCTGTTTCTACCTCAAACTTGGTTTTCACAGGAAGTAAACCCAGCCCTCAGTGAATGAGGCCAACAACCAGAGGAACGCACATGTACTGGTGTGGCCGGGTCAGCTGGTTCACATGAATAGAGAACAGACCTTGGAAACTGGAGCTAGGATTACTCACTCAGATACTTTTGCTTCGTTAAGTCAGATAGAGTACTCAGAGTATCTCTTTAGGACCTTCAGACCTGGCCATCTCCCTCAACAACAAATAAACATGTCAGCTTGAATTAAATATGGCCTCAAGGTACCTCAGTGCCTACTGAACTGCTACCCATTCTATGGCTGGATTAACTATTAACACAGGTAATGGTAAACAGTCTGTGGCCTACCACCAGAATATGCTGTCGTGATAGTAGCCAAGTTTCAGCCAATCATAGACAAAAGCTGCTGAAACCTGTCAAAATAAGGCACACATCAAGCTGGCCACAGTCAACCAGATGATTCCTGTATATCATTTCCTTTTTCTGTCTATAAATGTAGTCCTCACAGTTGTGGAACAGAACATTAACAACCAGTTTTGCTCTTGAGTGGTACTTAGTTCATGAAACCTTTTCTTTTCTTTTTTGCATATTTCCATATTTAAAGCTCTTTTTACTTTGTAAAATCACATCTGAGCTCTATGCATGTAACTCTATAAAGGTTTGAGCTATGGTACATAAGTGATAGGCTATCCCTACGCATTTGTGTAGACTAGGGAAGAGGAAATTATGTGTCCTATTTTTGTCTTTAGAGTGAATGTAATTTTACTGCCCTACAGCAGGGCAATAATGAAGTGGTCTTCTTGTGAAAAGCTGTGTATGTGGGGAGGGGCATCTGGGTTTTTCTGGCACGACAGAAATGGCAAAGGTGCAATTGCCTATCCAGATAGAAGATAGACAAGAAAGAGCATCAGATAGCCATGCTTATAAACATTTGAAAAACCTGGAGGCTTTAGCTACTTTTGAAGCTTTTAGCTTTTAGATGAGGCTCAAACTTTGTCTACCTCTGTGCAAGAAAGAGGGTATTCATACGGAGAAAGCACTTGTTAGCAAATGAATTACTGGAAGTCGTGGTCCCCCACTTACGGGGGACAGCTCTATTCCAAGCTGAGAGTAACATCTAATGTAAGTGTGGTTCTCATTCTTATTAGACAGCAAGGTTAAGTAGCTTGCCCAAGTACATATCATCTCATACACACACATATTTTAAAGCAGAAAATTCAGATGTCTTTAGTATATTGAGAGTAATGCAACTATCCTCTTTACCTGATTCCAGAACACTTTTATCACCCCAAAAGGAACCTCATAACTAATAACCACCACTCCCCTTCTCACCTTCCCCCAGCAGCTGGCAACCAGTCTGATTTACATAAAAAGAATCATATGTACAAGATAGCCCTCCTTACCTACTTTCTCTCCCTATCTCACATTTTCTCCTCTCTTCTTAGGTCAGTTTACCATTGTTTAAAGAACCATTGTGAGAGCAACGGTTCTGAATTCCTATCAGAATCACTCATTAAGCTCTTCTGCCAGCATCCTCAGTCTTCTCTAGTCTGGTTCTCTCATCTCTACTAAGGTCTTCCCACAAACTAGTTCCAAAGGTTTCAGAGCCATGTGGTCAGGTATAATCACAGCAAAGATCCCATGTCTCTGGTACCATTTTCTAGCTCTATTGCCTTGTGTTGTTCTGACTTAAGGATTCAGAGGTTCAGCTCATCCTGGGAGAGAGCATATGGAAGAGCAGAGCTGTTCACAAGATGGCGGCCATGAAGCAGAGAAGGAGACAAAGAGCTGCCTCTGGTACACTACTCCTTCCACCTAGGCCCCACCTCCCAATGTGTCCAGAACCTTCCCGCCACCTGGGGATCACATGTTTAACGCATAAGCCTTGGGTGGACATTTCATATTCAAACCATAACAACATACATTCACAACAGGGTTAACATGAGTAATACATTATGACACCCAATCTCCTTGTGCACGCCTACTTGAAACAAAGACTACAGGACATCATGAGAAATGTATATAATATTATATTGAAACAACACAAATTACATTTGGAAGTGCATTGTATTGTCATTTGCGTCGCCATGGTTTATGAATGGACAAAAGTTGAAAGGGAATGCTATCAAAATGAAATGTTTGAGTGCTAGAAGAGTCTACATCCATTGAGCCTTTCTTCATTTATTCAGTCCAAATAATTTTGGCCTCTGTTAACTTAAAACAAACAAAAAAACCAGATACTGGTGGCTCACATCTGTAATCCTTACTACTTAAGAGCCTGAGATCACAGTTCAAAGCCAGCCAGTTAACTACTGGAAAAGCAGAAGTGGCACTGTGACTCAAAGTGATGGAGTGCTAGCCTTGAGCAAAAAAAGAGCTCAGGGACAGTACCCAGGTCCAGAATTCAAGTCCTACTACTAATAAAATTTAATTAATATTAGTGACTTAATTTATTCATTAACTAAAATACAGAGGTCCTTCCAACAAACCATGCTCATGCATCCTTCAAAGAAATAGTTGGCTGGTACTGACATAAGTTACAGACCGGACAGTATTGAGCCCACAGCCAATTAAGTCACTGTATGTGGCCCACCAAATATCCCTTTAGCTATTTTGATAATAGGAATGGAATTAGGTGAGAATGTCTGAATGAAACTGAGAATTTCCTTTTCCACTGGAGAAAAAAAAAATCTTGAGAATTGTCCTGAAAATTCTAAGTGGATTCCATAGTGCCCTCCATCTTCTGACTTATCTGCTCACAGTGGGATAAGCCTCACTTCCTGCTGGCCAAATCTCATTACAACTTGGCCTGGCTGTGGGGGGGAGATGGAAGAGGAGACAGCTTTCTGAGTTGGCCCACAGCCAGAGGGCTGCCTTCCTCCCCGTGGGAAAGTCACAGCCCTCTCTTTCCCCCTCTTAATGCCCATCCGCTTGCCAACATGTAGCAGAAAAGCCATAGTGTGGACAGGCACCCACATCAAATCTACATATTCTGGAGATCTTCCCCAGCCTAAACTCTAACATGTTGAACAAATGCCAAAAATGCTATTAACTTACAAGCAGGAGGAGCATAAAAATGAAGCAATATAAAGTGTTTGGTTTTATGCTTAGAAAGTATAATTAAAACATCTCCCTGGATGGTGTGAGTACAAAAGGACCCAAAGGAATGGCATTAAAATATCCCCTCAGAAAATTACTCACTAGTTTTCTTCAACAGTGTGAAAGGATTTAGGCTCACCTTCTAGGCTGTCACATGCTAAAAACACTTTAGAATTTTCTTCCAGTTTAGTGAAACATTTCTGTTGAGATTTGACAATGTTCACATGACTTCTGCTTCCTTTTCTTTCCTTCCTTCCTTCCTTCCTTCCTTCCTTCCTTCCTTCCTTCCTTCCTTCCTTCCTTCTATGCCAGTCCTGAGGCTTGAACTCAGAGCCTTAGCACTGTCCCTGAGCTTCTTCTGCTAAAGGCTAGAACTCTACCCATTGAGCTACAGATTCCATTTATGGTTTTTTAGAGGTTACTTGGAACAAAGCGTCTCACAGACTTGCCTGCTCAGATTGGCTTTAGACCATGATGCTCAGATCTCAGCCTCCTGAACAGCTAGAGTTACAGGTGTGAGCCACTGACACATGGCTTCTTTTTCTTTATAATTTTAACTTTCATTCTATGTATGACAGGATTCATTCAGCCTTAGGCACTAGAAACGGATGATTTCCCTACAGAACACAGCTTTGTAGGTTTACTAAGATTTGCGCTCCTTGTGGGGCCAGCACACAGGCTGCTTCAACCCACCCATGTTCTCTTTCACCCAGGGCTAGATGGTAAGAAAAGACACTGAGCTCAGGAGAAGCCTCACAACTGATCCCATCCTTCCAAGCAGGAAGGGGAAAGGACTAGGGAAATATTACACCTTTGGGGTTGTTTCTCTGGACACAATAGTCAGAGGCTCTTTAATGCGTTTGACTGCATTATATGCGTCAAGTCCTCACAGTGACTACAGACCAGAGAATTCACTGAGATTCTCTCGGGCAAAGGTTCATTAAAATGAAGTCCATGGACAGAAATTCAGAGCCCATGAACCTGGATGGGAAATATTACATACGTGGTCTTTACTAACTTGGAAATAAAAGTTATCATTGTTCTCAATTAAGAATACAGGCCACAAATCAAAAGAAGTACTAGAAGTTCCTGAGATCTTGTTGCCAATGGAAATCAGCAGCAGTTTATATCATGGTCCATCTATGGGCAAAGATGTCAAGACACCAATTATGCTCGTCTCCTCTTCCCAAGTATGGTACCCTTCAGGTCTGTCACCTGAGATCTTGAGAGTGGAGCCCCTGGTGATGGGATCTATGCCCTTGTTAGAAGAAGACGAAAAACCAGAACTAACTCACTCCCTGCCATCAGACGACAGGGAGATGGCAGCTATCTGCAAGCCAGACACGGAACCTGCCTGAACGATCTTGGGCATGCAATCTTTAAAACTTTGAGTAATAACTTTTTACTGACTAAACTATCCAGTCTGTGGTATTTTGATATAGCAGTGTGAGCTGACCAAGACACTTTCACAAAGTATTTTTAAAGATGTCAGTCACTTTATTAACACATACTTACTTGATTTCCTTACGAATTCTATCTTCGTTTTATACATTTGAAAATATTGCTCTAAGGATAAACCCATAGTCTCTCAGTGAGTCTGTGACAAGAAATTCACAAAGGAAACCCCTGGGTCCATCTGAGCCACATCTTTCCCTCACACAGTTTCTCCCACCTGGACAACATGATGTATTAATAATATTAGAAAGTGGTTTTTAGCTTGTAGATCTGTGTCTTCACTATTTCTGTCATATGTGCGTGTCTATGACCTCAGCCACCATCTGGCATTATGTATTGTTGATTTCCTTACGAATTCTATCTTCGTTTTATACATTTGAAAATATTGCTCTAAGGATAAACCCATAGTCTCTCAGTGAGTCTGTGACAAGAAATTCACAAAGGAAACCCCTGGGTCCATCTGAGCCACATCTTTCCCTCACACAGTTTCTCCCACCTGGACAACATGATGTATTAATAATATTAGAAAGTGGTTTTTAGCTTGTAGATCTGTGTCTTCACTATTTCTGTCATATGTGCGTGTCTATGACCTCAGCCACCATCTGGCATTATGTATTGTTTGTGGAAGAGGAGGTACACAGATTGCTGTACACCCAACACAACTGCTGCAGGGAAAATAACTCCAAGTCCAACAGATTTTTTTTTGGCTGCTCTTGGGGCTTGAACTCACTACCTGGTCACCATCTCTGAGCTTCCTTCAGTCAAGGCTAGTGCTAGGCTCTTGAGCCACAGCTCCAATTCTGGAGTTTTCTGAGGATTTTATTGTAAATAAATGTCTCACAGACTTTCTTTCTTGGGCTCGCTTTGAACTGCCATCCTCAGATCTCAGTGTCCTGAGTGGCTAATATTACAGGCATGGACCACCAGTGTATCTTTACATAGACTGGCCCGCTGATTTGCCCTTATCAGGACTCTGGATGGATTTATTAGCCACCGCTGGTTAAGAAATGCCAGATCTTATACTGACTTTGCAATAATAATAAAGACTAGACTGGCATTCCAATCTTGTCAGCACCTCTAGCTAGTGATTTGGACTTGAGGAATCTGTCACACCTTGTGCTTCAGTTTTCTCACCTGTCAAGTGACAAAGACAATTGCAAAGGCTTACTTTTTGTGTGTGTGCCAGTCCTGGGGCTTGAACTCAGGGCCTGGGCACTGTCCCTGAGCTTCTTTTGCTCAAGGCTAGTATTCTACCACTTGAACCACAGCATGATTTCTGGCTTTTTCTGTTTATGTGGTACGGAGGAATCGAACCCAGGGCTTCATGCATGTGAGGCAAGCACTTTATCACTAAACCACCTTCACAGCCCCAAAGGCTTACTTTAAAAACCTACCTTCCTTCCTTCCTTCCTTCCTTCCTTCCTTCCTTCCTTCCTTCCTTCCCTCTCTCCCTCTTACCTCTCTCCTCACTTTCTCCAACCCCCCCCCATTATTTAAGTTTTTTTTTAATGTTAATATTATTGGATGATAACTCACTTTCAGAAACCACGGGCATCTCAAAGAAATAAGTTTAACTTTAAAGTCCATTATATAGCTTATCTAACCTGCCCAGACTGTTGTTCTGCTTTATGACAGCATTGAGCATTGGGAGTTTTGTTTGTTTGTTTTATTTTGTTTACTTTGTTCTCCCGCTGTGCTTGATCTGGAAGCTGTATTTCAAAATATTACCACTAGGTGGCAGTAATGCACCATGGAGACCTGTAGCTACTGGGCAACAGGCCACCAAGCTTCCATTCTAGAGGCTAAAGAGAACCTTAAGGACAATTTTAATGTGGTTACTGGGCACCAAAAGTCCCCCCGTGCATGAGCAAATAGCTGTCTTCTCCTGTGAGGAGAAGAAGGAAGCCACAGTCTCATGAGTACATTTTAGAAAGCATTCAACGGAAGATGAGTTTTGTTAGGAGGCTAACCCAAATCCGTTTTCTATATAGTCTCTCTCTCTCTCTCTCTCTCTCTCTCTCTCTCTCTCTCTCTCTCTCTCTCTCTCTCTCTCTCTCTCTCTCTCTCTCTCTCTCTCTCTCTCTCTCACACACACACACACACACACACACACACACACACACACAGTCTCTCACAAAAAAAGAAGGAAGGAAAGAAGGGAGGGGAGGGAAGGAGAGAGGACGATTTGATTAATGAAAACTGCCCAGAGGAAGTGGTTTCTGGGGCTCTCTAAAGTGGGGTGCAGTGGGCGGTGGGCATGGAGTATTGGGATGACATAGCCACGCACAGGTCCAGTGGCCTTCTTTACAAGATATGAGATCTATAGCCCTGTCCTGAATGGAGGTGGGCTGTGTAGAATCAGAACAGGCCTGCCCCTCCTGACAGCCTCAGCCATGCCCACAGACCCTGCCAGGCTCAGATGTTGATTTATGTCTCTGACTTGGAAGCAATCAAATACAAGGAAATCTACACTTAAAAAATAAACATGAATACGATGTAAAATCAAGGTTAATAAATTCTTTAAAAAATAAATAAACATGAGGAGCTGGGTCTTTGATACAAAATAAGAAAGAAAATTCTGCACCATAAAAAAAATAGCTCATATGGGGCTGGGAGTCTGGCCTGGTGGTAGAGTGCTTGCCTAGCATGCATGAAGACTCTGGTTCGATTCTTCAGTACCACATACATAGAAAAAAAAGCCGGAAACGGTGCTGAGGCTCAAGTGGTAGAGCTCTAGCCTTGAGAAAGCCCAAGGACAGTGCTCAAGCCCTGAGCTCAAGCCCACGACTGGCAAAAAAAAAATAGCTCATATGCCTCAAATCATAGAAAGAGTAGGGCTGGGCTACAGAGTTCTTGTACCTAGGGGTGCTCTCCCCCACCCCCACAAATGGTTCTCTATATGGCAGAAAGGTTGTCAGTCTTTGCTCTAATCCATGCATGCTGTCTGGGGAAGGAGTGTTTGTGCAGGTGGTAAGAGGGAGAGAGGATTCTGCTTTATTTGCTTTATTTCTTGCTTTATTTCCCTCCTCTCCTCTTCCGTTATTTATTAGCATTTCACTAAGCAAAAGTCTTTGCTTTAGTGTGTAGGGGACAGTTTTAACACCCCTACTCCAGCAGAGATAGCTGGCTGCAACAGCAGTTGAAGGCAGAAGGAAGAAGAGAAAGATAGAAAGAAACCCTTACCACCCAAACTCCCCCCCATGTGGCACTCAAGGGCGATACCGTAGCTCAAGCTACCAGATCACTTCACAGCTGCACAAATCTGCCCCGCGAAATTGTTTTTTGATATTTTGGGGACCATGAAACCAAATTCACAAGTACAGATGCCTTGACATTCTGCTAACCGCACCTTAAACTGAACACATACGAGGTTGAAAACAAGCCCACTGCACCTTACCTTACTGAACATAGATTTCCCTCTCTCTTTCTCTCCTTTCTTTCCTTCTTTCTTTTTCCTTCTGTCATCTCTCTCCTTCTCCTCCTCCTCCTCCTCTTTTCCTCCTCCTCCTCCTCCTCTTCCTCCTTCTTCTTCTTCTTCTTCTTCTTCTTCTTCTTCTTCTTCTTCTTCTTTTTCTTCTTCTTCTTTCTCTTCCTCCTCCTCTCCTCCTCCTCTTCTTCTTTCTTCTTCCTTCCTTCATGTCTTTCTTCTTCTTCTTCTTCTTCTTCTTCTTATTATTATTATTATTATTATTATTATTATTATTTCTCTTCCTCCTCCTCTCCTCCTCCTCTTCTTCTTTCTTCTTCCTTCCTTCATGTCTTTCTTCTTCTTCTTTTTCTTCTTCTTTTTCTTCTTCTTCTTCTTCTTCTTCTTCTTCTTCTTCTTCTTCTTCTTCTTCTTCTTCTTCTTCTTCTTCTCCTCCTCCTCCTCCTCCTCCTCCTCTTCCTCCTCCTCCTCCTCCTCCTCCTCCTTCTTCTTCTTCTTCTTCTTCTTCTTCTTCTTCTTCTTCTTCTTCTTCTTCTTCTCTTTCTTTCTTTCCTTCCTTCTTTTTTTCTTATACACATATAGCCCTGGCTGTCTTGGAGTTCTACACCACCATAGCTGCGTCCTCATGATGAGGACAGAGTGACTCTCATCAACCCTAGATTCCCCCATGTGCCTTTCCCACATCCTCCCCTTCCTCCAGTCCTTGGCAAGCCCAGGAATTGGTCCCTATAGTTTTGCCTTTTCTAGAATATCCCATACCTGGAATCCCTCTCCACACAGAACCTGAGCAAGCATACCTTTGTGATTCATTCACGTTGATCCCTGAACAATGGTCTCGTCCAATTAGGTTCTTAGGAACAACTTCACTCTTCTGGGATGGGTTGAACCAGTCATTTGGGTTCTATTGCCACAGTCCTGCATTTCTGGAACAGGCAGAAACACAAAATGCCTTATTGGATCTCTTTTCCAAGCAATGATTTTGAATGAGTATTCTATAAACGCCCTCTTAATGGTAAATCTGTCTCTACATTTCCTAATTTTAAGTAAAAATAAAATGAAGCATTATATTAAGTACAGCTCCAATTTTTGCAACTATATATAACATGTTCACCTAAAAGTCTAGAAGCCTAAGTGAAAAGTTTGAGAGAGTGAATTATGGGTGTTTTCTTTCCGTTTTTGCTTCTCTACATTTCATTATTGATCTCTACCATAATTAATTATGCCTTTGCTCCTGGAAGCAAAAGTCAATGAAGGTTTGTAAATGTTTACAACTGATCAGGAGATTTGCAATCTGAAGTTACCCCAGGGGAAACATCAAGACCTCATCCAACAAGCCAGGCATGGTGTTATGTGCCTGCAATCTCAGCCATACGGGCGGTAGAAGAAGGAGGATCATGGTTGGGGCTGGCTAGGGCAAAAACAGTCAAGACTCTACCTGAAAAATAAAGCCAAAGAGGCTGAGGGCTGTGGTTCAAGGAGTACAGCACCTGTCTAAACAAGTACAGGAATCTGAATCCAAATTTTAATAGCACCAAAATAAGAAAAAAAATAAGGATGTCTTCCTGAGTGTGCCTGCCAGCTGGCTGCCTTCCTATATGCTTGCAAAGCAGTGACTTCAACACAGTTCTCTGTACCGTTGTCTTCCTGCAACCACTATCACACACAGGCAGAAATGATCAAGGGGGGAACCTGGTGTGGTATTTGTGATTCAGCACTAATTTCAGGGACAAAGGTGAGTGTCTCCAAGAATAAACAACCGGGAGCAGCTGGTAGGCTAAGGCAGGCAGTCCCCCCAAAGGCCAGCTCCCTGCTAGCTAATTAGTAGGTGCATGGCTTCAGAAGGAACCTACTGGGGCTTTCAAACCTGCATTGTTGCAAGGGGGGGTTCATTGCTCCACATGCCTATAAGGCAGGATGGAATTGTCTGTCCACTGGGGCTACTTTCAAAGTTCCACCTGTGTCATTAGCAAAAGTGGAGAAAAAAAAAAAAACTCAGCTGGCAGCAGAGAACAAGGTTGCTGAACCCTCAGTCTAGTACTGGCCAATTCAAAACTGTAGGGATTACATGCTGTCATACAAGTGTGCATTTAGTCCAGCCATCTTCTCAATACCTTCACTTATCTGACAGAAATAAACGAAGCACTGGCAGCTGTTCCATGGAGTTGAGCTGCTTTCCGCTCCTGCCTACCCCCTGGCACAGTGGCTTCAACTCCACGTTCTCTCCTGGTGCTCTAGCTCTCATCCAGCCTCTGGTCTGGCTTCTGTTGCTTCATTGGAGAGGGAGTCTCACAGACTTTTCTATCTAGCCCTGGCTTTGAATTGCAATCCATATGTCTCAGTAGTTGGGATTACAGGCATGAGCTACAGTCACCCCCACTAGGGCACTGCACTTACGGTAAAGAAACTCATCTTTCGGGGGGAGGGAAATGGGGACCAAGACTTGTGAAAGGCTATCAATGTATGGGAATTAATGCACCATCTATCTGGAAATATCATGTAACCCTTCTATTAATTACAATAAAAATATATGAAAAAAAAAGAAACTCATCTTTCCTGCCCAGTGGACTGAAACATGGTGAGCTAAATCAGAGCCGGTTTGGACCGGCTCAGAGGGACTGTTGTTAAAGTGACAGAATTTTGCAAACCAGTTGTTAAATTCAGCCATTAAAAAAAATTGACAATTGAATTATACAAAAATGCAGATAAGGCCTGAGAACATGGCCTAGCTGTAAAGTGCTTGCCTAGTATGCACAAAGCCCTGGGTTGGTACCACATACACAGATAAAAGCCAGAAGTGGTGCTGTGGCCCAAGCGGTAGAGTGTTAGCCTTGAGAAAGCTCAAGGACAGTGCCCAGGTCCTGAGTTCAAGCCCCAGGACTAGCAAAAAAATGCAGATAATAGATGTTTAAGCTATCCATTCTTGATCACTTTACTATATTTTATTATCTATGATCTTTTTTTTTTGCCTGTCCTGGGCTTGAGCTCAGGGCCTGAGCACTGTCCTTGGACTTTCTCAAGGCTAGAGCTCTACCACTTGAGCCTCAGCACCACTTCCGGCTTTTTTCTATGTATGTGGTACCAAGGAATCGAACCCGGGTCTTCGTGCATGCTAGGCAAGCACTTTAACCACTAGGCCAAACTCCCAGCCCTATTATCTATGATCTTAACTTGAGCCAAGTCCTAGCTTTGCCCAGGACCAATGGGAAATCACAGCTCCTGCAGCCTGTACAACATCCCTGACCTGCTCCCCTCCGTGGAGCTAGAAGGTGTTAAGGCAGCATGAAGTGGATGTTGGGGGAAAGTGTGCAGGGAGATTAAAGGAGATATGAAAAGACTCACTTGATCTGTGTTAGCCTAGTGAACTCATCCTTCAAATCTCAGTTCATGACGCTCTTCAGCTCACACTCCTGCCTATAGCAAACCTGGCCTCTTGGAAGATTTTTGGCCCCTTTCTCATAGTTGCTAGAAGAGAAATGTCTGTGGCTTCTTCAGTCTGTGATATAAAATGATAACCACTCCCCTCCCCCCCCCAGTTAACCTGGTGAACAAAGACCTAAGTCCACTCCCAAGTTCTTCTCTAGTGCTTCCTGAGGGGTCCCCCAGGTCCACCACAGCGCCCCTGCAGGCGAGCATCTGTGTTGCTTAGGACAGCCCAGGCCTCCCTCTCTGCCCAGGGTCTCATTGCACTGACTGGTATTAGTCAACTTTATAGCACAGTGAACAAATACCTAAGACAGTCAGTCAACTCAAAGGAAAAAAGGTCATGGCTTTAGATGTTTCAATGTCCATTGTTCCAGGGCTTTGGGACCGGTGACAAGGCAAAATATCACAGTAGGCAAAGCTGCTCAGCTTGTGGTGTGTAGAAAGCAAAGGGAGGGAGGAAACAGGCCAAGGCTCTTAACTTTCTGCCACGGGGCTCCACCTCCCAAACCTCTCACCACCTCCCAATAGCTTGTCTGTCCTCAAAGGCCTATGTTGAAGGCTTGATTAGTGGCACTCAACATAGCTTGGGGCCACACCTCTTTCACGTGATTCCTTGGTCACACGGGCTTTTGGTGAACATGCGGTCTTCATACTGTCTTGCATCTTCTAGTCAGATCGACAGGCAAATAAATGGAAGAGAAATTAGGCAGAGTATGGGGGCTGAGGGAAGAATGAAAGAATGTGGGTTCCATAAAAAAAAAAAAAACTGTGTGTGAAATCCAAACCAACCTTTATTTGGGATTCGGTGAGTAAAGTGTACCAGTTGAATATTTGTGAGTCTGTGTAACTATATTTGTTCAGTCTCCAGGAAAAATGGTATTGGAAAGGAAAAAAAAGTCCATGATTCTGCCAATAGAGGGCAGCAAAGTGCAAGGCCTAGCTGTGTGGGGTAACCTTTAGGAGTACTGGGCTCACCTGGGCAATAGAAGAAAAACAGCCCCAGTGAGCAGCCCACTCAGAATCCACTACCAGAAACTCCTAGTTTTTGTTGTTCGGATTTTTTTTCTTGTTAAGTCTACCAAGTCATAAGGATACAGAAACAAGAATACTGTTAATAATTGTAAGGAAAAAAAAAATCTGAGTTAAAACTTCTCTTTCCTGATTTGTTCAGAACCAGTATGTAATATAGAAATATAATGTAACAAAAATATAACATTAATATGTCACATGAAACTTTATTTCTATATAATTTTTATCTATATCTACATTTTTTTTTCAGAACTTATCTGTTTGAGTAAATGAACTATCCCTGTTGAAACAGGATTCTTTAAGTACTTGAGAACGTTCATTTGTAGTGTCTGTGTAACTGTTCCCTCTCACTAATGCCCAGCCAGAAAATATTTCTTAAAACAGATTTCAGCTGACAGCAAGCCAGTTCAAACGATGTCTGGAACATGCTCACCTCAGTTCTCTGGCAGCAAATGAACTGTTTTTGAGTTTTCTTTACGTATTCCAGTGAAGCCAATAATAATTTCGATTGTCAGAAGACACAGTTACAACAATGTAGTTTAAAGATCTTAATTAGCTGTTCCATGTTTCAGTCCAGCATTACACAAAGCTTCACTGCATAAAATCAAACAAGGAGCCCAATGGGCTGGAAAGAGAAGATGATTTCGTAGATAAAAGGGCCTACCAAAATTAAAAATAAAGAACACGCACACACACACACACACACACACACACACACACACACACATTGATTTTTCCATAGTTACTACCACTTGTAAAGTGGGAACAACAGAAAATAAGAAAATAATTGAGTGGCTAACGTCAGGGTACTTTAGGTCACTTTTCTCCATATGGATTAAAGCAGAAGGAAGCCTCATTAACATGCTGATTGAAATGGCTTATTTGGGGCCGCTGGGCTGTTATCTCTCGTTTCTCTTGGTTTCTTCAAAGGTCAGATAAACAGCTTAGTTTCAGCTTGATGATATAGAACTTCAATGTGATTCCATTTTTGTGTTTAGCTAGGTCTCTGCAGGAGCTTAATTCCAAACAATGACCTCCAGTAATTTCCACTTACCATTAATTCTGTATAATAACATTACATGATGCTGTATTATTCTCACAAGCCATTTAGTCTTCTTTTCTCTCTATTTTCTCCAGTGTGGACATTCAAATCCATTTTAATATAGTGGAATTTGTGAACATTTCAGGTGACTGGGGAAGAGAAAATCTCTAATAAACCCTCTATTTTCACTTGCTCTTCATAATTTTTTTTTTGTCAGTCATGGGCTTGAGCTCAGGGCCTGAGCACTGTCCTTGGACTTTCTCAAGGTTAGAGATCCACCACTTGAGCCTCAGCACCATTTCTGGCTTTTTTCTATGTATGTGGTACCAAGGAATCGAACCCGGGTCTTCGTGCATGCTAGGCAAGCACTCTACCACTAGGCCAAACTCCCGGTCCCTCTTCATAATTATTTTATCACTGCTCGTAGAGATGGCTGCTTTTGGCAGCGTAGTCCCATATTGATGGAAATGGATCATGTAATGGTTACCCCAATTGTCTTCCAAGAACTTGGAGGTAGTTTCAAAGCAGTTGAAACCAGCCACTGTCTACTAGAATCCTCGGCACTGAGCATGCGTGACAGCAATCCTGTCTGCCAGGCACACTGCCCCCCTCCCTGATTATGCATCCTATGAAGTACCGTAGTACACATGTACACACTGTCATTTACCTCTCATGGCTCTGTCCACCCTGTTTCTTTACCCTAAGACTACTCGTAAACTCTATCCTTGAGGAGACAGATTTAAGACTTGGGCTCCTTCCTCCTTGGGTTTGGCCACCTCTTCAATAAGCTCCTTCCTTCCTTCCATCCATCCTTTCCTTCTCTTTCTTTCCAAATAAGTGGCTTATTGCACTGAGTAGAACCAGAAGACCAGCCCTGCATCAGTAACAGAAACTGCAGAGAAGATATTTCCAGCCAAATATAGGATGCTGTAAAACCTAGAACTTTAAACCATTTTCCCATCTGACAAGAATTTTCAGAGGAGAAAATTTTGGAGATAGATGGCTTCTGTTGGAAATGAAAAGCCTTAAAACCTGGACAGGCTTTTCATTTGTGTTTTTACCGGATGCTTCTGTGTGTCCACAGAGAGCACCTGTTACTAGAAGCAGATTTCAGGAGAGAAACTGGCAATCTATACACAATGGCACTGCATTTTCTTTCTTTTTTTTTTTCCTTTTCCTTTCTGAGCCACCTAAGTATGTATCTGTTTATGATCTGTGTTCACCACACTTTCTATTTTTTCAGATTCGGCAGGAACTCATCAAAGGCCACTATAGTATGTGAGCATGTGGTGAGGTAAGAGGAATGCATTTGTATGACAGAAAGCTGACATGGTTTCAGTACAACCCCATGTTATCTTGCCAGTGTCTTACATCTGTATTCTCTTGTGTGTATTCATTGAAGAGCGCTATTTTGGTAGACAGGAGCTTCCTAGGTCCCTAGACAAGTCTCCAGTTCAGCTGGAGGGTGGATAAGGAGATGCTGGAAAGGTCTCTGTGCCTGGCTAAGTGGTGCCCCCCTGTGGGAAGAAAAAACAGAGCAGTTCCCTGGTGGGCCTGGTTTCCTTCCTGGGAAGGATTCATTGGTAACCCATGCACAATCTATTCCGAGGATGCACACAAAGCCCTTTTCACTTTGATGTGCTCCTGTTCAAAGCCTTCTTAAAGGAAAGCAGACGTTTCCTCTCATGGAACTAGTATCGATCCCCTACATTTTGCTGGAACCCAGCACTTCAGCAAACACTTCCACGCCCATTTTTTTTTCATCTAATTTGATTAAAATGAATGAACCAGTGAAGCAAAGGCAATATCATTCTTCTCTCAGAAGAATCTGTGAAGGAGCCCATGTTTCTCTTCGTTAAGACACTTGAATTGTGCTTTACGCCCTTATTAACGTCACCTCCTTGGTTACCAGCCTCTTGAGGGCTTGGTACTTCCCTAGGGGAGATAGTAAACCTTACAGAAAACCAACCTGGAGAATTGAGCCATGTGTAGTGTCACTAGCCCTGATGTGACTCAGATCCTATAGGATAATTGTGCTTCTCAAAGTCTCCTCTATGTGAGCAAATGCTCTTAGGACTCTGTTCTCCATGAGTCTCAGCTAGGGGCAGGACACAGAATTTGCTTCATGTTCCTTAGCCCAAAAGAACAATAGCTGTCCATCAGTATCTAATGGGGACTAGCTTTAAGAACCCCAGGCATTCCAAAACTTACACATGTTCAAGTCCCTTATAGATCACGGTGTAGTATTTGGCTAGAATCTACACATATCCTCCCGAATGCCTTAATTCATTTTTACATCTTCTAATACCTAAATGTCAATGCTATGCAAATAGTTATCATGCTGTATTATTTAGGGAATATGACAAGGAAAAGAAGAAGTCTGTACATGTGCAAATCACATCTAACTTTTTAAAAGAATATTTGGAATTGGTCATTGGTTGAGCTCATTGATGGGAAGCCTACAAATACAGAGGGCCAAGTAGATAGGGAAAGATGCATTTCAGGCAATTTGGTAACGAATGTTCATCATTTTAAGACCATACATTTTCCCCTGTCTTCTCATATTGATTTATTCATTCATCACTCATTTATTCATTCATCCACTCATTTATTTGTTCATCTACTTATTCATTCATATTTTCTGAGCAGCTACAGTAGAGCAGACACTGTTTGCAGGGCTGGAGATACAGTGGAAAACAAAAAAAAAATTCCCAGTCCTTATGAACTCCTCATTTTACCCAGAGAAACACCTAATAACAGATGAATGTGGAATCATTTGCTACTAGATAGTGAGCAGTGTCTGAAAGAGAAATAAAAGGACGTAAAATAAGAAAAAACAGGAAGTGGAGAATTGAGAGAGGACAAGACAATGATTCTCAAGTGGGGGAGATTTTACTTGCTGTTTAATTAAACATCTTTTAAAGGATCTTCACAAAAAGCAGAGAACAATATACTCTACCAAGACTACCTGGCTTGATTTCAGCTCTTCCATTTACTAGGAGTTACTTATCTTTGTTTTTTTGTTTTTTTTGCCAGTCCTGGGCTCGAGCTCAGGGCCTGAGCATTGTCCTTGGACTTTCTCAAGGCTAGAGTTCTACCACTTGAGCCTCAGCACCACTTCCAGCTTTTTTCTATGTATGTGGTACCGAGGAATCGAACCCGGGTCTTCATGCATGCTAGGCAAGCACTTTAACCACTAGGCCAAACTCCCGGCCCTACTAGGAGTTACTTATCTTGAAGTAGGAAGCTGATCCCCTTTTATAATAAGGATGAAGTGAGGTGAGGTAGGCAAATCCCCACCACACTGATGGCATACTGTAGCTCTGGTCGTCACCATCACCACAGCAATGATGATGAGGACAGTGAGGATGGTGGCAAGATCGATAAAAGTTGGTACTCACACTAGTCCTGTTGTGAGATTCCAACCCCAGAACAAGCATGTTTTATTAAGGTGAGATCACGGGAAGAAACACAATATCTTTGCTTTAAAAAAAACAGAAAGCACAGAAAATTTAAAAATAACCAGGCTATAGTGGCTCACCCCTGTAATTCTAGCTACTCAGAGGTTGAGATCTGAGGATTGCAATTCCAAGTCAACCCATGTAGAAAAGTCTATGAGACTTTTATGTCTAATTAACCAGGGAAACAAGGGAGTGGAAGTGAGGCTTAAATGGTAGAACACTGGACTTGAATTTAAAAAGCGAAGCAAGAGCACAGGGTCCTGAGTTTAAGCCTCTGTTATTGGCACATGCACATAACATGCATACATAAACACACACACACACACACACACACACACACACACACACACACACACCTGTCAAAATATCCCACTTAGGACATACTGCTCTAGGAACAGAGGGGAACAAAATCCACGTTTGTTCACAGTTTCTCATAGCTTTAATGTTAGAGAGTAGGGAAGATCTTAAAGATCAAAATTAACCCATCCATTTATTGATGAGCTCAGTGATTGTATTCTCTGAACTTAATGGTATAGCTCTCTATTGCTGTAGAACTCTCAGAAGAGGAAGAGTCGGGCATTTAAGGTTGTCTAATTAGTGCCCCCTCCTTAGGGAGAAACCATGTGGTACACCACTCAAAAGCTTCTTATTTATATATGTGCTTGCTTCTTGTGTATCTCTCTTCCTATGAGACAACAAGCCCTGGGAATACAGGCTTCTCTAATCTCAGAATCATATGCTGGCATGGAGCAACAGTCAGGGAACCTACAGGAAAGCTCTCTGCCTCTACAGCATCAGCCGCAGGTAGCTCCGAAATCAGGATGAAATGGCCTCTCTCTCTTTCTTGCTGCTCATGGCTCAGGTAGAAACATACACTCAGGACCTTGTGTTTATGAGGCAGGTGCTCTTCTACTTGAGCCATGCCTCCAGTCCTTTATCATATTTGGTGATTTTCAAGGTATGCTCAAGCTGGTCTGTGTTATAAACTTCTTACTTGTGTATCCTTATGATGCTGAAGATGACAGGTACATGACACTACACCCAGCCATTGTTCTTCCCCTGAAGCTGGGATAGCAAGTCCGTACCACTATGCCCAGACAGTGATTGAGATGGAGTCCTGCAGCTTCATTTCCTCCTGGCCACCCTTCAACCAAGAGCCTCCACTCTCCACATTTCAAGTGGCTGGGATTATAGGCTTCTGTTACTGCACAAAAAAATCCTTTAAAATCCAGCAGCTACTTAGACTCATGCCTTTATGAGTAACAACAACATTATTTAAAATACACGAATATACAGCAACAGTAAACAAGTACTTTCCTATGCATCCTTGGACTCTTTCCAGTCTACTTTCAATCTGAACATTCTGTTTATCATGTTCTTAGTTGGATCTTTTGTCCACTCAAAGGAAGGGTACAATGGGCATTGGAAGGGGGGATAAGTCAGCAGGAAAGGTCTTGGGATCAAATATAAGCCGAATAATGACCTAAAGCTAAAGTCAGGATAGAGCCTATATTGCTATTCTAAGTGCACAGCAAGAGACCACACAATGCTTGGCACCAAATCTTAAAGGAGGAACTGAAATCAGAGAATAAGATGTAATGTCAGTCCCAGGCAGAATCCAAACACACTACCATGAATGAGCACAGGAAATAAGGACCCTATGAATTTATAAATGTGGTAAGACAATCTCTAGATTTGATGCCTGAACCAATTGTGTCAGAGCTGAGAGCTCATGGGAGTTTCTAGAAAGAGGATCAGGCAGGGCATAGCCTCTGGGAAGGCAAAACATGGAAGAGAACCATTGTGATGAGACCCAATAAGAGCTCATAGTTCTTCATTACTTGCTTTGAATCCTACAAAGAAGCAATGAAAACATTCAGTGGGTCTTTGTCACTATGAACTAATTATACACAAGCAAAAGCTGTTTTACTAGAGAAAATGGAAACTTTATATATGGTAGGCAGCTGAAAGGAGTCCCTAAATAATTCAGGAAGAGACAAACAACCAGCCACTGAGAAGAGACAGCTTTTAAAGCCTACAGTAAGTTGTCAAGTGTTCATTAGCCAGCCTTCCGTTGGCAAGTGTTGGCATCTTTCTAAATACCTATCATCCCTAATAAGTCTATTGTACTTGCATGGACACAATTCTTTCTCTTTCCATGGCCAAGAAACCCGCCCATTACAAGGATTAAAAGTAATGAGGTCTACAGCAGCAACTTGGGCTTTCTGATTTATACTCTCTCTCTCCTCTGGCAGCCAGCTTGGGTGAGGGCTCTAGCTACTTACCAATGCCGCTCAAGGAAGCAAGACGAAGTTACTTCGCCAGCCCTGGAGAAGAATTACTAAGCAGAATGATTCTAACTCATCTCTTCAGGTGCTGAATAATAAATGCTCCTGTTGGCAGTGCCCTCACTCCAACCTGAACGTTACGAAGGATGATGACAAAATGGAAACGTCCTTATTGGCACCAGAAGGAACGATCAGGGCTCCAGCTACACTCAGTAATTGGTTTTCATGCAACCTGTTCAAAAGGGGACGTATGACAAATCACTCAAAGGGCAGTAACAAACAGGCACGATCTGTTTTGTTTTGTATTGTTTTCATCTCAGTAAATTAGAAAGAAAAGAAAACCATCTCAGAATAAGAGAACATACAAGATTAATCATCTCCCCGCATCGCAGGGAGAAGTCAACATCAGTTGAGATCTGTCAGAGGTGATGAATGCTCTGGGGAAAGGCTGCTGACAAGTTCCTTCAGTGCAGAATTTGCAGTACCACATACAGATGCAGAGTGCCAGCGCAGACATACCATTCTCTGCAGAGGACCAAATCACAGGAGACACAGCGCCCAGCATGCAGTGCAAATTCGTTTTTTGGTTTTGTCTGTTGTTTGTTTGGGGATTCTCATTTTATCAAGATTCTGCATCTCTCCTACCAGTCACACAACTTGGTACATTAAGTAGAAAAATTATGAATATGCAGTTTTCTGTGGTAATAAAATATGGTTTTCAGATGTATTTTCATTAAAAATCAATTCAAGTCAACTTCTTATTTATATAGACACATGTTTATTGAAGAGTGTAGAAGGATAAAAATACCAAGTGTATACTGTTTTCACAAAATGGAGCATATATTGAACACGTTACAGGTTCAGTATTATTGATCACCGCTTCTCTGGGTAAGGAAATATTTCTACAGTGGCAGCAAGACAGTCTATAAGGAGATGACAAGTTCAGACTGGGAAGGCTGACTCCATTGATGTCAGGCCAAGGTCACTGATTCTATAAAAATAGTTTCCCCAGACATTTTATTGAATGAACTTTGGGATTTGAATCCACAAATAAGAACAATGCAATTTGGCTCCATCAATCGGACGCTATGATTTAGAGGTGATTCGTGTATGTCCCCCGGGGTTCATGAGCTTTAATTCAATCCCAGTCATGAGAACTTAATTACTCTATGGTTTAGAAGTGAAGCCTCTGGTGATTAGACAAGGTCATCAGGTGGAGGTCCCATGGTTGAAATCTGGTAGTTTTGGAAGAAGGGAGAAACCACAATGCATGCACAGGCCTGCTAGCCATCTTTCACTACGGGATGCCCTGTATCACCTTGAGACTTCACTAGCAAACAACCAGATTTGGGCACTTGGACCTCAAGAACTAGGAAATAAATAGTCTTTCTTTTACCAAGCGACCTAGCCATAGGAATTTCCTTATAGTAATACAAGGACTTATACCTCATAAACATCTTCTCCTTTCCTTTTCACCAAAACTCGAGCTAGTCAACACAATGCTCAGCCATAGCATATTCTCCCCCCACCCCTCTCCCCATCCTCTGGAGGAAAGGACCACAGTCAAGCAGCAGCAGGTCATTGTCTAAATAAAAGTAGACAAGAGCAAGAGGGCAAAGGTCATCATCTAAATGAAAGTGGACAGAGGAAGAAGGTAAAGGTCACCCACAAATTACAGCAGTTCTGCCTGGTTGAGGGCCAGACAGGCCTCAGAATCTTTAAACATGAAGATCAGATAATTACTTGAAGATTCAGTCCAGATCAGCCAAGTTCAGGGTCAAGATCTTGCTAATAGTTGATGAATTATATCCAATGCTGCAAACTCTTCCTCCAAGAGCTATTGAAAGATGCTACTAAGCCAGTGGTGGTGGCTTATGCCTGTAACCCTAGCTACCCAGGAGGCTGACATCTGAGGATCAAGGTTCAAAGCCAGCCTGAGCATAAAAGGACCTGAGACTCTTATGTCCAATTAACCCCTAGAAAACGGGAAGTGGGGCTTGGCTCAGGGTAGGGTGGTAGCCTTGAGCTGAAGAACTCAGGGACAGCGCGCAGGCCAAGTTCAAGCCCTATGACCCCTCCCCCCGACAGACACACACACACAAAGAACCAAAATACAACAGCCCACAATGAGATGGGGCAGCTTCAAACCAGGAGTCTGTTCTGGCCCCCCACTTAAATTTCATCTGGCTCCACAGCCTCCATCCAGAAGTGTGAAGAAGGATGTCCATCACAGCAAAAATGAAATCAAAATTCATGATGCTAGCCTGAACTATTTATGAAAACTGCACAAAGAGAATTTGACTTTATACTTAGACATGAGTGCTATCACCAGCTCATGTGAGCATGAGAGGGTGAAGTTCAAACAGCAAAATAATAAAAGAACTTTTCCAGAATACCTGGGGTTTCTAGAGGCAAGTCAAACACCTGAGATAGTATTTTCTCATTTTAAAATAGGAGCCGTGGCTTTATGGGCATAGAGGGAAAAAGAGAAGGGACATGGAAGCCAGAGAAATAGGAAAAACAAGTAAGAGAAAGAAAGGAAAAAGAAAAGAGGGAAGAGAGAGAAAAGAGAGAGGAGAGAGGGAAGAGTGCTTCATTTGCCATCACTTTACATTCCCTTTTCTTTCTCTGTTGCTTTCTCTATCTACCTAGCCACCAACTCCACTCCCCTATCCCTCCAGGTCCATTTCTAGTTCTCTTAATCTGCAGTAATAAACGAGAAAACATGAAGAGTATCTGTTTATACATCTAAATGATTCTTCGGTTTCATAAAAATAGGTGTATTGATTCTTTCCCTCCCTGTAACCCAGTGGCCCTTCTTAGAAATTAGTCTCTTATCTTCCTTTCTATTGAGGACTCACAATAAAACCCTTCACTGAGAACAAAATTAAATGAAAGGCACCCACGGGTCAAGTATTATACGTTCCAGGTTTCATTTAGAGGCACAATGATAATGATATCAGTTCATACAGTTCTTGGATACCCATAGCCTAAGCATTGGCCCTTGGGCTGGAAACAAATGATGCGCTGAACTGCCCCCTTAGCGGTCAGAACGACGCATGCTTGAGATGCAAGTCTTTTTCTCCAAAAGATAAAACATTGAGATGGGGGCAGAGGTGAGTCTGGGGACCTGTTCCATATACTTCTAATTTTGTAATCCAATCTTGTCCAAAGGCATAAAAACTTTCTACTTCACTCTTTCTTGACTGTGATATGGAAAGATGACTTCCCAAAATATGTGTTTATTAGCCAGCGCGTAGAAATGTGAGCGACAGATAACCTTTATAATATCATCTTCTGTCTGTTTGCGCTGTGAGAAGAGGCAGCTGTGTCTTGCCATGGACTGCTTGCCATGTGTCTTGTGCTAGCCTGCTGACACCTCAGCCTCATGATCATGGCATTTGGGAAATACAATCGTTCAGTATACCAGGAAGAGGTAATAGAATTGCTATTTAGGCAGCCTTTGCCATAGGTGATGAGTTTTTCTATTCCTTCATTAGACTTGGACTGCTCCAAACAGGCAATGAGACCCAGGTCAGTCTAATACAATCAGACCAACTAAGGGCTAAATTGAGGTGGAAACACTGTTCCATAGACCTGAAAGGTTATTTTCCATCAACAGTGCATGGAAGCCATAGTTTACAGAAACTATATTACCAAAAGAGAAGATCCAAAGTCATTGTTGTAATACTGTCATGACCACAAGTGAGTGTATATATGCACTAGCCTTTGATTTAGAAAGAAGGAACGATCAGTCTTGAAAATTATTCTTCCAATACTGTTCTCTAGTGAAATGAAGATCATAGAAGACAGCCCTAGTTAGAGCTGTCCAGAAACACAGGATTACAGGACCTTCTCTGACAAAGTCAGGGACTCCGAAAGAAAGAAAAATCCCACCTCAGCCCACACCATGTGACCTTCCTGGGGTTCCTCAAGCCAGCGAACACCACTGGCAGCCAGTAGCCCAAGTCAGATTTTCCTCCCTTACCATCCACAAAGTCCCTACCCTACTGACTGCCTTTCTCCCAAGATCTCTCACTCTCAAGTCTCACCAGGAGAGCCTTAGTCCACGCTCTGCACTGGACCTTCCCCACAGCCTTGAGTTTCCTTCCTATCTCCAGTTTGCCTTACTTCACTGCAGGCATACTTCATGATGCAATCACAGTACCCCTCCTAACACATCCATCTGTTCCTGTTTGTTGCCTTTGTGAAACCTTAAATTATTCCCACTGCCTTCAGAACAGTGCTCAGAATCTTTGGCAGGACCAACAAGACCCCACACAATTTGCTTCTTAAAAAAGTATTAGCATTTCTCTTAATTCTGCTTTGATTTTAATAATTTGCTTCCTTCTAGTGGGATTAGGGTTGGTTTGTTGCTCTTTTTCCAGGAGCTTAAGGTGACACATTAAATTGTTGGTTTGCGATTTTTCCAATTTGTTATTGTAGGCACTCAGAGCTATAAATTTTCCTCTGAGTACTGCCTTTGCCGTGTCCCAAAGGAGCTGTTATTTTGTGTGCTCCTTTTTGTTAAATTTCATAAACTGTTGGATTTCTGTTCTGATCTCTTCGATGACCCATTGGTGATTCAACAATGTGTTCTTCAATCTCCATGAGTTACAGGGTTTTCGTTGGTGGAGTTCCAATTTGATGCCCTTGTCGTCTGAGAGAGCGCAGGGAATAATTTCAGTGTTTCTGAATCTGTTCAGGTTTGTTTTATGGCCTAAAATGTGGTCTATTTTTGGAAAATGTTCCATGTGCTGCTGAGAAAAACGTATATTGTGTTGTTGCTGGGTGGAATAATCTGCAGATGTCTGTAAGATCTAGTTGGTCTACATAGTTGTTCAATTCTAAGGTTTCTCTGTTGAGTTTTTGCCTTGTTGATCTGTCCATAGGTGAGAGTGGCGTGTTTCGATCACTGTGTTTCGATCTATGTATGGTTTCAGTGAAAGTAAAGTTTGCTTGATGAAATTCGGAGCTCTGGGATTCGGTGTGCAGATATTTAGGATGGTTATGTCCTCCTGGAGGAAAGATCCCTTTAGTAGTATGTACTAACCTTCTTTGTCTTTTCTCACTAATTTTAGTTTGAAATCTATTTTATCTGATATGAGGATGGCAACTCTAGCCTGTTTATGGGGGCTGTTAGCTTGATAGAGTTTATTCCAACCTCTCATTTTCAAAAGGTGTTTGTTTTTTTGGGTAAGATGTGTCTCTTGAAGACAGCAGAACGATGGATCCTGTTTTTTGATCCAACTAGATAATCTATACCATGCCATTTAATTGGAGAGTTAAGTCCATTGATATTGAGAATCAGGATTGAGAAATATTTATTAGTTCCTGCCATTTTTACAAGCTTTCATTAGGGCCTGTGTCTTGGATAGTTTTTGTGGTACTTAGATGTTATGAGTTTTAGGTGCCATGTCTTTCTCTGTATTACATTTGTGTTGGTTTTCCATGTGTAGAACATCTTTGAGAATTTTCTGTAGTGTTGGTGACCTCAAGGCAAATACATGAAGCATGTAATGTGCTCCCTGGGTTCTGGATGACCTAAATAGAAATGGCTGCTTGCCCAAGCCTGTAGCATCTTGAGAACAAAAGACAGACCTCAGGTGACCAAAGTAGGAGTCGATGGCTTGTCCAGAGTAGGGGAAAGGGGAGTGTTTCCCGTGAGCTGTGGAAGACCCTCCAAAGGTTCACAAGGCCCTTGCTGTTGTGAAAGGAGTCTCTCAATAGGTCTGCGCATGTCAGGAAGTGACCACAAGAGCCTGTGAGGGGAGGGCCTCCAGGAGCCAACCTTAAGAGGGAAGTCAAACCAGCTAGCCCAAGGGTCAGCATCTGTACTGTTATGTCTGTGAACAGTGGGTAGGGAAGAGCTTGATAAGAGGGTCCCTAGAGGGGCATTCTACAAATTTACCCTCTCCAAGGCAGGCAAAGGGCCATCTCCTATGCCGTGCCTTTCCTCCCTTCTTCTGTCTCAGCCTGCAGACGGACCTTGTCTGAGGGATGGGAGGGTGATGAGAAAGGAAATTCTGTGGAACCAGTTGTACCCCGTAGGGTGGGTTTCTGAGCCAAATTCAGGTTGACAACTGCTGGAAGATAAGCAGCTTGAAATTAGAGGCGCAAAGCTTTGACATTAGCTTAGACTAGATTTTTCAAATGAGAGAGAGAGAGAGAGAGAGAGAGAGAGAGAGAGAGAGAGAGAGAGAGAGAGAGAGAGAGAGAGAGAGAGAGAGAGAGAGAGAGAGCGATTTCTTGGTATGCTTGGACCTAACACTGACCAGGAACTCTGTGGAGTTGGACAGGTAGGTAAGAGAGGTGGAGGGGAGAATGGTGGTGAGTGGGGAGTGTCAGGTTTTTCCTGCCACCATGCACCATATCTAGCTTCTTCATTCAATGAACACATTATCTCAGCCAACAAGGGATGTATTCCCAGTTGTGGAACACATGGGTCCATCCATGGGTAAGGGGGTTTTCTGAAGTCATTTGGGTTCCAGATGCACTGCAACTTTACCATGTGAATAAATACACAGCTGCTCCATCACTTCTCATGTGACCTTTCTTAAAGTGTGGCCGTCCCTTCCCAGGCACTAGAGGCTCCTAGCTACTCAGGAGGCTGAGATCTTTGAAACATAGTTCTTAGCCAGCCTGCGCAGGAGAATCTGTGAGACTCTTCTCTCCAATTAACCACCAAAAAGTGGCAAGTGGATCTCTGTTCAAATAGTAGAGCATCAGGACCAGTGGTTGAGTGCTTACCTAGCATGCACAAAGACCTGGGTTTGATTCTTTAGTTCCACATACATGGTAAAAGCCAGAAGTGGTGCTGTGGCTCAGGTGGCAGACCACTAGCCTTGAGAAAGCCCAAGGATAGTGCTCAGGTTCTGAGTTCAAGTCCCAGGACTGGCAAAAAAAACATAGTAGAGCATCAGCCTTGAGTGAAAAAGCTAAAGGACAGCGCCCAGTTCAAGCCCCAGTAGTAGCACACTCAGACCCCCCAACACATGCATGCACATGTGCTCACACACACACATCCTCCAAATGCTACTGAGTCTGCTCAAGCAGCCTTATTCTAGGTATTCAAAGACACTGCTTCAGGATACTCCAGGACCTGGCCTTCCTCTGAAGAAACCTCATATCTGCATGCCATCTCTGCACACCATCCTTTCTATTTTAAATCATCCCTAAGTTATTATAGCACCTAATGTTGTTTTGTTCAGGGGAAAACACAAGTTTTCATACAGGTGCAATATTTTCTTTTTTCAATTTCAGCAAATTTTATTCTTTTTCATTATTCTGAGCCACAAAAACCTCTTATATGTTAAAATAAACATTTTAATCTTATGTCCCAAGTCTGAAGCTCATAAGAAAGGGATATAATTATAAGAAGGTGAACTAGACATAGTTAATGAGTGACTGTCAGAATATAAAGGTAGCTGAGTTTCTTTCCATTAACACACTGAAGTAGAAAGGCTGGGTCTAGCTGTGCTCATCTTGGCCACATGATGAGTAGAGAATTGGGTTTAACTGGTGCCATCTTGACTTCATGGTGGAGGAAGGTGAAATCACACCGCTCAGGTGATGGTTTGCCTAAATTCCTAATAATGGAGTGAGGACTTTGATGGTAGATTATCAGATTTGTCAGTCCTGTGACTTGAACCTGGGAGACTCTTGTGTTTCCTATGACCCTGCCCTCTGACCCTGACATTATTTAGGCCCAGCACAACTTAGGTGCTATCACACCACACCTCCTGTCTCCCAGTCTCTATAGCATCTACTTCAGCTCTCCATAGGAGTTGATCTAGTTCATTGATGTTGCTTTTTCCTTTTTCCTCTTCCTTTGTTTTACAACTGTCTTGCATGTCTTTGTGATAGAAGTCTGCCTACAGTTGTCATCTTTCCAATAAAAACTTCCAATTCTACCTCTCAAAATGTGGCTTCTCAGTATCTTTGTTTCTACGATTCCAGAGTTCTCTTACCACAGTGTCAGCTTTTAAGAGTTCTTCCATTTATTTGCTTGTTTTCATGGTAATGAAACTTAAATATAGGACTTCATGCTTGCTGGGCTAGGACATTCATCCTGAACTCCACCTCCAGTCCGATTTCTCACTGGTTATTTTTACAATGTGGATTTTTTCGTATATTTTATTGTAATTAATAGAAGGGTTACATTATATTCGCCAGATAGAAGGTGCATTAATTCACATACATTGATACCCTTTTTCATGTCTTGGTCCCCATTTCTCTCCCCCCCCATCCCCACCCTTCATCTTGTTTTCCCCCTTCCCTATTCAATTTCAAATAACCAAATACAAATATATCCAATATATCAGATAACAAAGGTGCAATATTTTCAAACAATAGCACATGCGTGCGAATGGCAGATTCTGAGAATGCAGAACCTGAGACTCTGAAAGGATAGTATTCACTATCCTGTTGGCTGTTGGCTACCACAGGGACCTTAAGACTCCACATACTGGCTCTGGTGAAGGGGGGCTGGGGCGGGGGGAGGAAGGAAAGCCATATTCAGACAGCCAGAGGATTCTGCACTGAGATGCTGTTCACCCTTCCTGGTGGGGACTGTTGATTCCAGGCACATACCCAAGAACAGGAAAATGTCAGGCTGGGCTCTGCAAGTCCCTTCTGTGTGTGTGGAGGGAATACAAATTGGAGAGTGCTCAAAACAGCTGAATGAAGCCACCAGACACTCTCTACATCTTCAGAGGAAGAGAGAAAGGAGAGCAGGAGGGGACAGCAGTTTATCCCAGTGTTCCCAAGACGCATGTATGACTCCTCTTCCCTATCTGACTCATGGTGTCTCCTCCATACAATTTCCCTTACCACCATCATCATCAATATCATCATCATTATCACTGCCAGCAGATCGGGGGGGTAGGAGGGAGTTCTCTCTGTGTGTGTGTGTAATGATATATCACTGCTGGCTTGCTATGAAAAACTCGATGGCTTTAATACAATAGAAACTTATTCTCTGGGAGTTCTGGGGTCAAAAGTCTCGAGTCAGGCATCAGCAGGACTCCTCTCTCTCCAGATTCTGGGAAGGATCTTTCCTGTTCTTCCAACTTCAGGTGGTGTCTGGCATCTCTGGCTTGTGACTCCATCACTCCAGATTCTGCCTCCCCTGCCTGGGGTTTCTCCTCCGTGCATCCATATCTTCTGTCTCTTATCAGGATGCAGCTTGCTGGCTCTGAGGACAAACTGAATTAATCCAGTAGGATGCCTCACCTTGAGATTCTTAATCACATCTGAAAGGACACCTCTTCCAAATGAAGGTACTGACACAAGACACCATTTCAGCCCAGTCAGAGAGAAAAAAATGGAAGCATGAAATGCTGTCTAGAGTCAGGCGTAAGGAACTGGGCTTCGTGGAAAAACTCTTTTTCTCTAAGAGGGGTGAGTCCAGCTCCTGCTGTCCCCACCGAGAACACCCGGGACCCCACCACAGGCTGAGGGTCTCATTGTCCCCTGCAGAACCACTTACAGGAACTAGGGGGCACAGGCATCTCATGCTCCCCCAAGGGCTTTGTATTCCTGCTATAAATGACCCCGGTGTTGGATACCAGCATCAGTGCTTCCAGAGGAACAGAAAGTCCTTCTCCTTCTTGAAATAGAAAGATCAATTGCCTGTCGGAAAACCAAGATCCATTTCTTCAAGAGCAGCTCCCTTAAATGGGTCTCGCTCTCTGGAGAGCAAGAGATTAAAAGGACACTGTCCTGTACATTTGGAAGAGATGTATAAAGGCAAGATGTCTTCAGAGTATCATAATCATTGCTGAGAAGCCGTTTACATCCATGTTTTCAAATACCTAGGATCGAAGTCAGTGGTCACAACCATGAAGGTAAGTCTCTCCCATGTCCTGAACCCAGACCACATTTCAACATGATGTGCGCTGTGCTGAGCATTTCCTGTATGCCTTCTGTGTAGCTAGGATACAAGCCGATGCCAACACATCCGGCTTGTCTGATAAGATGAGGCCTCATTAATATATTGCCTGGGTTGGCCTCTAGCTACAATCCTCTCAATCTCCACCTCCCAAGTAACTTTGATTATAGGTGTGAGCTACCACTCCCAAAGCTTTCCTTCAGTTTACACAGGAAAAAAAAAATAACGCCTCTTTGTTGAGTTGGCCTGAAAATTAATCAAGGTCATACAGCCAGTGACTGAAACACTAAAGATTCAAATCTTTCTTCATCTAAGACAAGTAAATATAACTACCATGCATTTTCCCATGGGTGTGACTTTTGCAAGGAACAGCAGGAGACCTTTCTGAGCCCTCATGTTATTTTATTCCACTTTACATTCTTCACCTGTATAGACTTTCCAGAACCTTTTAGAAAAAATAGAAACAGGTAAATCCTTCGGGACTTACAGTTGCCCGGATGTAGCTAATTCTGGCCTGATGAATCTATCCTTCACCTATTTCAAGATCCCAAGTTACTAACTAAGCCAAAGTCATGCTGCACTTTAAATTGGCCTGGTGGAAAAGGAATCCTTGGGTGTTAGGCCTGGGGTTGCTCCCCCACAGGTATTTATGAAAATCCACCAGGCAAGGGGTGCCTCCAGGAAGGCGCAATGTTTCTATGGCAAGGGAAATATGAGCATAAATGGAGAGTAGAGAATCACGTGTTAGTGGGAGAACAAGCTCTTAGTACAAGGGTACTCTGGGAAGTGGACAATGAGTGGGATGTACTCTGCTCAAGTCCCAGCTCAGGATCACCCCTACCCTTTCATGAGGGCCTGCTGGTGTACGGCCTTCAAGGCTAGGGTTCCCCATAGCTGTTTATAGGTAACAGTAGGCCTCTGGCTGCTTTGTAACCTTAGGTCAAACCTTCCTCAAGGTCTCCACACATACCCTTGAAGCCTGCTCTAAGGTCAAGATGAAGAGGCCCAAATCCAGGTAGGTATTTTCTGAGATTTCCATAGAAGGAAATAAAAAGTTGTGTCTAGGAGAAAATCATCTAAAATTTGAAAATCTGCCTTCAGCAAAGACATTTATGTACAATTATGTAAAGTTTATATCCTTGTCATCTTAAATCATTCTATTCTACAAGGTGTTCTGAGATGCGTGAGTCTCATAACCAAAAGGTCTATTAAAGTGTAATTTTGCAGTCAACAAAGATGCCTGTTCTCTGTCTCTAGAGAAATAGAAGTGCTATAGGCAGTTTCATGAACAGAAAACCATCCCTTCCTGTGCTGATGGTTCTAAAGTAAAGAAGAAAGAAAAGATTCTGAGTTCTACCAGAGCACCCCAATATGGATAGAAGAGAAAGGCAGCGTAGACACTGGCTTTGCCAACCATTGGCCGCCAGCTCCACTTAGTCCAATTCCTGAGAACCCCAGACCACTCATCGTCTGCTCAGAGAACAATAGAAAAACTTGACTCCTGAAAAAAAAACAAACTCCTCTCTGAAGATGTAAGAATTCCAGGCTGACCAGAATGCCTTGTATCGTGCAGCAGACGCCTGCTTTGTTCAGTGGCAACTCAGTTATTCAAAGAAAACTCATATATATTCCAAAATTAAGGCACTCACCTAAAGATCTCTCAGTTTTTCCAAATCCCACAGTTAGACTTCCACAGTTAGACTCTTCATCACACAGAAAAACAAAAAAGAAATTAAAGCATGGAAGGCCCCAGTTGTAATTATTTCTAAAGCAGTATACCTTAACAAAAGGTTGCAAATTAAGAATGGAATTTGTAATATTTTTAATCAAACTCTACAAAGTTAGCACCTCCTTCCATTAAACTATCAATATGACTCAGCTTTATCTTGGTATATTAATTTAGAAGCCACTATTGTTACCCAATAGATCTGTATTTCACTTGTAATACCATTACTATGAAGCTCTACAGAGCTATTTGTCTGAAAAAAAAAGAAAGAAAGAAAGGAAAGGGGAAAAAAGGAAAAAAATGGAGAGAGGGATGAGGAAAGTAGAGGAGGGGAGGGGAGGAGCAGAGAAGGAGAGAAGAGGAGACTTTTGATGTAGCAGGATGGCATATTGCTTCTGCTTTCAAGTTCTACCAATTAACTCCAGCACATGGTTTTTCTTGGCAGCTTTCTGTTTCCCATCACAGATGGTATGGAAAAGTCTGGTTGCTGACCTTCTGGCTCTTCTTTCCTATTTCCTCTCCCCACAGCTAATTTAAGCAAGTCTACATAATATGAGGATGACTGTGAGCCATGCCTCATTTGACTTTGGCTTTCCCAGCCACCCGCAACCTCACCTACTTCTGGTTCCTTGCAGAACCCGAGCATGATCTGAGAGCAATGAAAAGTCCATCCCACTGGAAGTCAGCCACTGAAGTGCCATGGGGTAAGCCATACCTCACCCATGACCTGTAGACACTTCTGGCCTCACACAAACTCCAACTGCCCCTGGGCACTTTTTTTGGCCACCCCTATCCCAGGAAGAGCCAAGCAAGCAAGAGAGGTTAGCCCACCTACATAGCCTCAACTTTGAGCCCATCCTGCCCATCTAATCTGGATCTACTCCATAGAGTAGATCTATGATTTGGCCCTGCTCCCTCCCCCTGGGGTGCCAGCCCCTCACCACTGGAGGCAGCACAGTCCCTTTACACATTCTGGCTTTGCTCACATCACCATGTAGAGAGATGCTCATTTCTCAGTGTCTATCAGTACATAAACAGGATCTAACAGGCCAATATAGACCCAAGTCTGGTCATAGGCCAAGGCCAGGCCAACTCTAGGTGCTTTCCTATCCACACGTGCACTCCTGTACTTCACTTACAGAACGTACATGGAGGTAATGAGTCAAGAGCTCCTTATTGATGTGCTGTGACAGGCCTCCACTGCTGCTAGAGAAGAGTAGGGCACTCTGACGTTTGTGGGTACCAAAAGATAATTGCTATAAGTGGGTTAAAACTAAAACCTTCCCAGGTCAGAGGGGGCCTTTGTTAAGTATACCTCTTACCTATCATTCACTACTTAGTGATTTCTGATGATTTCCCATTGCCTACAAAATTGCTTATCTTACAAATTCCTTTGCATGGATTTCTAGCTTTATTTCTCATCGTCCCCTATTTGAGACCAGCGACCACTCATAGGACACAATGAAAGCTTTGAAGGGTCGTTATACTGGAAGCCCAAGATGGCACCATGCTCCATCCAATGCCTCTGGCTTCTGGCCTCTGCATTGCTGTGGTGACATCAGCAGTCGCCCCCGGGACAGGGAACCAGAGTTCTTTGCTGAAAGCAGACATATAGAGAGGCAGGACCATGCAAATAAGCTATGGATTGCTTTGTGGTGTTGATACCATTCCTTCTCTCCCTTCATTTTCTTTTTTCTTTCCTTCATTTAATCTCAACTGTGATGTTTGAATGATTCCTTTCTCTTTTCCTCTTTCTTTCCTTCTTTCCTTCTTTCTTTCTTTCTTTCTTTCTTTCTTTCTTTCTTTCTTTCTTTCTTTCTTTCTTTCTTTCTTTCTTTCTTTCTTTCTTTCTTTCTTTCTGTTTTTGTGCCAGTCCTGGGACTTGAACTCAGGGTCTGGATGCTGTCCCTGAGCTTTTGTGCTCAAGGCTGGTACTCTGCCACTTAGAGACACCCCCATTTGTGGCTTTTTTGATGGTGAGTTGCAGAGTATCATGGGCTTTCCTGCCAGGGCTGGCTTCAAACTGAGATCCTCCAGTTCTCAGCTTCCTGAGTATCTAGGATTATAGACTTGAACTACTGGTGCCCAGTGAATGATTTTAAATTATTTCTCTTGCTCCTTAGTAAGGAGCCCTTGTGTCATCCACAAGCTGCATGTCTTTCCCCAAGCCTCGCTCTTTATAACTGTCCCTAATGCTTTCCTGATGGACTCCCACTTAATATGTCCCTCCTGCCCTGCACACAAGGGCCAGTGACACTGTTTCCTAGGTTCCCCAGTTCTATCCACAAGTCCCTCTCAGCTCCCAGGCTCTTGGGCACTAGCCTCCAGATGAAGATCAGAAGCATGGTTCTCATCTCATTGGCTCTTTGGGCACCAAACCAGTACACAGAATGCCCAGAGCCAGTAGATTGGGCTGTAGGACAAAGTCTACATACCTGGTGTGAAAGAGCAGGTAAACATTGGACTCCATCCTTTTATTCCTAACTGGGTTGTGATGTCTCAGCTGGAGCCAGTCTGACATAATTGAAATAGAGCTTTGTGGAGGAGAGAGGAGGAAAAAGGACCAAATGTGTTAGAATATTTCTTCCATTAAAATTGAGATGTGAGGAGAAAAATTGGCCAAATACTTTCTGCCTCTTGAAAACAAAGAAAAAGAAAAGGAACAAGAGAAGAAAACTCTAGTAGATGATTAGGAAAAGGAGCATGGAAGCATTCTGTGTACTTCTTGCAGAATGCATTGCATAATTCCTTTCTTCCTTTCACAAAAGACTCAATCCAATGGTAAGATAAAGTGCCTGCCTCAGCCTTGCAAAGCTGTGTAGAGAAGCCTTTGATAGAAAGGTCATGTGGCCGTTTATTGGTACTCTGCTCCCTTCAGTATCCCTGCAGGGGATTTGGGGGCCTAGGTTGAATCCATCACATCCCACTTCCTACAATGAAAAGCATCTTGGGAAATTACAGCTCCCTTCCCCCAAAGAAAAATAATGAAGATTGATTAAAAAGTAACTGTAGCAGAATCACTAGATTTTTATCTAGCCAGAAAGAGAGGCCAAGACTGAGCCCAGAGCCTGAGAGCCTGACCTTTCCTGAGCCTCACAATTGGTCCCTCCAGGGCAGGAGACCGATTTTCCTCTAAACATACCAGCCAGAGACTAAGTATCAGGGGAATGCATGGATACAGATATGATCCTCAACCCCCTGCTCACAGAGCTCTCCTGGCTTGCTCTATCTAGCCATAGATACTCTTTTGCTCCAACAGTCTATGTATTACAAATATGAAACTTAAACATCAAACCTAACAAAAAGCACCTGAGCCAGCCAATTTCTATGGTTTCCTCCTTCCCCTCCCTTTGGATCTATATTGGACCATGCAGGGGATGTATTCATAGATGGCAGTCTTTTCACACACTCTGTTCTCCATTCAGCTCCCTGAGAGTTTAAGGGGGCCATACTACAGTTTGCATTTGTGGCTCAACAGGTCTTCCCCAAATTCATATGTTATTGCTCCTTGGAGGTGGGGATATTAGGGAGATAATTGGTATTAAATGGGATCACACAGGGTGGGGCCCTCAAGAGTGGTATTAGTGGCTTTGTATAAGAAAAGCCAAGTTTCCAGCTTGCCATCTCACCAGATGAGTCCAGCTCCTCTCTGGCACCTCATGTTACATATAAAGTGGCAAGGAGATCCTTACCAGATACCAAGCAAATCAAGTATCATTTTCATGGGCTTCATAAGTCTCTAGAACTCCAGACAATTAACCCCTATTTCTATGGATGATCTGGTCACCAGTATTTTGTTAAAGCAACAGAGAGTAGCCTAAAACAGATAGGAATGATCAGGAATAAAATAATTATGGACTAATGTCATTTTCAAATATCTAATCTAGATGCTCCACTTTTGATTTTCTACCCAGAGATTGACAAATTTATTTATTTTATTATCTATCTAACTAACTATTTTAGTTGTAGAAGTTGAGCTTAGGGTCTCATGTTTACTTGGCAGGTTCTATGCCAGTTGAGTTATGCTCCATCCCTTTATGCTTGGCTGTTCTTCAAATAGGACCAGCCTGGATTGTGATCCTCCTATTAATAGTTTATATACTGCTGGGATGGTAGGCCCAGTTTTCATTGATTAAGATGGGATCAGGATCTCACTAAGTTTTTTTTTCTGCCTGGACTGTCCTAAAACCTCAGTCTCTACCTCCTAAATATCTAGGATTACAGGTATGAGACACCACACCCAGCAAAGCTATCAAATCCTGGTCTCAGCTTTGCAATCCACTAAGGTACTTCAAGTCATACATGCCCTCTCATATACTGTGTACGCATGCGGGCATGCGGGTACACACACACACACACACACACACACACACACACACACACACACACACACACACACATACAAGTAGTGTCAGCATGGTACAATCCTATCTGACAAACCAGATTTATGTAAGTCAGGATTGAGTGACACAAGTGTCACACTTGGCATTTTTTATTTGCATCCATTAGGGGAATAAGGGGATGCAATTCCTCCATTTGTATGATCAAACCCCAGCCAGACTTCTTTCCAATCCATCTTCTGACTCACTCATCTTCTGCATCATCCAAAGACACCCAGTCTTCTATCAACTATCTTGGGAGTCTGCTATGTGGTACCTGGCAGCTTCATTTGGCAGGAAAGTGGGAAAGCAAACAGTGGCTGCTCCTTACTGTGAGCAGTGGGGTGTCGGGATGGCTCCGTAACTGGCAGTACTTGAACCAAAAACTGAAGCAGAAAAAAAAAACTCCTTTCCTTTGTATACTATTAATTTCTAACAGGGAAACAGCATTTGCTTATTCTCAATAGACTCTGGGGATCCCACACACTAAGAAAATCTCTTAAAATGCACAAAATTAAGATAGCTACTTTGCTGGCAGGTGGATATTACTAGGGTTAGAGCTCAGGGCCTCAGCTTGCCAGACAGGTGCTTTACTACTGAACCACACCTCCAACCTTTCTTTGCGCTGGTTATTTTAGAGATGAGGTCTCACTTCCCACCTGGTGCATGCCTGGACTGCTATCCACCTATTTTGAGCTTCCCATCTTTATCTAGAATGACAGGACTTCACGATCACTCGCAGCTTCTTTCCACTAATGGACATCTGAGACTCCATGAGATAGAGCCTTGCAGACTTTTCTGCCCAGACTGGCCTGAAACTGTGAGCCTCCCAATTTCAGCCTCCCACCTAATTTATACATGTACCACTGTGCTCAGTTATCAGTTGAAAAGGGGAGGCCTTACAAACTTTCCTACTTAGGCTGGCCTCCAACCACAGTCCTCTGATTCTCAGCTTCCCAAATAGGTAGGATTACAGGTGTGAGCTACAGGCTAAGATAGCTACTACTGGGCAGTCATTTCTTGTCTTGGTGTGAGTTCTAATATGTCTTATTCCTGGAGCTTTTGCAATCCTGCTTCCTATCACTTACTACAATGAGCACACCAAGACATAGACCATGCTTCCTTTTTGTTATAAGTCAAAAAAATTAAAAGAATGCCAAGGAAAGGAACATCAAAGAGAAAGTAAGCAATTGTAAGCCACAATATATAGGAGACATTCAAACACTAATATCCTCCCAAGAACTCAAACATGTATACATGAATCAATAGTTGGATTGCGAATGAAAACCCTACATAAAAATGCTGACTGGGACTATCAGGCCAGGGCAGGAAGAAATAAAACACAACTGTGAAGGCGATGATGGTCTACAAACTGAAAGACATAATTCATAGCACTGTTTTTCCTGGGGTTTTCCCCTTGAGTGAGTTGGTAAGAAGGTATACTTCATTTCAATATTCATTTGTGGTAGACATCTTTTTCTTTGCATTCTAGGACCTCCTTTGGGGAAATGCCCTTCCTTCTCTGTGGCTTCCTGGAACTATGGGAGCTGATGGTATTGTGATGTTCACCTCTACAAAACTGAGCATAGACCAAGGGCGCTCCAGCTTCTGAGATGGCCCCACAAGTCCACCTCCTTGTGTTCAAATCATTGGGTAACCCCCACCTGCAGGTGATGGCTAGTCTATATATGTGATCAATGGACTGCGGCAGTAATGATGCTTGACAGGTCTGAGATTAGGCAATACAGGAGGCGTGCTTCTATTTTAGGTACTCCTCTCTTCTCCTTTCTCCCCTCTCCTTCATTTTCTTTCCTGGATGCATCTGGAATAACTTATCAGTTAAGGAAAAGGTCCCATGATAAATTTCTCCACAATTAACGAAGCCAGCCACGTGGGTAAGTCTAGAAATGATCCCTCTATTCCTAGCCTAGCCAAGCCTTGGGGAGATGGCAGCCCTGGACAACAACTTAACCATAACTTGTGAGAGACTCTAGACTGAAATCCTTCTACTAAATGGTTCCTTTATTCCTGACTCATAGAAATTTTTTGATATGATAAATAATTCTAAGTTATGTAATAGATAACTATAACAATATAGAACCAAACCAGGTGCTAATAGCTCATGTCTATACTCAGAAGGCTGAAATCTGAGGATCACAGTTCAAAGGCAGCCCTGGCACAAAAGTCCATGAGATTCTTATCTCTGACTAACCACCAAAAACTGGAAGTAGTACTGTGGCTCCGAATGGTAGAACGTTAGCCTTGAGCTGAAGAGCTCAGGGACAGTGGCCAGGCCCAGAGTTCAAGCCCCAGGACCAACACAGGGGGGGGGGGGAGGATGGAGAGATGGAGGGATGGAGGGAGGGAGGAAGAGAGAGAGAGAGAGAGAGACAGACAGACAGACAGACAGACAGACAGACAGACAGACAGACAGAAACCACTCAGAGGATGCCAAACCCTTGACCACACTAAGCACTGTGATTGGTCTAGGGATGGAGACACTATCCAAGCAGAGCCAATCAGGATCCTTTCCAAGAACTGATAAGGAGACTAGATGATAAAGAATCAGACTATTTTCTCTGTGATCATAATTGTGGTTACAGAGTCAGCTAAGGCTGTAACTCTCAACCAAGGATTGTTCTGCCTGCTTTAGGGTCATTTGGAAATGTGATAAACACATTTGATAGTCAACAATGGATGTAGGGCAATGCTGCTGGCAACCAGGGACACTGAATAGCCTGCGATGCATGGGGCAGACCCATACACACAATGAAGAATTATTCTTTCCAAATTGTCAATAGCGTTCACATTGAGAAATCCTGACCAGGAACTTTCTGTAACTTTATTATTATTATGACCCATAGGACAGAACTTTCATGAGAATGAGGCAAGTCAAGATAACAGCAGAACCAACTGATACTGAAAGATAGATTGAGACCCGATGCTAGAAGTTGAATGCCTAAATCAGCCATGCCTAAAATAGCACTAGCACTCTCGAACTTTCCAATTACATGAGCAAATATCTTGTATCTAATTCTTAAAATGACTTAAAGTGCTATAGCAGAGCTGAGTATTTATGTTCCACCAGAATTAGAAGATGAGGCCACATGGAGAAGACCATAATAAGGGTGGAGTCTTATGAATGGGACTAGTGCTCTCAAAGAGACCCAAGAGACTCCTGGCCCCTCCTGCCACAGGATCTGGCAAGAATAAAAGCCGTGTGTGTGTGTGTGTGTGTGTGTGTGTGTGTGTGTGTGTGTGTGTGTGTGTGTATCAGGAAGTGGGTGTCTTGACCTCAAAATTCTAAATGATAAGAAATCAAGCTCTGCTGTTCATCAGCCACCTAATCTATGTTCTTTTATGGTAGACCACCCTACAACTTAAAAGACAATTGAGTTATTAATGTTTGCCATCCAAAGAATCATGACTATTTCATCCTTTAGCCTACAGTTCATTCAAGTAACACCAACTGAACCTTTATTATATATTAATCATTAGTATGGGATTTTAGGATAACACAACTAAACACTGAACATTCCAGAATGACCATGAATTAATTGGCAAAGAAATAACAAAAGAGAACTAAACATTAGCTTATCCCAATAACAGGAGGTAGTCAGGAAATATCAGATACAAAAGGGAATTGATGGCTTATAGAGAGTTTCTAAGCCTCTTCAACAAGTGGTGCTAGCAGAATTGGTTAAGCACCTGCAGAAAACTAAAGTTAGTTCCTTCTATATCACCCTGCACCAGGATTAATTCCAAATGGATCAAAGACCTTGAGGTAAAAGCAGATAACCTAAAAACTTTACATGAAGGAATAGGAGATACATTAGAACTCCTTGGCACAGGTCGAAGCTTTTTTAATAAAGACCAAGAAACACAAACGATTAAAGAAAGTTTGGACAAATGGGACTGCATTAAATTACAGAGCTTCTGTATGGCAAAGGACATAGCTAGCAAGTTAAATAGAAAACCCACAGAGTGGGAGAAGATCTTCCCAGACAAAGGCCTCATATCTAAAATATATCATCAGCTAAAAAAATATGAATCTCTCCAAAACAAATCTTCAAAGAAACAGCCATCCCATTAAAAGATGAGCTAAAGACTTAAAGAGAGACTTCTCTGAAGAGGAAGTAAGAATGGCCTATAGACACATGAAGAAATGCTCGACATCTCTGGCCATAAATGAAATGCAAATCAAAACAACTTTGAGATTCCACCTCACTCCAGTTAGAGTGGCCATTATCAAGAAATCTAATAACAACAGATGCTAGCAGGGATGTAGCCAGAAGGGATCACTACTACACTGTTAGTGGGAGTGTAAACTCATTCAACCACTGTGGAAAGCAGTATGGCAGTTTCTCAAAGACTAAACGTAGAGCTCCCCTATGACCCAGCAAATCCACTACTTGGCATTTACCCAAATGTCCAGAAACAAGGACATACTAAAGCCACTAGCACAATGATGTTTATTGCAGCAATATTTACCATAATGAAGATATGGAACCAACCCAGATGACCCTCAGTAGATGATTGGATCAAGAAGATGTAGTACTGGTACACAATGGAATTCTATGCTGCCATCAGAAAGAATGACCTAGCCCCATTTGTAAGGAAATGGAAAGACTTGGAAAAATTCATATTAAGTGAAGTAAGCCAGATCTGAAGGAACATAGGCTCAATGGTTTCCCTCATTTGTAATAATTAGTCCACATCTAGGACTCTCCTAGCAGAGGATGACAATAGCTTAAAACCTAGGTACATAAGGTTATACAGGATGAGACTAAATGAAAGGATCTCTAGGATATGGAAACAAAAGCTTTATCTTGAGTGACTGCTGTTCTTAATGTACTATGTTATTTCTCTTCTCTTTTTTTGCCCTTTTGGTTAATCTCATATTGTTACTATATCTGACTTTGTTACCTGGTATATTGTATATATATTTATTTGTTTATTTGAAATAGGAAAGGGAAGGGAGAAAATGAGATGATTGGAGGGGGGAGGGGAGGGAAATGGGGACAAAAACCATGAGAAGGGGTATCAATGTGAAGTAATGCACCTACTACTGTAACTCCTCTATACATTACCCCGACAATAAAAAATAAATAAAAATGAGAGTTCAGAAGATAAAAAAGGGCTGTCTAGAAATACCATCAAAAAGAGCACAGGAGCCTTGTTTGATAAACAGTAAGCAACCCAATGCTAGGGTCAAAGCTTTTAATATATCCTAGTTTTGTCTATTGAGACTGAGATCACAGCGATTCAAGAATCACTTACAGGCCATTTTGAGAAAAAAAAAACAGAGTAATAAGACAAAGAGGCATTGATCCAATAAATTGTCCCTTATAAAGTACTGAGGTCATTTTCTTTCTCTCTTTTATGTCTACAGTATTTCATCTCAAGAAATGTCTCCATTATGAAAGTAACTCGGCTTTATAAAAGTGATAAAGGAAAGAAAATATTCTTCCAAACCAGACTCAGGTCAGAGTAGGCAAAATCATTTTTACTTACTCCTGCTATTTTTACATCTCCTTCCTACAGGATCCAGAATTATAGGACAAAAGCAAATACTATTAATTGATGCTGTTACCATAACACTATTTCATAGGACCAGAAGGGAACAAGGTAATACTGAGAGTTAGGGAGTCTCAGTCACTAATGAGCCCTCAGACTGGGTCTTAGTTATATATAGAGAAAGGAGTAGTATTTCCCAACTAGCTCTTTTAACTCTCTAATTCCCAAGCCATCAATCACAGCACCTCATCAACTGGAAGGTCTCTGGAAGAAAAGGCATTACCTAGGCATCCTAGGAAACAGAGTCACTGTCTGGAAGGACTTATAGTCTCATCAAGAAGACAATCATAAAGTGACAAGATTCAATATCAGAGTTAATTGAGCCACAACAAAAGACTAGCTAGTTTCTTGGGTGCCTCTCTGGGTAGCATTTGATACGAGGGAAGGAAGAATACAACTACAAGGACAATCTAGGGCCTGGATGTCCTGGGAGATAGAATCTGCGAAGCTGTATGAGCCAGATGGAGGACAAGGAAGGACTAGTGTCCAATTAGCAATCTACTGCCTCTCAGCTTCAAACCCACCCACCCTGCTCTATGTAACAGAGCTTTAGGCCTTTCCCCTTTAAAGCAAACTCCATAGGAAGCTCTGTCAGCAGAAAGCACTGGAGCTGGATCAAGAAAAGTGGCTACTCTTCTAGGTTCTGGCTTCTTGTTGTCTTCTACCATCTCAGGCTGTGTAGCTTTCAGTGGCTTCTCCCATCTGTCCACCCAAAGTGTGCAGCCCACAAATTCATGGCCAGCCTGGCCCATGGACCATCTTCAATTCACACTCTGCACCCCAGTCTTTGTTCTACTCTGCTGGAGAGCAAACCACCCCAGCACGCTACCCTCTTTTGTACATTCTCCCACCAGACTTAACTTCCACCCCTGAGAGTCCGTCCTCCTTGCCCAGCAACCAGCCTCAAGTGAGTCACAACCTGCATGTTCAACAAGCCTTGAATCCTAGTTTTGAAGACAGATCTCCTTCTAAGCTTCTCCAGGGGGGCTTCATCAGACTCAGGGCAGCCTTCAGCTTTCCTCGATTATCTTTAAGTAGTTGTACCAAGGAGGTACCACTTAACAAAGCAGTTTATGAATAAAATGCATCTCAGTCCATGTCAACCCCTCCCTTCCCTTGTCTTAATTTTGTGGTCTACACAATAAACACATGACTGAATTTTCTCAACCTTCCCCTCTTCATTCATCAATCCACTCTTCCCTGAGCCTCACTCTGTTTCTTGCATGTACTCACTTACTGGTGCTTGTTTTGTTGGGTTTTTAGTCTTCCTAAAAACTTATTCTGTTGGAGCTCTTCATCGAGTCTATTGTACTCCAGTTAGTTCACTTGTACTTGCATACTATACACCATATTTTCGTACCATATCTACACCATGCAACTCTTGTTTCTCTGGCTCTGGCTTACTTCACTTAATAATACTTTTTACCCAAGCATTTCCATTCCTTTATGAAGAATAGCATATCATTCTTTCTAATGGGTGAGTAAAATTCCATTGTTCATATATATACCACATTTTCAGTTTTTCTTTACATCTTTATCCCTATATCCCTGTTTCAGTAATACATCTTTATACTAAACTTCCTACATTCAACTCACTGTGTGGTTTCTGTGTCTGGATTGGACCCTGACTGACAAGTGTTGGTAGAGGATAAGTAAGTAGGTGAGGTGAGGATATGTATGTTGAAAAATACACTGGGATCATTGAGCTAGGAAATAACCAGTCCCACGGTTGTTTCATTTCTTTTCAATCTGGTAATCATAGGAAAACAAATGGAGATGGAAGGGATAAGAAGAGGGAGAGGTTGAGAGAGAAGAGAATTGTAGGGGTAGGAAGTCAGCGATAGTGAAAGACTTGGATTTCTACTCTGAATTCCCAGCTGTCAGTCACTCATGAGGGATTCCAGGTATATGTCCCTAGCTCCCCTGAGCCCAGCAGGGGATCCCAATCCTGTTCCACCCAATGGTAATATGTTTGAGAATGGTGAGGCTGGGCTAGCTCGGGTAATGGAGGAGTGAGTGGCTGATAAAACTAGAATGTATCCCCCCCAACGCATCTGTTAGAAATACTCCTCATCAACTGTGTGAAGATATGGGGCATAATGGGAGGTGTTTTAAGTCCTCATGAATGAATTAGTGCCATTATAAAAATGGATTCTGGGAGTGGACTCACTCTCACTTCCCAACTTGAGGAGACACACATTCCTATCCTCTTGTTCTTCTGCTGTTTGCCACGTGAGGACACAGAACCTAGCCCTTGCCACATGCTGATCTTGGATGTCTCAGCCTCTAGAATTGTGAGCAAAGAGTCAATAAACAAGTAATATGTTGAGTTGGATGAGGGATGACTAGCTGTGGGTCTAGAGAGTCCAAAGGAAAAATGGACAGTAATTGGATCTAAGCAATAAAGATTCTGGAAACAAACAAAACCAAAAGACTTTTCCTGGAAATCTTTTCTAAAAAGATGGCATGAGAGAAGAAAAGAACCAGCCTGCCTCTCTCTCTCTCTCTCTCTCTCTCTCTCTCTCTCTCTCTCTCTCTCTCTCTCTCTCTCTCTCTCTCTCTCTCTCTGTGTGTGTGTGTGTGTGTGTGTGTCTGTGTGTGTCTGTGTGTGTGTGTGCGCCGATCCTAGGGCTCTAGTCCTGAACTTGCATGCTCAAAGCTAGTGTTCTTTTTTTCATATATTTTTTATTGTAATTAATAGAAGGGTTACATGATATTTGCCAGATAGATGGTGCATTAATTCACATACATTGATACCCTTTCACATGTCTTGGTCCCCATTTCCCTCCCCCCACCCCCACCTCTCATCTTGTTTTCCCCCCTTCCCTATCCAATTTCAAATAACCAAATACAAATATATCCGATATATCAGGTAACATAGTGAGATACTGTAACAATAAGAGATAACCAAGGGACAGCAAAAGAGATGAGAGATAACCTAGTACCTTAAGAACAACAATCATTCATTATATGGCTTATGTTTCTATAACCTAGAGATCCTTTCATTTAGCGTCATACTATATGGCCTTTTGTATCAAGGTTTTGCTCTATTGCAAATCTCTACTAGGAGAGCCCAAGGTTTCTACTGATTATGACAAATGAGGGAAACCATTGAGCCTAAGTTCCTTTGAGTCTGGCTTACTTCACTTCATAGGATTTTTTCTAAGTCTTTCCATTTCCTAACAAATGGGGCGATGTCATTCTTTCTGACAGCAGCATAGAATTCCATTGTGTACAAATACCACAACTTGTTGATCCACTCATCAACTGAGGGACATCTAGGTTGGTTCCATATCTTTGCTATGGTAAATAGTGCTGCAATGAACATTGTTGTGCTGGTGGATTTAGTATGTCCTTGTTTCTGGATGATTGGGTAAATGCCAAGTAGTGGAAAAGCTAGTGTTCTTAAGCCATAACTATTTCAGGCTCCATTTATCTTTTTTTTTTTTTTAGAAAATGTCATTTTTTATTGTTTTGCATTTGTTCATGACAGAATCCATTTGTCCTTTTGCTTAATTGGAGGTAAGACTCACATGGCCCTTCCTGCCCTGGATGGGCTTTGAACACAGATTCTCAGCTCTCAGCCTCCTGAGTAGCTAGGGTTATAGGCTGAGCCAATGGAGCCTGACAGAGGGTGGATCTCCCTATTGTGTGCATTGCCTGGATGAGTCATTGACTTTTCCCAGCTCAAGTCCACACGTAGACAACAGGAACAGCAGTACTTCCTATGCAGGATGGCCTTGGGGATCCAATGGAAAGTTCCGGTGCAACACTTCAAATTTAGAATTGCTGAGCATGTTGGAAAGTTGAGGCTGAGAGTACCAGTGGGTAAGCTGGGAACTGAAGTGGGAGAGAAGGGGATAGACGAGGCTCCTTATAAATACAGAAAAAAGTGGGGAGCAGCTAGAAAGCAGGCAAGGAGGGTCCCCTAAATAAAAGAATATCAAAAAAAGGGAAGAGCACATCTTCCTACAGACTTTGAAGGCATGTCTCATTATGAACTTGTATTTTATGCTTATTTCACCAGGATAGCGATGTATGAAGTCATTCAAAGTGAACTATCCATTTTTTTAATTAAAAAAATCTACTGCCCTGTGTTTGTGAGTCAGAGGTTACACTTACTCTATGATCACATCCAAAGCCTGAAAACAAACAAACAAACAAACATATAGGTAGTGTCTGTCAGGCAGCTTCCACCTCTAACTTCTTTTTAAATCTATGATCTTAGAAAATTCCCTCAAGGCTAATTAAATGGTGTACTTCCCAGCCTCTGGTGTATGGAGCTAAATATATTTGTTGGTTTGGATGTCAACAGCAACTGATACTGTGAACAGCTTATGCAACATCAAAGAGTTGAGTAAATGGAGAGAGAAAACCCTCATAGCTCACAATCCACCACTGAGAAGCTCTCTTGCCTTCAGAGCTTATTAAGATGATCTAATGATGTAGAAGAAGCTACAGGCAAATAAATATATTCAAATAATAAAATTTTTAATTTAAGTAAAGCTCTCAAATATTCACAAGTGTTTAAGATATAATCACCCTTTGTTTAAGTCATGAGTAATTGACAAGTGCAATATGATTTTTTAAAAAAATAGTTATCTTGCCTGATCTATGTAACTGTAACCCCTCTGTACATCAACTTTGTATGAATAATTTAAATTTTTTGAAATATTTTCTTTTAAACCCTTTGATGAAATGGCTACTCTCTACGACTATGCAGACCCATGCATCATATCCTACCATATACATTAAAAGGAAGAATCAGACCAGGCTCTGGTGGCTAATGGCTATAATCTCTGCTACTCAGGAGGCTGAGATTTGAGGAATGCAATTTGAAACTGGCACAAGCAGGGAAGTCTGGGAGACTCTTCTGTCCAACCCAAAAATTCTGCAAGTAGAGTTTTGGCTCAAGTGAGAGAGTACTAGCCTTCAGAAAGCAAGCTCAGAGACAGCGCTCACACCCTGGATTCAAACCTGAGGACCAGCACTAAATAGAAAAAAAGACTCAGAAGTGAGAATGAGGCTCAGTGGTAGAGTACTTATCTAGGATGCATTATGTCCCGGGTTTAATCCCAGCATTGAAAAAATAAACTGAGGTGTTAGTAAAAGTTTTAACCTCTTGAACTAGAATTCTGTCCTTTATTCTGATTCTAGATCCAAGATGGTAAGGAGGCCCACCACAGGAATGATGAGCAGTAATTATTTTTCAAAGGTTTAAAAACATAGCCAAAGGAGCCAGGAGTTTGGCCTAGTTGTAGCGTGCCTGCCTAGCATGCACAAAGACCTGGGTTCAATTCCTTGGTACCACATACATAGAAAAAAGCCGGAGGTGGTGCTGAGGCTCAAGTGGTAGAGCTCTAGCCTTGAGAAAGTCCAAGGACAGTGCTCAGGCCCTGAGCTCAAGGCCAGGACTGGCAAAAAAAAAAAAAAAGAAAGAAAAAAAACATAGCCAGAAAGTTTCAGAAAAATATGCACTGCAATGATTTTTCCTTTTGAGAGCCCAATTCAGATTTATTCAAAAACTAACACCTAATTTTTCAGCAAGAGGTTTATGCTAATTAAAGTTGATTCCCTTGATTCATCAATAATGAGCTACCATTAAAAACAAATTTCATTAAGTTCTACTTCAAAGTTCAGAACTCACTGCTTCTATTAATTACTTAACGATGATGCCATGTACTGGGGACCCACCTGGAAATGCCAGAAGCAATTCAAGAGTCATTTAGCACTCACTTGGCTGCTACAGTGAGCAGGGAACCAGAATTTAGCTTTGCTGGTTGCTACAGTCTGGAGCTTGAATGGTGCCCCCCCAAAGGTTTATGTGTTTTAAGTTAGATTGAGTTCTCTTCTTAATGTCTCCGGGAAGTAGTAGAAAGTTTAAGAGGTAGTGCCTAATTATTTACCACAGCTAAGATATGGAACCAACCTAGATGCCCCTCAGTAGATGAATGGATCAAGAAGATGTGGTATTTATACAAAATGGAATTCTACGCTGCCATCAGAAAGAATGATATTGCCCCATTCATAAAGAAATGGAAAGACTTGGAAAAAATCATATTAAGTGAAGTAATACAGACCCAAAGGAACATAGGCTCTGTGGTTTCCCTCATTTGTAATAATTAGTACCCATCTAATTCCTAGCAGAGAATCACAACCACTCAAAACCTATATACATATGTCCATATGGGATGAGACTTAAAAAAGTGAACTCTAGGATATGGAAACAAGAAGTTTATCTTTGTGATTGTTGTTCTTAATGTACTTTGTGCAGTTTTTTTCTTTGCTCCTTTTTTCCCCTTATGGTTAATCCCTTGTGGTTAATGTATCTGACTTTGTTACCTGGTATATTGTATATCCGCTTATTTATTTGAAATAGGGAAGGGAAAGGGGAAACAAGATGATGGGGAGGGGGTGGGCAGAGGGAAAGTGGGACAAAAGCATGAGGAGTACCAGTGTGTAACCCCTGTATACATTGCACCAACAATAACATACAATAATTTTTAAAAAGAGGTGGGGCCCAGTGGGAAGTTTTACTCAGTGAGATTATGCCTTTGAAGAGGATTGTATAATGCTGATCTCGTTCTTTAATTTCCTAGCTTCCTCGGGATGAGTTCCTTTCTCCAACACATTTGCTCCCACCATGATGTACTGCCTCACCACAGGCCCAAGAGCAATGGGCTATCTGACCATAGACTGGAACCCCTAAGATTATGTCAAAAAAAAACTTTCCTCTTTTTAATTGGTTGTCTCGGGTACTCTTTGCCATAGCAACAAGAAGCTGATTAACACCGTGGTATTGTTGAGGAAACCAGCGCTTTCAGGTAATTCTTTCACCTGGCACCATTGAATGCCAACATCTCTTACTGGTCTCTGCTTCAGGCCCTGCATCCTTCTATCTACAACCATATGCTTTGTAGCCAAGTGCCCCTGGTCATTAGCTTAGCCTTCACTCCATGTGTAAAGCTTACTACTCCTAGACTGGTGTGGCGAATCATTAGCAGGCTGAATGCTTGCCTAAGAAAACATACTTCTTTCCAGACTGTTCAATTTCATGTGCCCTTGATTATGCTAAGGGATGCCCAGAGATCTGGTAGAACATTCTTTGGGGTTGTGTCTATGAGGAACTTTCCAGAAGATGTTAGTATTTGAACCATAACACTGAGTAAGTAAGATAATTGCCCTCCACCTTGCGGGGGAGTTACTACTCATTCCTCTGAGAGCCCAAATAGTCCAAACAAGCAAAGGAAAGGCAAGTTTGTTCTTTCTTTCCAAGCTAGGATGTCTATCCTCTCTTCTTCTATCTTGTCCTCTCCTCCTATCTACTAGATGCCCTTGGACAATAACATTCCTGGTTCTTACACATTCAGACTCAATCTGGGATACATACCATCCAGCTTACCATCCTGTACTCTCCCAGGTAGGATTAGGACATAATCATTTATTCACTTGGCTCTTGACCCTTTGGGTTGTAACTGAGTTATACCACTGGCTTTTATTGTTTTCCTAGTTTTCAGATGCCCATCATGGAAGATTTTACCCTCCAGAGTCACATGAACCAATTCTTAAACCTCTCTCAATAGACAGGAAAATTGGGTAAATGATACAAAAGAAGAATGAGATGGGATGGCAATGTGGACATAGATGGAATTAGATAAAAATCTTGAAGTTTGAACTCGACATTGATGTGTGCATATAGATGGACTCTTGGTTGTTTCTTTAGAAATGAAGCTGAGTAGTCAAATAGACTAAACCTATAGTAGCAACTTCCTTTATTTATAAATTTAAAGTTCCATAAAGATGGAGAAATGTATTAAAGGAAAACTGAGTCTTGTCCCTCAAGATTTACAGTCTCAAAAACTGCAGCATTTGATGGAAATTTAAAGGTTGTTGTAGTAGGAAGTAGGAACCAGTAGCTTTCAAGACAAACACTGGGCGTAGGTAGACCTTATGCAGAATTTTTAAACTGTAAAGGAATTTGAGGATGGTCTACTTGATACCAAGGAAGAAGAGAACACAGGTAGACAAGCAACAAGCCAAGCTCTCCCAGTCCTCCCTAGGACACATTTTCATATTTTCTTTTAACACTGAATACCTTCAGTGATGGATGTCTCCTCCCCCAGATAGAAGCTATGTAGCAAGCATGCCCAGGGCCCAATCAAATGAAGAAGTGAAAAGTCCAACCCTTATCCAGGTTCTACTAGTGCCTATTTAGCCCTCTTCATTCAGTATCAGAAGAGGAACACATCTACTGGGAATTAACCTAGCATCAGTATTGTTAGAAACATAGGCTGTACACCATAACACAACCACCAACTTTGAAAGCCAGCCCTACAAGTTTCTGGAAGGATTTATTAATAGATCGAGCATACTGTTGAGTATAAAGGCCTTTATTAACATTATTAGTCAATCAACTCATGTCTGCTCATTGATGGGGACATTGAAGTGTTTTCTAATCTGTCAAACTCTACACAAAGGTAAAAAATTGTTATTTCTATTTGTATAAACAGGTATGTATTAATCTAAATGTTGCAGAATAGGTTTATTGTGCAACTCACTTTTGCCTGAAGACAAAATGCAACACACATACATACCAAGTATGTCCTGGTTATTGTCACCTCTCTAGACATTTAATGCTCCTCTAGGCATTCTGTGCATTCTACAACAACTCTAAACATAGATACGCTGACTCCTTACACAGGTTATTGTAGGTAAGTGGGGCCTACTACGGTAGTTGGCACCTTGTTGAAGGATAGGTGGATCTATAATATAGGGTCTGGTCCTCCTTTTTAATTAACTAATTGATTAATTAATTAATCCAGTCCTGGTGCTTGAACTCAAGGCCTGAGCACTGTCCCCAAGCTTCTTTTTTTCTCATGGTTAGCACTCTACCACTTGAGCCACAGTGCCACTTCTGGCTTTTTCTATGTATGTGGTACTGAGGAATCAAACCCAGGGCTTCATGCATGCTAGGCAAGCACTCTACCACTAAGCCACATTCCCATCCCATTGTTATCATTTTATGAGCATCTATATGCTGTTGGACACCACCATATGATAAAATACTGTAAAGGGGAAGATGAAGGGATTTCTATCAACAATTGATAAAAAGTAGCAGAAAATAAAAGGCAGGAGTAAAGAGCAAAGAGTGCACTAGGAAAAACCATCCACCATCTTTCTTGGTTTGTTTATACTGTCTTCATTTCAAGAAGCCTCCAAATCCCAGAGAGCCTTGTTTTCTGGAGAGCATTCACAGACAGTAGCATCCGTCAGAAGACAACAGCAATGATTAGTTGTGTCCGGACTCAAATCTCTATATATTTCTGTATGTTTGCAGTATGGGACTTGAAGAGTTCTGGATTTACAGACAGTGGCCTTGGCAGCAGACTCAGTGGACACTGGGAGAGAGGAAGACACTGCAGTGGGAACACGTGGTAGCTATATGCTGTGAGAGACAGGCTTGAATGTGTTGCTCCTACAGCAGGCACACAAAGGGATTCAAGGCTGCTGTGAAACAAAACTAGCCCACCCTGTTTCTTGTGTTATTATATCCAGGTGCCATTTTGTAGAAAGCTAATAATCTCAAAAATAATGCAACTGAAGTAACTTACATTTAATCTTTGTGTGTGTGTGTGTGTGTGTGTGTGTGTGTATGTGTGTGTGTATATGTATGTGTGCGCGCGCGCGCGCGCTCGCACGCGCACATGCCAGTCCTAAGACTTGAACTCAGAGAGATGTGTGAAAGTGGGGGGAAGGGAAATAGGGTTATTGTTAAGTATTTTATAAAAAAAAAAGTGGGCATACAGCAAACTTCCATTTGGAAAGAAACTTTTCAAATTATTTTCCACGCAGGGAAACTTAGGCAGAGAAGGCCAATGGCTTCCTCTGAACTCAAAAGTAGTAAATGTAGATCCAGAGATGAGCTTCAGACCTCTGAGGCCTCTCCCATGCTATCCCTTTGTTGAGAGAATCAAAGTTTAACTCATCTTTGAAGTCCTCCTTCAACAGACAGGCAAGACTAATCAATACCTTAGTGAAGTCTGTGTGATAACTTATTGAACTCAGCTAGGGAATTGTCTCACTGTTGTTTGATTTCTAAAATGTCAAAACCATGTAAACAATCATGAAGTGAAAATTGGATCTTGAGGGGATTGGAGAACATTGTCAAGTTTAAAATGAAGAAAAAAGAAGGAAGGAAGGAGAGAAAGAAGGAGAGAAGAAAAGCGGGAAGGCAAGGAAGGAAGGAAGGAAGGAAGGAAGGAAGGAAGGAAGGAAGGAAGGAAGGAAGGAAGGAAGGAAGGAAGGAAGGAAGGAAGGAAGGAAGGAAGGAAGGGAAGGAAAAAGGGAGGGAGGGAGGGAGGAAGTAGGGGAGGGAGAGGGAGAGAGGGAAGGAGGGAAGAGGAAGGAAGGAAGGGAGGACAAAAAAAACTTACTCTGTCTCATTTAATAGAAGGAATTGCAGCCAGCAATGCATAATTTTCAATGACAAGATCATCATCTTGTCATTTTCCAGCAACCTGGAAAAGGCTCTGTTGACTCCTAAGCCACCACCCAAGTATTCAGTGGAGAAAGTTAGTTGGCAACAAGCTCTGCAAATAGTTTGTAGAGGATGCAGAGAGAAAGGGGCATCCTTGGGGTGACACTTTGTATGGGGAAATTCAAATGAGAGTATAGAACAAGCTACGAATAGGCGCCGAAATTCATTCTCTCCACATGCAGGAGCAGTGAAGTCCAAGAGGCATTTATGCCTGAGAAGAAGGGAAATACAGTACAGAGGCAAGGAAAAGAGAGAAATTTAGAGAAAAAAAGAAATTCACCCTGGAAAGACTGAGTCCCCAGAAGCTTCCTTCATAGGCACCTGGTATACCTATTTTGCCTTCCAGGTATGAATTAGATACTGGGAAAATGTCGTATTAAAAGACAACAGACTATCAAAGAAGAAATTTGTTGGTAAACAGTCACCAGGTATGAGTCGTGAATTCTGTTGAAGTAGGAAGTGTGACACAATCACTGTCAAAAGCACAGGGGAAGATTTGTCAATCAAGTAGTTGATTGACACCCAGTAAGATGAGAAATGGAACAGGCTCCCAAAGAGCAAGGGAGCACAGAAGGACCCTTTTTCTAAAACATTTTGCAGGGATAAAATTTACAAACAGGGCTTACATTTACAAGTCAGTTTGAAGAGAAGAAACAGGGCTTTTGTTTGTTTGGTTGGTTGGTTGGTTTGGTTTTTTTGCTAGGTGCAGTGCCTTACATCTCTAATCCTAGGTACTCAGGAGGTTGAGATCCAGCAAATCACACATCAAGTAGCTGGGAAACATGTTTATGAGAGGCCCCATCTCAACAGAAAACATCTGGGCATGGTGACATGTCCCAGTTACAGTAGGAGATGTAAATAGAAGGATGGTGCATGGTTCAAGCCATCCAAAGCCAAAACCAAGGTCATATCTCAAGAACTAACCAATGCTACAAGGGCCAAAAGCATAACTCTTTATAGAGTACTTGCCCAGCAAACACCGTGTTTGAGCCCCAGTTCTGAGTCGTGCACTCTGGGTGGTCTCGGAGCTCTTATGCAGCACTTATGTAGGCATAAGGCAGCACTTATGCCTACAAGGATTTGCCACTGAAGATATTCTCAACTAAGCACAGTGCTTTGGGCAGATGACTTGCCATGCTCTGGACTTAACACTCATCCACTGCGGAGTGGAGGTGGGTGCACCTCTTATTTGGGATAGAATCCTCAACTACTCTAAGTCATAGAAGGCTGGAAGTGCCACAAATGAGTCTTCACTGGAGTGATGCACGAGAAGACTCAGCCCTGTATTGGAAATGCATCTCTGAGGGCAGCAGATGTTTGTGGTCCTTACTTTCATTCTGCAGCAAAGGAAACACGTAAGTAGAGAAGGGAGCAAGGCTGTTTGCCCATTATCATGAATGAAATGAACAGGAATGCATGAGTCAGTCTCTTATTAAAGCTTTGGGCTTTTATACTCATTCTTGCATGTAGCCTAGGATTCTCTGTTCATATCATAAAAGAAAAAAATCTTAAGATGATTTTCCATCTTCCAGGGATCAGAAAGTTCTACCATGAACTCAGTCATTGAAAGTAAGAACAGGCTTTTCTGAGAAGGCATGGCAGCTGAGGGTATCTCTCTTAAAGCTTTCAGTGGTTCTTTATCATTCAATACCTAGGCGCTCCGCCTATTCCTGTTGCTTTAGAGGCTGGCCGTGGGTTAGAGAAGTACATCATCTGCTTTTTCCTTGGTATTTGAAGTCTTTTGAATGGGACTTCACTTATGACACAGCTCTATATGTGAGAGCTAGCCAGTGGTTAGGTTTGTTCCCATCTCTTCTCTCCTCTACCCACACTCCTACTGCTCATTGATTGCCAGCAACACAACACACAAATTTCTTGTATCAGGAAAATTTAGAATATAACAGCCTGTGTAATAGGCCTCCATCACTAGCAGCTTCTAGCCTTCAATCTCAACTCTGATTTTCATCTCAACGTAGACTCCGAAGCAAAACTTCATTATAACTCCAATGTAGCCTATAATATGCTTGGAAGTGTAATTAGAAGGCAACATGAGGAAAACTGCCAGTTTACATTATTTCTCATAGAAAACTCCATACTCCAGCTATCTTTCTATTCAAACAATATTGAGCAAATGTTTCTATCTGCAGGGAAACTGAGGTCCACAGCTTATAATTATGTCCAACATGGCTTTGAAGAGCAGGAATTCATATCCATCCTATGCCTTTATGAACAAAAGAAACACAAAGAAAGAGAGAAACACCGGCTACTCCAATGACCTGATCTTCTGTTATCTGTTGACAGCCATTATTAACATATCACTCTAAGTAATTCCAGTCCCTTTTCTGTTTTCCCCACCACTGAAACTATTGTAAGTCCTTGTTTCCTAATTACTTTTCTTTTATGATTCTCATTGTTACCAGAGAAATTCTATGGACAAGATTTATTCTCAGTTGTTTTGCATTTGTCTTCCTTTGATAGAATCAGTCATCACATTTTAAACACTTGTGTTTCAAAATTTCATCATACTCTGATTCAGAGATTATTAAACAGTGTTCCAATATTGCTGGGGTTTGTTTTCAATCTTGAGCATGAGATGGGTATTTAGAGTCGACAGAGAAAGAGAGAGACAGAGACAGAGAGAAAGAGGGGGGAGAAGCTTCAAAGGGAGGAAATGTTGATGGTAAAGCCTTTTCCCTTCAGATTGGAAAGACAGCACTGGTTTCCAGCTGGCAAGTACAAACAAAGAGAGAGCAGAGGGATTATTGAGAAAAAATCAAATTAACTGCTGATCTAAAAGCCAGATAATACTTCCATTATGCACAATCAAGGCAAAGGATCTCTTGCTAGAGGTAAGCTCAGAATGGAGGCAGCTTGCCCTCTGTGGAGCTAAAGAAATACTGGAAAGCAAAAGGACTCCTGGAAGGAATTCAGGGAAAGAAAAAAAGATGTGTGCATTCTTTTTAAACTCAAAGAGAATACCCAGGTTAGATGGGCAATAAATCAAAAGAATTAAAAACGTCAGTGTGTATTAATTAGACTTTTGTACTTCTACCCATTTGATTAAAGAAAGTAGAATGAAAAGGTGACCCCCTCCTAAAAGGTTCCTATGTTGTAACCTTAAGTCCCTGTCCCTCAGAATAGGCCTTAAGTGAAAAAGGATTGTTGAAGATGGAAGTAGCTAAGGCACGGAAGGCAGGATCATACTGGCATGGTGGCGTGAGAATGGAGGGAACATGGCCTTAATCCAACATACTGCTGTCCTTCTGCAAGGGGGAGCCTTAGGCAACCTCTGAGACACTAGCAGAGAATCCTGTAAACTCCTCAGTAATAGAGTACTGGCAGATGCCAGAAGAGAGGCCTGGAACCAACACGTCTCAGTGACTTTGAGAGGGAACATTGTCCTGCTCAAACCTCCATCTCAGACCTCAAATCTCTAGAAGTGGAAGAAAACAAATCACTGTTTAAAACACCACATTTGTAGTTCTCTGTCATAGCAACTCAAAGAAATTAACCAGGGGGGTTCCTAGAAGCTGGTCATACAGTTACTTACGTAACACAGATCTCATTTGACCAATGTTGTAGTCGGTTTTCTGTTGCAGTAACAGCATACCTGCGATTGGGTTAATTAATAAAGAAAAGAGATTGATTTACATCACCATTCTGAAGGCCAAGGAATATAAGACATAGCAGTCATATGCTATGCCACAACATGTGGACAGCATCCCATGCGGGGACCACATGAAGAGGTGACAGACAGATGTGCACAGAAGGTGGGGGATAATGACCTACTTTTTTTGTTTTGTTCTGTTTTGGTTTTGTTTTTGGTCATAGGGCTTGAACTCGGGTCCTGGGCACTGTCCCCGAGTTTCTGTGCTCAAGGATTCTAAGCACTTCAAGCCACAGTACCACTTCTGGTGGTTAATTGGAGGTAAGCTTCTCACAGACTTTCCTATCCAGGCTGACTTTGAACCCCGATCCTCAGATCTCAGCCTCCTGAGTAGCTGGGATTTCAGCCATGAGCCCCCAAGGCCTGGCTCTGACCTGCTTTATAACCACTCACTCTCTTGCAAACGAATCTATTTCTAAGAGAATCAATCCAGTCTTGCAAAAGGGTCATGGATCCCTCTAAAAGGCTTTACCTTTCAGCCTTGCTACCTTGATAACCAAATTTCAGTATGAGTCCTGATGGGACAAATTAATCCATACTGATAATCCATGGACCACTTCTGGTCACGGCAGCTCATTATTTTGGGGGAATTGGCTACCATTGTTTAACGGTTCTCATAATTTCATTGCAGAGGGTATCATATTTGCATAATATAAAATATGGCCCAAACTGGCTTATGTTAAACTTCCCTGTTTTTGTTTTCCCTATAGGCCTTTATTTTACACTTGATTGAAGAATGCTATGTACAAAAGTATGTGTTCCTCTATTCTTCATTTGTAGCCAAGGCCCCATCAGTCACTCTGAGACAACAGAAATACCAGGTACTTGAGGGAAAATGAATAGCCTCTGTTCTGGCCTTTCAAAGTAAACTCAGAAGCAAGAGAGCACTGCACATTGTCTACAACTTGCAGAGGCTTCTTCCCAACACAGTGCCCACCGGGAACAAATCAATGCTAACAGGCTGGCAGGCTGAGTCACAGGAAGTACAATGCCAGAACCAGAAGCACAGCATCTTCTTTTCCTGCTACAGAGTAACACTGCAGAGGGGGAAATCCCACCAGAGTTATCTAAGGGGATCTAAAGGGATGCCTTGAAAATGTTCCATTATGTTCCTTTTCCCCCTCTCCGAAGGACCATATTTCAGAAGAGACAGAGAGCTGGGAGGCTGCCATGCTCCCTTCTGTGTGATTCAGTGTTTGTTGTGTCTTCACTGACCATGTCTCCAGGGAGGAATAACCAGAGTGATGGAGCTGATTAATTTGGAGGAGCCAGCTGCCACAGGGTACTTAGGGCACTCACTGACTCATGATCACAGATCAATGCTTCAGGAAGAGGTGGCAAATAGACCTCATTTCCCTGATCCGGAGGCAGTGAGAAATTCTGTCCTTGCTATGATATGCAAGCCTTGATATGGCTTCCCTCAAACATCCAAAGATGAGAGAGGAAACAGATTCTGTATTTTCACCCACCAGCACACCCTGAAGAACTGTCCCCAACCCCCTTTCTGCTCTCACACCAGTATTTACTGAGTAGGAATGTACTGGACCAGTCCCATGCTATAAAAATAAACCCTCTAGCCAGGAGTGTAGTCTGGTAGAGTGCTCGTCTAGTATTCACAAAGCCCTGGGTACGATTCCTCCGTTCTATATATACAAAAAAAGATGGTAGCAGAGCACTAGCCTTGAACAAAAAGTCTAAAGACAGTGCTTAGGCCCTGAATTCAAGCTCCAAGACTAGCAATACTTAATAGTAATAATAATAATAAGCCCTCTGCACAGAAGGCATTTGAAGGAAGACCCAGACAATTTCGTCTCCGCCCACCAGCAGCAATCCAGAGACTGACATTTGTATCTTCTTCATATGGGAATCAGAAAGGCCCAGGTTTATCATCTCTCACTAAGCCTGTGCTTGTGAGGAAAACCAGACAAAATCCTAAGAGGATTCATAAAACCTGAAAACTATGATTTAGAACTTCACAGTTGAGGCCAACGAGCAAGCCCAGCTGCAATGTGAAGAACTGAGGTTAGGGGTTCCCTCATTTCAAGGTATCTTGCCTGGGTAAAGTTACTGTGACTGCAATACTGTCATTTCCATCCCAAAGCTGAATGAATAGACAAAAAATAGATGCAAGAGAAACAGAAATAAACTCGCATTTATGTCAAAACTTCATGGGTGGTAGAGGTAGCATTATAGACCAAAAAGGAAGTATCAATGTCTATAAGAATGGTACTACACTCTGTGTGTGTGTGTGTGCACCAGTCTTAGAGTTTGAATTCAGGGCCTAGGTGCTGTCCCTGAGCTTTTGTGAGCAAGGTTAGGGCTCTACCACTTTATGCCACCACGCCATTTCTGGGCTCTTTGGTAGTTAGTTGAAGAGGAGTCACACAGATGTTTCTGCCAGGGCTGGCTTTGAACCTCGATCCTCAGATCCTCAGTAGCTAGGATTACAGGCCTGAGCCACTGATGCCCAGTTCCATACTACACTTTTAATGATTCGTGGAAAATCAGTCTCTTCCTTCAAAGGGGCCTGTAGTCCCTAGTGGAGCTCATCAACAACTGCAGTTATTTTCTACTTCAGGACCCACAATGCACCTCTCTAACCCCACAGTCATGTGACTTACTTTACCCACTGAAAATGATTGAAAGAAATGTGTGCTAGCTCTAGGCATGAGCAGAGCACCATTATGAGCCATCACACTCCTTCCTGTGCACAGGCAAGTGAATGAACTTACCTAAAGAAGTCTCCATCCATGTGGATCCCCAAAGGCCTAAGCTGGGCAGAGAGCCCTGAAGCTCTAGGCAGGCATTCTGGGCAAATCAGACATAAATCTGGGGTTCAACCTTGAAGATTTCGAGTAGACTATTTTCTCAGAGAAACTAGGGTCTCTTCTATTACCAAAATATATGCCCAAATAGATACCAGGTGATTAAAGACCTACAAGTAAAAATTCAACATTTTAGAAAAGGATATAAATACTTTTATGAACTCAGAGTTTAGGATTCATTTTATGAATTAAAAAAAAATCACTTACCAGACTAGGATGTAGCTGAGTGACAAAAGGACTTGCCTAGCAAGTACACATTCTAGGTTTGAGCCCTAGTACCAAAAATGAAAAGATTGAAAAAAAAAGTTTTTAAAACAAACAAAAAAATTACATACCATGAAAAAGTGATTAATGTATTTGATTGCATCAAATTAAAATTCTTCTGTTCACTAATAAGCACCACAAGTTGACAATGACAAGTCACAAACTGGAAGGTTATTTGCACTGTTTAGAATTGACAAGAGATTAATGTAGTACACACATAAAAATACCCTGAAGATCAATAAGGAAATGGCAAACAAGGGAAAAGAAAACTGAGCACAATACATGAAGTGACAATTACACACAGGAAAGATGCTGAAGTTATTTAATAATCGGGGAAACACAAAGCTGTTAAACCAATTCATTACCCATCAATCTGGAAAAAATTTAATTTGATAATACCCAGGATTGTCAAGGGCATAAAGAAAGAGAACTATTTAGATAATATTAGCAGACAGGAAAATTAGTAAAGCTACAATGAAGACCAATTTGGCAAAAATCAAGTGAAGTGGAAGATGTGTAAAGCTGTCAACACAACCATATTTTTTCTTCTCAGTGTATTTCCAAAGGTGTCCCTGCACACTGGCAAAAGAAGGTGAGGCATCAGAAGGGTTTTTATTTTTAAAGGTAAGCAATCAGAAGCCATTCAGTCATTAGCCAGCCAAGCAGATCATTTTAGTGCATGTCATGAAATAATAACACAGGCCCTGTGTCAAAATCTCAAGAAATACAATATGAAACAGCAAAAACACATCATGGAAAGTTGTGTGGGACGCATACCATTTACACAGTAGGAAAACATGGAACCTATAATAGACACATATTAGGGAAAATGGAAGTACGCAAGGGAATATCCTAGGGAGAGAGAATAATTGGGTCAGAAAAAGAGTCAAAGTTAATTATTTAAAAAATTAATGCAGCATAACTTTAAATTGACTTGAGATGGGATAGGGCTGGGAGGTGGGCTCACAGGTATTAATATGCTATTCATTCCCTGGACTTTTCCATACAGGCAAAATATTTTCTCATTTAGGACTTCCCCAGGCAAATGATAAGACAACCCCTCATACTGGTGTTTTCTTCACACATCATGCTGCTTAACTTAGGTTAGTAAACTTAACATGAAAACGTAACTCTAATTTGAACAATTTTCTATCTCTTTTGCAAATGCCAGTGCTTCTCACACTTAGCTACATATTAGCCTTAAAGGGGTGTGGATCTCTACTGTAGAGATTCTGATCAAATTGCTCAGGACCATGGCCTGAGCAAAATGAACGCTTAAGGCTTCCAGTGGTTTGGTGGTGCATTCAAGGCAGAAAACCAGTGCCTTAAAAGAATGGGGAAGGGGCTGGAAGTTTGGCCTAGTGGTAGAGTGCTTGCCCAGCATTCACATAGACCCAGGTTCGATTCCTCGGTACCACATACAAAAATAAAAGCTGGAAGTGGTGCTGTGGCTCAACTGGTAGAGCACTTGCCTTGAGGAAAGCCCAAGGACAGTGCTCAGGTCCTGAGTTCAAGCCCCAGGACTGGCAAGAGAGAGAGAGAGAGAGAGAGGGAGGGAGGGAGAGAGGGAGGGAGGGAGGGAGGGAGGGAGGGAGGGAGGGAGGGAGAGAGAGAGACAGACAGACAGACAGACAGACAGACAGACAGACAGAGACAGACAGAGAGACAGACAGACAGAGAGAGAGAGAGACAGAGACAGAGACAGAGACAGAGACAGAGAGAGAGACAGAGAGAGAGACAGAGAGAGAATGGGGAAAAGAATTCGGACTTCGAATGTACCAGGTATGCAGAAGAACCGCAGGCCTGACACTACTTTGCAGCCTTTGGCCAGTTGCCCTATCAGTTTTTCCATCAGCACCACAGGACAGTCTTATTCTGTAGGACTGCTAGAAGAATTGCAAAAGATGGATGCGTATGAACTACCCAATGTGGCATCTGATTTGTAGCAGTGAGAAAGTGATCTTTCTCCTAGAAATGGATGAAAAATTGCACGTTATTTTCTAGGAGCAAAATTTAGTCAGTCATCTGTATGATCTTACAAGAAAATGAACACCAGGCACCTCAATCAGATTCTGAGCATTTCAGACTCTGGGGTTTGCCTCATCAGAGTGGGTTATCTCAATAACTGCTATCTTAATAACGTCCCCCCACAAAACACCCCTTGAGCCCCTCTCCCTTCTACTATGACACAGCCCACAATCCCTCAGCACTCCTCCCATGCAATTTAAATGCCTCCTTGCAATATGCAGGTTGCAATTGCATGCTTACACCCCAAACAGCTCTGCAGCCGATATCTTATTCTGTTAGATTACCAATAGTTTGGCATCATTAACTCACTATGTCAGATATTACCATTAAACTAATGAATAGAAAACTCTAATATTAGGAACTTTCTTGCTATGAATTAGATTTCTTCTGAGCTCAGAATATGAGTGTGTGTGTGTGTGTGTGTGTGTGTGTGTGTGCCCTTACTAGGGCTAAGGGCTTGAACTCAGGGCCTGGACATTGTCCCTTAGCTTTTCTGTGTATGGCCAGCACTTTATGACTTGAAGTATAGCTCTACTTCTGACATTTTTGCTGGGTCATTGGATATAAAGTTCTCATGGGCTGGCTTCAAACTAGAATTCTCTACTAATGTCAGCCTCCTAAGTAACTAGGATTACAGACATTAGCTACAAGTGACCAGCAAACTTTACTTTTAATCTCCATTCTTACAAACTTTGTATATAACACAGGATACAAGAAATATATAGTCATCCTTTTCAAAACTACTATCTGTCAAGCCATCCTCTTGTGTGTATTCGGGAAGCGGGGGATGAGGAATGGAGACATCCATGAGATAAAGAACTACCAGCCCGGAGCCCAGATTGTATTCTGTGCCTCAAGCAAATGAGTCCCATGAACTCATATACTAGATGCAAGAGGAAAACAAATACATAGACAAAGCCTCTGTTCACAAAGTTCTTCTAATGCATTTTTGAAATGATGAAGGCTTGGGGAAAGGGCATACTACAAGGTGGCTAATGGTTTAAAGCTAATCTCTTCATGCAGAATCTCACCAGTATTACGTCATTGTGTGATTAGCCTTAGAGAATAGATGATCTGGCAGACCCTCAGGTTTACCTCCAGCTCTTCCTCTTATTTGTCACTGCTTCCAGAGCATTGCTTTTGTTTAGACAGTAATATGCCCACATCTGGGAAGTAAACTATGCCTACAGCAACCATACTCTCTTTGCAGATGATGCAAGCCATCTGGAGATGGTTTAAAATCTACTTTCGCTTACTCCAATTCTGGGAACTACTTTCTTGTCTCTGTCCTCATTCCCTTTCTTTCTACTTGGATTCCTGCCCTATGAATACAGAATTCTTAAAGCTGACACCAGTGTGAGAGATAACTGCAAAATGAAGAATCTAGTAGAACACAAGCATGAGCACATATGGGCCACTGCTGCTGACCTTGCAGACCTATTGTGTTAGCCCCAGGACTGCCTGCTCCTCCGCCTTCTGTTATATAAAACCGTCATGTCTTTTTAGTTAAATCACTCTAGTTACAGCCATGTGCGTCAGGCATTCTAAGGAGGACAGAAAGAGCAACTATCATGACCAATTTCACAGACAAATTTGATGAGGCTGGACTACAAGATTGAGAAAGGGAGCCTTTGCTGAGTATGGTCTGGTGAACAAAAGCAAAGGATTTCAACGCAACCAAACTAGGATCTAATCCTGGCTTGGTCTTTTACTTCCTATTATACTTTAGCAAATAATCTCACATCTCTGCATCTAGTTTCAGATCTATATAATGAAAATATTTTATCTACTTTGCAGTTTATCATTATGCAGTAAATAATAATAGCAACGTTCCTATTTGATGAAAAACCTGGGAAATGAGGTTGTAGCCAAAATGTGGAAGCCTTTGGCAATCAGGCCAATTTTATTAACAATAAGAAGCCTTTGAAAATTAGCATTTTGTAGCTTTTAATATATGTGTTTATTTTAAAAAATTATTGATTTTCGGCAAATTATAGCCACATACTAAAGGCCTGCTTATCTCAGCTGCCTTTTGTACTTCAGTTTTCAACAGAACTTCAACATTCACAATAGGAGACATATATTACTGAATAAAGAAACAAAATCAATAATATCCTTTTCAAAAAAAAGAAAAGAAAGCATCTGGTAATGTACCCACTGCCTGACAAATGTAACTGTAACCCCTCTATACATTACCCCAACAATAAAACACAATAAAAAAGAAAAGAAAGCATCTGGTTCAAGTGAATTTCTGGTTAGTTCTACCAAATATTTAAAGAGGAAATTATATCAATATAATTCAGCAAATCTGAAAGCAGAGGGACTTAGCCAGGGGTTGGTGGCTCATGCCTGTAATCCTGGCTACTCAGGAAGCTGAGATGTGAGGATTGTGGTTCAAAGTCAGTCTGCGCAGGGGAGTCCATGAGACTCTTATCTTTAATAAACTACTCAGAAAAAGCTGAAAGTAGTGCTATAGATCAAGTGGAGCATGCTAGCCTTGAGCAAAAGAAGCTCAAGGACAGCACTCTGGCCCTAAGTTCAACCCCGCACTCTGGCCCCAAGTTCAAGCCCCAGGGACAGCACCAAAAAAAAGAAAAGAAAAATGCAGTGTCTTAAGTCAATCTATGAAAACATTATCCTAATTCCAAAACTAGATAAAACATCACAAGAAAGAAAAACTGCAGATGAGTATCTCCTGTGAATATAAACACAAAAATCTTTCACAGAAAAGTATCTGACCAGACTCAGCAATGTAAAAAATTGTATACAAGTAGAATTTACTCCACATATACAAAAGTGAATCAACAGTCTATGTGAGCCACTATATCAAAAGGCTAAAGAAGAAAAATGATCACATTAATTGATTCAGAAAAAAAGTGACAAAATACAACACCCATATCATTCACATGATAACAACAGCTTCCAAATCTTCACACAATATGTTGAAATACTGCATGTATTCTCGTAGAAATCAAACAACAAATCCTTACCAACAAATAGCAGTCTTTGTCAAAAATGGTTTCATTTCCCACACCCACATATCAAAAAAACAAAATTTCATATAGAAAGGTTTTTAGAAACTTTTCCTAAAAATTAACTTCAAATTGATCATGATTAACTTCAAATTGATCATGAACTTCTGAAAAAAATGAAATGAAGGGGGCCGGGAGTTTGGCCTAGTGGTTGAGTGCTTGCCTAGCATGCACGAAGACCCGGGTTCGATTCCTCAGTACCACATACCTAGAAAAAAAGCCAGAAATGATGCTGAGGCTCAAGTGGTAGAGCTCTAGCCTTGAGAAAGTCCAAGAACAGTGCTCAGGCCCTGAGCTCCAGCCCAGGAGTGGCAAAAAAAAAAAATGAAATGAAAAAATTCTAGATAGTAAACTGGGGTTTAGTGATAAAGTTTTAGATATAATACCAAAACCACAATTCATGAAAAGAAAAAATGTTAATTTGTTTTTTATAATTGATGAATTTGGTATTTAAAACTTGAAAAGGCATTATTAGAAAAATGAAATGAAAAGCAACAGTCTAGAAGAAGATATTTGTAAAATCCAAATCTAATGAAGAATTTGTATCCAAATACACAAAGAAGTATTAAAACTCAGTAAGAAAAAAAATCTATTTTTGAAATGTACAAAAGATTTAAAGGTACTTCCTTTAAAAATGCATAAATACAAATTAAGCATATGGAAAGGTACAGATCATTTCTTTCCTTATGGATTTCAAACATGAACAGTGAAATACTATATACCTATTAGAATGTCTAAAATCCTAAAGAGTGACTCATACCAATTAGTGGTTCTGCTATAGGGGAAATTAAACCTTTTCTTTAATGGTGGGACAAACAGTACAAACACCTCAGAAGACCATCTGGAAGTTTCTAATTAAGCTGAACAATGTCTTACCATACGACACAATCATTGTTCACTAAGATATTTACCAAACTGAATGGAACTTTTATGCCCATGCAAAAACTTACAAGTGAAGCTGGTCATGGTGGCTCACACCTGTAATCCTAGCTACTCAGGAGACTGAGATCTGAGGATAGCAGTTCAAAGCCAGCCTGGGCAATACAAAGCCAAGAGACTCTTACCTCCAATTAATCACCAGAAAGTGGAAAGTAGGGCTGTGGCTCAAGGGTAGGGCAGTAGCTTTGAGCTGAAGAGCTCAGGGACAGAGCCCAGGTCAGAATTCAAGCCCCATGACACCACCACCCCCACAAAAAAATTACATGTGACTCAATCACCCAAATTATGAACAACTAAGGTGTCCTTCAGTAGGTGAATGGATAAACAAATTGTGATATATGCATATGATTATAAATTATTCAGAAATGCAAATGAGCTATCAAGCCATGCTAAGACATGAGTAAAACTTAAATGATATTGTTAAAAGAAATACCAGATGATTGCAATTACATGACAACCTGAAAAGGACAAAACAATAGAAATGATAATAAATTAATAGGTGCCAGTAGTTGGGTGGGAATAGAAAAGGCTAAGAAAATGAAGCAAAAGTATGATGATAGGGCCGGGAGTTTGGCCTAGTGGTTAAAGTGCTTGCCTAGCATGCACGAAGACCCGGTTCGATTCCTTGGTACCACATACATAGAAAAAAGCCGGAAGTGGTGCTGAGGCTCAAGTGGTAGAGCTCTAGCCTTGAGAAAGTCCAAGGACAGTGCTCAGGCCCTGAGCTCAAGCCCAGGACTGGCAAAAAAAAAAAAAAAAAAAAAAAGTATGATGATAAAACTAATTCTGTATGATAGTGTATGGTGGATACAGGACTTCAAGTACTTTTCAAAATCCATGAAACTTTTCAGCAGAATGAGGGACCCTAATAATGTATGGAAACTTAAAAACTCATTTGCAAGCTGGGCACCGGTAGCTCATACCTATAATCCTAGTTACTAAGCAGGCTGAGATCTGAGGATCACAGTTCAAAGTCAGCCCAGGCAGGAAAAGTTATGAGACTCTTATTTCCAATAAACTACTCAGAAAAAGCCAGAAGTGGAGCTGTGGCTCAAGCGGTAAAGCCTTGAGCACAAGAGGGTCTCTGGACCATGCCAAGGCCCAGAATTCAAGCCCCAGGATACACACACACACACACACACACACACACACACACACACACACACACACAGAGTATTGTATGATCCCAGAATTAAACAGATGCATAATGCAGACAAAACAATTTCACTGGGTTTCTTATATCTGAAACAACTTCACTGAAGGATGATGGAAGAAATAATGCTGACATAAGTAACGGGAAATGAGCGAAGTCTACGAGACTAACAATGAAGTAACTAAACAAAAGCAGTGAGCTTTCATTGGTAAGTTGGTTTCCCAGTGGGATACCAGTTTGCACAAACTGCACGTGCAAACTAGAAAGAAACAATAAGATTCTGGATGGAGAATGGAGACAGCCAGTTTCTCACTTTTAGAGGATTTTATAAATAAGCCAATGAAAACTAGAATGACCCAGGTGGTAATGACTTTATGTTGGAGAAATAGTAGAAGCTCATGTTTAACTTAATGTAGATACAGATGGCTAAAAAATAGAAATATTTGTAGATTTATTTATGGCACAGGCATGCATGCATTTCCTGGCTCTGGCAACTGAGTGAGCCTAGAAACAATGCCCTAGGAGGAACAACACACCTGGTACTCGCGCCTTGGTTTATTTTCTTTATTACTTTTAAAGCTTATCTTACTTTAACAAAGTAACAGAATTCATGATGACCTTTGCATGCACATGTATAATGTTCGTCAATATTTACCACATGATTCTTTTTCTTTCTTTCTTTCTTTTTTTTGCCAGTCCTGGGCTGGGCACTGAGCACTGTCCTTGGACTTTCTCAATGCTAGCACTCTATCACTTGAGCCTCAGCACCACTTTCGGCTTTTTTCTATGTATGTGGTACTGAGGAATCGAACCCGGGTCTTCATGCATGCTAGGCAAGCACTCAACCAGTAGGCCAAACTCCCGGCCCCTACTCCATGATTCTTATCCTTCCTCTCCTTCCCCTTTCCCCCTTTAACATTCCTAATAGTTCCCCTTTTTAGTTTCACCTCTCTTCTCTCTCCCTTTAGTTTCTGTATAGGTAAATAAATAAAAGCAGAAACAAGTCTCTTATATAGAAACATTCTATAATTGATGTAGACACTCCCTCCATCTCAATGAAGCAAAGTATAAATTCCCACTTTCTCATTGTGGATTACTTAGTGACTTCCTTCTAAAGGAGGAAGTAAGTTTGGAAATTGGAACTCTGACAAACACTGTAATCAAGGCCAACACCGACTGGGGTAATAAGGTACATGATCTAGCATAATGAAAATGGCATGCTATCCCTGTGGTTTGAGTCCCAAAACCCATAGCTCCAGATTAATCACAAGAAAAATATCAGGCAAATCCCAGTTGTGTGACATTTCATAAAATAACTGAACAGCATCTGAAAATTTGTCAAGGTCATCCAGTGCAAGTAAAGTCTAAGAGACTGCCACAGCCATCAGGTTCCTGAAGAGACAGAAGCCAATGTGATATGGTATCCCAAAAGAGATCTTTGAACAGAAAAAGGAAATAAGATCAAAAATTTAAAGACCCAACTACATTGTGGATTTCAATGATAGAAAATGAACATCGGTGTATGAACTATAACAAGTATACTGTATTTCTATTAGATGCTTGGGCAAATGGTAATCTATAGCTTTTCTAAGATAGGCATATTTATTTTAACATGACTTACTTCACCAGAGGCTAGTGGCTCAAGTATGTAATCCTAGCTACTCAGGAGTCTAAGATTTGAGGATCAAGGTTCAAAGCGAGCTGGGCAAGAAGCCCATAAGACTCTCTTATGTTCAATTAATCACAGAAAAAGCTGGAAATGAGCTCAGGGACAGCATCCAGGCCCAGAATTCAAGCCCCGGGACTGGCAAAAAAATAAAAATATTTCAAGTTGCTTACAAGCATGGCACTTAATGGGCTTTTGTCAGAGTCTCCATCCTAAATCAAAACTAGCTGGAGTCTCAAAACCAGAATGTAAGGAACACAGAGGAAGAGAAGCACCATAATGAGATCAAACATTTTCATTCACTAGGTTATAAACATAATCAATGAAATAATTACAAATTTAAAAAACGCTAGAGAGCAAAATTTAAGTAGAAACTGTCATGCATTAAAATGTCTCCACTCAGAAAAGAGAATCAAGAGGTACTGTGTTAAGTGGATATGTCAAATGTATACATAGTTCAAAGAGAGTACCTCTAGGTTGTAGAGCTGATTTGGGAAGAGAAAACTTGTATTTCTCACCCGGTAGCATCTGAATTTAGTGAGGTGAGAGTAAAGAGTTGCCATGGAGACTGACTAAGATAATGAGTTTTAAGCACTTAGCCCAGAATCTGGAACATAGTAAGCGCTCAGTAAATCTTAATGTTCTCATTGCAGGGTAGAAATAGGACCTCAGATTCCTTAGGGTCTTGTGATTTGTAAGCACAACAGAACTCAAAACATACAGGAAAAGAACTTAAAAAGTACAGAAAATTACCCTGTTGCTCAGCAGAGTAGATCAGTTCAGGTTCATTACTACTTAATGTATAGCTTGTCACCATGTTGCGACACAGCATTCTGCAAATTGGCTGATGTACCAATGTGGGATACTTGTGCAGACAACAGAGCCAACTTCACATTTACCTGCATAACTGAAAATAACCGCTGTCTGACAGATGATGAACTATTTCAGAATTTCATATTAGAACAATATCATCATCATACAAAATGGGTTTTGATGAATAACTTGGCCACCATAAACCTTTTAAAGGAAAAATACTGGCTTTGATGATCTGAGATTTCTCAGATTATGAGATCATTAATCATTTTAAGTGTTACATCTCATTTCTGCTGGAGTTGTTTTAAACCCTCAGGGCCATGGCATGTGTATTATACTTGAACTAGAGACGAAAGTGGCTTCTGGTTATAGCTACTCAAATTCTGTTTAAAATTATGTCTTAACCCACCACCATCTTTCTATCTCCCCACCAAATAGAGGAAATTGTCCTCTTATAGACAATGATAGTCCATAATGATCTTCCATAAGATTGCTACTGAGGATGTCTCTGTAATTCTGAGCTCCAGCTGCTCCTAACCATGAGTCAAGGAACACCAATACTTGGTTCAGCATATGCTTTGTGCAAACATTTCATTCCTCCCCTGTTGTGAATATACTTCAACTATGTTATACAAAAACATTTGAAAATACCTTCAACTCATAGGAGATCATTTTGAGTCGTCCATGCTTCATAATTGCCACAAACACAAGTTGTGATTCCAAGTTGTACCTAAGCTTTGTAGGAACAAGTGGAGGGAGAAGTAGGGAGGAATGGAGGGTGTACCAAAAAGAATCCAGCTAATCTGCACAGGAGAACCTAAGGACAACTCTAGAAACAGAGGCACCAGCCAACTCCAGGTCTGGAGTGACAGGATTACCAAGAGGGAACCCAAAGAAAGTGAGCCCACAAGGTCCTCTGGCTGACTGCCAACACCAGGCAGCAGATACTTCCTTACCTAGCCCCACCCAGATAAAGCTCAGAAAAGATCTGTTTTCATTCACAATTAAATGTAGAGGTGAGGAGTCCTGCTACTAAGAAGTACTGAATGATAAACTACACAATTATCAGGCAATAATAGTAATTGGCTCTATAATTAATAAAGAACAATAGTAAAGACATAGACCCCCTCCTCTCAGCTTAAAAATATACTGCCAGCCAAGATTTCCTTTATGGGGAAACCCATCACTCAAAAGACAGACTAGCATAGAGTGAGAATTGAGCACAGAAGGGGTACAGGAGGAATCTCCCAGAGGCCAGCTGGTGACAAGCCCCAGGGGGCATACAGAGCTTCCATTAGGTTTCCAACCTCACTAAATTGAAGAGAGACAGCTGAAAATCAGAGACTTGAGGGATCGTTCTCCATAGAAGACAGAGATCAAGATAAATAAATCAACTAATTAACTCGGAAGAGACACATAATGTGTGGAGCAAATGACACATTCTTAAGAAGTCTAGAATTCATGTTCTTAGTAAAGGCACGTGAAGACCATGTGCTCATGAAACAAGAAGAGAATCAGAGCAAAGGAACATCTCTAAGAGATTACAAACATTAGTAAGCATGACAAAATTAAGTAGAAATGACTGATCAATTTGAGGGAAATCCTTAGAAATTAGATCAAAGCCAGACATGGTAACAGCTATGTAGGAGCTGGAGATGAGAAGATCGTGGTTTGAGGCCATCCTAGTCCCTCCTCATTCTGATCATCAATCTGCCTCCTGGCTGCCTCTCCTGGAACACAAAATTGTTGAAGAAATGCCATATCAGACATCTCTCCCATACCATTGCTGGTCCTCCTGGATGTCCTTTGCATCCTCACAGACTCCTCCTGCTATATTCTCATGGACTCCTTCCTCTATGCATTCACAGATGCCTCCCACAGCCTCATCAAAGCTCTTTCCCTTCTCCCCCAATTTTGCATAGGAATCAAGTCCTTCTCAAGATCCTTAATACATCTGGTTTATATCCTAAGTAAACAGGCTCTTATCAGGTCCTGCTAACCACTCCCACTACAGCTCAACCGATAGCCACAGTGGTTTCATTTGCTCCTGCCGCTTCTATACCAATACTGACTGCAAGATGTGTCTGCTCTTCCCTCAGACCTACCCAGGTAAAGCTGTCCTGAATCCGTGAAGATGATGAGAGTACGTAATGCTATGCTGACTGCTTTCCTCTTTGTCTTTCTTCACCTCATTCCTTTTCTCATGTCCAAGTCATCCACTTTTTCCTTTCCTACCTTCCTTCTGCCATTTGTCCTCTTTTCTTATTGTTCAGACTCGCCTCACTTCTTTCAAATTTCATCCAAAGACATATACCCACATTCACCACCAAGGAACTGTCATTGCTGCCTTCTCCCAGATTGGAGGACATCTCCGCCTTTTTACCTCTAAAACCGATGCCCCTTGCCAGTAGGAAGTAGCCAGAGAAAGTCAAATGCTCCTTTATAACTACTGAAAGGCTGGAATGTTAAGTCTGCCCTGGAGAACAACCCTCTCCTTCCCTTTCCTGAAGGACAGCACATAGCCTTACCAGAAATCACCTGTCTGAAACAAGTAATCACCTGACTGTGAGTCCCCAGCTCTGAGGGCACTTTTGTATCCACTGAAACCACACCTCCTCCTCACCTTTCCCTATATAATTTCTTTCTGCCATTCTTTCTCTGCCTACCTACATCTGGTATAGGCCAGTGGTTTTGGTTCTCCCAATTAAGTGCCTGAAATGTGTGGTCTACTTTCAGCAACTCTCACAATTTCTACATCGGGAATATCTAAAGGTTTGTGTATGTGTGTCTTTGGATGTGCAGGAAAATTAAACCCTCATATATTACTATGAGCAAAACTGAGGGAAAATTAAGAAATTATCATAAGCACAAATTCAGAAATATAGAAGATGGAAAAAATTTGAGAGTAGTTTTCAGGATTCACGTTTTCAACTTTACTATTCCAGAGCAAATAATTTAGATGATTGTCTCATGTCTTTATTACATATTTTGATAGCTAGGCAGAGATGATAAGGATACATAGCTTTCAGCTACATATTTTGTTTGCCATAATCTGATAATCCTATGATTAAAAAAATAAGTGGAAACATACTGGCCAAGAGGCAGTATAGGGTCTCAATGCAGACTCAAAAGGAGACTTGGGCTGGGCACTGGTGTCTCAAGCCTGTAATCCTAGCTACTCAGGAGGCTGAGAAATGAGGATCATGGTTCGAAGCCAGCCCGGGCAGAAATGTTTGTGAGAGTCTTATCTCCAATTAATCACAGAGACAGTGCTGCTGGCCAATGTTGTAGAACACTAGCCCTGAGGGAAAAAAAAAAAAAGGAGTCTTAGATCTCGATGACCCTCACTGGAACCTGTTTCTAGCCCTTATGAGATGAGTCCATAACATTCAGAAAATGATGCCATAAGGTAATTAGATTCTGACACATAAAATCATTCTAGCTCTAACATTTGATGACCAAAACTTGGTTGGGTATAGTGGTTCATACCTATAAGATAGAGACAAGAGAGTTCAAGGCAGTGGAGGCTACGCAGTGAGACCCTATCTCAGAACAAACAAAACAAATTTTAAATCAAGGACACTTTCTCAAAGCTGAAATACTGAGTTTCATTCTGACAATTACTGTGGCAATTTCATGGGGCCAATAAATAACTAGACTTAATGATTCCACATGAGACATTCTTCTGAATATATTTAGATATTTTCCTATGTGAAATGACTCATGAAAGACTGATGCTAAAGGAGGTATTAGGAACAAAGCTCTAAAAGTTAATGTACGTAAATGAAATGGGAATCACATGAAGTTATGGACAGCCTTCCACTGTCCATGAGATGGTCACTGTGCCTCTCCCCTTAGTGTTCTGTCAACCTACTTGGACCCATTGCATTATGAAGACTGTTTTCTTGGCTTCCTTTTAAGTTCATATATTATAATCACAACTTCCATCTGTGGTAAGATTCTACATTGTGGCTAAGTTTTCATTTTTTTAGATCAATTCTGAGACAGATTTCACAAAATGGGCTCCACAGAACTCAAATTCTACAAAGTATTATAGAGGCCTTGAGAAAGAGTTCCATGGTTATGTGTAAGAAACAGTGTACAAGTTAGTCAGACTAGAGACCACTAAATGAGTCTCCTTTTACTCTTAGTATTAAATGTCACTGCAAAGGGTTTGCAATTCTCTAAGTCAGATTATAATACTTCTTGGTCAGTGTCACTCCTTCATTCTTCCTCATTTCTCCTCATCTGTACTGTCACTATACAATTAATTCTTTATTTAATGTACATTAAATATAATGACTCACCCCTCCTCTTTCCATTCCTGTGCCCCCTCTTTGCCCATCCCCCAAAACATGTTTGTACTTCTTGGTATTAATTTTGAGAAACAGTAGTTACCCCTTTGTATTTCTCCCCTAAGTTTACCCTCCTTTAGTCAGTTTGTGTGTAAATCCATTGGGCCCTGCATCTTTTATCATGCATACTTGTATTTTAGATCTAGCTTCCAAATATGACTGAAAACATGTGCCATTTGTCTCTCTGAGCCTGGTTTATTCCACTTAACATGATATTTTTCTAAGTCCATTCATTTCCCTGCACGTATGGCATGCATACGTGTGTGTGTGGTACATGCACACCTGCATCACATTTTTCTGATCCACTTATCCACTGTTAGGCATGTGGGCTGATTCCATAATCTGACTATTGGTAACAGAGCAAAAATGAACATGGATATGCAAGTGTCTTGCCAAAGAATGGTATCACTAGATCATGGTGTAATTTTCTGTTTAGTTTTTAAGGGATCTCCAAACCACCTTTCTGAATGGTTGTATTAGTTACATTCCCATATTCCTGCCAACATTTGTTGTCCTTGATGACCAATCTAACTAAAGTGACATGCAATCTCAATGTTGTTTTGGTTTGAATTGCCTTTATGGCCAGGTATGTTGGGCATTTCCTCGTCTGTTTACTGCCATTACTTCTTCTTCTGAGAAGTCTCTTGCTCATTTGCCCATTTATTGACTGGTTAGTTTCTTGACATTCTTGTATATTTTGAATATTAAGCCCTTGTCAGATATATAGCCAGTAAAGATCTTCCCCCATTCTGTTTGCTATCCTTACATAATTATGTCCTTTGCTGTGTGGAAACGTTTTAGTTTGATTTAATGCCATTTGCTTTCATCTCTTTCCTATTTTCTGTGTCCCTGGGATTCTCTTCAGAAAGTTCATGCCTGTGCTATTAGGTACTAATATTCTACCTACGCTATATTATAGTAATTTCAAAGTTTCAGGTTTGACATTGAGGTCTGTGATTCTTTTTGAGTTGATATTGGTGCAAGGTAATAATAATGTGTATTTTGCTCCCTTGTCAAATAACAGATGACTGTGGGTATTTGGGTTTATTTCTGGGTCTTCTCTTCCATTGGTCTTCAGGTGTATTTTTATGCCAGTTCCAAGCTATTTTTTGTTACTATAGCATTGTAGTAAAGTTTGAGTTGGGAATTGTGATACCTCCAGCACTGTTTATTCTGCCTAAAATTGCTCTTGCCTAAAATTGCTCAGGATGCTTTGTGGTCCCATATGAATATTTGGACTGGTGAAAATATTTGGTGAAAAATAACATTGAGATTGTGATGGGAATTCATCTTTCCGATACTGCATGGTACTGATGATCAGTGAGAATTTGAGGGGAAGACATAGATGCTCAGCTTCTTCAACACATACAAACAGAACACACAGCCATGACACACAACCATGAAGTCTCCCCTTCTCAGACCAATGGCTCAGATGTTCCGTATCATATATTTTGGAACAGTTATCTTAATGACTCCTTCTAAAGACCACAATTGTTTTTATATTTTTCCAATGAGATACATGAGTGGCTTTCATTTCAGAAAATCAAGGAATATATATATATATAATGCAAATAAGTAGCCAATAATGAGTCAAAGCAATGAATCTAAATATTTATCAAAAAATCTGGCAGGGTTCCCATTTAAGGAATGAAGCTGTGAGTAGGGAACAAGGTTAAGTAATTAGTGATACAATTTTTCTCCTCAGTTCTAAAAACAGAATTTAGAGTTTTCAGTCTCCTGGGAACCCTTCTTCCTTCCATCCTCCACTCTAGTTACAGAAAGTCCCACAAAATTAGGCTACTCTATTGCTCCTTTTTAACTGGTGATTATGGTGAATCTAATTGGAAATCATTTTATAGCTTTGAAACTCTAACCAGAAATAAAATTTGTAGTGACAGTAAGTCTAACCACAGAACTACATAGTTCAAGCTTGAATGTGGAAAACAAAAAGATTCAATGATACTGAAACAGTGTCAACAATTAGTAGGTTGCTTAGCAAAGATAATCTCTATTGCTCAGTAATGGTCAGTATGAAAGGAAATAATTACCTCTGCCATAAGCAGCTGATTCTATCATGCTTTGAGAAATCTAAAAGGTAGTTGTTAGAGGTTCAAAAATATTTTTTCACTGGCATTTAAATGGAGAGTTACTAACTGGTAGAAGATTAATGTGATTCTCTTTTATAGATCCACTTCTCAAAATGCATGAAAGTGTGGGGTGTGTGTGTGTGTGTGTGTGTGTGTGTGTGTGTGTGTGTGTGTGTGTGTACAGGAGGTATGTAGGAGCCCATACACTAGGTCCTTCCACAAAATACATTAAATAAATCAGAAAAAAATAAGAAAGAATGGGGGAGTGTAGGAGGCTTTGGCTTAACACATATTAAAAAACAGCTGTTCACTTATTGACTAATAATGTCAGTTAGTACTCAAAATATCATTTCATAGCTAAGGTGCTATTAGAAACTAAAATTTGCCTAAAGTTCTCTTAAAAAGATATGTTTTTTTATGTAAAGACATGGAACAATAAATAGCTTTACTTATTCTTACCTGTTGGGAAAAGATTATAAAACCAGCTCTCAGAATCACCTGACCTCCAGAATACATATAATCACAAAGAGATAATTCTTGATTGGCTCAACTGTATTGTGATTGTATTGGCAAGAAATACGGGAAGATGTTAAATTTAGAATTGTATTGCATACATTTATTACTTGAGAAAGAAAAAAACAAATGCAGCTGAAAGTTCCTATTGCCTAAGTGGTCAGCAGACCACTCAACTATTCTAGATATTTGAAAATCTTCATGAAAACATCTTAAGGAGCCTTTCTCTTTCCCCAAATCAGTCAGTTCTGTTTCCACTACTTCAATGCAGAATATTAATTTCACTCCTTTCTCTTGCCTCCTATGATCACACATTTGCTAGCTGCTCCTCGGGCATCTGTCTACTAAGCATTTCAACTTTTGGCCTTGTAGCGACCCAGCTTCAGCAATCTCGTCTCCACTCCCTCATCCTCAGCTGCTCTTGCAAGCCAGCCTCCCAAAGTCAAGTCTCCAGGCCAAACCTCTTACCTGATGTCAACAGATGTGAATATACAAAAAAAGAAAAAAAAAAAAAAGAAACCCACAAACAAAAAGCTCTTACATGGCACTCTATGGGAAAACCAAAATAAAACAATCTGTTGTCAACCATTACAACTTAAAGGGTTAATATATGGAAACCTAATAACTTGTGATTAATTAAAATGCTGGCTGAGCAATTGCTTCATTTAATTGAATGTCTTAATTAAAATCAAGCTTCAACCACTTTTAGAAGTACATTAGGGGCTGGGAGTTTGGCCTAGTGGTAGAGTGCTTGCCTAGCATGCATGAAGACTTGGGTTCAATTCCTCGGTATCAGAACTCACGTGGTAGAGAACTAGCCTTGAGAAAGCTCAAGCCCCAGGGCTGGTCAAAAAATAAAATAAAATAAAAAGTAAACTTGGAGGACAAACATAGTATAGCACACCTGTAAACCCAGCTACACAGGAGGCAGAAGTAGGGTGATAGTTGGGACATGGCTCCAGTGGTATAGTATTTGCCTAGCAAGCAAGAAACCCTGAGTTCAATCCCAAGTACCACTAAAAAAGTAAAAAGAAGCTTTTAAGGAAAGACAGTATTAATCCTATAGGAGAAACACTTACAAAGTAATTAAAGGAAAGAGAGATAAATATGAAAAACATGTAGCAAGCACACAAAACTCAAGCTATAAGAATAAATTGTTAAACTCCTAGTAATCTTACCTGAAATCCAAAGATTATCACCGGTTCTGAGGAAAACTCAATTTGTGGGCTTCCTGTAGTGTTTCAATAAAATCTGGGCAAATAACTGTTTATCAAAAAGTATGTAGAACCCACTCATAACCTACTGGCACATGTGGCAATCATTTTTCTGTGCTTTCCCAGTTTCCCTTTTCTGTGATGTAATACTTAGCTACAATCTATCTATCTTCCGATCTATCTACCAGGCTGCCATTCTAAATTTCTCCAAGGTATCTGTCTACAACCCTAAAAGTGTTGACTGCTTTCTGATCTCAGCAATGAGGCATGAGTGTTTAGGAAAGTTATGGAAGTCTGCTTTGCTGACTTATGTAAAGATTTCAGAAAAAAATAAAACCACTTTTCTTGATGAATATATATATATATATATAATTGCCACTTCATGAATTATCATGAGTACACAACTGCTACATATTCTAAAATTATTTCTCCTTTGCCTAGCAATGGTCATAATCAAATACCAGGTAATTTTCAATGTTTGCCCAGATACAAGATACAGTAGTCCTCAGTTAAGTTGGCCTATACTTCACCAACTAGCTAGAAAACACATCTGGAGATCATATCAAACAAAACTAAACCTTATAAAGAAAATATTTTTATTTCCTCTTCCCTAATTTTTCTTCTCTGCTTAAAAAAAGAGTGAAGACCTTTTCATAAGAGTGCTGAGTCTGGTCAGCTTTGTTAGAAGATTTTTGAAACTGTCATGTACATGATAAAGTCATCAGCCTAATCAAATTTCCTCCATAGCTGATGTGTGCAGCTATCTGATGTTAACATGATGCCAAGAAAATGCCTGGATGTCAAAGACAACGCAGAGAAATCAATCATCATATTTGGAAATAACAACAGTTTAATAGGAAGACATTATCACAGTGAATAAAATATTAAAGCATTGCCTTTATACATTCAACAGCATGAAGAGTTTTGTTATTGTTGTTGTAGTCATACATGTGAAACTCTTTAAAACCAAGTTGACTAACTGGCAATGAAAGAAAAGGACCTTCACAATGAAAAGAGACAAAAATTTAGCACTGCAGACATTAGTCAACAAATAAATAGTACCCACATCCAGAGTTTTTTTGATATCTCATCTCATGACAATGCACCAATTCACTCAGGATTACATTTCAGGACAAAGTGAGCATTTTTTATATATAAACCCAAACCACAAAAACATCTCTTAAATATTATATTTACTCCAAGTACAAATGGATTTCTGGAAATTGTACTCACAGTGCTACCTAAAACAAGGATTTACTCAACCATAAATGTGTTTAGCTATGTCTTGGGCTTAAATTCATTGTACCACATAGCACATACACTTTTTCATCACGCTCACCTTGGGTATCCATGTTCTCAAAGTTAATAGTTCTATAATTAAAATCCAACTGCTATTCTAGATAAGTACCAATTTTTCCTCAATAAGGAAGCTAGAACTGGCCTGCTATAACTATTTTTCACGACAAGTATTTCACCACGAACAAGTTAAAGTAGTCTTAGTAATGCCCTTTTCTTACGGGTAAAAATATTTTAATGTTAATCATCAGTAATGAATGGGCTTTAGAGATTAAAAAAAAGTTTCTGTCTAGTTTCTGTGAACATTCTATCTCTCCAATCCTAAACACTACTAGACAATTTCTTCTCATAAATATATACATTCAACTTCCCTGACATCCTGAACGGACTTCATCAACTCAAGACACATAACTTATGCTTGATTTGATGCAGATTTAAGAACTTGAATCTATTCTAAAACTGGCTTAGAGACAGCAGCAAAAGCAGTATGTTTGTGTTAAGTTGTATTGTCCACCTCCACTTGACTCCCTTGCAGGGCTGCTTTAAACCAGGCATATGCTTGGTAGGGATTGGTCCCTTGTTGTGCCGGTCTTCTACAGCACTTGGGTTCCATACATAAGCCTGAACTGTCTTGTTCTGGTACAACTCAGCCCAAGACAGCAGATTCACAGCACTGTAATCTGTGAGCAAGAGCATCTCACAGTCTTCCTCTGGGTTTTCACTGCCACAATTCATCTCACATTGTTACAGGATCAAGCTAAGTCCTAAACATCCTAATCAAATTTCAAACAATTTTTCAAAAGAACATCTCAATAAACTTAAAATGAATAATTTAAATGGAACTTTGTTCAAGATAAGGGGTGGGATTGGTTGAGTATATGGTTAAATGTAAATCAAAACCAAGAGATTCTCAAGAAAGACCAGAAGGAAGGTTTCCATTAATAATGGTTGTTAATCCTTCCTCAGTATTGGGGCTTGAACTCAGGGCCTGAGCTCTGGCCTTGGGTTTTCTCAAGGCAAGAACCAATACCACTTCCAGCTTTTTTCTATGTTTGTGGTACCAAGAAATTCAACCTTGGTCTTCATGCATGCTAGGCAGACACAGTACCACTAGGCCTAACTCCTGGCCCCGTGAGAGGCTTTTTACAGAAGGAGAGAGGAAAACAGACATGGAGGGAAAAGGATGTGACAAACACAAATGTCCACATTCAACCATAATATCTACTACAATGCAAATTCTGCAATGCTTTCCATTCCCTTCAGTAAGTGGCAAACATATTCAGTTGAAACTACCCAAGGGAATGACTCATGGCAGTTGAGAATGCTCAGAGGGGACAGGCATCTCAGAGGATCAACGGGCCTCAAAGTGGTATTATCTTGAGAGAGAAAGCACCTGAAGATGACTTGGGGGTTCCAACATCACACAGGTATGTGGGACACACACGTTGCAAACCTATGAGTCCTGGGCAACTTTCCTTTGGGGTCCTCCCTGCATGGTAGAATGCATAACAGTGAAAAGAAGTCTGTTCACTACCTTCTCACAAAGAATGACACCGGACCTGGTTCCTATCTGAAGCTCTGAGACTCTCATGGCTGTCAGAACACCATAAAAGCTGAGCATACACAGTTTTGCTGCTAATCCCTAATTAAAACCAAATATTTTTACTTCCAGCATCCATAAAAACCCATTGGGTCAACATACATTTGAAAAGCAGGCTCTGGCCTGAGACTTTGTTAATGCCATCAACACCAACCATAAAGAACATATAGGAAAAAGAAACCATACATACATCCTTCAAATATGGCAATGTGTATCAAATTTCTTATTCCACCTATTGATTAAGAAGGAAGTGCCATACAGTCCAAAAACTCATGACAAATGCATTGGCAAAACCCATACACCATAAGGATGACGAGGCTGGAAGGGACGAGGCTGACAAAGACAACCCCAAGGGTGACTTTCTTAGAGACCAGCAAGTAGATGCCCAAGGGTAAGGAGCTGAAGTAGAGCAAACCTAGCAGCCACACTAACACCCGGATAGAGGTCTGAAATAGCAGGGATGTACAGTTCCACACGGTCCAATTATGCGACACGGTGGTAACAGAGTCGAAACTTGAAGGCCTGTAGAATTCAACTACAGGGGCAGAACTCAGAGATGGGGAGCTCTCCCTCTGCACCTCCATGATGGTGATCACCAGGCAGTTGGAAGATGTGTGAGAAGGACTGACAAGGGAGGCCAGCCTCTTGGGGGTCAATAGCAGCTCAGTGGGGTTCTCTGGCAGGCACTTCTTCCCTTTGCCACCACAAGTCAAGTTTACAAGGATGTTGTTGTCATCCGGTAAACTACTAACTTCATCATCAGGGAGACATGTCTCAAACCTGCAGAAGGGGCAGACAATCACACCTTGCGGGGAGTCCCCAAAGTCTAGGATCTTGTAGAGGCATTTGGCACAAACCCTGTGACAGCACTCCAGCACCTTGGGTTTCCTCTGCTTCAAATTGTAGCGATTATAGCAGATCTTGCACTCAAGCTCATCCGACACCTGAGACTCGCTGGCATCTTCAGGCAGCTGGCTGGCCATCTTCAATTACATGCACAATCTTCCACAGTTGCACCTAGTTGACGAACCACATCAATTGAAGTATCCTTCTGAGTATCACATCATCTGAATCAGAAAGGGAGGCAAAAGGCTGGAAAAATCATGAAGGAAACCAGAAATCTTCCAGGCATTTTCAGCTTCTGCTTATAACTTTGTCTCAAATGTGTATTTTACAAAGGCTGCCCAAAGGGTCTGAAAAGGAAAACAAAGAGAATCTAATATAGTGAACAGTTCACTGAAAAGATGTTTCTGAAATATGCTTTATGAAATTTTCTGGGCTCTGAAGACTAGAAGCAATAGATCAACTGGAGAAATCCCTTCATCTTTTTTAACTTCCATCCTTGGGACAGAAGTCTAATTTCCATAGAGCTGTTCACAAAACATGGGAAGGAACTACAAATTCTAGTAGATATACACTGTAGTAAAATTCTTATCATGAATATAGATAGGAAAGATCATCTGAAATCTGCACCAAAGTTTGACTTGTATCAGAAACATCAATGTTGGTGCAAGCAGCACCTTTTGTGGTGTTTAGTAACAATCAAGAGAGAATCTTAAGGATGAAGATTAGTAATATTTTCATTCGTAAGGAAATGGAAAGATTTGGAAAAAATATGCTAAGCAGGGTTAGCCAGACCCAAAGAAACATGGTTTCCTTCATTTGTTATAACTAGAATGTGCCTATAAATCTTCAAGAAAATACACTGGGTGATATAAGATAAGAAAATACAATAAATTATACAGGGCTGTGTGGCTCCTTATGGAAGTTCCAGACTGCTCTGGTCTTTCCCCTGTGGTCTACAGAACTTACATTGCCCATTTCAGTTTCCTGTGACATGGATATGAAATCTGCAGCAGTCTGCACTTTGTCATAGATAATGTATTCTCTGTCTGAATGCTTCTTAAGATTCTGCTCCTCGTTCCTAAGATTTCGAGAACTCTTCCAATATTCACAAAGGCGTCTTGAGGAGCAATTTGAATTTACAGACCCATCTTGATTTTAAAACTTCCATGTCTTTTCTACAAGTGGAGGAATCCATTGCCCTACTCCTTAAATCCAAGCTGCTCATTCGAGTTGCTTTGGCCAATAGAATTGGAATGGAAGCAGCTGTGGGGGAGTACCAAACGCTGGCCTCACGGCACCAGGCAGCTTCTGCTCCAGGGAACACTGACATTATTTAAACTTCATGTAACAGCCTCAGAATTAAGATTTTCGTAATGCCCTCTCAAAAGTATTCTTTGCTGCAACAGTAGAGGGTCCTAACCAAATGATCCCAAAAGAACAGATGCAGAATAATCCTTCTACTCTAAAAGAACTGAACCTGCAAAACTGCCACCGCTCATAGCTTCCTGGCAGAATACGAGGCAATCCTAGAAGTGTTCCTTGAACACTAAAGTTCTCTCCTTCAACCCTCAACCCAATGTTATGTGCTAAGAATCACAGCCCACTCAGGAAGACGTACCAAGTTAATGACCTAGGAATGTAGGCTATTGGATTTGAGAAAGAAGACAGTCCCTTTCCACCTTTCCTTTGCTTACACTACCTTTACTGAGCACTAATATTTCAGGTATATGGATTAGACATTTATGCTGCATTACTGGCCAGCAGATTTAAGCTAACAAGTGCTCAGCAGTGATGTACTCCACCTGCGTCCAGTTGTCTACATTCCAGGTGGGGACCAGGAGTCAACCAGGGCTTGCAGGCATTCTTGAGATGAAAGCACACCAGGAGTTAGAACACCTAGATTTAGGTCCCAGCTCTAACCTCAATGAAATGTGTGTGCCTAACAAAGCTGCTGGGAGGACTCAGTGAAAGCATTTAGGTTCAAATATTTTGTACAAATATGAACTAAATGTAAATCATTAAAAATTTAGAAGTAATCTATTCATGGATATTTGTAAGGGACTTTGACATCCTAAATTAATAGAAAGAATAAGTGTTAAACACAGTGTGCAGAGATACACAAGTAAAGTGTAATTGACCAACTTTTCAGTACTGTAATAATTTCTCATTGCAATAATTCCCTTTTATTGTAATAAATACTATCTGATATATCCCTCACTAATTTTTTCTACATTGGACACATAAATAATGTATGTCTTGTAAATTTAGACTGTTTTCTTGGTACTTTACTCTACCTGAAAGAGGCCAACAAAGTTATTACTTAAGAAGATCACAGGTTAATAGGAATACAGCTTGGAAAATGACATTATTAAAATTGGCCCAGTCCTCTCTCATTAATCTCATCCCTATTAATTCCCTCTTCTCTCATTTCCCTTGGCCAAAGTTTAAAATACTCACTAATCCTATCAAGAGAGGAAAGATAACATGTCTAATGAAGTTAGCTGCTATCATCTGAGTATTTAATGTCCCCCAAAGGCCCACAGTGGTATTATTGGGGGGTGTGACATAATGAGAGACCCTTAAGTCAGTGGAGTGGGAGGGGAGTAATGCCCCTGAAGAGAATGTAGAATCACAACCCCTTCCTTTCCTCTTTGCTCCTGGGTTTTGATATAGGTTTTGCTCCCTGCTATTTTCCCACTACAGCTCTAAAACAACATGGTCATCTGATGGTGGACTGGAACCTGCAAATCTGTGAGACAGAATACATCTTTTCTAACTTAATTATCCTGGATATTCATTATCATGATGGAAATATGACTAACACACTAACATCGGATCTTTGTACCACTCCTATGATTTTAAACTTGGGCAGAAGAAGTCAACTATTTTAACATCTATTCACTAAATGAAACTAACATACCTATCTTGGGGAAGACAGAAGTAACTGATTTATTAGACTGATTAAGTACAGGATTCTACCCTGAAGTCATGGCTGAAAAATCACACACTGTCCTCTTCAACAATTGAGTGGGTGTTAGAAAAGGTATCTTCAACTCTTAGATATTACAAAGGACAACAGAAAAAAAGAGAGTCAAAAGAAAAACAGTTCAGTTTTCATTTTGTGGGTTTTTTTTTTCTTTTGGGGTGGTTAAAAACCAGTACTGCCACACAAAAATAAAACCCTTATCAAGGCCCCATCCCCCATCTCACCAGAAAAGCTCTGTATGATGGTACATATCTGTAATCCTAGCTAGGCACACACCTAAGTAGGTAGAGCATGGTCTAAAGTTGGCAATGAACAAAAATGTGAGACCCTGTCTGAAAAATAACCTCAAGTAAAGAAGGGCTAAAGATATGACTCAAATTCAATGGTAGAACACCTTCCAGGAAGCCTGATACCCTGAGTTCACATCCCAGAGCCAAAAAGAAGTTTAATAAATACTAAACCAATAATGCACTATTTTATCTATTTATCACTATTATTAATTATGGTGATGATGACTGCAAAGACTATTGGTCTGATTACATAGGCCAGGCTGGTCTTGAACGTGTGATTTTCCAGCCTCTGATTCCCAAAAAGATTTTACTCTGCTTTTCTTTTTATTTTTAATGCCTGTCATAGGGCTTAAACTCAAGGTGTAGGTTCTGATCCTGAGTTTTATATGCTCAAGGCTAGCACTCTACTACCTGAGCCATAGCTCTACTTCTGGATTTTTTGGCAGCTAATTAGAAATAGGAGTACCACAGACGTTCCTGCATTTCTGAAACAAACTTAAATTTTTTTTCTTGGGCCAGGATTGTAGCCTAGTGGTAGAGTGCTCACGTAGTATGCATGAAGCCCTGGTTCGATTCCTGGGTACCACATACACAAAAAAAGCCAGAAATGGCACTGAGGCTCAAGTGGCAGAGCACTAGCCTTGAGGAAATAGTATCTAAGGACAGTGCTCAGGCCCTGAGTTCAAATGCCAGGACTGGCAAAAAAAAAAATCCTTGCTTGAATCTGAACTCTTTCTTTGTCCCCAGCTCTGCAAATCTCAATATCTTTTTAATCTTTTCCCTCATGTCCAATGTATACCTTGGTCTCTAGCTTTTTATGTCTAAGAAACCTCGAAGAGCAATGTGTATGCAGTATGGGTCTTGCTTGTTCTCCCTTCTCTTTTCTCTGGAATTTTGGTTCCTCCAGGCCTGGCTGCTTGGGTAAACTGGCATTCACAGTTCTGAGTGCCTATTATAGTGAGCCAAACCATTCCAAGAGCTGCTTTCTTCTTGGCCTCTCAGTCCCAAATGTGCACAGAAATTGGCAAATTATTTGTGGAACAAAGCAGTGAAGAATGTCGAGTTCAGTTCCCTTCTCCTAGGGGCCTTGGCCTCTCAGCTCCTGCTTGCTTTGGTTGCTGTCCAATGTGTTGAATAGGATTTGTTTTGTTTTCTTGTTGTTGTTTCAGTAAATTGTTCATGAAGCTTTTCGTGATGGATAGTCTGATATAAACTATTTTACTGTAGATAAAAGTAATACCCTAAAACATTCTTAAGTGCCACTACTGTATTGATCCATGACGATGTTCTATTAATGGATTTTTTTCTGATCCTGGAATAAACAAGAAGACTCTTCAAGATACAATTACTAGACAGTAAAGTGTAATATTACTTTATAGGTGGTTCACACCTGTAATCCCAGCTATTCAGGAGGCAAAGGCCAAGAGAATTGCAGTTTTTGTCTCCTAGTCTAAGCCTCATGGAAATGTAGATATAGGACTATGTGATTCTATTAGGCTATACACCAGTAGAACCTTGCATTACCAGCACTTGTGTAACTGGGCTGTGACTTCTGTACTTTGCATGTATGCCGGTGCCCTTCCCTGAACTGCTCTTGGAGGAAGGTGATGCCTTTTTTACTGGTAGATGTCGGTTACCTGGCACCTGGGAGGGGAATAAATGTTGACTACATGAACAATGCTAAGGAAAACTTTTATACCAGACAATTAGTGAAACAGCAAGACAGACTTCATTAAGTGCTTCTACAGTAAGAGAGACAGACTGTAGTATAACCAGAGTTTAACTCTCCCTAAACAAAAGGCAGAAAGCTTTTTAAACATGGATGTGTGCTAGAGCACAGGGACTAAAGGATATTAATGGAAGACCAGTCTGTATGACTAGGCAATACGCGTTTATTAGTTGGTATTTGTCTGGAGGATAGACAGGAGGGGGTTTTGCAAAGAGAATGATGTGTGCACCAAATTGAAGCTGTTCCTGACCAAGAAGAGCAAGTGACTTGAGAGCCATCTCTTGGTGATGGACGTGAACCCTGAGGAGATGTCACTCAGTGATAGAAGATCGTCATCTCTGCAAGGGGTTTCCTCTGCATGGTTTTAGGGGCTGGGGGTGGAACCAGGGCCTCACGAATACTAAGCACTGAGTTACATCTTCTCCCTTGAGACCTACAGCTCAAACGAGGAAAGAAATGGTTTACAAGGGCAAGTCTTCAAAATTATGAGGTAGAAAGGGAGACCAGGGATCTACCAACAGCTGTGGGCTGCAATAAACAGTAATTTCTTTTGAAAGAGGAGATTTCTCCAGTAGGCATTTTAACAGGTGAAGCCATCTAGTTCCTAAACACAGCCCTGAGTTAATGGTTATCATGCTAGTGCTAGAGTCTTTGCACGGAGGATGGACAAAGTGGTTTATACTGAGAGTTGCAGTTCATCAGGACTGGCATTAAATCTAAGAAGACAAGTTCAGAGGAGCCTCACTCTGTAGCGTTTTGTCAAGGACAAGGGATAGTGACTTATGAGTAGAACTCCAGCGGAAATCTGAAATGGGGTAGAAACCAAGCCTAGCCATAAGACTTCAATGTCTGAAGCCGGCTGAAGGAAAAGGAAGTAACATCTGGTTCACCCAGCACCCTGATCTGTGTCCAGGAATAAGGAGGCTTGGACTTGGCAAATGACACATCTAATGTCATATAGCTGGGGACTGGTGGAGTTAGGATTTAAATTCAGCTCTTTAAAAAAAATATACCACGCTCTGATCTTCAGCACAAGCTTCAGCTCGCTTTGCTTGAGTAGCTCATGCCTATAACAGCCAGTGCCAGGAAGCTGTGTGCTGCGGAGCACATCTTCTGAGGGTCTAACCGGCCTTCAGGATAGGGAGTGAGAAGGGAAGCACAGCCCTGGTGCCTGGCTTTCATGGGGTAGACACACTCTCAGCTATCAACAAATGCCATTCCTGTAGTGCCCAAGTGGAAAGGGTGCTCCTGGCCAGAGCCCTGCAGTGCTGAGCAGGAAGACTTTCAGCCATCAAACTTAGTCTTCATTTGTTGCATGAAAAGCCTTAACTCAGAAAGGCTAAGGGAGGTTCTCTAGATCCATAGCCTGTGTGTTTCAGAGCTGGGGATGGTTCAGCCACCGCTATTGTAGCCTAGTGTGGGGCTTTACCCTCGTGGCTGTCATCACACAAGGCCTTCAACAAGTGTCACACTGCCATGGTGGTGCTCGCACCTTCTTTCAGAGAATGGCTGTGAGGCTGGGACTCGTCCTCAGAGCTAGGCTAGGGTAAGTGGGCAGTGATCTGGCCACAGGTCGGATGGCTTAGCCAGCTGCCATCAGATCTCTTCTGAAGGCCCCTCACACCCATCAGGCAAAAATATCCTGAGCACCACAACCTCCACAAAGAAACCAAATGAAGCAATCGAACCTTTCAAAAATATTTGCCCAAAAGAGGTCACTGGAGTGTTCTAAAACCTCAAAGACACCGCTGCTGGTACATGTATCAGGTCCCTGCTGAGTTGTCACAGAGGTGGTAGGCAGTAAACTGTTTCTCTTCCCCACCCCCTCGATGTCATTTCCACCTATTTCAGTTGGGCCTGACTCCCATGCTGATGATTGCCCCAGCCTATGTGGGTAAATCCCTGGCTGTGGAGACAGTGTGTGCGGCTCTTCTCTCCATCTATTAGGTCACCTAGAGTATATGAGAGGGAGGGAGAGAGAGAGAGAGAGAGAGAGAGAGAGAGAGAGAGAGAGAGAGAGAGAGAGAGAGAGAGAGAGAGAGAGAGAGAGAGAGAGAGAGAGAGAGAGAGTGCGAGCACACTGGCAGCAGCCTTCGGCTGCTATCTCTTAACAGAGCCATCCCCTCAGCAAACCCATGCAGAGAAGTGAACTGGGGCAGCCTGTGTCTCCTATGGTTCTGAGGTAAGTTGGATTACTTAGAAGGGGCATTTCTTCCTTATTAGAGTATGATGGAAAGGCAGCAGAGGGCAGCTACCAGAACAGTGGGAATGAGGGACACAGGAGTGGGGAGCTGCCCCCTCTCTGTATTCCCTGTGGGCTCCCTCTGAGATAGCTTTACACCAAGTGCTGTAACTGCTCCATAATGTATTGGGCTCTGCCTCAAGACTGTTCATTTCAAAGGTTAAGGGCATGGCTAACACTTAGCCCAGGACCCACATCATAGGAAGTGTTTAATAAACATTTGGTTAACGAGCGAAGTACACATGGCATAGGTGGACAGAATAAGAAGCAGAGCACCCATGAGCACAGATGTGGGAAAGTGGTCAGAAAACTCAGATAATGGATTTTATCTGTATGCTTTTAGTGTGGAGTAAATGTAAACAAGTTCAAAAGTAGAGAAAATGGTGCCATGCATCTAAGATCTTTATGCTGATCAGTAAGCGTCAACAATGGCCAACATATGGCAAATCCTGTTTCATTTTTCTGTCGCTCCCACTGGGTTACTTTCAAACAAAGACCCAGATGTCATGTTTTATTCGTAAATAATACCTTAGCATGCATCCTTAGAACCACGAACAAACAGGCCTTTAAAAAACTCAACCATAACCCCATGATCACAGCAGAAAGTACCACCAGTAACTGCTGTGTCAGCAAGATAGTGATCTTCCTGTCATGTAACTGTTTTCCTAGCTGGTGGGGTTAGACTCAGAATCCAAACAAGGACTACGTATGCATGTAACTGATGAATCTCTTAGGCCTCTCAAAGTCGAGAGGTTTATCTTCTTCATTCTTTTCTGCTTGCAATTTCTTTACTGAAGAATCCACTATGGAATTCCCTACAGTCTGAATAAGACCTCATTGTCCAGTTCAGTCTGTTTTGCTGATGCTTATATAGACCTAAAACTGCTCACTGGGATTTGAGGTTAGCTCAGGCACTCTGTTATTTGGCCAGGAGCTTTCACAGGTGATGTTGGTGATTTCTGCATAGTTTTAGGAGGTGCCTGACCCCTCGTCCCTCTCTGTCTCTGAGCACAGAAGTCAATCTGACCCATACGCACTCACTTGACTATCTGTTCCTTTTGTCTAGTGGTTTTAGTAACACTGAAAATTTTCAACGTTGAGGATAACGATATGTCTCTGCCACTGTAGAAGGAAAGCAAACTTAGATGAACATAAAAGGAGAACATGACCCAGTATGAAACAATTCACCTAATCACCTTCTTTGGCCCACAGGCCCTTACTTGTCAGCTCCTGGTCTAGATCAATTGTTTTACTAAAGATTGCAAGGGAGCAGGCAGGATGCCTGTAACCCTAGCTACTCAGGAGACTGAGATCAGAGGGCCATGGTTTGAAGCCAGCCCTAGCAGGAAAGTCTATGAGGCTTTAATCTCCACTTAAACAAAAAAACTACCAAAAAAGCTGGAAGTGGAGCTGTAGCTCATGTGGTAGAGCATTAGCCTTGAGCAAAAGAAGTTCAGGGACAATGCTCAAACCCTGAGTTCAAGCCCCAGGACCAGCAAAAAGAAAAACAAATTACAAGTCAAAACGATAATTCTGCCATTCTTTAACTGGAATACTTATATAAAGAAGAGTCTTCCCTCATTAATGATTTACTTTAAAGGTACAGCAGGAGGCAAACTGCAAACAACCTTTTGGTTTCTGAGCAATAACACAGCAGTCTCTGTGCAGTCTTAAACATCAGTGAATGAGCCTCACTGATTTCATGGAAGGAAAACAGTTTCCAAATGAAGCAGTTCAATTTTCTTCAATTTCACTCAATTTTTTAATGTGCATAATCCTTGTCACTGTTGTTAAGCAAAACTGACAAATTCTATACTGCAATATTATTTTGTTGGCCTCTAATCTTTTACTTAACATCATTTTGTTTTCCAGTAAGTGCCAAATGAGAAAAAATCCCATGTCTATGAGCCCAAATGTTATCATCCATATCCGAATGCCCTCTCGTGACTAGCCATCCACATTTCACTTCTGTCAGTGGGTTGTCCTGAGGCTTCCCCTCCTTTCTTTTCTGTCATTCTATACAGTAGTAGATCACTAGCTTACACTGAAAGATTACCAGGTAATCTTTTTGTATACAGATTCATGGTCTGCATTTTCTTTTGGCCCCAGCAAGGTTTCCCCTACCCCCCTGCTGGTCCATTGTCCCCTCTGACATTTCTGGCCACGTGTTGCTTCTCTTAGGTGATATTACTGAGGCCCACACTGCCAGAACACAGTGGCCTCCCATCTTTCCTGGGACTGAGGGACGGCCTTCTTTCTCTCTTCCAGAGCACTGTGTCTTCTGTCCTCTGGGCTGCTCACTCCCTCCGGAAGCTTCTCCATCTTCCTGGCAGAATTGAGGTCCCCAGTCTCCATACATCTCATTTCACATGTCACCCCAGTGCAGCTGAGAGCAGAATTCCAGCTCTAATTCTCAACTCTGGTTTTCTATCTCTGGGTTAATGATCAAAAATAAAATACACACTTTTTTAATATCTGAAAATAGAAGCCAAAGAGATGAGTGTGATGCCTGAGGCAGCCTTATGCCACTCATGCAGACCTGCTTGCTAACTGATCAAGGAAAGATTTTTTTTATTATTTGTCAGTCCTGGGCTTGGGCTCAGGACCTGAGCACTGTCCTTGGGTTTTTTCCAGGCTAGAGCTCTACCACTTGAGCCACAGCACCACTTCTGGCTTTTTTCTATGTATGTGATACCGAGGAATTGAACCTAGGTCTTTGTGCATGCTAAGCAAGCACTCTACCACTAGGCCAAACTCCCAACCCTCAAGGAAAGATTTTAAAGTGGGCTGAGTTCCTCCGGAAGTGGTCTCCACCAGAGAGCTACTCCTACCCTCAACTCTGCCACTTGGCTTTGGCCTGGAATTCGTATGTCCTGTATGTACCCCATGTGCTACAAAATCATGACCTTGGCCAACAAAGAACCCCATATGACATATGGCCCTGTGATATCCTAACTACATCCCAGTGTCTTGGCACAATGCAAGATTCATATCTGTGGCAATGTTGGTGGAAACAGACTTACTGTGCTGTCGATCACATAAAAGCACTATACAGGGACTGGGTGTAGAGACTTGTGGAGACAAGATTGTGATTTGAGGCCAGCACAGAGAGGAAAATAAAGTAACCAAGAGCCTATCTTAAGCAACACCAAGCCAGGCATCCCAGATATATAGAAGACACAAGTTGGCAGATCACAACCCGGGTAAAAGGTAAATGACCCTATTTGAAAAATAACTAAACAAACAAAAAAAAGGTTAGGGGATGGTCCCAAGTAGTAAAGTGCCTGCCTATTACCCTAGAGTTTAAATTCCAGCACTGAAACAAACAAAAACAAACCCACAGCACAGCCAGGCATGTCTGCATACTCTTGCAATGGTGATCCACATAACGATATTCTATTTGTTCAGGAAAAAGTTGACATGCAAAGAAGCTCAGCAGAGAACTACATGCTATTTTTTAAGAAAAAGAAAGGGAAAAAAAACAATAAAAATTGGAGCACTCAAAATTTCAATAACTGGAACAGAGTTGCCTTGGCCTGATGGAGTAAAGAGGCCAACAGATCCTTTCCTCACACAAAGAAACTATAAACCTACACTCGAATCATTGTTTCAGCACTCTGGAACTTTAATACACAGCCAGTTAGGCAAGTACGGAAACTACTGACCTCGTACCTGAGCTCCCTCCTAGTCCTGCTGTGCTGCTCAAGGACAGCTCACTGTGCTCCTTCGCTGTCACCAGCATGAAAATCCAGCCATGGAAACCAGCAGATTCAATGCCACTGACAAGAAGCTTGCTTGACATGAATGACTGCTGGTTAAAGTGATGCCTGTCCTAAGACTATGCTCCTAATTGGAGCAGGCCACACAGCAGCCCGATAGGAAACCAGGGCTCCAGATGTTAAGACTGTCCAAGGAGGCTTGCAAAGCTTCCCATAGAACCCAGGTTCCCACATAACCAGATGTCAGGCACACCTGCTGCAGAGACTGTCATTCACATACACATGGCCAGCACAGCCCCAGCGCCCGGTGCATGCCAAGAACTGCCAGCTAACACTTAACCTAGCTACTCAGGAGGCAGAGAGCAAGAGGATTACAGTTCAAACACAGCCCAGACCAAAAAAAAAAAAATTAAAGTTCACAATATCCTAACTCAATAGAAAAAAAACTGGGCAAGGTGGCAAGCACCTGTCATGCCAGCTATCACCCCACCAGTCATGACCCAACCCGGTCTGGGCAAAACTGAGATCCTATCTCAAAAAAAGATCTAAGAGAGGGCCGGAAGTGTGACCTAGTGGTAAAGTGATCGCTAGCATGCACAAAACCCTGGGTTTGATATCTTGGTACCACACATACAGAAAAGGCCAGAAGTGGCATTGTGGCTCAATCTTAAGTGGCAGGGCGCTGCTAGCCTTGAGCAAAATGTGTCCAAGGACCATGCACAGGCCCTGAATTCAAGCCCCAGGACTGGCAAAAAAATGATCTGAGAAAAATGGCCAAATGTATAATGCAAGTGGTAAAGAACCTACCATGCAAGGGTGGAAATGCCTGAGTACAAACCTCAGAGAGAGAGAGAAAGAGAGAGAGAGAGAGAGAGATCAGTGAAAGAAAAGACAGTGACATTTTGCAAACATCTTGAATACTGAATGGACTCCCAAATCACATGCAGATACATCCATAGAGAATGAGAGCTCAGTGATGAGATATTTGAGCATACATTCTAAGTAATCTCAGGTTCATACTTAAGCTAAGATACATAAGTAGAAACACTACCACCAATGTTATAGGGAAATGTCACAATCCATAGTCACTAAGATACATTATGAAATGGCCAATAATTAACAACAAAAAGAGATGACATGTGCTCTATTATCAGGAAGTGAGGCAGTCAGTAAAACCTCTGTGTCTCCCCAAATATTGTCCTTAGCAGAGATTTCATATGGGCATTAGTGCATTTACAAAACTTTTCTTTAAAAGTTTCTGAAAGTTGAGGAAAAGTGTAACAACAATGATTCAATTAATAGAAAATCTCAATAAAGAGCCGGGAGTGTGGTTAAGTGGTAGCATGCACGAAGCCTTGGGTTTGATTCCTCAGTACCACATACACAAGAAAATCTGGAAGTGGTGCTGTGGCTCAAGTGGCAGAGCACTAGCCATGAGCAAAAAGTGTCCAAGGATAGTACCCAGGCTCTGAGTTCAAGCCCCAGAACTGGCAAAAAGAAAAAAAAAAGAAAATCTCCATAAGGACATATCTATATCGATATATATTAATATATCTATAAATATAGATATATAGATATTTGCCAGTTCCAGGGATTGAACTCAGGGCCTGAGCACTATCCCTGAACCTCTTTGGGCTCAAAGCTAACACTTTATCACTTGAGCCACAGTGCCACTTTGGCTTTTTCTCAGTAGGTTATGGGAGATAAGAGTCTCAAGGACTTTTTCTGCCCAGGCAGTTTCTAAAATGTGATCCTCAGATCTCAGCCTCTTGAGTAATTAGAATTACAGGTGTGAGCCACCAGTGCCTGGCTAATAGAGATTTTTTTTTTTTAAGAACCAAACTGGAATTCAAGAGTTGAGAAGTTACAATAACTGACATTTAAAAATCAATAGAAATAGGGGCCGGGAGTTTGGCCTAGTGGTAGAGTGCTTGCCTAGCATGCACATAGACCCGGGTTCGATTCCTCGGTACCACATACATAGAAAAAAGCCGGGAGTGGTGCTGAGGCTCAAGTGGTAGAGCTCGAGTCTTGAAAAAGTCCAAGGACAGTGCTCAGGCCCTGAGCTCAAGCCCAGGACCGGCAAAAAAAAAAAAATGTAGCTTGGATCAAGAAAAATAAGACACAAATTATTGAAATCAAGGATGAAAAGATAATTTATTCAAGGCCTATAAGTGGTGTTTCAAAAATTTCATTAACAGCTTTTACTTAAAAATTTGGAAATTTACATTAGATCAAGTGACTAAATCCATTAAAAAATATAAACTTGACACTGAAGAACAGAAAATCTAAATAGATCTATATTCATTAATAGAATTTGAATCTCTAAATATTTCCTACAAAGAAAACTCCACCACAAGTGGTTTCAGTAACAAACCATTTTGAACATTTAAAGAAGAACTCATCTAATTCTAATATCTTCTAGAGAACTAGAGTTACAAAGAGAATATAAATAATCTTATAAGACCTTAATATCCTTAATACCAAAAACATGCAAATCTGTTATACAAAAAGGGAAATTAAAGACCATTCTCTCCCCTAAATAGAGACACAAAGTTCTCAAATAAAATATTAGCAAATTGAATCAAACAAAACACAAAAATGGAAGCCAGGCATGGTGGCACATGGCTGATACCAGCATGTACCATCCTGGAAAGAGGCAGAAGGACACAGAATTGGAGCCCGGCCTGGGCTACACAGCCAAATTTTGTCTCAAAAAATAAAATGATAAAATTTTAAATAGCACATCAGCTAGATTTATAACAGAAAAACATGAACATTTTTGCCTTTTTCTTTAAATGTGATTACCACATTGATAAAACAAAGGAGTAACAACACACCATATGATCATTTTTAATGCATGATGAAAAAGCATTTGATTAAACTTAACATGTGGCTGTGAGTAAAATGCCTATCAAATTAGAAGCAGGAATTTCCTTAATAAAAATAAAATTAAATAAAAGGTTTCAACAATAATTAGGAGCAAATATCAGGCTTAAATATTAATTTTTTTATTTTTTTTTATTTTTTTTCTCTTTTTTTTTATTGTAATTAGTAAAAGGGTTACATGATATTTGCCAGATAGAAGGTGCATTAATTCAAGTACATTGATACCCTTTCACATGTCTTGGTACCCGTTTCCCTCCCCCCCCACACCCCCCACCCATCTTGGTTTTCCCCCCTTCCCTATCAAATTTCAAATATCCAAATACAAATAAGTTCAATATATCAGATAACAAAGTGAGATACTATACCAATATGAGATAACCAAGGGACAGCAAAGGAGATGAGAGACAACATAGTACATTAAGGACAACAATCATTAGGCTTAAATATTAAAAGCTTGCCCCCCTAAAATTGAGTATGAAGTAAATAAATGCTATTACTATTTCCACTCAAACTTGTAATGGAGGCCTAACTAATACAATGAAAATACAATACAATAAAAAAATAAATAAAAGGTCTACGTATTTGACAAGAAAAATAAAGTTCTTTATAACATATGGTGATTATGCACACAGAAAATTTAAATGATTCAACAATTATTAAAAACTAAAGGAACCCGCCATACCACTCCTGGGCATCTATCCTGAGCATCATAACCCAAGATATGATAAGGACACCTGCTCAGCTATGTTCATCTCTGCACCATTCATAATAGCCAGGCGATGGAAACAATCCAGATGCCTTACTGCAGATGAATGGATACAGAAAATGTGGTATATATATATATATATATATATATATATACACACGATGGAATTCTACATAGCCAACAGACAAGATAAAATAATGGCATTCGCTGGGAAGTGGATAAATCTAGAGCAAATATTGTTGAATGAGACAAGTCAAGACCAAAGGAACAAAAGGCGCATGGTATCCTTAATACATGGCTATTAGATCCAAAAAGTACAAGAGCGAGGACTCAATAGTTGCATATCCAATGCTATGGAAATATAAACACAACTACACAGACATAAAAATTTATGACTCTATAGACTGTTTTATTACATAGACTAATATGTAGCTATGACATACAAACCCTCAGCCTAATTTTTTATTATGTTCTAAAATCTAAGTGCCAGTGGTTGTATAGAGAGATTCCCTTCTGAATACTTGTTTGTTAAATACGTCATTTGAAATATGATATAAATATCAATGTTAATAAATTCTTTAATAAAAAAAAAGTGAAGGAAGCTGAAGCCGGGAGTTTGGCCTAGGGGTAGAGTGCTTACCTAGCATATGTGAAGACCCGGGTTTGATTCTTTGGTACCACTACACAGAAAAAGCTGGAAGTGGTGCTGGGATTCCAGTGGTAGAGTACTAGCCTTGAGAAAGCTCACGAACAGTGCTCAAGCCCAGGACTGGCAAAAAAAAAAAAAAAAAAGAAAGAAAAAGAAAAAAATGAAGGAAGCTAAGCACCAGTGGCTCACGCCTGAATCCTAGCTGTTCAGGAGGCCAAGATTTCAGCATCACAATTCAAGCCAGCCCAGGCAAGAAAGTCCATAAGACTCTTATCTCTAAACAGCCACCAAAAAAGCCTCAAGTAGAGCACTAGCATGGAACAGAACCTTGAGCGCACTTCCAACCTCAAGAACACATATATCTAACAAAGGACTTTTATCTTGATAATATCTACAGAATTTTATTTTTTTGTCAGTCATGGGACTGAACTCTGGGCCTGGGCGCTGTACCTGAGCTCTTCAGTTTAAGGCTATCTCCCTATCCCTTGAACCACAGTGCCACTTCTGGTTTCCTGGTGGAGATCAGAATCTCATGGACTTGGTGCATAGGCTGGCTTAGATCTCAGCCTCCTGAGTAGCTGGGACTACAGGTGTGAGTCACTGCTCCAGCCTCTAAAGAACTTTATTAAATTTATTTTTAAAAGCCAGGACCTCACATTTGCTCATCTGGTGTTCTACTACTTGAGACACGTCTCCAGCCCCACTTTTTACTGATTATTTTGGGTATGGAATTTCATAAACTTCTGTTCCCAGGCTGGTTTGGAACCTTAGTGCTCTGCACCTCAGCTTCCTGAATAGCTAGGATTACAGGTATAAGCTACTGGCGCCCAGCAAATTGTTTTATGTACAAAAAAAATAAAATGCTTCTGAACTGGCAATCGATGGAAGATGTTATCTAAACAGTCGATAAAACATCTGAAAAACTACTCACTACCACTTACTGGGAAAAGGAAAATAAAAAACACAAAATGACATCAATTTTCACCTACTACTATGAATGTCAGTACAAAATACTCGCAAAAAGAAAAACAACTATCATTGTCACACGCTGAGGCACTGTCATACACTGAGAGTAAAAATGTAACTGGTTTAATCAATCTCTTTGGGTAGCTGTCCAGCAGTATCCAAGCTACATCCTACAGGTAACTCTGACTCTTCAACTATTAGGTATGTGCTCAACATAAATACCCATACATTATGGATAAAAATGTTCGTTCACTAGGTGTGGTGGCACATACCTACAGTCCTAGTATTCAAGGGACAAAAGGTAGGGCAATCATAAATTTGGAGCCAACATGGACCACAAATCAAAAACATGTTTTTGTTTAAAAATGAAATCAAGAGGGGTTTGTTTTCTTCTTTCCTATTTCTGTTTTCTTTCCTTTTTGTTCTGTTTGTTCATTTATATGTCTTTGGGAATATAAAGAGGAGACAAAGAAATGGAGTGACAAAGGATGAACAGATGCAGCAGTGGTACTTACTGGACATTGGTGTTGAAAATGAACTATACAATTTGTGGGTGGAGATGGGAGGGAAAAACTGGAAGAGAGTGAGTGAAGGGTGATATTGTCCAAAAAAATATACTTTTACTTGACTTACATAACTAAGTCTCCTATATATCAACTTTATAATAATAATAATATTCTTAAAAATCACAGCAGCTCTATAACAAAGAAAAGTCGTAAATGATTCAAACGTCCACCACAGATTTTTTAAACTAGGATATATGCTATTATGAAATGCTGCATAGATTCAAGAGAAAAAAATTTTAAATTTCTTACTACATTCAACAACATGGATGAATATCTAATAAAATGTCCGGAACGCTGGCCAACCCTTTGATGGCACACACACACACACACACACACACACACACACACACACACACACACAAATCCACTGTATAAAGTTCTAAAACCAATCAATAGTGCATATAATTCAGACTATATAATTCAGACATTTGGGGCAGACCCTGGTTGAGAAATGGTAAGGAAGGATTTGGGGTGATAGCAATCAGAATGTGTATAGTGGGTCCCTGGGAATTTGCGTTATGAGAATGTACAAAGCTCTACCCTAATGATTTGTGTACTTTTCTATAAGAATGTTAACCTTTCATAACAAAGCATGTCCAAAAATAAAAATAATGCTTCTCTAGGTCTGTTCAGACTTAGGTAACACAAAACAGACTTTCTAATTCAGATGTGGCTGTTTACTCCCCTGTCAGATATTTTTCCCCTGTCTGAGATATTTTACCATCTTTCTGTTCTAACCTCTGCCTACCTCTTTCGCGCCAGCTCTCCACTCCTTTCTCTGCTCCTCTCTATTCTCCTGACTTAAAGCCATATTTTCTAGACTCGATGCCGGGCTTTTAATACGCCCAGTTTCCTTGTGCTACCTCTTTTCCTACTTCCCACTCCAACCCATCCCATTCCTGTTCACTTATCTAGCTTATCCTGAATGCAGCCCAGATTCTAACTGTTCTCAAATCTTTGGACGTCTCTCCTACAGGTATCCATATAATAATACATAATGCCCCCAATGTCACACCCAAGATTAATGAATGGACCCTTATTGAAAAACCTCTGGTGTCTGTTAGATCCAGGGGGTGTGGCTGTATCTGACTTGTTTATTTCTGGGTCGTGACTGCCTATCAGAGTCCTTGGCACACAATAGATGTTCAGTAAATACTAACTGAATAAATGAGGTAGTAAAGTCAGAAAAATTCCTAAAATTAACATCCCCCATTACACTGAGTTTTTTTACACAGGGATGTCTCTATTTTCTTCTTTTTAAAAAACTGCCTTTATCTAGCATAAAAAGTCAACCACAACCTGAGAGGCTGATACTCAAACCATTTAAATTTACTACAGTCCAAGGTATAATTGAATCTCAGTCCAGACATAGTTAAGCTTCTCTAGTTATGTGTGTCCCACTATTTAAATGTTTGAAGGTTCCAAACTCTTCCATCATTGTCAGAAAGACAGTGAAAGAGAAAACTGCCAAAGAGAAATTTTCCAGCACTACTAGAAGAGATACATTTGGTAGATCTGAATATATTTCTGAAATATTTCTCTCAATATCTCTCTCAAAAGAGAGAAAATATGCCATATTTCTAAGGTACATAACCAAAATTGTACCAATCCACAGAAGGATCCATTTTATTCTTTTTTCTCATTTTAGTGGTCCCAGGAATTGAACATGCAGCCTTGAACATTCTAGGCAAGTACTCTATCACTTAGGCCACACCCTCAGCCCCGAACCTCCATTCAAATTTTTGTTCTTTTTATTGTCAGGATAATGTATAGAGGGGTTACAATTACATTCATCGGGTAGTGGGTGCATTATTACTCACACATTGATACCCCTTCTCATGTTATTGTCCCTGTTTCCCTTCCCCAACCCCTCCCAATCATCTTGTTTTCTTCTTTCCCTTCCCTATTTCAAGTAAACAAATAAATGTATATGCAATATACCAGGCAATAAAGTCAGATACAGTAATAACATGGGATTCTTAACCATCCACAGAAGTCTAGCTCAAATTAACCATAGTGAGATAAACATTTCCGAACTTCTGCATGCACTCAACAAATGCTGAGTAACTTTTCTTTCATGATTAAGAGATCATGATTAACATGGTGATCAAATGTTCCCATACATTTCCCCTGGAAGTGCTTCTACTGTCTGATCCAGAGTGAAGAGATCAGAAAAGCCTTTAATACTCAGGGTTTGAGAAGTGTTTGCTGCTTGCTATAAGAATTTCCTTGGCCATCGAGAAGACATTTGACAAAATATAGCATCCATTCATATTGATAGCACTAAAGAAAATAGAAATAGGAGGTACATTCTTTAAAATAATTAAAGCTATATATGACAAACCCACATCCAGTATCATGCTAAATGGAAAAAGACTAGAACCATTTACCTTAAAATCAGGAACAAGACAGGGATGCCTACTCTCTCCGCTCCTCTTCAATAGAGACCTAGAACCCTTAGCCAGAGCAATAAGGCAAGAGAAGGACATCAAAGGAATCCACATAAGGAAAGAAGAAATCAAACTACCCCTATTTCCAGATGACATGATCCTATACCTGAATGACCCAATAAACTCCACTCCCAAACTCCTAGAACTAATAATTAACCACTTTAGCAAAGTGGCAGGATATAAAATCAACCTGCAAGTCAGTAGCCTTTCTGTACGCCAACAATATACAAACAGAAGGAAAAATCAAGAAAATGATCCCATTTACAATAGCCCCCAAAAGAATAAAGTATTTAGGAATTAATCTAACTAAAGATGTAAATGAATTATTTAACGAAAACTACAAAAGCCTAAAAAAGAAATCGAAGAGGATACCAGGAAATGGAAAAACATCCCATGCTCAAGGAGAGGGCAAAACAACATAGCAAAAACAGCCATACTGCCAAAATTGATATTTAATTTTAATGAAATCCCCATCAAAATCCCAAGGACATTCTTTATTGAAATAGAAGGTGTAATCCAAAAGTTCATATGGAACAACAAAATACCTAGAATGGCCAAAGCAATGCTATGCAAAAGGAGCAATGCAGGTGATATTACAATACCAGACTTCAAACTCAACTATAGAGCCAAACAACAAAAACAACATGGTATTGGCACAAAAACAGACCAGAAGATCAATGGAACCGAATAGAAGATGCAGAAATAAAACAACATACCTATAGTCAACTTATATTCAACAAAGGAGCCAGAGATACACAGTGGAATAAACACAGCCTCTTCAATTATTGGTGCTGGCAAAACTGGGCAGCCACATGCAGAAAACTAAAAATTGATCCCAGCCTGCAACCATGCACAAACAACTCAAAATGGATCAAGGACCTCAATATCAGACCTGAAACCTGAAACTGCTACATGATAGTGTAGGAGAGATATTGGAATTCATAGGCACAGGCAAAAACTTCTTGAACAGAGACCCAGGGTCACAACAGATTGGTGAGAGACTCAACAAATAGGACTACCTAAAAATAAAGAGTTTCTGCACAGATAAAAGCATAGCTACTAAAGTAGAGAGACAGCCAACCAACTGGGAAAAGATATTTACCAATAATACATCAGACAAATGGTTAATATCCAATACCTACCAGAAACTCAAGAAACTAAACACCCCCCACCCCACAAACCCAACAAACCAATCACTAAGTTAGCAAGGGAATTAAAGAGAAACTTATCAAAAGAAGAGGTTAAAATGGCAAAGAAACATATGAGAAAATGCTCATCATCCGTGGTCATAAAGGAAATGCAAATAAAAACAACCTTAAGATACCACCTTATCACCAATCAGAATGGCCAATATTCTGAACTCAGACAACAACAAATGCTGGCAGGGATGTGGAAAAAGAGGAACCCTACTGCACTGTTGGTGGGAACACAAATTAGTATGGCCACTCTGGAAGGCAGTTTGGAGGTTTCTCAATAAACTAAAAATAGACCGTTCCTACGATCCCGCCATACCTCTCCTGGGCATCTACTTTCAACATCATAACCCAGGATATGATAAGGACACCTGCTCAGCTATGCTCATCTCTGCACTATTGACAATAGCCAAGAGATGGAAACAACCCAGATGCCCCATTACAGATGAATGGATACAAAAAAATGTGATACATATATACAATGGAATTCTACATAGCCAACAGACAAGATAAAATAATGTCATTTACTGGGAAGTGGATGAAAGTAGAGCAAATCATGTTGAGTGAGATAAGTCAAGACCAAAGGAACAAAAGGTGCATGGTCTCCTTGATATGTGGATATTAGATCCAAACAGTATAAGAGCAATGACTCAATATTTGGGTACCCAAGGTTATTGATGAGATCTTGGAGATAAAAACCTAACTACATAGACACCAAAATCTATGATGGGGTATATACTCTATAGACATAATGTTATATTATATAGATCGATACGTATCTATGACATACAAAGTCTCAGTTTAATTTTAATTGTTCTAAAATTTATGTGCCAGTGATAATAGAGATTCCCTTCTTGAATATGTTTGTTAGACATGGCATTTTTAACATGATATAAAAACTCAGTGTTAATAAAAATCTTTTAGTAAAAAAAAAAAAAAGAATTTCCTTGGCCATGGTAACAACTCTTGGTTCTATGTCTGATACAAAGAAAACTCTGAACATGTAAATCAACACACAAAGACCACATTTTTCGCACTGTTGTTTCTCATGATCCTTCTCTACTCATTCAAATGCCAGGTAATTGAGTACCCTATGGTGCCAGGCTGAAGACTAAACACTAAAACTATCATTTTAAGCAAAAAGATTCATGCCATGGAACTTACAGTCAAATAAGTATAATGTCAAACAAAAAACACATGAATATATGTAAAACAGTAAGTACAACAGCTCTCTCAGGGACTATAGCATTTGACTGCTACCAAGTCTCTTGGCTATAGTAACTTAAACCAAAATGTGAACCAAACTCTTCCCCTCTCTCCCATCCTTATCTCTGTTTTCTTTTGGCCTTGGGAGTCATTCAAGCAAGAAAATGATAGCATCTGATTTAAAGTTCAAAAAGAGTATTCTGGGAAACTGATTATAGGTGTGAACAGTAGTACTGGGTGACCAGCTAGAAGGTTCCTGAAGTAAAGGAGAGATGGTACCACGGTGGCTGTGGGGGAGCGGGGTGAGAAATGCTGAATTTGAAGGCAGAGACAACAACTGTGTTCCATTTAAAGCATGAGGAAGAAAAGAGAAGTCAAGGATGGCTCAGAAGTTAAGACATAAGCAACTGGACAAATGAAGCCGCTGTTCACTGAACCCAGGGAAAGCGGGAGTGGGCTGGGTGGGTGTCATTGCAGGGAACGGGGTGTTCTGTTCCCTGTGTGTTGAGTCAGAGATGTCTTTTCAACATGTGAGTGTGAGCATATGAGTATGGAACTATGAGGTGTTTTCAGTGGGATATGTACACGTGTTTCACTAAAGCCGTGAGACAGGATGAGATTGCCTAGGAAAGGATAAACCATCAAGGACTGAGAGCCAAGCAAACAGGTGTGCCTCACGTCGAGTGTGACACACTGGACTATGCAGCAATCGTTGCCCCATTTCCTTTCCCAGTTCTAGATGTAGTGTGCATCCCTGCTCCACTCCTATAGGGTACAGCTATGAGACTCTGTTCCAACAGGAATAATAGGGAGCAAGACAAAAAGAGCCCCAAGTGTGCTTACATGATCTGACTTTATTCCTTTAGTCCAAGGATCATCCAGAACAAGAACATTCCCAGGGTGGCTGCAGTACCTTCAGCCTGAGTCCCAAAACAATACACCACAAGGAGCAGATCTGAACCCAGTCCATTGCCTGCCATCAATGCCAGGTGAACCAGAGCCTGGAGCAGAGCCATCCACCTAAGCTCTCCTAATCAGCTGATGTGCAGCCAATGTGAGCTGCTGAGCTTAAGCTGGATTTTTAACACAGCATGACTAAGGCAATAACTAGAGTATACAACAACTGAATAAAATTAAGAAGGAATTGATTAATTGCTGAATGTTATGGACATTGTTAGATAAAGATGGGGAACTGATCTCAATTTGTCCTGATCCCTCATATGACAAGGCTGCAAAGATCATTCCAAAGCCCTTTCAGCAGAATATGGGGTCTAAGTTCCACATTTGAGGAAGGATATAGGAAAGAGAGAGTCTGTTACAAAGGAGAGCAGAAAAATTATACAGATGCTTAAACATGTCAGGATCAAGGCAGCTTTACCTCCTCTTTTTGTCAGATGATCAATGTTAACAGGTCATAATACTACTGCAGTTGAGAAACTGATGGGAATGATCTAATAGTTGGTGGCACAGGAAAACCATTATTTTCTTAGTGGGAAGGGGAGAGTATGTCGTGTACAAGCATGTGGAAGAGGTGGCATCAATGACGAGTGAGGCCATGTTAGGCCCTGTGAAAGACGGAGGTATACATGGCTCAGAAGCAGGTGGCATGGTAGATGTGGTGGGGATGGGGAGTTCTCCACTGGCAAGATCACCAATGGAGAGTTGGGACAGAAGGTGGTACAAGTCTGAGGTGAGAAAAGAAGGCAAGCAATGGTTGCCCAGGACAGCAGGTTGGGAATGTGCTGAGGCATTCACACACAGATTACACTGCAAGCTTCACAATCTTGTCAAAATGACAAACTAGTTACAAAGAGACAGAGATGGCATAAGCTTACTCCGTTGTACCTCCTTTGGCATTACTACATACATCTGTCAGAAGCAAACAAAACATACTGTTGGAAAAATCCCTTCGAGAAATAAGCAAAAGTATAGAATATCTGGAGTTAATGAAGCTACATTAAAATACCTTTGAGACCAATCAGATGTCTCTCAAACTGCTGCAGAACTGGAGCTAGAGAAATTCAAAGTGATAGAAGAGATCAGAAATGGTGGTGGACACAATGCAGACTGGAGCCAGAAGAACTGGCTGAGGAATATAGAGAAATCCAGTTCCTGGCACTGCACTATTCACTATTTCTTTAATATGGCTGCTCAAGATTTAAAATTCCACACTGGACTAATCCCACATAGTCTAAGGATTTAAAAGCCAAGCAAGGTTTGTGATTGCCTGTTGTTATGATGACTGCAGGAGAAAGATCATTGGTGATGTACCTGCTCAGGTAGAACATTCAGACCTTCTGTCTGTGATCAGTAATCAGGCTTATTGTAATTGAAAATGGTCAAGCAGCAGCTTCAAATCAATATGGATCCTGGAATGGTAGACTTCCTTGTAACTAAGAAAGGGGGGTTACAGCCTTGATAAGTTTTAGAATTTAAATGTAGAGATGATAAAAATCAGACTTGAGTTAATATTTTTTAGAAGATTTGAGAAATATGTCTACTATTCATTGGTACAGTCAAAATGATTGTCATGTTTTTAATGTTTAAAATAATCTGACATTAAAATGACAGATTAGTCTTATGATTCTAATTTAAAATGTGTGAAAGACTTTAGACATAATTTATTTAGATTGAAATGCTTCAGAGTATTTGATTATGTCTAGACAATATTAATTTTGTAAGTAATGGAATATTCAAAAGAACCTGAACTAATACTGGGGATGGTTTGACTTATTTGAAGCAAAAATTTGTTCGAATTTTTCTTTCAACAGAAAAATTCAATACACTACATTTATATGTAAAATTTAAAATAATTAAGGGTTTAAACTTAACTAAGTTTACAAATGAAACTGCTCATTTAAGGAATTTCAATCTGTTTGATTTGAATCAAAGATTAATCCAAGAAAAAGTGACAGTGGTTGCTCATATTTACCAGATGTATAGACAGAATAAGATATGTAAGTTGGACTCAAAAGCCTAAAGAAAAGTAAATGGCTAGTTTTGTGGGGTTTTTTTAACTAGTAATGAATAAAAAAAAGTAATTTTCATTTCTCCATGCAAAGCTTACTTGCCCTTAGCTACTGGGAATTAGGTACTTTACACAATATTAATTCATTCATTCCTTATAACAACAGTAATGTTATTTTCCTCACTTTACAGATAACTGTGTATATTCACACGGTTATCACCAAGTACCATAAACCGGGTACTTTAAAAGCAGGAATTTTCTTCTCACGATTCTGGAAGCTGATAGTCCACCATCAAGAGACTGGCAGATTCATGTGCAGTCAGAACATATGTCCTTGTTCACAGATGGCAGCTTCCCACTGACTCCAACATGGAGGGAAGGTTAGTAAACTCCCCAGGACCTTGAAAAAGGGCACTAATTCCATGCACAAGGGCTCTGTTCACCTGGCACGGCCCCACCCTTAACACCATCATCACCTTAGGAGTCAGGAATTCCACACAGGAACTGAGGGTGGCATATAAATACTGAGTCTACTGCACTGATGAACGAGGCACATTAAGTAGCTGTGTCATGGTCATAAAGCTAAAAGACGGCAACGCCAGGCTGTCTGGCTTCTCACATTGCCCCTGAACATGAAAAGGCCTCATGGTAGCAAAAAGAACTAGATGCTCCAAAAGCAAGTTTTTACAGGCTGTTAAGATCTTTTTTTCCCAGTAGTTTTCAAGAAAGCTTTGCAACAAGAATTCCAGGAAAACCCATTTGCTGCCATGACCCAAATGGAAATACTTATCAAGACTTCTAACTTCATTCTGATCCAAACCCCAAACTTTCTGTATCATAAAACAAGAAACTCCCCACTTTAACAAAGAGCACACTGGTCTGAGCCTCCCTCAGAATACCTGACTGGGGATATATGACATTCTGATGACACACTTCTTATTCCTTTTCATCCTAGGACCTTGTATAGCCCTCTTCCAGAGGGCAGAGGACAATCCTATTTGTTTTTACTTCCCTTCTTGGCATGGGTGGCAGCAGTGAGTGTAAATAAGGCTGGGCTTTTCTAGCCTTCCTCCTGTGGGCAGCCTGCTCCCTCTGAGGTGACCGCTCCAGCACTGGGAGTCTGCTCAGCAGGCCATCCTCCCTGCCACTCTTCCCAGAGCACACCCTCACTCAAAAGCATCTTCACCACAGCCAGTGTAAGGCCTTCTTCATTGGCTGGTAATTAACAACACAATCAGAGTCAACTTTGGATCTTGGTTTATCCGTACAAATGGATCCAATTTTATGCAGTCCTGGATCAATTATTTATTAGCATTTTACAGATGAAGAAATGAAGGTTGTTGTGAAGATCAAGAGAAACAACTTGTGTAGCATACTTCATAGGGTACCTGGCACCAACAGAATGCCCCATTAACTGGAAGCTATTATAATATTTACTGTTAAAAGAACCTACAGAACTATGATTAATTACTTGCTTTTATAGACACTTCTCTCCCACTTGATCCTACTTTTCTTTCTTTTTTTTTTTTTTTTTTTTTTTTTTTTTGCCAGTCCTGGGCTTGAGCTCAGGGCCTGAGCACTGTCCTTGGACTTTCTCAAGGCTAGAGCTCTACCACTTGAGCCTCAGCACCACTTCCGGCTTTTTTCTATGTATGTGATACCAAGGAATCGAACCCAGGTCTTTATGCATGCTAGGCAAGCACTTTAACCACTAGGCCAAACTCTCGGCCCTTGATCCTACTTTTCATACAGCTTAAGTAAGAAAGGATACTAAAACTAAAATCATCCTTCTTTGGAGACCATGAGAACATGTGTTTGGGGCAGGGGGTCAGGGAGAATTAGAGCAGATGGAGGATAAAAGCTAACACATAAAGAATATTAGAAAAGACAAGTATAAATTATTTTGGAAAATCTATTTTCTGCTGACTAGAATAATCAAAAACTTAATCTCAAGTGCAAGTATTAAGCTAGCTAGTATTTTTGTTTTTTTATGTATAATCTTTTAAGGCATAAACAGTAGAATACCAGGAAATTGAAAATAAAATATTTTATTTAATGTTTGATTTGTGTGTGTGTGTGTGTGTGTGTGTGTGTGTGTGTGTGTGCGCGCGTGCATGCACGTGCATCATGGGGCTTGAACTCTGGGTTGGCCTGGATGCTGTCCCTGAGCTCTTCAGCTCAAGGATAGTGCTCTACCACTTGAGCCACAGCGCCACTTCTGTTTTCTGGTGGCTATTTGGTGATGAGTCTCATGATCTTTTATGCCCCCGCTGGCTTTGAACTGTGATCCCCAGATATCAGCCTCTGAAGTAGTTAGGATTATAAGCATGAACTACCAGCACCCAGATTAATATTTGATTTTTAATAACTAAAACCTAAAGTAATTTTACAGTGCCCTCCTGGTACAGTTTGAAACTTGGATGACTGAAGTTCTAATAGCACAAGGAACTTGAGTCAGCTTGTTCTGGCCCTACAACAATACTGACTCTGGAACTACATTAAATCATGATAATTCCATATGATATTAAACTGTTTTAAGAGCTTAACAAGGAAAAAAATACTTGTGTCTACCTTACATGTAGTATTGGAAATAAGTCAAACACAGTTGCTGCTCTTAGAACTTTGTCTAAACACAATACATAAAATATATTTTAATACCCTCCATAAGTTCTTTAAAAATTAGCAAATGCTCTGTTAAAAACAAGAGAGAAAAAAAAACATTAACAATGACTCTGTTGGAAAAGAGGAAGAAAGAAATATCACTTAACTGGATGCTCATGGCTCACACCTATAATCCTAACTACTAAGGAGGCTGAGATCTGAACATTGCAGTTCAGAGTTCAGAGCCAGCCTAGGCAGAGAAGCCTATGAGACTCTTATCTCCAATAAAACACCTAAAAGCTAGAAGTGAAGCTATGACTCAAGCAGAAGAGTATAGCCATGAGAAGAAAAAGGGACAGTAACCAGGCCACAATTTCAAGTCTTAGTACTACCACACACACAAACATGCACACGCATACACAAAAATATATCTTCGTCGTTAGCAATAAGTTAAAAATAGCCAAGGAAAGAATAGGTAAGACAAACTGAGAGGTCCAAAAGACAAGGTAAGTGTCAGACATTTCCAAAACACAGTCACCAAAGAAAACAAGTGCTCTCTTCATATGTGAGTCCACATACATGAAAGACCTTTGCATAAATCAATCAAATTCTGTGGACAGATAAGAATACTGTTGCATGTCACAATATGCCATAAATGTCATGTTCCCTGACTTAAATTTCACTTCTCTCTGTTAAAAATATAGAAAAAGGCCAGGCATCAGTGGCTCACGCCTGTAATCCTAGCTACTCAGGAGGCTGAGATTTGATGATCGTAGTTCAAAGCCAGCCCAGGCACTAAAGTCCGTGAGACTCTTATCTCTAATTAACCACCAGAAAACTGGAAGTGACGCTGTGACTCAAGGGGGAAAACGGCAGCCATGAGCAGAAGAGCTCAGGGACATCACCCAGGCTCCTAGTTCAAGCGCCATAATAACTGACCAAAAAAAAAAAAAACTAATAATAATATGATAAGAAAACCACCAAGCATAACAATTAATGTTATTTCTAGGGGCCAGGAGTTTGGCCTAGTAGTAGAGTGCTTGCCTAGCATGCACAAAGACCCAGGTTGGATTCCTTGGTACCACATACATAGAAAAAAGCTGGAAGTGGTGCTGTAGCTCAAGTGATAGAGCTCTAGTCTTGAGAAATAGTCCAACGACAGTGCTCAGGCCCTGAGTTCAAGCCCCATGACTGGCAATACATAAATAAATAGAAATTTAAAAAAAAACAATTAACATTATTTCCATACTTACTTCATGACCCTGAACAGAAAATATAGTGTGATATATTTTGTGAACCTTTGGGTTGAGGTAGGAAATAGATCATATCTGTTTCCTCATTGGCACAATAAGGACAATAACAGAACCTATCTCACAGGGATCTTCTGAGGATTAAATGAATTAATATCTGTAATGTCTTGCTCACAGGAAGCACTAACAGAGACTGATTGGCTGATGGATTGATAGAAAAAAGAGAGAAATCAAAATGACTATGATCACTGGGTCAGGAGTTTGGCCTAGTGGTTAAAGTGCTTGCCTAGCGTGCATGAAGACCCAGGTTCGATTCCTCAGCACCACATACATAGAAAAAAGCTAGAAGTGGTGCTGTGGCTCTAGGGTACATCTCTAGCCTTGAGAAAAGTCCAAGGACAGTGCTCAGGCCCTGAGTTCAAGCCCACAACCAGCAAAAAAAAAAATGACTATGATCTGGAAAACAATATACAGCAAGAGGAAAATGCCAGTAGTAACACATAGAAACCTTTTACTATAGATTTCTCATTCAAGAGCTAGAATAAACATCTGTTCTTCTGTAAGCCTGACACATCACACTGTGATCAAATTACATAAAATGGAATGACTACAGAAAGGAGGAAGAGAGGTCACAACAAACATATTAAAACAGCTCAAAGGCAAATACATCATGCATGTTAGACATAGTTGCACTGTATAGTTCCATTACTGTCCTGATTATCTAAATCACATACCTGTTTACTCACTGGGGGAAACTTTTGTTCTCCTTTCTTAGTCTGTGGTTTAAGATAATCAAAATCATGCCTAAGCTCAATGTCTGTGGCTCACACCTAGATAACTATGTGAGAGGATGAGACTGGAAGGACCATGGTATAAGGCCAGCCCAAGCAGAAAAGTTCACAAGACTCTCTTCTGAAAGAAGAGACCGGGAACATGGCTTAGTGGGAGAGTGTTCACCTAGCATGCACAAAGCCCTGGGTTCAATTCCTCAGTACTACATACACAAAAAAATGGTGCTATGGCTCAAGTGGTAGAGGTCTAGCCATGAGAAAGCTCAAGGACAGTGCCCAGGCCCAGAGTTCAAGCCCCAGGGCGAAGAAGAAAGAAGAAGAGGAAGAAGAAGGGAGAATTATAATATGGAGGGGAGAGACTAATGCATACCATTATAAGCTACATTTTTAACATTTTTCTGGTTGGATTACAAATTAAGCTACACTTATTAAACAGCTTCTGGAGATAGCAGCATTTTTTTTAAGCATTATGGAATTAACTGGCAACTTTCCCCCTAACAAGTATGGGGAAGTAGGCAAGCTATGAACTATACCGTAGGAGAAACTTTAGTTTTAGTACATAATGAGTTATACCAAAAAAAAAAAAATGGGGAAGCCAGACACTGTTGGCTCACGTCTATAATCTCACCTACCCAGAAGGCTAAGAGCTGAAGACCCAATTCGAAGGTAGCCCAGGCAGTAAAGTCCATGAGACTCTTACCTCCAATTAACCACCAGAAAACTGGAGGTGGAGCTGTGGCTCAAAGTGGTAGAATGCTGGCCTTGAGCAAAGGAGCTCAGGGACAGTAGCCAGGCCCCAAGTTCAAACCTCACAACCAAAACCAAAAAAAAAAAAAAAGAAAAATAGGAGGGAATTATTGTAGCAGTTAAAAACAAGCAATTATTTAACCTAAGAGTAAAAGTGGTGTCCCTTACATCATATGAAGTACAGAGAAGGAAATACTTGGTAAATATTCATTGACTGATGTCCTAACTATACCATAAGCTGCTACAAATAACTAGCAGAAAACGGACTCAATTGTTTACCTTGAGCTAAGCTTCCATCACTCAAATATAAATGAATACACTTCCCCCAAACACTGTGGCTTACAAAATAGCTTAAAGACACCTTATCTTCACTTGAATTGAAAGGCCCCCCCAAAAAATGGAACATGCCTATAATAGTTCCTCAATATCCATCAGTCATTATTAAATAATCTATGCCATTAAACACCACTTCCTGTCACCCCTGGCCTTGTGTCTCAGTGCCTTTTCTCAAGACAGGAGTTAGATCAACACCCAGGGAGCACAGCAGGTCAGTTAACAAAACATTATATTTACAGCATTTTCCTGTGGTCTTGGGGTCTCAAGTCTTCAGAGACAAATTATAACCTAGGTGTTTTGGTAATGAAGAAATCATTAGAAAACTATCATCCTTTATCAGTGTGCTTTTTATACATGCTACTACACAATGCATTAGATGCTAAATTACCAACCAGTAATCATGTTATCATGGTCCAAGTACAAATTGCAAGAGAATGTTGACCCAGAAACAGCAAATAGAGGCTTCTGTGGCTTTAGGCTGTCCAGGCAGGCTTTCAGTGGCACAAATAGAATGTTAATCCTAAATCACAGAAGCCCATTTCTTGGCTTGCTTTTTTTATCTTCTGGATAGGCTTGATAAATTCCAATTCCAGAATTCCTCATGTAGAACAAAGACTGTGGTAACAATTATCAGACCAGTTTTTACAACTAATACCAAAAACTAGAGCCAGTTTTACTTCATAAAATTAGCCTGGAGCTGCAGGGAAAAACTGGTGCCCCTGTGAATCAAGGAGAGGTTTTTTACACCTGGACATGCACTTGCTCCTTTTCCCACCCCACTCCAAGCTGCACAACCTAAGCCTGGGCATAAGACACCCCCGTACCCCATCCACTTGCGTTTCCTAAGATGTCGTGGATACCGTTACATCATTGTTTTCTTCTTTTATCATCTGGTTTAAGTACATACAGCAAGATGCTAGTAACCCATATCATATGTCAGATTCTAGAATCCACTGCCCTGCCACAGCTTCATTTCATGCTTTTATAATTAAACCACCACAACAAACCAGTGCGTGCGATTCAGGACTATTTCTGTTTGCTGACTTTATAAAAAAAAAAAAATTGGCACAAAAAAAATGGTACAGCTTTCAAACTACATTGAATCGTGTCCCTGAGCGGGCTGGCAGCAGAGGCAAAATCGGAGTCCCTGTGGAGCTACATTTACCTTGAGGATCTTTGGTACCCACACCCAGAAAGAACCACACAGAACTGTCCAGAACCTGAGGTGCAGCTTCCAGTCCTTAAACGTGAATGATAGTTTTGTTAACATACATCTGCACAAATCTGTACATTTGCCATCTTTTTAAAAGAACCCCAAGCAATTCATGTATAGCACAAAACATGAAGCTACATTCTGAGCGTCTATAAGCAGTGCCTGGGGTTCAATATTCTGATGACCTTTCGTGCTTAAAAAAGAAAATGCTTATTTTGTCTCTTGGTTATCTTCTCAAAACAGATCTACTTCATTTCAATCATGTACCGTTTCATTACCCTCATCCAGGAGTATTTAGCAGAACATCTGTGAATCACTGCAGGTAAAAAAAATTCAGTCCAAAAACAAACCCAACTGTGAAGCATCCCGCACTGAGGGTGCAAAGTGAATTGTTTCATTTCCAACGCAATCTCCTAAGGAAATGGCATGGCTTAACATTCTGAGCAAAGATGAGCAGACTTGGAAAGCTCGTGGATCGGCCAGCTAACAGGTGTGGAAGGGAAATCCCAAAAGACAGAAAGGGACTATCAGATAATCACTCCGTGCTGACACCTCAAACAGTTGTAATGCCCGGGATCCTCGTCGACTGAACTGCCAAGCCATCATCACCTCCTAACACACAAAAGCTTGCCTTTGCCCCCCTCTCCTTCCACATAAAGCTCTCCAAAACAACCCTTCCCAGCTGGGGCGCTCGCATGCTATTGGTTGGCTTGGCAGTCCTCCAGAGGAGGTCTCTAACCGATGGATACAACTAATTATCAGCACAGGTGCCTTCCCTCCGAATGGACCGACTACCTTTCACAACATTTACACGCAGGTACCTCCACCCCCCCAAAAAAAATTAAAATAAAATGTCCTCAGCGCCAGCATTTTAATCTCTTCTCCGTATGCGACCGTCAGCGTGGGGTCGTGAAGACGGGGGCGCCTACAACTGGGGCCTTTCCCTATCGGATCCCCCCCAACCCACCATGCCCGGGGCGGGGGGGGGGCTCGGGACGGCTTCCCCGGCTCCACCTTCCAGCAACGATGGCGGGGACGCGGGTGCCTAGTGACCCCACCCGCCAGGGGATGGTCCGGCGGCAGGACGGGACGGGGCGGGGCGGCAGAGGCTTCCTTCCCCCCACCCCACCCCGCCACCACCGCCGGGGCCCCGGGGAGACCCCCGTGCTTCCCCCCCGCGCCCGGAACCCAACCGAACTTCACCAGCCCCGGGCGAGCGCCGCCCCAGCCCACCCCGTGCCCAGAGGCAGAGCAGCGGGAAAACGTCCCCCGGCCCCGTACCTTGGATCCTTCCTAAACACGACAGGGTCGGTCGACACCCTGAAACTTATTGGGGCGCGGGCGGCGGGGGCGCGGGGCAGGGTGGAGGAGGAGGACGGGGGGCGGGGGAGGATGCGCCCGGCCACCCGGCGCGGCCAAGTTCGCAGCCCCCGGGGCTGAAGTGAGGCGGCGGGCGGCGTCCCGGGCTGCGGGGCGCGGGGACGGCTCCCCGGGGAGGCCGCGGCGTCGAGGGCGGCTTCCCGGCGTGGCCGAGCCCCTCGGGCACCTGGGCGCCGTCAGGCCCCGGGCGTCCCTCCCTGTCCGCCGCGGGCGCCGAGCCTGCGGGGCCGCGGGTGGAGCGCGCGCCTTACCTGGCCCGCGGTGGCGGGAGGCGGAGAGAGGCCGGGGAGCCGCTCCGGCGGCGGCGGCGGCGGCGACGGCGCCCGGAGCTGGAGGGGGGGGTGGGGGAGAAGGGGGAGGGCGGAGGGCGGAGGGAGGGGAGGCGCCCGCGGAGGAGGAGCGCGGGCGAGGGGCGGGCGGGCGCGGCTTTGTCTCGGCGGAGCGGGGCGGCCGACTCTGCGTCACTATGGCAACCGCCGGGACCCGGGGCCGGGGGGGGGGGGGGGGGAGCGCTGACCCCCGTGGGCCCTGGGCTCCGGGGCGCCCCGCTCAGCAATCTGCTTTGTTCCCGGGGGACAATGCCCTCCCCTCGCTCCGCGCCCCCAGGCCGCCACCACACACGACCCCGCCCCAAACACTCCCGGGGTCCCCGCAGCTCCCGCGCCGCCGCCCCTCGCTTCTACTGAGCGGTGCCCCCCACACACACACACCCCAAAATAATGGGAAATTCACTTCGGGGTGGGGGGGACAAAGAGCCGCGCAAAGTGACCAAGTGTTGAGCAACTGGTACTTGGGGCTCCGGCTGGCTCTGCTGCAGCTCCCCTGGGTGCCCCTGCCACCACCTCCTCCTCCTCCTCCTCCTCCCTATCGCTCTCTCCCCCCCCCCCGCCCCCACCAAGCTTTACTAAGTCCTATGCTCACTTGGCCATGCACTGGACCCGCTAAGGGCTCCCTTGGAAGAAAGGGAGAGGGGGCCCAGGGACACCTCGGATGGCGGGCACACGTTCAAACCCAACTTCTCAGCCTGCAGGATGCCACACACGGCTCGGCGACTGGCCCTGACTGCTGAAGCATCTGCCCGGTGACTGCGCCAAGTGACTCTGGGCCAAGGACTGACTGCCGCAGGCCGCTGCGCTCGGAGAGCAGGGAGGCTGGCTAGGCATCCTCTCCCAGGGAAAGTTTTGGAGAGGCAGGGAAAAGTACTAGCAAACCTGGGATGGTGCTTCCTTCCAAGACAGATCTGGAGGGCAGCTGCCAGGGGTGAGTCCCCCCTCCACACTGGGTTTCCTTAGAAGATCAGGGACTAAATCCACACTGTAGTGTCTTAGAGTTCACGCAGTGTGACTGACTTACTGGCATTTGTGAACCACCAAGTAAAACTGCTATCGCTGCTGCTTCCTGGGCTTGCTGTTTGAGAAGCTACAGAGATGGACCAATTAAAGCCACACATATCAGTCACTATCAAGAGAAGAGTCATTTTTGGAAAGAAAAAGAAAGGCTAGCCGCTTTCCTGGAATGAGAATATTGGGACTTCCAGTGGAAGTCAATAGAAAGAGTTCTGATCGGTCCATTCCAACAATTTGACACTACTTAGCAAAATTCAAATTGTGGCTGAGTGTTGGAGGCTCCCTCTTGTAATCCTAGCTACTCAAGAGGCTGAGATTGGAATGTTAAGATTCAAAACCAACGTGGGCAGACAAATCCGAGCGACCCTTCTCTCCAGTTAACTAGCAAAAAGCCAGAAATTATGGTAGGACTCGAGTGGTCGAGCACTAGCCTTGAGCAGAAAAAGCTTAGGCCCTGAATTTAAGCTCCAGCATTAGCAAAATTTAAAAATATATGTCCTGTCCATCCCGCTACACACATACTATCTCAAGTCTAGAGATTTGTTACACATAAATACACTAATATGCAACCTGAAATATACAAGAGCGTGTATTGCAGAAGCTTTATAATAGTAAACATTTGAGACAAATTGTATGCCTATCCGTGTGATATGGTTAAGAAAATTTTCCACATTGCCAGATAATATAATGAACCCATTCAAAACAAAATACTATAATATATAGGAAGATCGGTTTTGCTGAAAGAAAAATAATATTCAAGCAATGTACAAGATAATCTCACTACACACACACACACACACAAAAAAACTAGATACCTATAAAGATAGATAATTCTGTGATTGGATAAATTTGTCTCCTACAAGTTGCACGGTTGGAGCTTGATCCCCAGAATAACAGTATTGTGGATGTTGAAGAGATGGAGCCTAGTGACTGGCAACTGGGCCTTCACTGCCCTGGTGAAGGGAGGGGGTGGTGGAGTGGGATAGGCCTTTCAAAAGTAGCTTAGATACTGAAAGAGTGGGTTATCATAAAAGAATGTGCCTGCCCCTCCCCTCTCTGTTTTGCATTCTGTCCCATCATGAGAACCCTCATATCACATTCCTGCAAAGTGGTGGCCTTGACCACTGTTGATGCCAGACTCCTGTTCTTGGTCCCCCAAAACCATGAGCCAAAATTCAAATCCCTTTCCTTAAAAAAGTACCCAGCCCCTGGGCTGGGAGTTTGGCCTAGTGGGAGCGGGCCTGCATAGCATGCATGAAGCCCTGAGTTTGGTTCCTCAGTACCAGATACACAGGAAAAGCCAGAAGTGGTGCTGTAGCTCAAGTGATACAATGCTAGCCTTGAGAACGTCCAAGGATAGTGCCCAAGCCCTGAGTTCAAGCCCTAGGGCTAGTGCAAGAAGAATAAAGGAAGACACAGAGGGAGTAGCTACCTAAAGAATTGAACTCCATTACTAAGTACAATTCAGCATTGTTTAGCTTGTTTTGGATGGTTGTTTGGGCATTGATTAATGAACATTTGTTCCTGATTTATCAACGAAAAAGCAAAAATGAAAATTATTTTGCGTGTGTTTGCTAGTGCTGGGGCTTGAACTCAAGGCCTTGTACTCACTAAGTTTTTGTACTCACAGCTGGAATTTTACTACTTGAGCCATGCCTCCAGACTGGCTTTGTTTTTTGCTAATTAATTGGAGATGCAGTATTGAGGATTTTTCCACACAAGTTGGCTTTGAACTTTGATAACTACATCTCATCCTTCTGAGAAGCTACGATTGTAATCATGAGCCACCAGGGCTGGGCTTCAAAGACTCTTTATGATTATAATGTTCATTGGAATATTGATTGTTGCCTGACTGGAAATTGAATACAGGATTGAAAAGAGCAGTTGCATTACCCTCAAATATTGAAGTTTTCAAGAAATTCACGTGGGGTTAGCTTGTTGAACTTTACGAATCTAGGAGATTCTTCCAGACATTTATCTTTTTTCTTTCTTCTTTACCCTCCACCTCCCCCCGCCTCCCGATCCTGGGGCTTGAATTCAGGGCCCAAGTACTGTCTCTAAGCTTCTTTTGCTCAAAACTAGTGCTCTCCCACTTAAACAACAGTGCCATTTCCAGTTTTCCAGTAGTTAATTGGAGATAAGCATCTCAGAGATTTTTCTGCCCAGGCTGACTTCACACTGCAATCCTCCAATCTCAGCCTTCTGAGTAGCTAAGATTACAGGTGTGAGCCATGAACACCCAGCCTAGCTTTATCTTAAGATCTTCTTCTATTCTCTTAGACAAAAATTCAACCATTGTGAGGAAACAATCTTTCTTAAATGTGCCCTCTTACATGAGGAGTCAGAGGAATCCTCTGAACAGGTTAAATTATTGTTTGGATCTTATTTCTGCCATTTTTGAAATGAAGAAAGATCCCCTGGAGCTACCAGTAGCAACTGCAGTCTAGTAGCCACTAGCCAAACTGTCAGGTGTAAACAAGGGAAAAGTTCACAGAATGAAGACATACGGCAATAACTAACTATAAAGGGGGGAAAAGTACAGCACTATCAAATGTTTGTATTAATTGGACACTAAAATGTTATTTGTGTTACACTGAGTTCAGTAACATACATTAGTTCTTTTTGCTTTCATAATGTAATCACTAGAACTTTCTTAATTACCTATGTGCTATTTTGGAGAAATCAATTTTGAATTCGTGCTGATAGTTAAGTCTGGTTAAAATGTCAAAAGTTAACTATTTTATCAACCTTTATTTTAAAATGAAATACAATTTTCTCATTAATGCTCCCTACTTAATAATGATAAAAGGGAAATTTATCTTAAATTATTCCTGTTTATTCAAAAACTGATCCCTACACAAGCACTTACCTCATGTGCTTATGTTGTAGAAACAAATCCTAATATCAGATTCCTAGGCTTGGAAATGTGGCTCACTTAGTAGAGCACCAGCCAATGAGCCAAAGCACCAAACTCTGGATTCAAGTTCTGATCTTGAACAATAAAATAAAGTAAAGTCAGATTCCTTGGCCTGAATTCCAGCTCCACCGTTTATCAACTACTTGAAATCACAAGTATTTTAATTCCTCCCCTTCTCAGGTTTCTATCCTATAATGCTATCTGTACCTGGTTGGTTGAAGTGTTATAAAAATGAAATAGCAGGATGCCTGGTCATACATATGCTGACTAAATTTACTTACCATTTTTGTTTCATAATGTGTTGGATCTGTCACTTATTCTACCAACCTTCAGGTTACTGTCTATGTAACAGATTTTTTTCCTTTAAGGAGTCTAATTGGAACTGTAACTGAGCCATCAAATTTTAATTATTTTTCTCCTGAACTGGATATAAAGCCATCAAAATCAAAGACATATTTTGATTCACGCTGAGAGCAAAATGCATCACAAATTTCAATTACCAGATCCACATTCATAATAATGTCACCTTGATAAATATTACATTTTCCAGGTTTAACAAAACACAGCCAATATCCTCAAGTGGTTTATAATCAATATATTTAAATGAAATTTTTTACATGCAATTGAAATAATGCATTCAGCCCTACTGAAGCATTTGTATAAAAATTTTCCTGTTCTATGATTTACATTTATTTTTCCTTTAATTATAAGTCATAATAAGATCTGTTGCTATTGTACACTTTATGCAAGGTCACCATGTCCACATGGCAGAATTTCTAGATCCTTAAATGCAGATTTGATTTAAAAAAGAAAAGCAGGAAAGGAACATGTATAAACTTTTACTTATTAAAGCTGAGCAGTGGCCACTCGTGCCTGTAGTAGTAGCTACTCAGGAGGTTGAGATCTAAGGATTGTGGTTAAAAGCCAGCCCAGGTAAAAAGTCTGAGAAATTCTCATCTCCAATTAACTAACAAAAAGTTATAAGTAAAGGTGTAGCTCCAGTTGTAAAGTGCCTTGAGCAACAAAGGCAAGTAACATCACAAAGCTCTGAATTTAAGCCCCAGCATACACATACAAGGCGGAGGGAATGTTTTATTTCTTGACCTAATCAAAAATAAAATGGGAAAAAAAACAGTTCTCTTTTTTTCAATCTTAAAATGATTTGATGCCAGACACTAATGGCTCATGTTTCAAATGCTAGCTACACAGGAGGCTGAGATATGAGTAAAAGCCATCCCAGGCAAGAAAGTCCATGAAATTTATCTTCACTTAATCAGAAAAAAAAAGCCAGAAGTGGTGGGATGGCTCAAGAAGTAGAGTGTAGAGGCAGCCTTGAACAAAAAAGCTAAAGGTCAACACCTAGTCCCTGAGTTCAAGTCCCAATACTGGTATACACACACACATACACACAACAACAACAACAACAATAATAATAATAATAATAATAATAATAATAATAAATGTGAAAGCCCAAATATGTTTTGTTCCAGTAAGCTATGGATTCTGGAACAGGCAGAGAGAAAAAAAGCAAGCTCCAGTATTCCCTCATTATATCCTCATTAATAGCAGTTCTTGCTCTCCTGCCTTCCAGCCATATTCTGACATTGTGTAATGAGGTGATCAGAATACATTCAAAATACATTAAGGAGAACTTGTTTGGATCTTAAATTCTATATTACAATATTTGTTCCTGTGTCTTAAAATTCGTTTTCTTCATGGAAGAAAATATTTTTTTTAATTTTGGGAGAAAAAAGCAACTTCAGCCATTAAGAGAGGTTGAAAATGACTGCACATCCTTAGCTGAATCTACAGAAACTGACACTCATAAATTTCTTTCCTTCCAGTGACCTCCCTAAGACACTGGGAAAATCTGCAAATTTTACTGACTATGCAATCATTACATGTAGAGAGAAATGTAGTTTTTCACCCCCAGCCCTAAACAATATGGACATCCTTGATTAGATGGAAGCACATTGATCCCTTAGACCCAACAGAGAACTACTGAAACCATATTGGTTTCAAAGGTTCCAAGATATGTGCGATTAACATTCTCAATTTCAATATCCACATGAATCTTTAGGAGAAATAAAGATTCAGCCAAAGGACAAGAATTTGACATAATTTGAAATGAGCTCTGTCTGCCATGGTTGGTTTACTTTAGCACCAAAGAACGTAAAAAACATTCACCTATCCCATCAAATGGTACCATAATTGCTTTAAAAAACTGTAGCAGAGCCAGGTAATGATGGATCACACCTCTAATCCTAGATAGACAGGAGGTTGATATCTGAGGATCATGGTTTGAATCCAGGGAAAAAGAGATGAGGTGTTAAGTAGTATAGTGCCAACCTAGTGAGAAAAAGCCAAAGAATAACACAAGATGCTGAGTTCAAACCCCGGTACCAGCACACACACACACACACACACACACACACACACACCCCAAAATTGCATAAAGAACTATAGGAGAGTGTTTCCTTATTTCAGCTTCTCCATAAATATAAGAGGGATTCTAAAATGTATCTACTGAAAAACCAGATATTTGGGGGGGGGGGGAATACTAATGGTGACCATACATTGAACCACGAAGCTATCTGCCCTATCAGTATCAGTGAGGAAAAGGTTGCCACTAAGTAGAGAAATATTCACTCTAATAAATTTGTAGAAAATGGATAAAAATACATTGAGAAGAGTAAAAGAGAGAAACATGGCCTTATGTATCATTTATTATCTCTGTATATTCATACTACAAAAGATTTTTAACAATATATACTCCTTGTTTTCCAGTGGGGGGGAAATAGCATTGAAACAGAGTTAAGCAGTAGAGCTCTAGCCTTGAGCACAAAAGCTCAGGGACAGAGCCCAGGTGCTGTATTCAACTCCAGGACTGGCACGGGGGGTGGGGGGGAAAGAATAGTGATTCCTGGCTTATGCCTGTAATTCCAGCTACTCAAGGGTTGAAGATAAGAATGATAGCAGTTTGAGGTCAGACAAAAAGTTTGGGAGAATAGTATTAGAATTCCTAGCCAGAGCAATAAGGCAAGAAGCAAGCATAAAGGGGATCCAAATAGGGAAAGAGGAAGTGAAACTCTCCCTCTTTGCAGATGACATGATTCTGTATTTAAAGAATCCTATAGACTCCACTCCCAAGCTCCTTGAGCTGATTCAAAACTTTGGAAGGGTAGCAGGGTATAAAATTAACCCTCAAAAATCAACTGCCTTCCTCTATGCCAACAGTGAGAGGAACGAGGCAACAATCAGGAAAGCAACTCCTTTTGCAATAGCCTCAAAGAAAATAAAGTACCTAGGAATTATCTTAACTAAGAATGTAAAGGACCTTTTTGATGAAAACTTTAAAACCCTGAAAAAGGAAATTAAAGCAGAACTGAGGAAATGGAAAAACCTCCCATGCTCCTGGATTGGAAGAATCAACATCGTGAAAATGACAATCTTGCCAAGGGCTATCTACAAATTCAAAGCAATACCCATCAATATCCCAATGTCATTCTTTAAAGAAATAGAAGAGGCAATTCAAAATTTCATATGGAATAATAAAAGACCCTGTATAGCAAAAACACTTCTTAGCAGAAAGAAGAGAACAGGAGGAATCTCAATACCAAACTTTAGACTCTATTACAGAGCTATGATTCTTGTGCCAGCTTGGTACTGGCACAAGAACAGGCCTGAAGACCAATGGAATAGAACTGAAGACCCAGATATTAAACCACAGACCTATGGCCACCTAATCTTTGACAAGGGAGCCAAAACAATAGAATGGAAGAAAGACAGCCTCTTCAACAAGCTGTGCTGGCAGAACTGGTTAAGCACCTGCAGAAAACTAAAGCTGGATCCTTCTTTGTCACCCTGTACTAGAATTAACTCCAAATGGATCAAAGACCTGGAGGTAAAAACCAACACTCTGAAAACTTTACAAGAAGGAATAGGAGATACACTAGACCTCCTTGGAACAGGTCGAAACTTTCTTAATAAGGACCAAGAATCACAACAAATCAGAGAAAGGCTGGATAAGTGGGACTGCATTCAACTGCAGAGCTTTTGTATGGCAAAGGGCATAGCTAGTAAACTAATTAGGAAGCCTACAGAGTGGGAGAAGATCTTCACTAACCAAACAACAGACAAGGGCCTCATATCTAAAATATATCAACAGCTCAAAAAATTGAATCAATCCAAAACTAATCTCCAAAGTAACCACCATCCCATTAAAAAATGGGCCAAAGACTTAAAGAGAGTCTTCTCTGAAGAAGAAACAAAAATGGCCTATAGACACATGAAGAAATGTTCAACATCTCTGGTCATATAAGAAATGCAAATCAAAACAACTCTAAGATTCTACCTCACTCCAGTTAGAATGTCCAGGATCAAGAAAACGAATAACAACAGATACTGGAAGGGATGTGGCCAGGAGGGATCACTACTACACTGTTGGTGGGAGTGCAAACTCGTTCAACCACTATGGAAAGTAGTATGGCAGTTCCTCAAAAGACTAAACATAGAGCTCCCCTATGACCCAGCAATTCCACTACTTGGAACAAGTACATACTAAATCCACCAGCACAACAATGTTCATTGCAGCACTATTTACCATAGCAAAGATATGGAACCAACCTAGATGTCCCTCAGTTGATGAGTGGATCAACAAGTTGTGGTATTTGTACACAATGGAATTCTATGCTGCTGTCAGAAAGAATGACATTGCCCCATTTGTTAGGAAATGGAGAGACTTAGAAAAGATAATATTAAGTGAATTAAGCCAGACTCAAAGGAACATAGGCTCAATGGTTTCCCTCATTTGTCATAATCAGTAGAAACCTTGGGCTCTCCTAGCAGAGATTTGCAATAGAGCAAAACCTTGATACAAAAGGCCATATAGTAGGACGCTAAATGAAAGGATCTCTAGGATATAGAAACATAAGCCATATAATGAATGATTGTTGTCCTTAATGTACTATATTATCTCTCATCTCTTTTGCTGTCCCTTGGTTATCTCATATTGTTACAGTATCTCACTTTGTTACCTGATATATCGGATATATTTGTATTTGGTTATTTGAAATTGGATAGGGAACAGGGGAAAACAAGATGAGGGGTGGGGTTGGGGGGAGGGAAATGGGGACCAAGACATGATAAAAGTATCAATGTATGTGAAGTAATGCACCTTCTATCTGGTGAATATCATGTAACCCTTCTATTAATTATAATAAAAATATATGAAAAAAAAAACTTTGGGAGACCAATCTTCAACAATAAAGGCTGGACATGGTAGCACATGTCTGCCATCACAGCTATACAGGAAGTATAAATAAGAGGATTGTGGTCCAGGCAATCTGGGTGTAAACAGAGACCGTATTTGAAAAACAAAGCAAAGAAGAAGAGGAAGGAAGAGGAGGAGGAGGCAATGGTGGTGGCAGCAACACATTACAGTTCTGACTTTTCTTCGCAATGCTAGAAATTGAACACAGCTTTCTACTTGCTGGGCAAGCACTCTACCACTTGAACCATACCCCCAGCTTTATGTCATAGTTCTCCATACCCTATGGAGAGATTAGCTAGCTATGAAATGGGTCAGATTGCATGAGAGCAAACTTTTGAAGTACTTCAACCTAATTCAAGTAAATTTTATTTAACAAATCAACTTTTGGCTGGATTGAAAAATACATTCAGAGAGTTAATGTGAAAGCATGGTTTTCTTGGATCAGAATGTAGAAACCCACTTCTTTTTGCAGGACCCCTTAGAATCCAACTATCCCCCAAAAGTGTGTCCGTAGTCGGGTGCTAGTAGCTCATGTCTGTAATCTTAGCTAATCAAGATGCTAAGGTCTGAGGATCATAGTGTGAAGCCAGCCTGGGCAAAAAAATCTATGTGACTCTCATCTCCAATTAATCCGTTAAAAAAAAAGAAACGAAAAGAAAACAAAAGTAGAAATATATTGTAAGTGGTAGAAACAGCATCCATACCTGAGTTCAAGCCTCATTACCATACAACAAAACTGTATTAAAATGTGATACACTTCCTGTATTGTCTGTTTAAAATACATACTTCATTTATTTAATGATCTCTGACACACCTGCAGATCAATGCTTAGCAGGGCAAGAATGGGTTTGTGACTAGTTCTCACATCTTTAAAATGAGGATTGCTGAGGCCTCTCCCTGTCTCCAGTAAAGATTTCATGAACACGAACTTGCTCATTCAGGGGAACTCATGGGTCAGAAACTCCATGAGACACTTATGTCACAATACAATGGAAGCAAGAGCTAGAAGAGATATCAAAGGCAAATTGCGTGGGGCACACGTCATTACAATAGCAAAGCTATTTCAAAGGTCGTCTTGATGACTAGATCTTTTGAACACTATAAAGGAAGAAATCTATACCATCAAAAGCAAGCCAAGCATGTTGTCACCAGACAGGCTCTTGGTGGATGAAGCATGCAATGTGTCAGAAGGAAGATACATGGCAGCATTTTTCCTTGGTGCCTTGTTATCCAGAGCATACCTTGCTTGGGTAGATGGGCACAGATCACAGGAATTACCCAGCCATACGTATGCTCACTGCAGCCCAATGTGGTAGTTCACAAATAAGCTCTGTTCGCTGAGAAGGGGACAACTCCAGACAAGGGCAGGATTGCCAGATAAAATAATACTGAACAGACAACCTGCATGACATATAGGTACTTAAACATTAATTATGGTGGAACAAGGAGTATCACAACAGCGATACTCACTAGACACTATGTGACAAAATGAATTTGGTATCTTGTGGTTGGGGATGGGAGGGAAAAACAGGGAGAGAAAAATGGAAGGGGAGAACATGGTTCAAAAAGAATTGTACTCATTACTCATTACCTGATTTCGTGGAAGTGTAGCACTTCTGCATATCAACTTTACAATACCAATAAAAAATATTATTTTTGTTCATCTGAAATTCACATTTCCCTGGGCATCCTGCATTGTTTGTTAAAAAAAAATAAAACAAAACAAAAACAAGCAAACAAAAATCAGGCAAGTGTAGACAGAGATCTCTGGTGCTTTCAGCAGGTGGAGTGCTGATCCTTGGAAGAAACTGTTCTGGAGAGTTGAACAAGATCTCTGTTCAACACGATAATAATTATCGGTAGCTGAGTGCCCTACTTCATACTTGTAACCCGAACTACTCAAGAGACAATGATAGGCAGGATTGAACATTGCTGACAGCCAGTCTGGGTTAAAACAAAAGTTCTCAAGACACTACCTCTCTTTTAGAAAAAAAAAAAAAGTGGGGGGAGGTGATCCTTGCCTGTTTTTCCAGCGTTGGTAGGAAACAGAAATAGGAGGATTGAAGTCCCAAGTCAGCCAGGGAAAAAAAAAAGGAGACTTATCACAAAAGTAGCTATAGCAAAATGGTTTGCTGCAGTGGGGCACCTGCCTAGCAAGCACAGAGTTGGGTTCAATCCCCAGATAGTTGGCTGTCATTCTTCACTTGCAGCTCTTGAATGCTGTAAAATAATCTTATAACAACTTTTTTTTGGCCAGTCCTGGGGCTTGAACTCAGGGCCTGAGTACTGTCCTTGGGCTTTCCTCAAGACTAGTGCTCTATCACTTGAGCCACAGCACCACTTCCAGTTTTTCTATGTATATGGTACCGAGAAATCAAACCCGGGTCTTTGTGCATGCTAGGCAAGCACTCTACCACTAGGCCAAACTCCCAGCCCCCCACCCTCTTTTTGTTAACCAACAAAAGACTGGAACCCACATTGGAATTTGAATTAGCAGAAGGGCTGAATGCAGGTCATAGAATGTGCCCAATATGTCATCCTTGAGTAAGAGGAGCCACAGATCTGTCAGCATGAGAAAAGACATGTTTAGAGCAGGAATGTCCACTGTGTAAGATGCATGCTTGTTATCTGTTACAAGTGAGCAGATTCAGTGCTTGTATTCCTTTCTAAACTAAGTGTTGCTTCTTCTACATGTGTAATCTCTAGGTCAGGCTGGAGATTCTGAGATGAGTAAAGGGTGGCCCCAGCCCTGAGGAAAGACTGCTGCGGAGAAGATTAGGGTGACAGTCAGTGACCACTGAGATGGCAGGTGCTCTGTTTCAATCACCATGCTTTGGACCCTGAGGGGCACTAAGGAGGGGAGGCTGGAGGTGGTGCTGTAAGGACAATGGAAAGGGGTCACTTCCGATGGAGAGAGACACAGAGGTCTGCAGTGAGAACATATCAAGTTCTCAGTGCTCCATTTCACCTGCCAGAATTCAGGGCATTCATTCAGAGGCTGGTGTCAGGAAACCCTACCAATTGATACATATCTGAAAATGAGGAAAATTCATTTTTCCTTCACAAGATTAAAACTTAAGGTACTAACATTTAGCCCTGAAAAAAATAAAAAATACTTTCACAGTGCCCAGGATTGCATACAGCCTGGATTTTACCTCTCCCTGGAAACTCTCAGTTACCAATGCTGTCATTGCCTTACTCCCCTTAAGGAACCCTTGTTCTTGCAGCTGAGAAGCTCGGACTGTATCCTGGAGGTGGCTGTACACCCTCATACATCCTTTCTCAAGTGTTCTTTGACATTCTTGATGAGACTTCCCTCAAAGGAGCTCAGCAAATATTAGAGCTGAATGAGATTAATAATGAAGTGGCTTGGAAGTGAAGAGGCCCATTGGTGCCAGTCCAGCTTTCCCTGGATTCTACCCAGCACCACCAAGACTCAAGCCATTGTCCACCGCATCCCAGACAGCTTGCCCGTTGGCGTGAAGCCAGGAACCCACCAAAGCTGCCTGTTGTGACAGCTGATGGAGATCTTCGAATCACAAGGGGCTTCAGTTAACTCACTTCACAGGAAAGACATTCACTGGGGCAGTTTGATTTTAATGAAAACAAAACCTTCTGCCTGGGAAGGAGGTGCTTCCTCCTTTCAGAAACCCATGCTTCCTAAACAGAGCTGGAATAAACTGTCTTCTCCCCTAGCTGCGGCCACTTGCCATTCTAATCATGCCATCTTTACATGTGCATTTCTAATATACCTCCTACTCACTTGCATTTCTAAGATCCCAATGCTCTAGTTTGGTTTCCCCCAAAGGCCCACATATTAAAGGCTTCGTCTCCGGCCTGATGCTACTGAGAGGTGGCAGAAACTCTAAATGGTGAGGCTTAATAGGAGATCTTACAGTCATGAAAGGAGAGGCATGTATGCCCTTGAAGGAGATCATGGGACCCCCCTCCCCCGCTCCTATTTTTCCACATCCAGACTGTGTGGTGAATGGCTTTGCCCCACAGCTCTGCTGTGGTAACCTGTCTCATTGAGCCCCAGAGAAGCTTGTCAGTAATAGAAACCTTTAATACTGAACCAAAATAAGCCTTTCTTCTCTATAAGTTTATCTTACATATTTGATATAGTAACAAAAACCTGACTAGCTAATCTAGTAACCTTCATGGTGTCTGAACAATGCCTTCTTAAATGGTCAAGCAGTTTAGTCAGTTTGCTTTCATTGTCGTTATCTTTTTTTTTAATTGTAATTAGTGAAAGGGTTACATGATATTTGCCAGATAGAAGGTGCATTAATTCACATACATTGATACCCTTTCACATGTATTGGTACCCATTTCCCTTCCCCCCCCACACCCCCCCATCAGTCTTCGTTTTCCCCCCTTCCCTATCAAATTTCAAATATCCAAATACAAATAAATTCAATATATCAGATAACAAAGTGAGATACTATACCAATATGAGATAACCAAGGGACAGCAGAGGAGATGAGAGACAACATAGTACATTAAGGACAACAATCATTCATTATATGGCTTTTGTTTCAATATCCTGGAGGTCCTTTCAATTAGCTTCACATTATATGGCCTTATGTATCAAGATTTTGCTCTATTGCAGATCTCTGCTAGTAGAGCCCAAGGTTTCTACTGATTATGACAAATGAGGGAAACCATTGAGCCTAAGTTCCTTTGAGTCTGGCTTACTTCACTTAATATGATTTTTTCTAAGTCTTTCCATTTCCTAACAAATGGGGCGATGTCATTCTTTCTGACAGCAGCATAGAATTCCATTGTGTATAAATACCACAACTTGTTGATCCACTCATCAACTGAGGGACTTTTAAACCACAGACCTATGGCCACCTAATCTTTGACAAGGGAGCCAAAAAAATAGAATGGAAGAAAGACAGCCTCTTCAACAAGTTGTGCTGGCAGAACTGGTTAAGCACCTGCAGAAAACTAAAGTTGGATCCTTCTTTGTCACCCTGTACTAGAATTAACTCCAAATGGATCAAAGACCTGGAGGTAAAAACCGACACTCTGAAAACTTTACAAGAAGGAATAGGAGATACACTAGACCTCCTTGGAACAGGTCGAAACTTTCTTAATAAAGACCAAGAATCACAACAAATCAGAGAAAGGCTGGATAAGTGGGACTGCATTCAACTGCAGAGCTTTTGTATGGCAAAGGACATAGCTAGTAAACTAATCAGGAAGCCTACAGAGTGGGAGAAGATCTTCACCAACCAAACAACAGACAAGGGCCTCATATCTAAAATATATCAACAACTCAAAAAATTGAATCACTCCAAAACTAACCTCCAAAGTAACAACCATCCCATTAAAAGATGGGCCAAAGACTTAAAGAGAGTCTTCTCTGAAGAAGAAACAAAAATGGCCTATAGACACATGAAGAAATGCTCAACATCTCTGGTCATAAAAGAAATGCAAATCAAAACAACTCTAAGATTCCACCTCACTCCAGTTAGAATGGCCAGGATCAGGAAAACGAATAACAGCAGATGCTGGAGGGGATGTGGCCAGGAGGGATCACTACTACACTGTTGGTGGGAGTGCAAACTCGTTCAACCACTATGGAAAGCAGTGTGGCAGTTCCTCAAAAGGCTAAACATAGAACTCCCCTATGACCCAGCAATTCCACTACTTGGCATTTACCCAACCATCCAGAAACAAGGACATACTAAATCCACTAGCACAACATTGTTCATTGCAGCACTATTCACCATAGCAAAGATATGGAACCAACCTAGATGTCGTTATCTTGATATCCCTTGAATACCTCACATCCTGCTCCAAAACACTCCATGACTCCCCAGTGCTGGTGGAATCACAGCCTTGGCCGCCTTGCTCTCTATGTCTGGTAAAATGTGCTTTCTCCATTGTAACCTCCCCCGAACCATCTTCATACCCTGCTCTCAATGAAATTACAGAATTATTTTCTGGTAACTTGCTTGTCTTCCCCTGAGTGCCTTTTTTACCTGACTTTCCTAGCTTCAAAGTTGACCCACCTTCAAAGCCTACTTCAGGAAGTAATCTCTCACCCCTCCTTCATCTTCCATAAGCATGTAATTTGTCTGTTAATGAGCTCACAATCTTGCATTTTGTGCAAGAGTGGTATGTGCATATATACCTAGAGTAAAAGCTTTTACACCACAAAATTCAGTGTCTTACCTTCAAATTCCATCTAAGCCTTTCATGGGAAGTTACTGTGTTGAATATCGAATTTCATGTAAAACTCCCACCCCAAGCATACATTTCCTCAGGGGCTTTGCTGTGACATTATGTTTATTTGTCAAATAAAATCGCAACCCTTCAAAGGTTAGTTTTGTCTTTCTATATTCCGTCACAAACTGCACTTGGTTGTTTGAGGTTTGGGATAAAGGCAAACTAAAGAGGTGCCAAATTGTCAGAATATGGCCTGGAAATTACGTTGCCTCATTGCTCTGCACTCTGACTGGTACAAAACACAACATTGGAGTTGCAATCTGAGCTTCTTTTCCCGAGCCCCTAATTACTTGTATGTGCTTCTTTTCCTGGAGGTCTTTTCTTTTCTTTTCCTTTCTTGGATGTCTGCCCTGTCTCACAGCCCTGAGCACCCAGCTCTGGAGACATATTGTTTCATCAGCTCTCACTCCAAAAGGATTTCATAGGATCAATTTGTTTAAGCAAACTTTTAATTTGATTTTGTTTTCTCTTCAGGGGTTTGATTTGTGAAACTCTAATGCGTGTGCACAAAATTGTATAATTAGAATGATTGAAATGCTAGGGAGCAGAAAGCCAGTGGAGCCTCAGGGGATACAAGGACAAACTCATCACAATACACCCTAGATGAATGGGACTGGCTGGTTTTGCATTCATGGAGGCAAATGTTGACTTATTAAAGTGCTTGTTTCAGGTAGGATGCATTAACTACAAAGCAGGAAAGAATGGACTAAACACAGGTCCAAGAGTAAGAATCTATTTTATAAACTGACCCTGGACAGGCATTTCCAGCAGCTCAGAATATCAGTGAAGCCTGAGCCCTTGCTGTCTTCTGCTCAGTGCTCCACCAGGTAGTGTTACAGCCCCTCTAAGCACAAAACAGCTGGCATGGCTGCACCCTTCATGTGTTTATGAACCACCAGGAACACAGGTGAAAGGCTTGTAACAAAAGTTATTTCTCTCTTGCAGCTGCCACTTCTTTTTATCAGAGAGGAACATTTTGCTTGGAACCCCTCAAAAGGCTAAATTGTAGCAGGCTGAACCAGATCTTATATCCCAAGTCAATCATTTCTCAACTGGATCAGCCTCTGTGTTTGGGGGTGGGGGGTAAATTCTGAAACCACTATTGACAGAAATCAGTTACATCATTGCCTATGTCTGGCCACATTGCTACTGAGAAAAAAATAATGGAGGCTCTTAGTGGAAGAAGAGGGGAAATGATAGTCCGAAAGGTGTCACCTAGACCAGATCAGTGCGGCCAAGCAGATCATTAGAAATAAACTGGGTGCAGTGGCTTACAGCTATAATCCTAGCTACTCAGGAGGCTGAGATCTGAGGATTCTAGTTCAAAGCCAGCCCGGGGACTAAACACTGTGAGTCTCCTATCTCCAATTAAACACTAGAAAAATGGGAAATAGGGCTGTGGCTCAGAGGTGGGGAGGCAGCCTTGAGCTCAGGAACAGCGCCTAGGCCCAGAGTTCAAGCCCCATGAACCGCCCCCCCCCAAAAAAAAGAAAGAAAAAAGAAATCAGGACCAAAGGATGTCCTTTGTAGAGTTATCCAAATCTAACCAAATAATAATAACCCACTGCAGACATTATCATTATCTCTGGCATTATTATCAAAGGAGATGATGATGAAAGGCTGAATCTAAATTCTTCACCTGACGTCAGACTTTGTTTGTGGTGCCTTTCTACATTATTACTGAAAACATTCATCTTATATTTACCTAAATTCAACTGAAAAGCTATTGATAATCATTCCTTTCATGTTGGTTGCTAAACCAATAGTGACTTGTGTATAATCAGTGGATCTAGAGACCTGTCATAATCGATGGGAAAATTCTTTTCAATCTTCCCATGACTGTTCGCTTTCATTCAAACTAAGCCCCTCAACTTCTAATCACTTTCTATAACTTCTATTTTCTCACAGCTTCACAGGATGCCTCCTCTTCTCCTGAGTGTGTATTGTTGTAGTTGCCATTTCTCACGTCAAGTTAGTTTTATTAACTTGTGCATGAGTTTTCTCCTCCTCATGTCTTGTATTCACACACCAACCACAGTATCCTTTTGAACATGCTGCAATCTAACACTGCCCACAGGTATAAATTCCCTTAAGGGAAACCTTCAAGGTTACAAATCACATAAAGGACTGCAAATATCAGAGGGCTCTTTGAAACTAAGCTTCCATTTGGAGCCCTTCAAGGAACCACAGTGGAAATGAACAAGGCAATTGAGCAATTTCAGAAGGATGATTTAAATGCCAGGAAGCAGAAAGATGGCCTCAAAGAAAGCTCAGAAGACCCTGGAGCAAACTATCTGTCATCTTATAAAGAGATCAGTGCAGCACAGAAGCTATAGAAGCTGAGAGAGGTAAATAAAGGAGCATGATACCAGAAAGACAACTGGAAAGAGCAATGGCAGAGAACTTGATCCCTGGATCACATGTGAATTCACAAGGCTTTCTTTCATTCCTCATGACTTTTAGGCACTTTTGTAAAAGATAAGGAATGTTTACACTTCTCATCTACCTCCACAGACACCTAGTCATCCCCTCTTCTCTAAATTTAACAGGGAAACAAATGTGGATCTAGAATACCTAAAATAGGTTGGCTATCCCTAATTCCAAAATATGAGATGCTCCCATTTAAATGTTTGAGAACCAACATGTTGGTGTCTGTGCTTGTATATTATTTCAGGAGATACACTTTCAGGAGATATTATTTCTTCTATAGACTCCCAAATCCCTGGCCAGTTTTATAGTCTGCTATTTCATTACCCTCTTTTTAATACCCACTCGCTGTCATTTATGAGTTGTCACCTAATTTAGCTGATTCAAAAACAATGATGAATTCTAAGAAATAAATTTTAAAAGGCTGCATCTTGTGTAAATGGCTCTGAATGTACATGCACTGAGCCTCTGACAGCCACATGATACTATGCAATGCAGTCCCAGTTTTGAGTAGCAGACCTGGCTCTGTGCCAGCCGTACTCTAAGCATATCTCATTTTCTCGTAGATAAAATGAACGTGGGTTTGAGTAGGTGATTGCACACAACCATCTCCTCTCTCCCAGGCCATCTGGGCTATGATTAAAGCAGAGGTTCTGCAGCCTCCCACCCCCACTTCTACACAAGAGACTCTAATGCAGGCTTGCCCCAAGCTAAGGAACCTTGGACATGGTTCCTTCTCCTGTGTCATGGTTTCCCCAGCAGTGAGAGAGGGCTAATTTTTTTGCCTGGGTGAGATCGTTATGAAGATTGGAAGAGTTAACATATGCTTGAAAATTTAGAACAGGACCTAACAAATAAACTGTATGTAACATAAGTAGTAAAAGCAGACTAGAGATTCTTTAATTTTTTTAAAAAAAAAACAACTTAATTGACCTATAATACACATACCACTTAATTCACTTGCTGTACATGCATTAATTCGGTGAGTTTTGTTATCCCCATAGATTCAGGCAACTATTACCATGATGTGTTCTGGAATATGTTATCGCTTTCAGGATGAACTCCAGTCTGGTACCAGTGGTTCATGTCTATAACCCTAGCTACACAGGAGGCTGAGCCCTGAGGATTACCTCTTGGAAGCCAGCCCAGGGGAAACAAATCTGTGAGACTCATTTCCAGTTAACCAGCAGTCAGTCAGAACTGAAAGTGTGGTTCCAGTCATAGAGCATGAACTCAAAGCCCTGGATTCCATACCCCATCAATACACACACACAAAAAATAATAAATCCCATAACATGTAGCTCCCATCCTCCTATCCCCTCACATCTACCTCCAGCTGTAGCCAGCTACTAATCAATTCCCTGTCTCTACAGATTTACCTGTTCTAGATAGTTCATTATAAATACATTTATACTTATACAAATTTGACTGGATTCTTTTTTATTGTCAGGATAATATATAGAGGGGTTACAGTTACATCTGTCAGGTAGTAGGTGCATTACTTCTCTCACAATGATAACCCTTCTCATGTTTTGTCCCTCCCAATCATCTTGTTTTCCCCTGCTTCCCTTCCCTATTTCAAATAAACAAATAAATGTATATACAATATACCAGGTAACAAAGTCAGATACAATAACAACATGAGATTAGCCATAAGGGCAAAAAAGATAAGAGAAATAACATAGTACATTATGAACAGCAATCACACAAGATAAGCCTGTTGTTTCCATATCCTAGAGTTCATTTCATTTAGTCTTGACTGGGTTGTTTCACTTACTATAATATTTCCAAAGTTCATCTGCATTGTAGTATGAATTTACTTCAGGCCTTTTTAATTGCTGAATGATATTCTAGTATATGAATGAGTTCACCCACTAATTAATGGATGTTTACATTGTTTCTTTGTTTAGACTATTATAAATAATGCTATGGACAAGGATGCCCACTCTCTCCACTCCTCTTTAACATAGTATTAGAATTCCTAGCCAGTGCAATAAGGCAAGAAGAAAGCATAAAGGGGATGCAAGTAGGGAAAGAGGAAGTAAAACTATCCCTCTTTGCAGATGACATGATTCTGTATTTAAAGAATCCTATAGACTCCACGCCCAAGCTCCTTGAGCTGATTCAAAACTTTGGAAGAGTAGCAGGCTATAAAATTAACCCCCCAAAATCAACTGCCTTCCTCTACGCCAATAGTGAGAGGAACAAGGCAATAATCAGGAAAGCAACTCCTTTCGCAATAGCCTCAAAAAAAATAAAGTACCTAGGAATTAGCTTAACTAAGAATGCAAAGGACCTTTTTGATGAATAAAACACTAAAAAAGGAAATTAAAGCAGAACTAAGGAAATGGAAAAACCTCCCATGCTCCTGGATTGGAAGAATCAACATTGTGAAAAATGACAATCTTGCCAAGGGCTATCTACAAATTCAATGCAATACCCATCAACATCCCAATGTCATTCTTTAAAGAAATAGAAGAGGCAATCCAAAATTTCATATGGAATAATAAAAGACCCTGTATAGCAAAAACACTTCTTAGCAGAAAGAACAGCACAGGAGGAATTTCAATACCAAACTTTAGACTCTATTACAGAGCTATAATAATCAAAACAGCTTGGTACTGGCACAAGAACAGGCCTGAAGACCAATGGAATAGAACTGAGGACCCAGATATTAAACCACAGACCTGTAGCCACCTAATCTTTGACAAGGGAGCCAAAAAAATAGACTGGAAGAAAGAGCCTCTTCAACAAGCTGTGCTGGCAGAACTGGTTAAGCACATGCAGAAAACTTAAGTTGGATCCTTCTTTGTCACCCTGTACTAGAATTAACTCCAAATGGATCAAAGACCTGGAGGTAAAAGCTGACACACTGAAAACTTTACAAGAAGGAATAGGAGATACACTAGGCCTCCTTGGCACAGGTGGAAACTTTCTTAATAAGGACCAAGAATCACAGCAAATAAGAGAAAGGCTGGATAAGTGGGACTGCATTCAACTGCAGAGCTTTTGTATGGCAAAGAATATAGCTAGTAAATTAATTAGGAAGCCTACAGAGTGGGAGAAGATCTTCACCAACCAAACAACGGACAAAGGCCTCATATCTAAAATATATCAACAGCTCAAAAAATTGAATCACTCCAAAACTAATCTCCAAAGTAACAACCATCCCATTAAAAAATGGGCCAAAGACTTAAAGAGAGTCTTCTCTGAAGAAGAAACAAAAATGGCCTATAGACACATGAAGAAATGTTCAACATCTCTGGTCATATAAGAAATGCAAATCAAAACAACTCTAAGATTCCACCTCACTCCAGTTAGAATGGCCAGGATCAGGAAAACGAATAACAACAGATGCTGGAGGGGATGTGGCCAGGAGGGATTCCCTACTACACTGTTGTGGGAGTGCAAACTCGTTCAACCACTATGGAAAGCAACATGGCAATGCCTCAAAAGGCTAAACATAGAGACTCCCCTATGACCCAGCAATTCCGCTTCTTGGCATTTACCCAACCATCCAGAAACTAGGGCATACTAAATCCACTACCACAACAATGTTCATTGCAGCATTATTCACCATAGCAAAAATATGGAACCAACCTAGATGTCTCTCAGTTGATGAGTGGATCAACAAGTTGTGGTATTTGTACACAATGGAATTCTATGCTGCTGTCAGAAAAAACAACATCGCCCCATTTGTTAGGAAATGGAAAGTCTTAGAAAAAATCATATTAAGTGAAGTAAGCCAGACTCAAAGGAAATTAGGCTCAATGGTTTCCCTCATTTGTCATAATCAGTAGAAACCTTGGGCTCTACTAGCAGAGATCTGCAATAGACAAAACCTTGATCCATAAGGCCATATAGTATGAAGCTAATTGAAAAGACCTCCAGGATATTGAAACAAAAGCCATACAATGAATAATTGTTGTCCTTAATGTACTATGTTATCTCTCACCTCTTTTGCTGTCCCTTGGTCATCTCATATTGTGACAATATCTCACTTTGTTATCTGATGTATTGGATTTATTTGTAGTTGGTTATTTGAAATTGGACAGGGAAGGGGGGAAAAACCAAGATGGGGGGGTGTAGGGGAGGGTAATGGGGACCAAGACATGTGAAAGGGTATCAATATATGTGAATTAATGCACCTTCTATCTGGCAAATATCATGTAACCCTTTTATTAATTACAATAAAAAAAATCTGACAATTTTATATAAAAAATAAATAAATAATGCTATGGTAATCATTCACATACAGATTTTATATAGATATACAGTTTCCTTTCCATTGGGTATGCACTTGAGAGTGGAAATAACTCTATATTTAACCATTTTGAGAACTACCAGACTCTTTCCTGAAGTGGATACACCATTGTTTAGTTCCACTAGCAGGGTGTGAGGATTCCAATTTCTCTGCATCCTCACCAACATCTGTTAACTGACTTTTTGATTCTAGCCAACCTAGTTATATGATGCAATTACCTTTGGGAGTTTGATCTACATTTCCCTATGGACTAATACAATTGGGCGTCTTTGTGTATGTTTATTGGCCATTTGTAAGCTTTGGATTCTTAGAAACAATCTTTGCTGATGCTCTCAGAGGCTTAAGTCTGTTGTTGGTGTAGGGGATGTTCCAGGTGTTCTTTGGTTCCTGGGTCCAGTCCTGAGTGTGGCGAAACAAAACAAAAACAAACAACAACAAAAACCATTGCACAAAAGGACCACAAAGAGGAGAAAGATACATAAAGAGTATTCAGTAGCAAAGCAAGTATGCAAGTATACCTCCAAGGGTGATGGGGAGGTGAGGGAGGAGCGGTGTGAGAATTAACTTCCTAAACAGGACAGTACACCTTGAAAGCTGTAGCAGGGAGTTCAAGTAAAGACTAACCGTATGGAAGGTGTTAGAACTTAGCGTTTTATCCATGAGGGTAGGGTTACTAGGTGGTATGAAACTGAAACCCTTTTCCCTTTATACATACACAAAAAGGAGGAGGAAGAGGAAGACGCAGTGTCTCCCAGATGTGAAAACCCACATGCCTGCGCATTTGATCCTCTTTGATCTTCCTGGCTTAGAAAAACCAGTGGAAGGTCACATAACAGTGTACCCTCAAGAAAAAATGCTCACTCTTGATTTGGGGAATGGGCTGCATAAGGAGCCTGTGGGGCTGTTGTGTTGATCCTTGGGCCAGGGTATAGGTCCTCCAGTGTTTTATGATAGTTTGTAAAAATGGAATGCTGTAGTCGGGAACATTTCCTCATTCCTGCTTGTGTATACCTGTCTAACATTAACAATACTCCCAGATGCACAGAGAGACGATCCAGATCCTACCTTGCCATGAATGCTTGAGCATCCTGTTCTCTACAACTTGTCCCTTGCCATGTGAGGACAGTAGCCAAGTCAGTATCACACCAATAAGGGAGACCAGGAGCTTACTCAGTTTCCATTCCTACCAGCTCCATCCCATTTCCATGCTAACTAACTCTTCCATTCTAATGCCTTCCGAGGATTCCAGTGATGGTCACTGGAGTTTTCTCAAATTCCATTGCCTTGATATCTTTTTTTTAAAATTATGTAGGTATCTCATTATAGTCTTCAAGAATCTGGAGCATTTATAACGTGTAATGCATATGGCCTTCATCAGACATGCTAGCTGAAGAAACACATATCCCCGCTGTCCTAAACAAAGAGTCCCTTTAAACTAACCAAGCATTTTAAACTGGATTTGGGGCTTTAGTCAACGTAGTTTATTTCTATTTCCTCAATAGTCAAATGTGATTCATAATATACAATTCATATTGTATATGAATCACATACAAATTACAATGCATAGCGAATGAGATTGTGTGTACGTAGTTGGCATAGTTCTTGACAAATAGCCAGCACAGAACAAATATATGTGTGTATATATACACATACAACTAATGCCTGCTTTAAATTGTGCAGGTTGACACTCCAAACTACAGAGGGCTTGTCATGGTCAGCAGAAATCAAGGTGTGGGTTGGCCGAGGGTTCAGTCTGCTGGGAGGTCAGATGGGGCTGTGTTTTTGGAATGCTCAGAGGCGAAGATCAAGGTCTAAGAGTGCTGGGGAATCCAGAGGAGGAAGGCCTGAGCTTAGGGCCTGCTCTGCCCTGTCCTCCTTTGGGTATGTGAGAATTCTTCTCTTATGACTCTGAAAAACAAAGAAGAAAGTCCTTCAGACATGAAGAAATAAGCTGCAACTCGGACAAAGAAATGAATCATTCCCAGAGAGGTGATTTATTCTCTTTTAGGTCTTCTGCTTGCCAGAGTTTGACAACAGATCCACTATAGGCACTGGCTGGAACGTCGGGAGATTTAGCAGACTGGTCACTTACTGCCATCTATAGGTAGCACCTTAAAAGTGACCTAAGGAGGAAAAGATTTCAGTATGTTTGTTATGGCATATTTCAGTGTAGTGGTGTAAAAAGCATCAGAAAAGCCTTTTGATTTAGTTGCTGTTCCTGAAATGACCAGACACATCAGAAGGAAAATTTAGGTTATCTAGCAACTCTGCAATAAATACCACACATCTGCCGAAGAAGAGTGATTTTAGATTAGGCTACTGACTTGGAAAAATAGATTCTGATCTGCGTAGACAACCACAACTTTTTTTGCTGCCTTTAAATGGCAGAAAGAAAATTAAAGATCAAATAAAGCTAAATGATCTTTAATAGCAAAATATGTCATAATTTTACCCAAAATTAAGTTCATCAAACCTATAAGAGCAGATAAAAGCCACTTTTCAGAATCACCAAGAAATGGAAGTCTTTACAGTAAATTATTATGTGTCTCTGTCTGTGTCTGAGTGTTTATGTGTTTCAGGGCTTGAACTCAAGGTTTTGCATTCTGTCAGCTTACCTGTGGCTGGAGCTCTGCCACTTGTACCATACCACCAGTCTAGCATTTTGTTAGTTAACTTGAGATTGAGTCTTGTGGGGTCCTCCTACATAGCTAGCTACAAGCATGAGCCACCAGTGCCTGGCTCTTCATAATTATTTTTAATAATGCTTATGTCCCACTGATGTACTCCTACATACAGAGACCAGAGAGTGGATTATAATGACACTAGCTCATTTGTGTCCTGAATTATTTATGCCAACCTTGCAAAGAAAAATAAAGCATTTGTCAATACTTCCTCCAAGCACACACTTAAAAGGATTAGAAAAGTAATTTTCTGATTCATCACACACACACAGACACACAGACACAGACACACACACACACAGACACACACACACACACACACACACACACATTGTTTTGCCTTCTCTGGTCTGTTACTTTTATATAAATTTGAAGTCCAAAGTCAGTTGATAGAAAAAGAGAATGGGAATGAAAAGTTTATATAGAAAGATGCTCTCTATATATAATTCTTAAGGCAATTGTTAAGGTTTGTGCCTCTCTCTCTTTCCCTCCTTCCCTCCCTCCCTCCCTTCCTCCCTCCTTTTCTCTGTGTGTGTGTGTGTGTGTGTGTGTGTGTGTGTGTGTGTGTGTGTGTGTGTGTTCGTTCTGAAGCTAGAACACAGGGCCTGGGCACTATCCCTGAGCCTTGTTGCCCAAGGCTAGAACTATACCACTTGAGCCACAGCTCAAATCAGAAGCTTAAATTAAATGTTTTTGTGATACTTAATTGGAGATGAGAGTCATAAAAGTCTTACAGACTTTCCTAACCAAGCAAACTTTGAACAAGCGTCCTCAGATCTCAGTCTCTTTAGTAGCTAGGGTGGCAGGCATGAGCCACCAGTGTCCAACTTGTTATCCCTATCTCTTAACTAGATAGATCTTAGAAAGTAAAAATCGCATTTTATTCAAAAAATCTCTCCTAGAGTTTGAAATCTTGGCCATAAATATTTGTAGACATTTAACCAATAAAATGTTATTTGGTGCTGAGTATTATTAGATTGCTGTTTTAGATGCTTTCTGTAGGTATTACTATAGGATAAAGAAAAAATGGGGAGGAAGGAAGAGAGGAAAGGAAGGAAGGGAGGGTAGGAGAGAAGAAGGGAAGAAGAGAAGGAGAAAGGGAAAGAGGGAGGGAGTAGAAACAAGAAAAGGAAAGAAGGAAGAGATGAAGGCAAGTTGACTTCAGTGTCCTTTCATTTCTGACATGCCATTTCTGACACATGCGTAATTTCTGACACATATGTCGTTTCTGACACATGAGTACTTTCTGACATGCATTCCATTTCTGACATGTGTGTCATTTTGTCATGTGTGACATTCTGTCATGTACATCAATTCTGACATGAGTATCATTTTGGCAGGAATATCATTTTTGCCATTTCTGAAATGTAGAACATTTCTGACACATGTCATTTCTGGCATTTATGTCATTTCTGACACATGTGTCATTTGACATGCGCAGGTGTCATTTTTACCGTGTGTGTCATTCTCTGACATGTGTGTGATTTCTGACATGTGTCCTAACACTGCCAAATTTCAGGCAGGAGAAATGGTGGATAAGCTCAGAGTAGATTTGGTTAACATATATGCCATGGTGTCGGCTTGCAATGCTAAGAAGATACAATGCAGAAATGCCGAATTTTTCCCAGATGTGAGGTAATTCAAGTGATGAGCTGGGTAACAGCATCACAATTGAAAGAGCTGAAAACATTTTCTCATCTGTTTTATATAAAATGGATCCCTGGTTCTTGGAATCATTCTTGGCACATAATATTCAGTAAGGAGCTATTGAATGAATATCCCAGACCTTCTGCTTGAGGAATTGTCTCACCTACTTGTGAAAATGAGGCTTGCAGAGAGATGGAAGCACCCCCTCCAAAAGTCCCTTAGAAGAACATTTTGAATTACAAGAGGCACCCAAATGTTTGATTTCCAAGATTCCGTGGTTAGCCATTAAATCAGACAACACAGTACTGCCTGGATCTCAGACAGAGCCTCTTGAGGCTAACAAGTGTGTGAACGCAGCTTGTTCACCTGCCTTGCCCACAGAGCCTTCCCTGTCCATCTTCTGCCTGTTGTTACTGATGGGCTCCAAGATAATCACTGAATTACATAACCATCCAATGAGATTGTTCTTCCATCTGTTAGGGGCCATGGAAGCCCCCATGCTATGAATTTCAATTTAAAGAGCTTTATACCCCATCTGGAGCAAGAGGATTCATTCCTATATAAGAGGAAAAGATCATTGTGATTGTAACCTGCTTTTAATGGAAATGACTCAATTCAAGTTTAAAAATGTAAGTGGTGCTTAAATATTGTATGTTTCAGCACACTGAGAATCATCTTGCCAGCAATTATTTTCAAAGCCACATTTTCACAGCAGTAAAGGCTCATTTGACATAAACCATCAATACAGGAACTCTCATTACGACAGTGTTTGTAACAGGGAGAAAGTTGGAACTAACTCAAATGTCCATCAAAGGAAATGGGATACTGAAATTGTGTTATGCACATAGTATGCGGCCATTATAAAGATGAAATGGAGGTACATGTGCCAGTGTGACAAGATGTCACTAAATGAAAGAGCAATCAATGAGAGAGCAAGATGTGAAATGTTGCGAATGTTTTAATACTGTCAATGACTGCAATAAATGTCAGCGTATGTATATCAGAAATTTGGAAGAATATACGGCCAACAATAAAACAGTAATTACGCTAGGAAATAGCACGATGGGGTAATTTTGCTCTTAACTTTATGCATCTGTATTGTGTAAAGTGTTTACAATGATTGCGTATTACTTCTGTAATTTAAAAAGTGCTTGTCTTACTCCATTTTACTATAAATGAGCATGATAAATTTAAATAAAATAAATAAACTGAACATTTGACTATGATCCTTTTGGAGAATAACCATGTATTGCCAGCATGACAACTTTCTATGTTCTGTAGTCTAATAATCTATTTTTTTATTTTTGGTTCATAAAACTACTTGTCACATCTCTATTATAACAAAGAGAAATTGAGATCAGCTTAAGATTAAGTTGTTGTCAATTAAATATTATGTCATCACTTAATATTGTGTTAAGAAAGTTGCTGGCTGACTACAGTGAAATAAGTAAATAAAAACTTAAGTCCATAAAAAAAAAAAAGAAAATTGCAGCTGGGCTTGGTAGCTCACACCTGTAATCCTAGCTACCTTTGGACTTTCTCAAGGCTAGCACTCTACCACTTGAGCCACAGCACCACTTTCAGCTTTTCCTGTGTATGCTGTACAGAGGAATTGAATCTAGAGCTTCGTGCATGCTAGGCAAGCATTCTACTACTGGGCCATGCTGCTGGCCCTCTTTTTTTTATGGGTCATGGTGCTTGAACTCAGCCTGGGCACTGTCCCTGAGCTCTTCAGCTCAAGGCTACCACCCTACCCTTGAGCCAAACCCTACTTCCCGTTTTCTGGGGGTTAATTTGAGATAAGAGTCTCAGGTCCTTTTGTGCTGGGCTGGCTTTGAACTGTGATCTTCAGATCTCAGTCTCCTGAATAGCTAGGTCTTTTTTTTTTAAGAAAAGGTTATGGGGGGCTTCATGGCTCACACCTGTAATCCTATCTACTCAGGAGGCTGAGTGTAGTAGTGATCCCTTTTGGCCACACCCCTGCTAGCATCTGTTATTGTTAGTTTTCTTGATAAAAGCCATTCTAACTCGGGTGAGGAAGAATCTCAGTGTTGTTTTGATTTGCATTTCTTTTATAACCAGACAGGTTGAACATTTCCTCATGTGTCTATTGGCCATTCTTATTTTTTCTTCTGAGAAATCTTTCTTTAAGTCTTTAGCCCATTTATTAATTGTCTACTGACCCTTTGAGGACTTATTTTGGGGGAGACTTAATTTTTTGAGCTCTTAAGTAAATTTTAGATGTAAGGTCCCTGTCGAATACATAGCTAGTAAAGATTTTCTCCCCTTTTGTGGGCTTTCTATTTATCTTGTTAGCTATGTCCTTTGTCATGCAGAAACTCTTCAGTTTCATGCGATCCCATTTATCTAATCTTTCTTTGATTTGTTGTGATTCTGTACTTTTACTTTGGAAGTTTTGACCCATGCCTAGGAGCCCAAGTGTTTCCTCAATCCCTTACTGCGAAATTTTCATGGTATCTGATATTACATTGAGGTCTTTCATAGAGCTTCTCTATGACCCAGAAATTCCACTCCTGGGCATTTATCCAATAGGGAAAAAAAAAAAAAAAAACAACCATGCGCCACACCAAAGCTACCAATACAACCATGTCACCATGTCACTGAAGAATTACCATAACTAAGATATGGAGTCATCATACCTGTCAACAACCCCATAGTGGACTCATGGATCAAGAAAATGTACACACACACACACACACACACACACACACACCATGGAATTCTACTCTTCCATCGGAAAAAATGATACTGTACCAATGGAAGACTTGAAAAAAATTATATTAAGTGAAGTAAGCCAGAACCAAAGAAAATGCATGGTTTCCCTCCGGTGTGGTAACTAGAATGTGCCTAAAAATCTACAGGTAACCATAATGGATGTTTAAAAAAATATATACTTGGACATGATAAATTGGGAGTCCAAAGGAGGATATTTTTAGGAGCAGATCACAAAGGCTCAATTGCAATTTGCATATTATCATATAAAATAATACTTTGGGGCCGGAAATTTGGCCTAGTAGTAGAGTGCTTGCCTAGCATGCACGAAGACCCGGGTTCGATTCCTCGGTACCACATAGTTAGAAAAAACCAGAGTGGTGCTGAGGCTCAAGTGGTAGAGTTCTAGCCTTGAGAAAAATCCAAGGATAGTGCTCAGGCCCTGAGCTTAAGCCCAGGACTGGCAAAAATAATAATAATAATAATAATAATAATAATAATAATACTTACTAGAACTAACCCCAAGAAATGAAAAAAAAAGGATTTTGTTGTGTATTGTAGCTGGTTTTTGTTATCCTTTCCTCTTGTCTTGTTTGTTAGTTTATTTGTCTTTGTGAGATTAATGGGGGCCACAGAAAGGGTAAGACAAAGAATAAAGAAATACTGCAGCATATAGAGATTCCCTTCTTGAATACTTGTTTGTTAAATACATCATTTGAAATATGATGTAAAAATCAATGTTAATAAATTCTTTAATAAAAAAATACTGCAGTGATACTCACCAGACACTATGTTGAAAATGAACTAACAAGTTGTGGGTAAGGACTCCAGGGAAAAGGTGGAGGGGAAGAAAGAAGGGGTTACACTGTTCCAAAAGAAATAAACTCGGGGCCGGGAGTTTGGCCTAGTGGAAGCGTGCTTGCCTAGCATGCACGAAGACCCGGGTTCGATTCCTCGGTACCACATACATAGAAAAAAGCTGGAAATGGTGCTGAAGCTCAAGTGGTAGAGCTCTAGCCTTGAGAAAGTCCAAGGACAGTGCTCAGGCCCTGAGCTCAAGCCCAGGACTGGAAAAATAAAAAATAAAAAAAAAGAAATGAACTCAAGCTGGGCACCCGTGGTTCAAGCTACTCAGGAGGCTGACATCTGAAGATCACAGTTCAAAGCCAGCTGGGGCAGAAAAGTCCATGAGACTCTTATATCCAATTAACCACCAAAAACTAGAAGTGGAGCTGCGGCTCAAAGTGCTAGCCTTAAGCAAAAGATCTCAGGAACAGCAGCCAGGCTCTGAATTCAAGCCTCATGACTAAATTGGACACTGGTTGCTCACACCTCTAATCCTAGCTACTTAGAAGGCTGAGATCTGAGGACTGCAGTGCAAAGCCAGCCCAGGCAGGAAAGACCATGAAACTTTTTTTTTTGCCAGTCCTGGGCTTGAGCTCAGGGCCTGAGCCCTGTCCTTGGACTTTCTCAAGGCTGGAGCTCTACCACTTGGGCCTCAGCACCACTTCCAGCTTTTTTGTATGTATGTGGTATCAAGGAATTGAACCAGGGTCTTCATGCATGCTAGGCAAGCACTCTACCACTAGGCCAAACTCCCAACCCTTGACCATGAAACTTTTATCTCCAATTAATAACAGAAAAACCAGAAATGGCACTGTGGCATTGGTAGAATGCTACCATAGAGCAAAGGAGCTCAGGGACAATGCCCCCCCACACCGGAAAGGAAGAAAGAAAGAGAGGGGGGGAGGAAGGGAAGGAGAGAAGGAGGGGGGGAGGAAGGGAGGGAGAGAGGGATGGAGGAAGGGAAGGAGAGAAGGAGGGGGGAGGAAGGGAGGGAGAGAGGGAGGGAGGAAGGAAGGAAGGAAGGAAGGAAGGAAGGAAGGAAGGAAGGAAGGAAGGGAAAGAAGGAAGGAAGGAAGAGGAAAAAATAAGAGATTAAGAGTACATTTTAGTTTACTTCAACAAAGTATAAATTTTGTTTATAGGATTCCATGCCTGTAATCTTAGCACTGAAGAGGTTGAGGCAAGAGGATAGCGACAGTGAGACCCTGTCAAAAAGAAAAGAAGTGGGGAGAAAGAAAGTAAGGGAGGGAGGGGAGGAAGGAAAAGAGAGAGGAGGGAGGGAGAAAGAAAATAAAAGGCTCTAGAATGAAACATAAAATGAAAAACCTAAATCTCTATTTATAGGAATAAATAATTATCTGCTCAAACTATACAGTCTTAGCAAATTAAATGAACAAACTAGTACTACATGTATCAATGTGCAAAACTAAAAGCATGCTATTAAATGAAATAAGCAACTTGCAGAAAATAGAAAAAGTGATATATATATATATATACACACATACACACATACATACACTCAAGTATGTGTAAATAGAATCTAGGTATGTGCAAAAAAAAAAATAGAAAAGGACAAAGATGCTTGAGACATAAATTACAAATTCCGGAAAGCAACTACCTCTGGAAAACGGAGTTAGGAAAAGACATCAGAAAAATAGCAGTGGTCTTCAACTGACTTTTTAATGCTATTTCTGAAATTACTTTAAACACCTGATATTTTTTAGGGTTTTTTTTTAATGCGTATGAATTTGTATTACAAGAATGCTTTCACCTGCCGGGCACAGTGGCTCATGCCTGTAATCCTTGCTACTCAGGAGGCTGAGATCTGAGGATCACGGTTCAAAGCCAGCCTGGGTACTCAAGACCCTGAGACTCTTATCTCCAATTAACCACTAGAAAACTGGAAGTGGTGCTGTGGCTCAAGGGGGAGGGCGGTAGCCTTGAGCTAAAAAAGCTCAGGGACAGCACCCAAAAACAGAGTGCAGCCTCACTACCAAAAAATAAAGAATGCTTTCACATGGGATGCGGAGTCAGGCTCTGTGCCCTGACACCAAACCTAATCCACTGGCTTTCAAGTCTCATTCTTCATCCCACCAAGACTCCATCCCGCCGCATTATATTCCATGACACACTATATTCTACGCTCCAGCTGCTCTAAGCGGTCCAATATATCTTACAGTTTCCTTCCTCCCACTCTGGTGTCTTGCTGGGCTGAAAGGTCCTCCCCGGGCTTCTCTTTGACAACCTCCTCTCCTCTGTCACCACCTGTGACACTTCTGTGACACCTGGGAGTAGTATTTATGGCCCCTCCACAGTACTCCTTTCACATAGTCTTAGGCTACTGGCAACTTATAAGTCATATGGCAATTAGCAATGTATACATCCATCCATCCTCACAAAAAGATCGAAAATCAATTCTTCAAGCCAGAGGTCTGAAAGACAAATTCTGCTCACTGCCAGGCTGTGAAAAGTCCATAATCTAAAAATGATTTTTACATTTTCAAATGAAAATAAATAATACTTAGGGCATATTGAACATTATGAGAAATTCAGACTTCAAAATCCATAATGTGTTGCTATGTTATTACAACACAATGGTTATTCATCTAGTTGCCCTTATGTTTCTACCAGGAATCAGTTTCAGAACCCCATCAAGTTTGGTGGAAGGCTGTGAACTGACAGCCTACAGACAGATACGGAAGCTTACCAAGAACTAGTTGTCATTAGCTCTGCTGCCCAACAGTGGCAAAACGGGACAAATTGACAGTGATCGCATGACCCACAAAGCCTAAATATTTTTCTTCTGGCTCTTTACAGAAAAAATATATATATATATACATATATATATGTATATATATATATAAACAGCATCCTAAAAGTTAGAAACTTTTGTCGTATTGATGTTTAGTCCTAGAATTGGTTCAGTGCCTGACATAGGCTGAGTACATGTTTAATGAATGAATAATAAGTTGTTCAATATAATGCTGACTTACTTAATGAAGAAAATGTCTTGCTTTCCAGGACCATGTGTTTTGGAGTACATGACCCTTGGTAATTCCTGGATTTTCACACTAACTTACTTCAGTAAGTATACTTTGGCTAATATTACATCTGGCACAGTCTGTCAACGGAAATTTGATTCATAATTTAAATGAGTTCAAGGCCATTCAAATTCCTGGCACAGTTAGCAAATGCATCATCACACAACAATTGGCAGCCGTGTAAGAACATAAGGATCCCCCAGAGGGTAACAGGGGCAGGCAGCCAGATGCCAGAGGAGCTAGAATCTTCTATCACTACCTGAACAGGTTTTTCATGGCTACTCAAACAACAATGGATCCAGTGCCCATCTAGAAATATGGTAAGGACTTAATTTCATTCTTTCAAATTTACTAATCTGCATTCTTCACATCCTTTTCAGGAAAACCTAATTAAATTATCCTGAACACACTGAGCTCTTCTCCCGTTTGCCATACAAGGACCAGTTGGAAATAATCTTTCCAGTCTCAAAAGAGTTGCCAAAGAACATGAGAGGTCAAACCCAAGACCTAAAAATTTTACCCACAGAAGTCCATGTGGGCAGTGGTGTCTTCTTTTGATACATAAATCCATAACCAACAAACTCAGCAGCCCACAAGAAAGGGAGCCTGTGGTTAAAACAGGTTCCAGATATTTTTAGCAATATAATGATTCCAAAAATGAACTCAAAGAAATAGAAAACAGGTGTGGAAAATGGGTCACAGCAGTTGGACATCATCTGATAGTCTTCATTCTGAACACTAGAAAGACTACCACGGATGGTGAGTATCATCCTGCTGACTGGTAATATTTACTACCTCTTTCTTTACAAAGGGTGCTTCTGTGAATCTAACTTCTTCAATCAGACTTTGAGGTGGTCAAGCATACTTAAGAGACATCAGAACCTAATGCAGGCAGGCACAATAAATAGCCAATGTCCTGAAAATTGCAGGTCAGGAAAAGGTCCTTTGTAAACAGATGCTAAGACACAGTGGTGTGAAATCAGTTATTTGAGAATGCTCTAAGAAAATACCCTAGAAAAACAATGAAAGAGGCAAGAAATAGGATTCTTGCTACCCACTCCTTGTCCTTTAAAGAGGCCTGGAACTAGCATGATTGTCCAATATGGAGAAAAGCATGTAGTTGACTGAATTCTTAAAAACAAACAAACAAACAAACAAAAATAAACAAATCAGGCACTGGCAGCTCACACCTATAATCCTAGCTACTCAGGAGGCTGAGATCTGCACATCATGATTCAAAACCAGCCTGGGCAGGAAAGCTTATGAGATCTTTATCTCCAATTAATCACCAGAAAGACCAGAGGTGATGCTGTGGCTCAAAGTGGTAGAGCACTAGCCTTGAACCAAAGAGCTCAGGGACAGCACCCAGGCCCTGAGTTCAAATCCCATGACTAAAAAAAAAAAATCAGATATGGAAACCTAAAGTATACCCAACTACCTCAAAATGTGATTGTATTTGGAGATGGGGTCTTTAAATAGGCAAGTAAATAAGGACTTACTGGAGCAGGCCGTCTAATTCATGGTGTCTGATGTCCTCAAAGGAAGAAGGCATCAGGGATGTATCCCCAGACAAAAAGCATGTGACGTCCCAGCAAAGACAGCCTTGCAAATCAAAAAGAAAGCCTTGGAAGAAACCAACCATTTCAGTTCCTTCATTTCTAGCCCCAATTCTGCCGCTTAAACCAGGCAATCAATAATGCTTTCTCTGGGAAGCCCTAGCAAACTAACACAGAAAGCCAGGATTCTGTCTGTCAAAATAGGTCCCTCACTCCTTTCGTCACACCAACAGCCTGTTTCATTCATCCACAAAAAAACAACAACAATACTGACATTTCTGAATAGCCCCAAAGGGCTATTATGAGGTCGGAATTCACTTTATGAGTAGCTGATTCGCAATAGTGTGGCAAAGGGGAGAATTGTCTGTGAAACTCACTTGAGCATGGATGGTGCTATTCCCAAAGAAAGGGGTAACTCTCCGAGAAACCATTGCCCCACTGGCTGTTGTTACTATTTCCAAACCTCGCTAGTCATATAGAGGCATCTAAAAGACCTGTCATGCCATGGAGATGTGGGCACCTTGAGGAAATAACAATTTACTTTTCTCTCTTTGGGCACAGAACCTCTTATAGCTTTATATATGCTGCTAGAGGAAACAGTAGGCCTAGGCATAAACTTTTCCTTTAAGATTTCCAACTGGTTCTGAAGTTTGAGGCCCACAGCAGGTCCCAGTTTTCAACTGTACAATATTCTTATAAAATGGAGTCTGGAGCTCAATTCTTTGTCTCCTTCACAGCTCAACTGCCTGTATCCAGAGTTGGATGAGAACTGGCTCAATTATGAAGTAAATTAGCTTAGCTTTTAGCTAGGGGAAGAAATATGGCCATGTTTTTGGCACCTCTTAATTGGAGATAAATGCTAACGTGTTGGACAAACTCCAAAGAGCAATTAAGATGAGAAAAGAACTAGCAAAATTCTAAAGCTAGTGAGGATTATTTCCAAAAGCCAGGAACACTATGCTCTGTTAGGGTGGAGAGAGAACTGAAGAGTCCAATAGAGTGCTTACAAATGCCAAGAAGAAGTTTCTAGAAGAGAGGCTTGTCTTCATGTACAAAGTATAAACTTCTTGTTTTAAGAGGCTAAATTTTGAAGTTACAATAGAGGAAAAAGTTCAGAGCACTAGTGGATAATTTATATGGCTAGAAGCACAATTGTTGCAGCAAGGAGACTATTTGTACAAGATGATGTGAAACTGTGCTTTTGAGAAAGCTATGATTATATCAAACATTATGTACATAAAGAAGAGGAGGCTGGAGTGAAAGATTGGAGCATTTTTCTTAAAAAGACCAAAAGGGAGGAATAGAACAAAAATCAAAAGGAAGAGGGCCTTGGTTAGAGTTTTATAGAGCTAACTAAAGGAGAAACAGCCAGAGCGTGGTCATAAGTGGCAGAAGTCACAAGGGGACTAGGAGAGCCCTGTCTGTACAATGATGAGAACAGAGGAGCCAGGGAACACCAAAAAGGACACGCCACCATGTACCACAGTAAAGACTCCACTACACACTTCTGCACATTCACCCCACATGCCCACTCACACATACAAGCTCACAGGCTCACACACATGAATACACATCCCACAAACTCACTCAGTCATACGTGTACTCGCACATGCGTGCACACATAGGTACATAGGCTCATATACGCACTTGTGCTCATATATTCAGACCCACATGTGTACCCCCTCACAGCTCAGCAAGAAGCACAGGAAGAATTTGGGGAAGTTGCCAGAAACCCCATTAGCTGCACAGCAGGAGCCTCAGCATCATTGTCCACGATTTTTCATAAATGCCACAAATATTTGAGCAAGAAGCCAAGGAAGGAACTGTTGCTATGCAAACTCCCCACCTGATGATTAACAACATGGAGAGTCTTTAATAGATAATGTAGAATAGCATTGTTCTTTAATCACTGTACATGTGTCTGTAAACTTGGGGTTCTTTTATGCTAGGAATAACACTCTTATTCCTCAGAAGAACTTACTGAGGGAGTATTTTTCACAAGATTCTCTGCACTCTTGGAGCTTTCATTCTACTAAGATGGGGAAGAGGAAGGAGATAAGCCAGTGGATAAGAAAATATACTGCAGGTCAAATAGCAGGATGTTCTGTGAGAAAAAATGAAGTTAAGAGAGGAATCCTAAGTAGTTGAGCAGAAGCCACCAGCACCCAGCAAGGTTTGGTTTTAAGGAGGGTATTAGGAATGAGGATGGTCCAGGTTAGAGAAAAGTAATGCTGCATGAATCACCCCAGACTGACAACTCTTCCTTCAGCAATGAAGAATATTGTGGTCCCTGACTTCTAAACCCTGAGGTTTAGCTGCAAGGGTAGCTTTTTGTGCCTCTCCAAGACCAAGGACATGCAAAACAGGACCTCGGATGGCCCCAGCCCAACAAAGCCCTGCACCACCAAAAGGAATCTAGCCCGACCGTATCATTCTATTCTTTGTTCATTAAAGTCAAAATTTTGCATTGTCTTTTTGATGCTTTGCAATTTTATTACCATGCTTCATTGTCAATGTCCACTTAACATTGTCAAAAAAATTGTCTTTCTAATGAATCAGATTTAACTTTACTGATGTTCTCTATTGTTTTGGGGTGGGTTTTTTTTGCTGTTGTGTCATTATTATTTGCTCTTTATTATTCCCTTCCTTAATCTTCAGCTTTCCCTTTCAAGGCTAAAATAAAGTTTCATGTATATTATTGCTTTTGCTTTGTCTTTTAAGTTTTGATAGGTAGTAATATCATTCTATTTGTAATATTTACAAATTTCTCTTTTAAGTCATATGAGTATTTAGAGCAGTGCTTCTTAGCATCTAAATAAGGAAATTTTAGCCTTTTTTGCTTGAAATCTAACTTAATTACACCACAGTCATAATATATAATCTTTGAAATTTGTTGAAATAGATTGTAGGTCTTATGAATAGGCAAAATTTGATGTGTACTGAGAAACATACCCAGATTATCCAGCTGTTGCGTAATATGTTATATTGTTATATTGTGTTTGTACTATTGTTGAAATCTTCCTTGTTCTTATTGACTTCTTGCTTTCTGATGATGGATAATTGAAAAGAGCTTGCTCAAAATATTTCACTATACGGGTGGATTTATCTACTTTCCTTACCAGTTCTGACAACTTTTCTCAATATACCTCACGGCTCCGTTATGAAGAATGAACATACACAATTTCTTCTTGGGAACATTAACACTTTATTGTTATGACAATTATGAGATGGCCTTCTTATACCTGGTCATGCTTTCTGTCCCCTGGTCTGGGTGTTTTAGTGTCAACACCACTACAATACAGTTGTCAAAACAAGAGTTTTGGGGCTAGGAATGTAGCTTAGTGGTAGAGCGCTTGTCTTGCATGCACAAAGCCTTGGGTTCCCACTGTGGCTGAAGTGGTAGAGCGTTAGCCTTGAGCAAAAGAAGCCCAGGAACACTGCCCAGTCCCCTTGTGTTCAAGCCTCAAGACTGGCAAAAAAAAAAAAAAGAGGCTCCAAACCCAACTCGGGTTCTATACATCAAATCCAGCTACTGGCTCAATGTATCAACTAAAAGAGCCAAGCAATGGCTAAAAGGAGAACAAGATGATCTCCTCTCGCACTCAACAGGGCTAAGACCCTGAAGACTTGATGGAGAGCAGAGAAGAGCAGTCCTCCATCCCTCCCTAACTCTAAGGAAGCCATCATCTTTCCCATCGCTCTGCTGGGTACCCAATAGCTGGGCCCTGCACTCAGCACAACCACAGTGCATCAGCCGCAGAAGGGACCCTTTCCAAGCCCCTCCAGTTCTGGAAATTCACGAAGTTTACCCTCTGGGTCGGATGGGAGGTGAAAGCCTCGGCCCAAGAAATCACACAGGCACACAGTTACATACAGCAAAAGGAGTTTATTGTTAGCACAGGCTGACAAGACCAATTGTCTCACGGGAGAGGGAGAAATGGCATGTGTCTTCTGTTCTGGGACATTTTTATACAGGCAGGGGGACTGGAGGATTGGGGGGCGGTGCAGGAAGTACTCTGTTTGCTAATGGAAGCACATAGCTCCAGTGGGTTTTTCTGATGGCAGCAGTTCTGCTGGTGTACCTGGGAACTAGAGATAGACACCTGTACTTTGGGGAATGGGATGGAGACTGTCAAGCCCCCAAATGGAAGTGGACATACTAATAGGAGGAACAAGTGAAAAACTCCCCTTGGGCACAGGTTAGGGACAGAGGTGTGGCTACTACTCCATTCTGAAAAAACTGAGCTCTATTGGAAAAAAGTCACCAGCTCCCCAGTTCCTTCTCTCTACCTGGCTTCTGCTAAAGTCCTCTGCCTCCCACCTCACCCTGCTCCACCTCACCCTGCTCCATGCTCATGCGCACGCTCGCATACACACATCTGGTCCAAGAAGGATGGATAACTCTTGTACTGTAGTAGTTTGCTAGAGCTGCCGCTTAAGTATATACCACAGACGGGGATTTAAACAACAGAAAGTATTTCTGTTCTCACAGATGGGAAGACCAGAAGTCTGAGATCAGGGTATATGGCAGAGTTAGCTTCCAAACTCTTTCCTTGGCTTGTAGATGGCCACCCAATGTGTGTTCTCACCCATCTCTCTCTCTCTCTCTCTCTCTCTCTCTCTCTCTCTCTCTCTCTCTCTCTCTCTCTCTCTCTCTCTCTCTCTCTCTCTCTCTCTCTCTCTCTCTCTCTCTCTCTCTCTCTCTCTCTCTCTCTCTCTCTCTCTCTCTCTCTCTCTCTCTCTCTCTCTCTCTCCCAACTGCTGCTAGTTATACTGGACTAGGGACTTGAACAGCCCCATTTTATCTCAAGTACCTTTTTAAATACCAGTTGTCCATATGGCTCCATTCTACAGCACTGGAGCTTGGAACTGCAGCCTGTAAATTAGTGGAGTAGGGGACAGCTCAGTGCATGATAGTCACCCTCGTGCCTGACCACTGTGATGGGGAAGGAGACAAAATGTGAAATAGGAAGAGAGGAGCTTTACAGTCTTAGAGTATTTAAAACCTGCCCCCAAGATTGCTGTGAAAGCCCATCTTAACTGCCCCCAGGTGGTGCCAGCCAGCACTTCTTTCTGATTGTTGGATACCGGTAAAAACAATATGTGAGGGGTTGAGGGGAAATGATAGAATAATTATGAATAATCTCCTGTTCCCCCCTCTTCTCCTTCTCTCTCTCTTCCTCCCTCTCTTTCCCTTGCATACAGGGAGAAACTCTTCTATCCTTGCAAAAAGAGAAAACCACCTGTACACAGACAGGGTGGTTCAAATCCTGGAATCACCATCACAGAAATAATGGAAAAAATGACCATCAGAGACTAATGCCAATGACTCACACCTATAATCCCAGCTATTCAGGAGGTTGAGAACTAAGGATTGCAGTTCAAGGCTGGTCTGGGCAGAAAAGTCCACAACACTCCATCTCCAAAATAATCAGTAAAAAGACAAGCTGAAAGCATGGCTTGAATGGTAGACTAGACTAGCAAGCATAGCCAAGCAAGTGTCATGCCTTAAGTTCAAGCTCTGGACAACACACCAAAAAAAAGATGAGAGCAGAAATGCTGGAGCTGGCTGAGCCTTGAGACATCACCCTCCAGGTTGGGTACTACGTAAGGCACTCTGCCAAACACTGAGAACTATAGATGGAGTTGGTCCAAGGATGCATTTCGCCAAAATACACTCCTAATAACTATAAGGGCAACTCCTCCCAAATCCTCACTCCTCACCTCCCCCTACCACACACACAAACACCCTTGTATCTTCCTCCTGTGTCTCTCCTCACCCCCTGTCTACTTCCTGCAAAAATTGCAGGCTCAATGGAAAAGCTGGATTCCGCTCTCCTTCATACTTATGACAGCACCATGGCAGAAGAGACGGTTTCTTGCTATCTTGACTGACTCTATTAAAGTACAATAAATGGCTGTGATGAGCCATTTCCTGTGATCCCAATTAACTTCTGAATAGCAGTGTATTTTCTGCCTCCATATATCTTGTGGCCCGTTTGCATAATCACTGCCAGGGGCTATGCTTTCCAAGTGACTGGAATCCTCACCTTCCCTTACCAGTTAAAAGAGAAGTGCTCCAAACTGTAAAAAAAAAAAAAAAAAAAAAAAAGGCCGGGAGTTTGGCCTAGTGCAGAGTGCTTGCCTAGCATGCACGAAGACCTGGGTTCGATTCCTCGGTACCACATACATAGAAAAAAAAGCCAGAAGTGGTGCTGAGGCTCAAGTGGTAGAGCTCTAGCCTTGAGAAAGTCCAAGGACAGTGCTCAGGCCCTGAGCTTAAGCCCAGGACTGGCAAAAAAAAAAAAAACACCTGCTGAAAATAGTAAGTATTGAGAGGATGTGGGGACATTCAGACACTGGGTCACTATCAATGGGACAGGGATAGCCCACATGGAAAAAAAGTATGGCAGTGATTCAGGAAAAACCTGGCACTGGTGACTTATGACTGTATGTAATCCTAGCTACTTAGGAGACTGAGAGCTGAGGATGACAGTTCAAACCCATCCTCGGCAAGGAAGTCCATGAGACATTTTTCTAATTAATCACTGGAAAGTCAGAAGGGGAGCTATGACTCAAGTAGAACATGGGTCTTGAGAAAAAAAAAAACAACCTAAGTTTAAGTTCTAGTATGAGGAGGAGGAGGAGGGGGAGAGGAAGAGGGGGAGAGAGAAGGGGAGTAAGGGAGAAGGGGAGAGGAGGGGGAGAGGGAGAGGGAGAAAGAAGTTAGTACCAATATCCAGCTCATTACCCTGGTGGCAAGAAAAGCCATCATCTTGTCTTAAGCACTTAATAGATATTCTCTACTAAACAACCCTAACTTTAGCCTTAACTTAGCCTAAGGTTAACCTTAACCTTAACCTTTGAGTAAACTTTTCTTCTCTTCACTAGTAGATAGATGTTAATGTTTTTGGTTCCCAGCATCTCCACCATTCACATGATGCTGAGTATGTTGTTTGTTCATAGGTAACAGGTATGAGGGCTTTAACTCAGGGCCTTATGCTCTTGCTTAGATTTTTATGCTTAAGGCTGATGCTCTACTACTTGAGCCTTAGCTCCACCTCCAACTTTTTGCTGTTTAATTGGAGGTAATCAATGATAACAATTTTATTGCTATTTTTAAAATATTAAGATGATATTCTGTCCAAGCTGGCTTTGAACCTTGATCCTCAAATGTCAGGTCCAGAGTAGCTAGGATTATAGGCATAAATCACAGTGTCAAGTGCTCCTGAATATTGTAAACTCATTGTAATCCACTCATTACTATGACACTTGTGGGATTTTTTTTTCTTTCACTTTCTACATATGGCTTCCTCAATTTCACAGAAAAGAAAATCTCTGTATTGTACTTCAGTAGTAGCTATTTACTAGATCTATATTTTGCTATTTCTTCCAAAGGCGAAGCTCAAATGAGGACTACTTAAGTTCCAAATGGGTATACAAAAGCAGTCATTCAGGATCCTTAGTTGGGGGTAATTTCTGTTAAGTTCAAAATCACCCATCAGATATGTTCAAGTTAAGAATCTGTATGTGAGACTAAAGCCCTCTGCTTGCTTATACAAACAGTACAGAAAATCACATTAAAAAATGTTAAAGTTGTATCAGTGTTATTCAGAAATACATTCCTATTCCAAAGCAGTTGGGAGTCAGGGGAATTAGCGTCTTCATTCCATCAAAGGATCAGAGTTAAGGAGTGAACTGGTTTTCTAGCACTGCCTTTGACAAAGAACCATGAACTGAATGGCTTAAATGAATTTCCTTGCAGTTTGAGAGCCTGGGAGTCTGAAATCAAGATGTCAAGAGAATTGGATTTTTTTTCTGGAGGCTGTGTAGGCAAATCCAATCCATACCCTTCTCCATGCATCTACCGTTAGTTACATATCCCTTTCCTGTTCCTCTACTTGTAGACGCATTACTCCAGGCTCTAGCTACCTCTTCCCGTGGTCTCCTTACTGGATCTGCCTTTATCTCTGTTTATCTTTCTTACAAAGAAACTAGTCCCTGATTAAGGTTAGCTCAATTCCAGTTTGGTCTCACTTTCATTTTATCTGCAACCTCCCTATTTCCAAATAAAGCCACCTGAGATTCCAGGAAGATGTCAATATCAGTAAGATGTTATTCAATGCAGATACTGATTGGGGAAATATTGATAAATCACATTTCATTACACACAAATAGAAGCTAGGTCTATGCCAGAGGTGGCAACACAAGTGTGATGTTTTTAGCCTGAAATATCTTCCCACAATCTGGGTCACTTCTACATGATTTCAAATAGAGTTAAATTTGGGCCCAAATCCATTGCATCTGATTCCCTTTAGTTCACCTGCTCAGAACCTGCTCCTCTCAGCCTGTTTAGTCAGGCAATATTTTTAGAATATGTAATTAACCACTACTTTTATAAACAGTCACTATTTCAGGTGCTAAGAGAGTTAGAAAAGGAACATAACCTCTGACCTCATGGAGTTTTTGTACTCTAAGATGAATTTAATTGGTTAGTTGTGTGTGTGTGTGTGTGTGTGTGTGTGTGTGTGTGTGTGTGTACAGTCAGTTTAATTTCTCTAAGTGTGGGAAGTTTTTCAGAGCACACTCATTTTCACTAATTCATCAGGAATATTCGCAGTTCTCAACATACAGACATCCTTATAATTATACTTTATTAGAGCAAAACGATTCCAACCATAAAGACACATGGGAGAAATCTGAGGAAAATGAGGTACTAGATTCAAGGATTTTCTCTCAAGACTTGGGGATGGGAGTATAGTTCAGTGGTAGAGCATGGATCCAATCCCCAGCACTACAAATAACATCAGAAACCATTATGTGGAATTTGCTTATTTCCTCCAGCAATGAATTGTGACCACTTCAAATTACACTGAAACCTTGGGACAGATAATATAGCTTTGATCAATATCCATTTCCCTACGTTTGCGTTGCATCTGCTGAAGCAGAGAAGCTAAATGCCTGACTTTCTAGTGCTCCTTTTAGCTGAGACTATGACCTGGGGCCTGTGTGAGTTGAGTAGACAACCCTAGGAGGCCACCTTCCTTGCTATAAAAGGCAAATCCTTCGTATAAAGAAGGCTTTGGCCCTCTGTCTTTCTGGTTTGTTCCAGCCTGGAATATGATTGTGAGAATCAAGAGTCCAAGTTGGAGGATGAAAACTACAGATCAAGCAAGACAAAAAGTCAGAAAATGGTGCCAGCAGTGTAACCTAGTGGTAGAGTGCTAGGCTAGCATGCATGAAGCCCTGGGTTCAATTCCTTGGTACCACACACTCAGAAAATGCGGGAAGTGGTGCTGTGGCTGAAGTGGAAGAATGCTAGTCTTGAGCAAAAAGTGTCCAAGGACAGTTCCCAGGCCCTGAGTTCAAGTCCCAGGAATGGCAAAAAAAAAAAAGTCAGAAAAGGCAGGAGTCAGGAGTTATAGAACAACTTTGAGCACTGAAACAGCCCAGAATTGTCACCTTCCAGTTGTGTTATGTCAGATTAAACTGCTAGCTCTTGGAGCTACCACTGATCAGGTTTGCTGTTATTTGTAATTAAAAGAATACATTACCTTATGGAGGTACACATCTCTTGTTACCTAAAACTCCTTGAATTCAACATTAATTATAATATTAATAAGCAAAGTTGAACACATACTGGAGGCCATGCACAGGAGCACCATTTAGCAATTCCTGAACTCATGCTAAATCCCATCTTGGAGGTGGATGGTATTTTTCTGACTGAGCACTCCTTAGAAATGGGACAAGTCAATGTCCCAGGAAAACAAGGCTATGGCCATGGGTCCATGCAGATGCCCACTTCAAGGCTTACCACTATTGTTCTACAAATGAAGCCAGCCACATGTGCTTCATTTTTGGAAGGCAGATATTTCACACCTAAAGCCCTCTGTTAGCTGATGCTGCATATACCAGAGCTTGCCTAATACCAAGATTTATTCCACCTGTCCACAAACAACATTAACCATAACAACTGAGATGTTCCCAGAAACTTAAGGAAGTCTATCTTCTGGAAAACACCAAAATGACCCTATGTACCCTTGAAAAGCAAGGCAATAAGGAAATAGTAAAGCAAAATGAAGTCTCAAGAAATGTTGGCGCTGTCTGCAGTAGACACAAGAAGAGAGAAACCATAGGAGGACCTTATAAAGAGTGAGGCACTCCCTCTACTGGAGACAGTTTGGATTGCAGGGAGAACCAGCCGTGATCATCTGAATTCCTTTCCTTATTCTGTATCCTCTAAAACTTCAAAAACTTCTATTAATCAAAACAGCCTTGTGCTAGCACATTTTTTGGAGAGAGACTAGAAAGGATAAGTGTTTTCCATAAATCCATACTCAGGAAGTAATAGCAAAATTAGCAGAATTCTCAGGGCGAAGATGACAATTTTCAAGCAGTTAGAGCATATGCTTTATGGGTTAATTCTGTATTTTCCTAAATACAGTCAAGCCTCTGTAGCCTCTGCTTAAGGATTCAACCTTATATGGAAAATATTTTGTGTGGGGAGGAAATTACACCTGTAGTGAATGCGTTGAGATCTTTTTTTTCCTTGCCATTAACCTCCAAACATTAGACTATAAACATTTACATAGCACTTATGCATCCTAGGTAAAATAGCTCTTACGTGAATGAGTTAAAGTCTTTGAGAGGATGGTGTAAGTTACATGAAAATATTGTGCCATTTTATATATAAGGCTTGAGCATTCATGGGTATTGGTATTGAAACCTGAGCTTTAGGACTTGGTGCCTGCTGTCCATGTGTCAGGTCTAGCCACCTATCCCTATATGACAAATAAAGAGAGGGTGATGGTAAAGAGCAGAGAAAGGAGTTGAATTAGCATGGCACAGGCAGTGGCAGGAAGAGGCAAGGTAAGCACTTCAGTTCATCTTCAGGGGCCAGACATAAGCTTTAGGTTTAAACAGGCAAAGAACAAGAGGCACAAAAGAGAAGTATGCATTTGCATTTCACCAATCCTGGTGAAAGTATGACCCAACTGATCATTATATGGAGGGAGGGGCGGTGATGTCCAGCGAAGCTGCTATTGCTGCCTTTACTTGAGGAAAGCAATTTTTGTCAGGATAACAAATCATTCTTGCCCAGCAGGTGGTATCTCCTGAGGAAGAATTCTTCTATGTCCTTTGCTTGTGGGACAGTTTCTTCTGTCTCTCTTACAAACACGCTAGGTGTCGGTCCTATTTTTTCTGGATGCCAAGGAGACTGCAAAATGACTTCAGAGAGAACGGCTTACAGCAAAGACAAATACAAAATGGAAACAGGGAAGCTAAGTTTGTTCCTGCTCTGAAGTTATTCTATGCACAGCAGTTAAAAAGTCAACACTTTTCAGCAAAAGCAGTTTCGAAACACTTGTTACAGTATCCTCAGGGGTGTTCCTTGAGACAATCCTCACGAATAATATGGGACAAAGTACACTAAGCCTGTAGTAGTGTGGAAGGAGTAGAATCAAGAAGTAGTATCTAGGAAGAAGGACAAAGCCTCCTTACTTGACAGCGCAAAAGAGAGTAATAGTGGGAAGATAGGACACATAAAGCCACATGACATTCATTCAGTGGTTTATTAAAAATTCAATGATATTTTTACACCAACAATGTCCCAAAGAAATATGAGCACAGTACTGATTTCAAATTTTCCACTAGGAGTGTTTGTATAAGAATTTATTAACATTGATTTTTACATCATATTTCAAATAACATGTTTAACAAACAAGTGTTCAAGAAGGGAATCTCTATATACAATCACTGGCACTTAGTTCTCAGAACATAATCAAAATTAGGCTAAGGGTTTGTATATCATAGATACCTATTAATTTATGAAATAAAACATGTCGATAGTCATAGGTTTTTATGTCTATGTAGTTATGTTTATATTTCCAATACCATGTCCATAGCATTGGGTTTGCAAGTATTGAGTCATTGCTCTTGTACTGTTTGGATCTAATAGCCACATCTTAAGGATACCATGCACCTTTTGTTCCTTAGGTCTTGACTTGTCTCACTCAACATGATTCGCTCTAGATTCATCCACTTCCCTGCGAATGCCATTCTTTTATCTTGTCTGTTGGCTATGTAGAATTCCATTGTGTATATATACCACATTTTCTGTATCCATTCATCTGCAGTAGGGCATCTGGATTGTTTCCATCGCCTGGCTATTGTGAATAGAGCAGAGATGAACATAGCTGAGCAGGTGTCCTTATCATATCTTGGGTCATGATGTTCAGGATAGATGTCCAGAAGTGGTATGGCGGGATCGTAGGGAAGGTCCATTTTCAGTTCTTTAAGAAGCCTCCACACTGCTTTCCAGAGTGGCTGAACTTGCTTATAATCCCACCAGCAGTGCAGTAAGGTTCCTTTTTCTCCACAACCCAACCAGAATCTTTCATTGTCTGAGTTCAAAATCTTGGCCATTCTTGTTGGGGTAAGGTGATATCTTAGGGTTGTTTTTATTTGCATCTCCTTTATGACCATAGATGATGAACATTTTCTCATATGCTTTTCTGCCATTTTAATCTCTTCTTCTGATAAGTCTCTCTTTAGTTCCCTTGCCCATTTAGTGAATGGGGGACTAGTTTCTTGAGTTCCCTGTAGATACTGGATATTAAGCATTTGTCAGATGTATTATTGGTGAATATTTTTTCCCAGTTGGTTGGCTGTCTCTCTGCTTTTGCGACTATGCTTTTATCTGTGCAGAAACTTTTTATTTTTAGGTAGTCCCATTTATCAAGTCCCTCTCCAATCTGTTGTGACCCTGGGATTCTGTTCAGGAATCTTTTGCCTGTGCCTATGAGTTCCAGTGTCTTTCCTACTTTATCATGTAGCAGTTTCACAGTTTCTGGTCTGACGTTGAGGTCTTTGATCCACTTTGAGTTAATGCTTGAGCATGGCGAAAGGCTAGGATCAATTTTTAGTTTTCTGCATGTGGCTGCCCAGTTTTGCCAGCACCAATAATTGAATAGACTGTGTTTGTTCCACTATATATCTTTGGCTTCTTTGTCAAATACAAGTTGCCTATAGGTATGAGGTTGTATTTCTGGGTCTTCTATTCTGTTCCACTGATCTTCTGGTCTGTTTTTGTGCCAATACCAAGCGGTTTTTGTTATTATGGCTCTATAGTAGAGTTTGAAGTCTGGTATTATAATACCACCAGCATTGCTCTTTTTGCCTAGAATTGCTACTAGGAGCATTTTAAGAAGTAAAAGGAATACACAAAATCCTCTACCTCCTCCTCTTCCTTTGTAGTGGGGCTATGAACTCTGGGCCTGGACACTGTTCATGAGCATTTCAGCTCAAGGCTAGCACTCTACCACTTGAGCCACAGCAGTACTTCTGTTTTCTGGTGGCTAATTGGAGATAAGAGTCTCAAGTACTTTCATGCCCAGACTGCCAGGCTGGCCTTGAACTGTGATCCTCAGATCTCAGCCTCCTGAGTATCTAGGATTACAGACATGAGCCACTGGCACCCAGCTATGAGATTATCTTAAACGAATAAACTCCATTGTTTTTCATTTTAACTTGTGTCTAGCGTATAATGATGCATGAGAATTTGTCCTAAGGGAACTAAATCATGAGAAACAGGGAAGCCACCAGTTAAGAGGCCAAATTGTGAGTCTTCATGGGAGCAGCGGAACTGCTGATTGACTCCTGTCTCAAAGACCAGCAGCCCAGAATGCAGCTAGCACAAAACTTATATAGGCAAAAAAACACATAAGGTGTGAAAAATAAAGCCTAACAAAAGTGTTACATATAAGCAAAGAAAACCAAATGAGGACACTTAAACCCAATAGAAGTATTAAATAAAAGCAAACCTTCTAGGGAAACAACCAGGGAAGATCAAGGGCCAACTTTCTAGGGGAAGCCTAGACTCAGTCTCCTTACTAACTTTTTTTTTTACACTGTTTTGGAAATCTATCTAGCGAATCTCAATTTTGACCTCACAGGCATCTTTGAAGAGTTCAATAGCACTAAGACCTACCACTCTAAGGGTTTTTTTTTTTTAATCTGTTGAACAACTTTTTATGACAATATGGGTAAAATGTAGTACTATAAATCTGATGCCTGGCCTTTTTTTTTGTCAACTTTAGTAATAAAACTTTTTCTTCAGCAAGTGGAGCATGTGCTTGACACATGGTTCAATCCCCACCACCCAAGAAAAGGGAAAAAAAATTTAATTGTTTGGCGAATGTAATGTAACCCTTCTATTAATTACAATAAAAATATATGGAAAAATGTTTTTAGCAATTCTTTTTGCCATTATTTTCTGTTAGGTTTGTTTCTGGAAAAGCTTGTGCTTGATTCTCTTGTTCTTTCCTTCGGCATGGCCATTTAAGTACAAAACTCTACTGCTAAGGTTGCTAGCTTTTAAAAGGTAATGGATGAATGAATGAGTAGCTTGGAACTGACAGAGTAATCAAGGATTACAGAGGGATAAACTATCTTTATATATTTTTTATTTCATTTTATATTCATACCCCAAGTTTTAAATTCTCAGATTTGGGCTCCTAATATCTCGGGGTACTCTAATCTGATAACAAAAGCTCTGAAAGTTGAGCCATTAAATAAATGTACTATGAAAGCGCTGCTTCCAAACAAGGTGTAACAGAGCTACGTTTTTCCGGCCTGGTGTAGTTAATCAGTAAAACTCAAGGCAGTGTGATGACCAGAACTTTCCACCAGGACTCAGAAGGGCAGCAGAATCCTCAGTAGTTTTAAGGAAAGCAGAGTAAAGAATGTGCAAATGGAGATGGAACAGGTCTCAATTCAGTTCTCCAGTGCCAAGGCTTCCTTTCACACAGCCCCAGGAGCGCTCAGAGATTGGGGGCGTGGCTCGGTGGGTGGGTGGGGCCACCTTGGGGGCGGGGTTAACGTGGGACTCAGCACCGCCGCCCGCCCCGCCCGCGGCGCGCGCGCGCCCAGCAGGAAGGGGCGGGTCCAGGCTGCCACCCGGCGCGCTCCCGCCATCAATTCCCGGCCTGGGCCGCGCGCGGGCGGCCTGAGCGCGCGCCCGGGCCTGTGACCGGCTCGGGGATGGACAGCGGCTCGGTCACGGGCGAGAGGCCGAAGCTCTCGCTAGGCCGTCGTCGGCTTCCGTTCTTCCTGCCCTCCGGTGGTTGCGGAAGCCCGGGCGCCCGCGGAGCCGGGGTCCGGCGCGGTGTCTCCCCGCTCCCCGGCGGGCTGGGGGCGCTGCGGCCCCGCGCCCGGGCGGCCCGCGGCGGCGCGTCACGTGCGTCCCCGCTGCTCCTCCTCCTGCTCGTGCCGCGCCCGCGACCCGGGCCCGCCGTGACCCCGGCCGGGCGCGGAGGAGGCGGCGGCGGCGGCGGCGGCGCCTGGCGGTGTCCGCCGTCTTCGGCGGGCACGGTAGGCGCCCTTCACCTGGGCCCGGGCCCGGCAGCCGTCCTCGCTGGGTCCAGGAGAGGTGAGTGGCCGGGCGGGGGGAGGCGGCGGCGCGGGCGCGGGGCGGGACGGAGGCGGGGGTGGAGCCTCGCGGAGGAGGGGCCCGGGGGTCCTGAGGGCGCGTCCTCCGCGGTCACCCGCGGTCACCCGCGGTGGCTCGCGGGCCGGGCTTGGGCGGGCCGGGCGGTGGCGTGTCGCCGGGGATCAAGTCCTGGGGAAGCCTCAGCGTCGCTCTCGGACCGTCTGACTGCCTGCCTTTTTCCTTCATCCGCGGGGCACGAAGGCGTGTTCCCGCCTGGCGCCGTCCGCGTCCGTGCAGGGCGTCTGTAACCCCTGGATCTGCACGGGAGCCGAGGCGAGGGAGTAAACGTGTGTGTCTGTCTGTCTGTGAATCTTGTTTGGGCTAACCAGCAACCCTGACATAAGGATCGTTCTGAATAATTGGTAATGTCCGTCGCAATCAGTAACCAGATTTTCCTTTTCCTGTTTTTCTTAACAGAAGTGCTCAGTGATGGTTGCATCCAGGATTTTATAATACCATTCATTGGCTGAGGCAAAAGTAGAGTGTGAAAATGAGAGGCCTGCCAAACGCAGCTGGCAGAGTAATGAATGCTCTATGTCCTGTGAGAATTAGATGTTGGAAATGAATATAGTACATATTTTTTATTCCCCGGGGCTTCTGACAAGCTGTTAACTTCGAATTCGTTTCCCTGTACAATTTGAAATTGCGAGATCAAAAGAGAGTTTCTTTCTCATTGGTCAGGAAGCTGTTGTCTTAGCATGCATGGTTTCGTTCTTCAGTTGTAAGAAGAGTGTAGACACATAGAAGACTCACACCTGTATTCCTAGCTACTCTGGAAGCTGCTATAGGAGAGTCACATTTCAAAGCCAGTTGGGACAGAAAAGTCCAGAAGGTCTCTCACCACAAAACTGGAAGGAGAGCTGTGGCTCAAAGTGGTATGAGCAGAAAAAGCTTAGGGGAGGTGCTCAGCCCTGAGTTCAAGCCACACAGCTGACAGAGAGGGGGGAGACTGGAAGAAAGTAGGGGTGCCCTTTAGTCATCACCAAATCAGCACTTATTCTTTTGCCTTCAGCCTAACACTGAATTTAGTGTCTGGGGTATACTTGGTTTCTTCATCACTAAAGGCTAACTTTGGGTCTATTTTGTAATTGTAGGTTTTTAATACTGTTTAATATGTTGATATATGCTCCTGGAGAATTAGATTGCTTTTTCACATAACTCCATTTACTTGCTTCCCAATTATCAGTAGCCTTCAAAATACTGTTGTATCCTCCAGTGTTGATAAAAGACAAAATGACATTCCCTTCACCCAGCAGGAGTAGAGTGCCAGGTGGGGAGTGGCCAGCCCTTTTCCCTACTTTTCCAGATCCCTACTTTTCCAGAGGCTGTGTTTCTTTGAAATAGCTTGGTATTTATTTCTGATTCTTGTTGGTTTAGGAAAAAAAAAATAGTCCATCGTGTAAAAACCAGCTTTAGGTTTTGCTTAGAAAGTAATTGTGTAATTATTTTTGTTTTATGAGTGTGAATAGAAATGCGGAGGTAGTTTTAAATTATTTGAATGATTTTATTATTGGAAACAAGGAATCAGGGACTGAAATGACCTTTGACACTTGACAAGGCAAGAGTGACTCATGTTTTCAAGGTTCCTGACCCGTGGGGCAGTCCCACAGAGTTCCATTATGGGAGAAATGGCCTAGACAATCACTTGGGAAGTACTTTCAGTTGCTCACTCTGTTCTGTGCTGGGCAGGCCTTCTTACTTGTGGACTTTCTTCCTTGTAACTTTAGAAGCTATAACTTTGTCATTGATCTAACAAAGAGGTCTCAGTAGACAAGCCTATTTGTATGAAAAGAGAAGACGAGATGAAAAGGAAAAGGAATGAATCTCAAAATGACTTTCTAGACACTCCCATAATCCGGGACTTAGAAACTATTACAGTTTATTTGCAATAAAAGTAAAGTACTGTTGCATTGATGTATGTCATTCTGTCTGCTAGATGCTAAAGATAAAATATGAGTAACAGCCAACTGGAGGTGTGGCTCACCTGTCAGTAACAACACCACCAACAAAAGGCCTAGAGACTTCAGGTTCTGAATTAAAGCCTATCTCACACACATACACACACACACACACACACACACGCAAATTAAATGAGTAAAACTAGCTGCTTCTTGGACTAATAGATGATACAAACACAGAAATAAAGTAATGAGGGACTGGGAGTGTAGCCTAGTGATGAGTGCTCACCTAGCATGCCTGAAGCCCTAAGTTTGATTCCTCAATACCATGTACACAGAAAAAGCCAGAAGTAGTACTGTAGCTCAAGTGATAGAGCTCTAGGTTTGAGCAAAAACGTGTCCAAGGACAGTGCCCAGGCCCTGGCAAAAAAAAAAAACAAAAAGAACCAGGCACGGTAGCTCACGCCTGTAATCCTAGCTACTCAGAAAGCTGAGATCTGAGGATCACAGTTCAAAGCCAGCCTGGGCACCAAAGAATGTGACTCTTATCTCCAATTAACCACTAGAAAACAGGAAGTAGTGCTTAAGGGTTAGGGCAGTAGCCTTGAGCTGAAGAGCTCAGGAATAGCGCCCAGACCCAGAGTTCAATCCCTATGACAGACAAAAAAGAAAAAGAAAATAATGAGTGTTGTGATCCAGCTACTGGTACTGAGTTGAGGATACAGGAAAAGCTGCTCCCTTACCTTAGTGAAGGAAGCAGAATCATAACTTCTGATGCCGTGCCAGACTGGAACAAACGTGTGCCTAGTAAACTGGAACAAACATGTGCCTAGTAAACTACCTACACAAATTGCCTAGGGTGTCAGTAATGCTAAAAGTGTAAGTTGGAAATGGGGCGCAAAACCTAAGCAAAGCTTACCCCATGCAATGGTGGCTAGAAGGCTGAAGGATGCAAGTGGGCTACATCAGGAAGACAGGTGTGCCTGGGAAAGGAACCTGTGTGGTTAAATAGGCCAGTGGTTATTTGACGATAAGGGCCTGTTTTTAATCATAGAATACTGGTCATTGCAGTTTTATATTTTGTCAGCAAATGGAGTGAAGGGAAAGATCATCGCACCTCTTGCACTTACCTTGATGCTGACTGACCACATTGCTGTCCTCTCACCAAACTGGTAATGGTTTGGCAATGACTACCCTAGGCTGCAGAGAAGCATCAGATCTTAGGTGCCTTACAATGTCACCTGCGTGCCGAGGTTTTGTAAAGAGAATTTGGGAGTGAAGGATTGAGAGTGGTAGTTGATTAGCAGAAGTGTATTTCTAGTTATCACAAGGACTTGCTGAAGAAACTTTCAGTTTTCGAATTAACAGACTTCTCTTCTTTCTCTAATCTATCTTCTAGATTGGTGTTTTGTTTGTGACAGCCCTGAATCTTGAACTCAGGGCCCAATTGCTGTCCCTGAGTTCTCTTAATTAGAGCTAAGAGTCTCAGGGGCTTTTCTGACCCCGGATGGCTTCCAACCTTGATCCTCAGGTCCCACCCTCTTGAGTAGCTAGGATTAAAGGTGCAAGCCACTGGCACTTGGCAACAAAATAAGTTTTTAATTTTTTTAAACTTTTTTTTTCTAGTCCTAGGACTTGAACTCGGGACCTAGGCACTCTCCTTGGACACTTTTTGCTCAAGGCTAGCAGTCTGCCACTTGAGCTACAGTGCCATTTCTGAGTTTTCTATGTATGTGATGTGGAGGAATCCAACCCAGGGCTTTGTGCACGCTAGGCAAGCACTCTACCACTAGGTCATACTCCAGGCCCAAGTGTGTGTGTGTGTGTGTAATTTTTGTTATTATTAAGGTGTTCAACAGAGGGGTTACCATTTTGTAAGTCATATAATGAGTACATTTCTTTTTGGACAATGTCATCCCTTCCTTCATTTTTCCCCAGTTTCTCCATCCCATCCCTACCTATAAGTCGCATAATTCATTTCTTGCATAGTGCCTACTGAATACCATGACTTCATTTATTCCCCCTTCTCCCCTCCGTTTCTGCCCCACCTTTTGTCCTCCATCAAAACAAAATGAAATGCAACAATGACTTGGGGAACATTTCTGAGCACAAAGTTCAATTCCAAATTTCCATGTCACCCACACAAGCTACACCACACATTCATCTTAAAAAGAGTTCAGCCCTGAAGGAATGAGACACAAACTTACTGCTTTTTTGGACAGAGAGCTCGAATTAAATAGAACCTGCTACACCCCATAAAAGAAGCCACATTATTTTCTTCATTCTTCATACCCTATGTATATTTGAATAAAATTTAAAGATATGTCACAGATCACCCATCACCATTAAAATATTAAAACCGATCCTATGTCCCCAAATGTTGTTAAAAAATATGGCAGTATTTACAGACCCCATTAAATTAATGCATAAATAAAATCTGTACAGTCAATACAGTTTCTCAAAATACAAAGTCTCTGCAGGGACCTGGAGATGGCAGGCTGCAGCTTGCACTTCCTGCTTACCCTTTTCAAGTTTAATGGAGAGAAGAGGAAAAAAAATCAAGATCTGAAATAAATATGCGAATAAAGCTTCAGTACCTTAAAGGAACATGTTGTTTGAGTCTCCCCTTTAGAGAATCACAGCTTTCCAAGAAAAAAGACGAGACAAGTAAATGACATCATCCGCAGGCTGTATTTCTACAAATTTCCCCAAGCCAGAGCCCCCTCTGGAGACAGGTTTTTAATAGGTAGATTTTATTGGATTGGTTTTAATCTTGTTAAGTAATTATACAAAGAGGTTATATAATCAGGTTATGAGTACAATTCATTTTGATATTGGTTACCCCTTCTATCATCTCCCTATTTTCCCCCTTATTCTTACCCTCAAGTTTGATTTTTACATAATATACATTGAATATACTTACTGCATTTGCTCACCCTTCCTTTTGCCATGTGTGTGCCCCTCCCCATACTCTCCTCTCTAAACATGTTTCCACTTTCTGATACTCATTTGTGTATGCGTATGCCAGTCCCGGGACTTGAACTCAGGGCCTGGGCACTGTCTCTGAGCTTTTTTGTTCAAGGCTAGTGCTCTAACACTTGAGCCACAGCTCCAGTTCAGGCTTTTTGATTGTTAATTCGAAATAAGAGTCTGCAAGCCTTTTCTGCCCTGCTAGGCTTCAAACTAGGATCCTGAGCCACCTAAGTAGTTGGGATTACAGGTGTGAGCCATTGATAGCTACTCTACCCTGACTCCTGGTGTTCATATTGTTGAAAAGTTCATTCGTTGTTCATAGGAGTTAAACCATTGGGATTCCTCCCTGAAGTATGCCATCCTTCAGTTTGTGTATATATTCATAAAACTGTAATCATGTATGTTCACAGCTTAGATCTAGTTTCCACATATGAGAGAAAACACGCATTATTTGTGTCTCTGAGCAAGTCCATCCATTTCCCTATAAATTACATAATTTTTTTCTGATAGATGAGTAAAATTCTATTGTGTGTGTATGTGTGTGTTTGTATTAGATTTTCTTGATCTGCTCATCCATTATAGGGCATCTGGGCTATTTCTATAATTTGGCTATTGTGAACAACAGAGAACATATATTTACAAGTGTCGTTACCATATCCTGACTTGTAATATTCTGGATAGATGCCCAAGAATGGTATCACTGGATGGTTTTGCATTTAGTTTTTTAAGGAATCTCTAAACTACCTTCCAGAGTGGTTGCACTGGTTCATATTCCTACCAACAGTATAGTAGAGTTCCTACTTCCACCCCCTGTATCCCTGCCAGCATTTGTTGGCGTTCTTATTCTTGATGCTAGCCAATCTTACTAGGGTAAAATGGAATTTCAGTTCTCAGCATTGTTTTGATTTGCATTTCCTTTATGGTCAAGGATGCTATATGCATTTCCTCATGTGTTTATTGGCCATTCTTTTCTTTTTTCTTCCTTTGTCAGTCCTGGGGCTTCCATTCAGGGCCTAGGAACTGTCCTTGGACTTTCTCAAGGCTAGCATTCTACCACTTGAGCCACAGCACCATGTCTAGCCTTTTCTATATATGTGGTACGGAGGAATTGAACCTAGAGCTTCGTGCATGCTAGGCAAGCATTATACCGCTAGGCCACACTCCCAGCCTCTACTGGCCATTCTTACTTCTTCTAAAAAGTCTCTGTTTCAAACTCCCTTTCCCACTTATTAATTGGGTTATTAATTTGGGGAGTTAGTTTCTTGAGCTCCTTGTATATTCTGGATATTAGGCCCTTGTCAGATATATAACTGGAAAATATCTTCTCTCAGTCTGTAGACAGCCTTTTTAAGCTTAGTAACTATGTCCTTTGCCATGCAGAAACTCTTTGGTTTGACACAGTCCCATTCTTTGAGTCTCTCTCCAATTTGCTGAGCCCCTGGAACTCTAAACAAAAAGTTCCTGCCTAGGTCTGGGAGTGTAGCCTAGTGCTAGAGTGCTTGCCTAGCATGCACAAAGCCCTCCAGGTTCTATTCCTCAGTACCACATATACAGAAAAGGCCAGAAGTGGCCCCGTGGCTCAAATGGCAGAGTGCTAGCCTTGCAAAAAGTATCCAAGGACAGTGCCCAGACCCTGAGTTCAGGCCCCAGGACTGGCAAAAAAAAAAAAAAAAGTTACAGCCTATGCCAATAAATTATAATGCTTCTCCTACACCTTCTTATAGTAGTTTGAAGGTTTTAAGTCTAATATTGAGGTCTTTGATCCATTTTGAGTTGATATTAGTGCAAGGTGATGGGTCCAATTTCAATCTTCTATATATGGTTGTCCAACTTTCCCCAAACCATTTGTTGAAGAGACCGTCTTTTTTTTCCAGTAGATATTTTTGGTCCCTTTTCAAATATCAAATATGGGTTCATTTGTAAGTATTTAAATCCATTCCATTGGTCTTTAGGCTTAGTGCAGGTGTGTGTGTGCACCCATACCAATCCTAGGGCTTGAACTCGGGATCTGGGCACTGTTCCTGAGCTTTTGTATTCAAGGCTATCATTCAACTCTATTTCTAGCTTTTTTGATGGTTAATTGGAATGAGAGTCTCAGGGACTTTTCCTGCCCTGACTGGCTTCAAACAGTGATCCTCTGTGCCTCCTGAGTAGAATTACAAGCATGAGTCACTGGTACCCATTCAGACCTATTTTTATGCCAGTACCAACTGTTTTTATTATTATAGCTCTTTAGTAAAAAACAATTTTCCTTCTAAGGTCAAGAATAAGAGATTGCCTTTTTTTGTTCTTCTCTTCAGTTTGTGCTCAAAAGATCTAGCTAAAAACAGACAAGAAAATGAAATAAAAGTCACCCAGACTGAAAAGGAGACAAAATTATCACTGTTCTCAGATACCAAGATTTTTTTTAATAATGCAATGATCAATTTTATTTTCTATAAGCTACACAAATCCATATATTTTTTCTGGTAGGGAAGGATCCGTATCAGGCTTTAAATATTCAAGGCAATTGTTGTTCTACCATTGAGCTCTCTCTCTAGGCACATTTATTTTTTTAATTAAAAAATTTATTAACATTGATTTTTACATCATATTTCAAATGACATGTTTAACAAACAAGTATTCAAGAAGGGAATCTCTATATACAATCACTGGCACTTAGATTTTAGAACATAATTAAAATTAAGCTGAGGGTTTGTATGTTATAGATACATATTAATGTAATAAAACATTATGTCTATAGAGTCATAAATTTTTATGTCTATGTAGTTATGTTTATATTTCTAATACCATGTCCATAACATTGGGTACGCAAATATTGAGTCATCGCTCTTGTACTGTTTGGATCTAATAGCCACATATTAAGGATACCATGCACCTTTTGTTCCTTTGGTCTTGACTTATCTCACTCAACATGATTCACTCTAGCTTCATCCACTTTCCAGCAAATGCCATCATTTTATCTTGTCTGTTGGCTATATAGAATTCTATTGTGTACCACATTTTTTGTATCCATTCATCTGCAGTAGGGCATCTGGATTGTTTCCATCGCTTGGCTATTGTGAATAGTGCAGAGATAAACATAGCTGAGCAGGTGTCCTTATCATATCTTGGGTTATGATGCTCAGGACAGATGCCCAGAAGTGGTATGGCAGGATCATAGGGAAGGCCTATTTTCAGTTCTTTTTTTTTTTTAATTTTTTTTTATTGTAATTAGTAAAAGGGTTACATGATATTTGCCAGATAGAAGGTGCATTAATTCACATACATTGATACCCTTTCACATGTCTGGGTACCCATTTCCCTCCCCCCCGAAGAGATTTTTTTTTTTTTTTTTTTTTTTTTTTGCCAGTCCTGGGCTTGAGCTCAGGGCCTAAGCACTGTCCTTGGGTTTTCTCAAGGCTAGAGCTCTACCACTTGAGCCTCAGCACCACTCCGGCTTTTTTCTATGTATGTGGTACCAAGGAATCGAACCCAGGTCTTCATGCATGCTAGGCAATCACTTTAACCACTAGGCCAAACTCCCGGCCCCTTATTTTCAGTTCTTTAAGAAACCTCCACACTGTGTTCCAGAGTGGCTGAACTTGTTTACATTCCCAGCAGCAATGCAGTAGGGTTCCTTTTTCTCCGTAACTCTGCCAGCATCTCTCATTGTCTGAGTTCAGAATCTTGGCCATTCTAATTGGGGTAAGGTGGTATCTTAGGGTTGTTTTTATTTACATTTCCTTTTTGACCATGGATGATGTGTATTTTCTCATATGCTTTTCTGCCATTTTAACCTCTTTTTTGATAAGTCTGTCTTTAGTTCCCTTGCCCATTTTGTGATTGGTTTGTTGGATTGGGGGGCGGGGGGAGGGATTAGTTTCTTGAGTTCCCTGCAGATACTGGATATTAAGCATTTGTCTGATGTGTTATTGGTAAATAAGATACCAAGATTTTGAGCATAGAAAATGGTTAGGAATCCATTATTTTACAACTAAGAAACAAGTTCAGCAAGACACAAGATCAGTATGCAAAGTAAGTTACATATTTATACATTAGCTACACACAATCCAAAATCAAAATAATCTCATTTGTAGTTACATCAAAAAATAGAACATTTAGCAATAAATTTAACAAAAAAGTATAAAATATACATTCAGAAAAATACAGTATATTGTTGCTTTGTACCTAAATCAGTAGAAAGACCAGGTCCATTTCTCTAATTTATTAGTATTGTTAAGATGGCAGTAACATCATCATTCCAAAACAGATTTACAACTTTAACACAGTCCATCTCAAAATCTCAGCAGACTTTGACAGCATCAATCAAAAAAGAACAATCATGAAAAAGAATAAAGTGTAAATTTTACTTCCTAATATTAAAATTTAAAGCTACAAGTAATGAAGAAAGTGTGCCACTGGCAGAGGCCAGGCGTAGAGAGACCTGTGGGATCCAGAGGAGCGCCCAGAGAGATATATCAGACAATCCACTGATTTTCTACCAGAATGACCAGTAGAGGATGGTTCTGGGACAACTGGATATATATAGACAGAATAATATAAAAATTAACTCAAAATGGATCAAAGACTTGAATGAAGAAAACATGATGATGTAAATCTTCGTGTATTTGGATTTCAGTAGATTCTTACATGACATCCAAAGCCCAAGCAACAAAAGGAAAAACAGATAACATGTCGCTTTAAAACTAGCATGCTTCAAAAGACACTGTTTGCCTGGTGGTAGGGATGGGAGGAGGAATAGCCCACTAAATAAGAAAAGATATTTACAAATCATCATCTGTTAAAAGAATTCGTGTCTAGAATATATAGAGAGCTCTTTCAGAAAACCTAATTAAAATAGGCAAAAGACTTGAGTAGACATTTTCCCAAAGATATAAAAGTATTCAGTAAGAACAAAACAAAGCCCAGTACTGGTGGCTCACACTTGTAATCCTAGCTACTCAGAAGGTTGAGATCTTAGAATCTCAGTTCAAAGCCAGCTCGGGCTTGAAAGTCCATGAGACTCTTATCTCCATTTAACCACCAGAAAGCCAAAAGTGGCACTGTGGTTCAAGTGGTAGAGCAATAGCCTTAAACTGAAGAGCTCAGGGAGAGCGCCCCCAGGCCCAGAGTTCAAGCCCCATGACAAGAAAGAAAGAGAGATAGAGAGCGAGGGAGGGATGGATGAAGGGAAGGGGGAAGAATGAAAGAACAAGACAAGATGTCCAGCATCTTTAGCAGTCTGAGAAATGCAAATTAAAACCACAATGAAACACCATACTCAGTAGGATGATTACGAAACAGAAAATAGCAAGTTTTAATAAAGGACATTTCCTCTGCTGGGGTGGAAATGTAGAGTAGTACAGCCATTTGGGGGAATGCCCCCAGCAGTTCCTAGAACAGTGAAGTGTGGTCCCCATGTAATCCAGCAGTTCCTCACTTAGGTATGTACTCAACAGAATTGGAAACAGCCCATGTAATTCAAAATTTGTCCTAGCCATAAAAAGGAATTATCATTCATCAACACAAAGAACTGGCATTTTCTACAACATGGATGATACTTAACAATTTATGAAGTGAATAAAGCCAGCCCCAAGAGTTGTATATTGTATGATTCTATTCATACAAAATCTCTCTAGAGTGAGCAGACTGTAGAGACAGGAAATGGATTAGGGGTTATATATGTAGTAATAAGGAGAATGATGGCTGAAATAGTTTAATTTTGGGTGAACAAAGTATTAGAAAGTTAATTGTGGTGTCGATTGTGCAACTATTTAAGTATATTGAAAACAATTGAATGTTACACTTGAAATTAGTGACTTGTGGAGAGTATGAATTATATCTCAATTAAAACATTATTTAAATTATCTAAATGAACTCCAGGAAATGAACACAAAAGGGATTTTTGTTGTTGTTTTTGTTTTCTAAAAGGTGCAGGGCGTGGTGGCTCACACCAGTAATCCTAGCTACTCAGAAGGCTGAGATCTAAGGATCACAGTTCAAAGCTAGCTCAGGCACTACAAACCTGGAGACTCTTATCGCCACTTAACCATTAGAAAATGGGAAGTGGCCCTGCAGCTCAAGGGATAGAGTTGTAGTCTTGATCTGAAGAGCTCAGGGACAACACCCAGGCCCAGGAGTAGGGCAGTAGCCTTGAGCTGAAGAGCTCAGGGACAGCACACAGGCCCAGAGTTCAAGCCCCACGACCAACCGAAAAATAGAGAAAGGTTATTTGAAGGCCAGGGGTAGTGGCTCATGCCCACAATTCCAACGACTCAGCAGAAAGATTGTGATTCAAGGCCAACCACAGCAAAAAATTAGAAAAATTCCAGCTACTAAAGAGGCCAAAGGTAGGAAGATTGTGGTCTGATGCAAGCCCTGGACAGAAACAAAAAAGGGCTGGAAGTGTGGAAGTAGAGTCCTTGACTAGCAAGATTGAGATCCTGGGTCAAACTCCCATACCACCACCATGGACATAGAGAAACATACATATATAAATAGATACATAGAGTACACACTAGCTAGGCTTCCAGAGTATTAAAGAGTATCCCAGAATGCTTTCTTTAGCACTAAGTGTATTTTGAATTTCCCCTCCTTTCCCTTCCAGAGCTAAGCCTGTCTGCTGGATGCCTGCAACTGGAACACATGAGGAGAGATTTCACCTCTGCTGGGAATAGGAAGCTCTACTTTGATACTCATGCATTAGTATGCCTCCTGGAAGAAAATGGTAATGCTCTCTCTCCTTGGGGGCCTGGGATATCTCCTTTACTTCTTTCTTATTCTACTTGTTTACTTCCTCATATTTCTCTTTGACTTTTAGGTCTTAGAGCAGAGTTTTGATCAATCATCCTTCCCTTCTTTTCCCTTCTTTTTCCTTTTTCCTTTCATCTCAGACCTCAGCCTCCTAAATTAGCAAGGATTATAGGCCTGAGCTACCAGCCCAGCTTAATCTTCTTTTTTTCTTTTTTTTCTTTTCTTTGCCAGTCCTGGGCTTTGAGCTCAGGGCCTGAGCACTGTCCTTGGACTTTCTCAAGACTAGAGCTCTACCACTTGAGCCTCAGCACCACTTCCACCTTTGTTTCTATGTATGTGGCACTGAGGAATCAAACCTGGGTGGGTCTTCATGCATACTAGGCAATTACCACTAGTCCAAACTCCTGGTTAAGGACATTTTTGCTTCATGAATATAATGAAGACTTTGACACATTTTTCTCTTTGTCATAGTAAACTAAATTTATATAACAGAGCTTTAGAAGTAGAATGTGAGATAAAAATTTGGACACAAGTCAGCAAAACTCAAAAAATGATTCCTGAGACAACGCATCTGAAGCACAGAAGTGGCAGTTCTGTCACTGTGCATCCTGTGTGCTTTTCAAGCTTTTATGAGATGGAGATGTTGCTGAATAGCCATTACACCTCTCCATGCTCGCAGTATCGCTCTCTGCAACTGAAAGTGCATCTGGAACGGAAGGGCCTCTCATATTGAGACCCAGACACATTTATCACTTTGAAATTCTCATTCCCTCGCATGTTAAGAGGATTTCAAATGAACCTAGGTTATGCCTTTGAAACATAAATATATCTATTTTTACTCCATTGCATAGTTATTTACCCAGTTGTACTTGCTTGAATTTGAATAGCCTCCTTCACTCTGGGCAGATGTGCTTTTCTCCCTTAAGAAAGAGCACTCAGATGAGTCTCTGCCAGGATCCAATTCAGCCACTTCTACCTCCCTTCAAGTTCCTTAGCTGCAGAAGCCCTTTCCCCACTCTTGGTTCCTATTTGTTTCTTCTATACTCTGGTCCTATTGAGAATCCCAATCATTGAATTAATTAAATGCATCAGTGTACATAGTGTACTATCAAGTGCCATATCATAATTTAGCTAGCTTTTCTTGCTAAACTTGAACATTAGGCCTTTTTCACCGAAACCTCTCTGCCTCTCATCCTCCTTCCCTCTCCCCTTTTCCCCCTAGTCCTGGGGCTTGAAATCAGGGCCTGGTTTCTTATGTCAATTAACTACCAAATGATGGAAATGGAGCTGTGTCTCAAAGTGGTAGAGGCCTAGCTTTGAGCACAAAAACTCAGGAATGAGCTGAGCGCTGGTGGCTCATGCCTATAATCCTAGCTGCTCAGGAGGCTGAGATCTGAGGATCAAGGTTCAAAGGCAGCCCAGGCACAAAAGTCCATAAGACTCTTATCTCCAGTTAACCACTAGAAAACTGGAAATGGCGCTGTGGCTCCAGTGGTAGAACACTTGCCTTGAGTTGAGAGCTCAGGGACAATACCCAGGCCCAGAGTTCGAGCTCCACGACCAAAAAAAGAAAAGTTCAGGAATAGTACGTAGGCCCTGGGTTCAAGTCCCAGGACTGAAAGCATTTTATTTTAAAAAACTTAAGGCTGCACAGAAAACAGCTCTAAAAACTCAGCACTCCATAGCTACACTGTGATGACATTTTGGTGGACCACCCACTTCTGGGTATGCTCTAGTAGCAGATTAAGACTTTGGAATAAGGGCCGGGAGTTTGGCCTAGTGGTTAAAGTGTTTGCCTAGCATGCACAAAGACCCGGGTTCGATTCCTTGGTACCACATACATAGAAAAAAGCCAGAAGTGGTGCTGAGGCTCAAGTGGTAGAGCTCTAGCCTTGAGAAAGTCCAAGGACAGTGCTCAGGCCCTGAGCTCAAGCCCAGGGCTGGCAAAAAAAAAAAAAAAGACTTTGGAATAAGACACAGGAGAAGGGCCTAGTCTTTTCATCTGTGACTGCTTTTTTTGTAATCATAGTCCCATGCTTAATCTCATACACTAATGAAAGTCCTTATTAATAGAAGAAAAAAATAAGCAGTGTTGATATTTTTAAACTGTGATAGTGCTGGATGAACTGCTAAGTATTCAATTCATCTGTTGTTGAGTTTGAGCCTCTTACCCTTGTGTTATCTGTTAGGAAGCAAAGGCTAACTTCTCTTCTCAATGTTGGGTCCCCAGAATGTAACTGGAAAGAATAGGTGGACAAAAATGTAAAACTGGCTTGTCATTTAACATTAACTAAACTAATAACTAGATTTTCATTTTAAGCTTTATAGAGTAAATGATCTGATTTATGTGAATAAAATAATTGAGCTTTCTTATTTAGGACATTTTCATCTACTAACACACATATTAAAAGAACAAGCCAGGCATCAGTAGCTCATATCTGTAATCCTAGATGCTTAGAAGCTGAGATCTGATCATCATGGTTTGAAGCCAGCCCAGGCAGTCAAGTCTGTGAGACTCATTTAACCACCAAAAAGCTAAAAGTGAAACGATGGCTCAAGTGTTAGAGCACTTGTCTTGAGCAGAAAAGCTCAGGGACAGCACCTAGGCATTGAGTTCAAGCCTCATGAATGGAAAAAAAAACATTAAAGAAATTAGACTCTCCATCATATAAAATTCAGACGATACAGACAAATATAAAGAAAATAAGGGCTGAGATCTAGCTCAGTGTTAGAGCACTTGTCTGGCATACATAGGTCCCTGGGTTCAATCCCAACACTGCCAGGAGATTAAAAAAAATGAAAATAACTATCTTTAAGTTGCTGAACTAATAATTGTATCTGTAATCTTGAGTCTCTTTCTCCCTTGGCATTGAATTGTAGGCCCCTCCTATCATGTCAGCTATTCTCTGGTCACAATAGTTTCTGATAGCTGGGATAGAGGTTTAGAGATATCGGCCAGACCATCTTGTTTTTATATGGAAAACACTCAGATGTTTAATACTACTCAATGACAAATCCCAGTCTGTGACACAGTCTCCTTACCCTCCAGCGACACCTTGCCTTCCTTTTGCTTTTGACTCTAGTCCTTCACAGGAAAACGTTCACTTTTTTTTTCTGACAGCTACAATTCTTGTGGATCTTAATTGTTTTTATTTGTGTGCTTGCTTAGGATTTACTACTCAGCAAGCAGAAATCGTTGTGTCTGCATTGGTCAAGATCATGGATACCAACATGGATATCATCTACAAAGATATGGTCACCAAAATGCAGCAGGTTAGCTTCAAAATCTGAAAGCATTATATTACTTGTAATTAATGTCAGTGTAATTAGCTGAATAATATTCTCTTGAAAAGCATATAGGGAGCATGGCATGGTGGAACTTCATCTCAAAAAAAAAACCTAAGTGTTATTCACTTCTGTAATCCCAGGTAAGCAGGAAACAGGTAGGAAGTTCATGGTCCAAGACTGACTCCAGGTGAAAAGTGAAAAAACCTTACCTGAAAAGCAGAAAGAGGGCCGGGAGTTTGACCTAGTGATAGAGTGCTTGCCTAGCATGCACAAAGACCTGGGTTCAATTCCTTGGTACCACATATATAGAAAAAAGCCAGAAGTGGTGCTGAGGCTCAAGTGATAGAGCTCTAGCCTTGAGAAAGTCCAAGGACAGTGCTCAGACCCTGAGCTCAAACCCAGGACTGGCAAAAAAAAAAAAAGTTAAAAAAATTGGGGCCGGGAGTTTGGCCTAGTGGTAGAGTGCTTGCCTAGCATGCACAAAGACCCAGGTTCGATTCCTCGGTACCACATACGTAGAAAAAAAGCCGGAAATGGTGCTGAGGCTCAAGTGGTAGAGCTCTTGCCTTGAGAAAGTCCAAGGACAATGCTCAGGCCCTGAGCTCAAGCCCACGACTGGCACAAAAAAAAAAAAAAAGACAGAAAGAGCTTGAGGCAGGGCTCAAGTAGTAGAATGCTTGCCTACCAAGTGCAAGGCCCTGAGTTCAAACTCTAGATATCACCGCAAAAGAAATAAGAAACATATATAGTAAATTAATGTAGTTGAGGGGAAAACTAATTATAGTAGTATTAAAATATTTATTCTGAGCAAAATAGCTCATTTGGCTTAACTGTGGGAGAGAGAAGGAAAGGGAAACATTATCCAGAAGAGAAACGTATACATTACCTGAGTTGTGAAAAGGTAACCTCTCTTTACAGTACCTTAATAATAACAATAATACTTTAAAGAAAAACTTACTGTGGTTGATAGCTTACTGTACTTGAAAAATGATTATTTGGTTGAGACTACTTTAATAAATGCAGGTGTAGCCAGAATATGGTTACAGTGTCATATTCTTGAAGCCACTGGCCACCTTCTCCTTAAGTGTAGTTTACTTGGAATTGCTACTGCTATGTGTGTTCTGTCTTCTCATGTCAGAATGGAGGGTGGCCTTTCTAGGTCCCCCTCTTGGTCTACCTTCTTCTAACTTCTTACTAAGATGATGGCACATGAGGACCACACAGGAGGTGGATTTGGGCTAAACTCGAATATGTTTTTGTTCTTTTCCTAGGAAATCACTCTTCAGCAAATAATGTCCAAGATTGCCAATGTGAAAAAGGATATGATTATTTTGGAAAAGAGTGAGTTTTCAGCCCTCAGAGCAGAAAATGAGGTAAACTACAGAGCATTCATGAGATTTCCTTAAAGACATTGGGCTACATGTACATAAGAGCACACAAGTAAGTGTCCACCATAGAGAATTTATATGTACAGTTCAGGGCATATGAGTGCCAACGCCCAGAGGTCTGCTTGCATCCTTTCTAGTCCTTTCTCCCAAAGGAAGCCACCCATGACACTACTTTGAACTATTCTGGAGCTTTACTACTGCAAGTGAATGGAGTGCCTTGTAGCACTTTTCATTGTCTGGTCTAATACTCCTGTGCTGCAGCCTTCCCCTGGGATATGTGCTACAGTTGTTCCCAGTCTCAGCTTGTTATAGAAAGGTGGTGCTACAAAATATCCCTTTCTCTCTTTTTAGTACTCTCTTTGCATCTCATTCTTGTTTACAGCCTTATTTAGATTCCCAGGGGGAACTGCTTATTGAATGTTGAACTCTCAAAACCACCTTTGAAATCAACCATTTGAGGACAGTGTTAGTTGAAAGAAAAACTCAAGAAAATGTGAAAGAAAGCGGGTTCACCAAAGTGACAGTGAATCATTTTATGTAATCGCAAGATGAATTAAAAATAATCTTACAGTCTTTCTGTGCATTGTTTAGCTGTTGTTACTTTATGTTCTGAATATAGTTAGGTTTGTGGTAAGAGGAGGTGAAAATCTTAATGTTGTAATATTTGCTTATTTGCACAATTTTTATTTTTCCTCTTTCTAAATATATCTTTTTTTCTTTTTTTTTTTTTTTTTTTTTGGTGGATCATGGGGCTTGAACTTGGCCTGGGTGCTGTCATTGAGCTCTTCAGCTCAAGGCTATCACCCTACCCCTTGGGCTTGAGTATTGTCCCTGAGCTATGGACCTACCCTTGAGCCAAGCCCTACTTCCCATTTTCTTGAAGTTAATTAGAGATAAGAGTCTCAGATCCTTTTGTGCCGTGGCTGGCTTTGAACCTTGATCCTCAGATCTCAGCCTCCTGAGTAGCTAGGATTACAGGCCTAAATATCTTTGATTTACTTCTGTTTGTTTTGTTTTTAGAAAATAAAACTTGAGCTACACCAGCTAAAACAACAAGTAATGGTAAGATTCTCCTTGTCTGCAAGCTCATTTATAATAATATAAACTAATAAAATTTGTCAGAAATACATGTTCTTAAAAACTTAAATATGTGGAATGATTGTATAATATGCCTCAAAAGTACACACTGGGGGTGCAAAAGCCATGTACCAATATACTGCTTTCAACTCCAGTCACTGAGGCATTTCTGCTACTACTCTGTTAAAATCAGGATTTTAGTGCTTACCATCACTAGATGAGAAGTTCAGAAGCAGCCTTTCTGCAGAGGGTAAGAAAAATTTGTATAAAGTAGAGAGAAATCAAATGTGATAAACTTTGTGTAATAAAATTTTGTTTTAAAGTTAAAGTACACATTGGGACACAGCCAATAAGTAAATTACCAATGTCTATCCAAATTCATTAAGAAAACAGCATTCTAGTAAGAGTGATGTTCTTTTTTTCTCCTCCCCTTCTTCCCTTTAATCTTACTGTGTAATCCAATCTGGCCCCAAATCATGATTCTAAATGGTAGGATTATAGCTATGCACCACTGGTTAAATTAGTTTTAAAATTAATATCATTCAAAAGTAGCCAAATAGAGACTGCCTGTAGAGAATTGCATATGTTTCTTCAGTGTTTACCAGGCCAGCAGTTTTGTTTCGTTGTGTTTATTTGTGTGTGTATGTGTGTGCGCGTGTGTGTGTGTGTGTGCGCGCGTGTGTGTGTGCGCGCGTGCACATGCACGTGCACCAGTACTGGGGCTTGCTATCACTTATGCCACAGCTTCACTTCCAGCTTTTTTTTAGTAGTTAATTTGAGATAATAGTCTCCGACTTTCCCACCTGGAAAATCTCAAAGATATTTGAGCTTAGATCCTCAGATCATAGCCTCCTATGTTACTAGGCTTACAAGTGTGAGCACCCATGCCTGGCTTAATTTTTTTTTAAGTATAAAAGATATTGACATTATAAAAGATTTTGATGAGCTTTAAACAGATGATTTTATTTAACCCAGAATTTAATATTTGAGTGCATATCAGCTTTCCAAGTGGTCTCAGAAATTGCTTTATTCATAAAGCAATTCCTCAAGGGGGATTTTATGGCAAGCCTTGAGGTTGATAGCAATGCTACTCCATCTAGGCTAGGTTGACTTCAGTTGTAGTTTACCCTCTCCCCCCTGACATCATCAGGCCACAGCCCCATTTCCTTCCCTGGAATGGCTCCCTTAGAGAGAAGAAGCAAGTGGTCCCGGGCTTCTTGGACTTCTTACTCAGGATTTCTCCCTGTCTTTGTCATTTGCCCTCTGACCAGGATGAAGTGATCAAAGTCCGCACAGATACCAAGTTAGACTTCAACCTAGAAAAAAGCAGAGTGAAAGAATTGGTATGTGCCTTTATTAACAGTAGATTATGAGTTAATTTCTTCTCATGATTGAATGCTGGGTTGTAAGTATTGTTAAACATTTACACATCTATTGGTGTTAGACACAATTTAAAGGCCTTAATTCTGCTTGGAGTTAGGGTTTGAATTTGATGCCTTTAGAAGTAACACTAAAATTAAATTATTGGTTAGTTCAGGAAGGCCCCTTTCTTGTCATAATGAGAAACAGGCCATTTGGAGCAATTTTCACCAATACCAACTGGGTACACAATTAGGAAAGTGCTTGTACCTGTTCATTGTTGTGTTATTTCTCACAATTTACCTTCAAAGTGTGCCAGATGATAAGATGAAATTGAAGCTCAGACGAGTATGCAATTGTGTCGGGACTGCTGTGGACTTGAAGGGTTTACATTTAGCTTCATTATGTAGAATAATAATTGTGTCTATGTTACCTTACCCTCTTGGTAACCTGATGAAACTTTTCAGCCACGACGATTAGCCAGGTAGCATTTTGAACACCTGGTGACCATCCGTATATGTCTAATATATAAAAAGAGAAACCCCTAACTTTTTCCACAGGAAAGCATTATTGGTTTGATTTATGAAGATAATGATGTGCCCTTAGCTAACAAAGCCGGGCAGAAAATACATGCAGGAGACTGAGCAGTGATTTTCTATGGTTTGCCAGCCTAATTGGGAACATACTTGTGTAATCCCCTGTAGATTGCTTTGTAGTAACACATTGTGCAGCTTGGGGGAGGAGGAGGACTGGTGAAGAGGACTTCTGGTTAACAAATAATGTAAATTTAGATTAGTCCCAAAGGCATAATGGTGTTTAAGCACTTTCTGGCATTCACAAGGATCTGATGTGTTCTCACTATCTACTCCTGGGGGTGGGGGAGGGGAATGTAGTATCACATAGAAATTGCTTTGGGGTTCCAAGACCTAGAGCCACAGAGGTGTTACTTTAAATACCTTAGCAAGTGTCAAGATGTAGGCTTTATGGAAGGGTGGTGTTACTGCAAGGAGGGCTTAAAGATGTGTGAACATGCAGTTCCATGCTGCCCTCTGGTGGTAATCTCACTCGTGGTGCTCTACTGGTCTGAAACCTGCCTTATATAATGAAGTTCTTTGCTGTGTGCAGTCCTTAGTGTGGTGCTTAAAGGTTTGGGGGGTTACGTTTTTTTTTACTTCTAAACACTGTTCTTTTTGCAATCTATTTTCCTGGTAGTCAAAAGAGAACATTTTATAGCTAGAAAAGTTTTAGATGTCTCAGAGCATTAACTTTTCCCCTAAAACATTGATTAATTTGGGTCTTAAACTTTTTTCAGGTAGAGGTAGTGAATTTGTCCAAAGTACACTGTATGCATGTAAAGAAATATCACAAGGAGGAGGATGAGAGTTGTCTAGCCTGCATGAAGCCCTCAATTCAATTCCTTAGTTACCACATACACAGAAAAAGCCAGAAGTGGTACTGTGGCTCAAATGGTAGAACATCTGGAGAAAGCTCAAGGACAGTGCCCGGGCCCTAAGTTCAAGCCCCCAGGACTGGCAAAAAAAAGAAAAAAAATACCACAAGGAAATCCTCTCATACTACAAATGTATGCTAATTCAAAACTTTTACGTCTTTATCAAGTACTGGTTGTCATTTGTCCAGTTAAATCTAGATACTCACTTCTAAGGAGAGAAGTCTGATTTCGATTTTAGTGTCAACTATACTAAATCTTTTCACTGATGCTAAAAAACAGAGACAAAAATCCCTTATTTATCTTAGGGTTTTAGCAAAGATTATCCCCAAGTAAGTTTGAGAGGAGGAATGTTTTTATCGGAACTAGCATGTGATGGTTTCATGTATTCCTTGTATGTTATGTTGTGTTTTATAAACATACAATCTTTGTCACAGAACAGTAATTGTTGGAGCTCATTTTCCCCCTCTTCCTCTGAGCCTCAATAGTGACCTGTTTTTGCAAGTAGTTATGATGGCATCAAGTTGGTTCCCCACCATTTTCAACCCTCACAAAGCCAAAATCAAAATGTGTATGGCTCAGCATCCATCAAAGTGGTCTCAGGAAGTGCTGTTCAACACACAAAGAGATGAGAAAGCCATCAGAGAAGTGACAGGTGACAGAAAGAATTGTGCACACCAAAACCATGGGTAGAAGTACCAAGTAGAAGTAACAGATTGAAAGGTGTGGGGGAGGGGGCGGTGCACTAACCAGGGCAGTGTTCTGCTGGTACATGTTGTAGCAGGCACTGAGGATATGTAAGGCCCCAGAGAAAGCTGGGGAGCGTAGATCAGGGTCTCACCCATGTTTCTTGTTTGTTGCAGTATTCACTGAATGAAAAGAAGCTGCTGGAACTGAGAACAGAAATAGTGGAATTGGTAAGAAATGCTACTTGACTTTTCTTTGTCATTTCATTTGTCTTGCCATGTGAGGCGAACTGTTATTTGTGTGGTTATCTTACGGGCCTTCAGAATCTTGGGATGGTTTTTCACTGTGACAGAATAGACTCAACATAAAAATTACCCTCTTAATTGTTTTTATATGTAAAGTAAATGGCACTTATTTTGCAAAAATTGAAACTAACACTTAAAACCAAATCCTCATCCCCTCCTCCCACAGCCCCTACCCACCTCCATGCTACCTTTTTCCCCTATAAATTTTACTGTTATAGATAACTTTATTAAGTAGAATTATAGCAGACTTGCTTCAGTCAGCATGGTATCTTCAAGGTTTATCCATGTTGTTCCAAATGACAGACTTCATTTTTTTTAAGACTGAAATAGTATTACATTATGTGTACATCCCACATTCTGTTTCTTCATCTGTCAGTGGGCATGGTTGCATCCATCTTTGGCTGTTTGTTCTTTTGAATGTGTACCCAGAAGTTGAAGGTCATAGAATTTTTTGGTCTTACAATGTTACCTTAAGACTGGTTTAAATCTCAATGGTTATCAGTGAACAAGAAGTGGAAATTAATTACTGGCGTGTATTATTCCTATTCCATACTAATGTTACCTTGTGACTGAGGTTGTAGCTCAGTGGTAGAATGTGTTTAGCATGCACCAGGCAGGCACTGGGGTTTTGGTGCCAGAAAATATACACAAAGAAACAATGGTTCCTGTGTTCTCTGGCACCTGACAGTGAGGCCTCCACAAGGATGAGGTCCTGCAGCACTTTTCACTCACACCACTTCCTGATTGTGTGCCTGAATTGGTAACCACAGGAAACTACTTGCTTGTTTTAGGACTTTCAGTGCAGCATTCTCAATATTTTTATGCATTAGTATAACCTCTTTATAACAGTAGCCAAACTGCCCTTTGGGGGCTAATCAGCATAGCCTGTTTCAATGGATTATGTTTGGAGAAGGATGCAAATTGGCCCTTGGTAGACCAGCCATATATTAATAAAAATACTTGATATTTGAACTGTGGAAAAGAAGGCTTATAAAGACATGAATAGAAGTAGGATCGTAATGAGCACAAAGACCTTGCAGTGCTGGCTGCATCGCCTTCACTGTGGGTCCAGCAACGGATGGGAGCAACCCAGACTCCTAATGCTGCGGCACTTTGAAAGCAGTCTGTAGTTTTTACATACATGTTCACACTTGATTCTTTAAATAGCCCCTAGGAAGACAGGGCCAATGGTACTTTTTTTCCTTTTTCCCAAACAGAAAGATATGGAGACATGAGACTAAGGGTCTGGGCAGACGCAGCCAGGCGTGAGGATAATAAAACCAAGACTAAACTCCAGCCCCTAGTCTGATTCCAGACTGCTCTGTGACTGCACCTGCCGGAAAAGAACTTGATTGACAGCAGAAGGAGCTAATCCTCTGCACTTCTTTGTTTTAAAAGCATGCCCAGCAAGACCGCGCTTTGACCCAGACTGACAGGAAGATAGAAACTGAGGTTGCTGGCCTAAAAACCATGCTTGAGGCACACAAGCTTGATACTATCAAATATTTAGCAGGTAAGATTTAAGAATAAATCTATGACTGGTGGTGTCATCAATTTCTCTCATGTTTGAAAACCTCTTCAATTTGAAAGCATCTTAGATTTCCCAGAGTATCGTACTTTAATCCACATGTTTCCTTTCTTGGTAACACATTTCCTTTTTTGCCAATACTAGGCTTAAACTCAGGGCCTAGGCTCTATCCTTGGACACTTTTTGCTCAAGGTTAGCACTCTACCACTTCAGCCACAGCACCACTCCCAGTTTTTTCTTTGTATGTGATACCGAGGAATCAACCCAGGGCTTCATGCCTGCTAGGCCAGCACTCTACCACCAGGCTACTCTGTCCCTAAGTCTCTCTATGCTCAAGGCTAATATTCTACTACTTGAGCCACAGCACCATTCTCAGCTCTTTCTGAGATAAGAGTCTCATGGACTTTCCTGCCCAGGCTGGCTTTGAAGCACAGTCCTCAGATCTCAGCCTACTGAGTAACTAGGACTACAGGCATGAGCCACCATCAGCCGGCTAATAATTTTTAATTGTTTAGTTCATAATTAGTGAGATTCTGTCAGCAGATGATGGCTACATGAAATTTTAGAGGAATTCAATGCAGGAGACTTTCTTTTTTTTTTTTTGTCGTCAGTCTTGGGACTTGAACTCTGGGCCTGAGTCTTGTCCCTGAGCTCTTCCCCTTGAGCCACAACACTTCCGGTTTTCTGGTGGTTAATTGGAGATAAGAGTCTTATAGACTTTAATGCACAGGCTGGCTTTGAACTGTGATCCTCAGATCTCAGCCTCCTGAGTAGCTAGGATTACAGGCATGAGCAACCATGCCCGGCTCAATGCAGGAGACATTTTATGGATGTGTACCTATGGCCTTTCTGCTTCCTTTGGTGACACTCCTTTTACAAAATTATTTCAAGACTTTTTTTTTAAGCCAAAATAAGACATGAAAATTTAGTTAACCTTTATTTTAAAAGAAAAAAAAATTAACTTTTATTTCAAATCTGTTCTAGGGGATTTGTTTATGTGGTTTCTTTGTATGGTCTTCAACTCTGAAAACTCCTGGATTATAAGTGTGTACTACCATAACTGGCTTCCCAAATCAGATTTACCATTTTGGATTAATAAAATATTTTTAAGTTATAGTGAAATTTTGCTCTTTATATTAAAATGTATCTCCTGGCATAGTACACATACATATACTTTGTAACCACAGAATTTTTATGATTCTGCACTTGTACTGAATAGTTATTCTTGAATATTGTTCATTTCAATGTTTCAATGATTATTGAATGATTTCAAGGTATACAGTGTGGGCTTTTTAATAGGCAGGTGTTTCATGAAAAATGACTCATCAGTAGTAAGTAAACTGAGTTTCTAGTTTTTATTTATTTTCTTGATGTATAGGTGATGACTTCCTGTGTGTTCGTAATAGATGCTTTAAATCATCTTTTTCTTTGAAAGTGTAAAAAGCAGGGGGGAAGTCCAGTTCCTTCAAGTTACCATTCATACAACTAATAGTACTCTCAATTATTTCTTCCTACAGGGTCTGTATTTACATGCCTAACAGTAGCACTGGGATTTTATCGCTTGTGGATATAATAAAGCGTCAACTTAAAGAGGTTTCCATTGTTTGCCTTAAGAATACCAGGTTGTTGCCTGCTTTTTTCCTTGTTTCTAATTACAAACCCTGATTTTGACTTGCATATTATTTATTTTTATGCAACTTATGGGCATACAACCAAGATCAAGATTCCACAGTAATCCCTCACATCCCCTCGTGGACCATCCCCTGAAGATGCCACCCAGTGGAACCAGGGAACTTGGTCTAACCTGTGATGCAAGCCAGAGTAAATATTTCATGTAGTTCTCTACAGTTTACAATGTTTTGTCACATAGAAGATTTGGGATTTCCATGTCAAGAGCACCGTGGCTTTATGTGCTGAAAAAGCATTGAAATTGAACCCACAGCATCAGCTTCTGCTTGCTGAATAGCGTTCAAGCCATTCCCCTTGCCCACATGGCTTCCATTGTATTCAGTTGATAGTTCATAATGCTGTGTTAATGCACTTAAAGACTTTTTTTGTTCATTTCCATTGTCTTAGTATTGTTATGATTCCTTTGAACATGCCTTCCTGCTAGAAAATCTTGTTGCCTGCTGAAGTGTTGTGATTTAAACAGGGACTCTTTTAGCTCTTAGACTCTTGTTTGTCTTTGGAGACAAAAGGTCTTGCTTTGTGGCCCAGGTAACCTCAGACTCATCCTCCACCTCCCAAGTGCAGGGATTCTAAGCATGCGTTTGCCACACTCAGCTTCTCTTACCTCTTAGAATACTAGGTCTCCCTTTACCCTCATTTCCTCTTTTCCTTTCCCTCAATTCCGGAACTCCACTTGTGCCCATTACCTACTAAGAAAACTTTCTTAGCTTGGAACTCTGCTTAGGTCTACAAGAGAGGCACTCAGCCTTCCTTCTGATCTATGCAGAGTCCATATTTTTATGATGAAATCTACACATTAATGAATACACAGGACTTTGGCCCTTTTGGGTTGTAACATTCCAAATGAGAGCATTCGTGCCCAGCCCAATCCAGTTTTCTAGATTTACTGCTCCTCGCAATTTATTTATCCTCATACCTTCCCTGCGTATCTAAAACAAGCAGATCCTGGTTGTGACAGGTTGTTCTGATGTAATTGAAGTCAGCTTGCTGGAAGCAGGGACACTGTCAGGACCTGTGGCTGCCTGTCTCCAAGTTCTCACACAGTTCAGCCTGTGCCCACTTGAGAGTGCCATAGGAGGGTTCTGATGAGATTGTTAGGTGAACTTCCGCCCAGCCACTGGACTGACCACATTGCTTACAATAAGTATCCTTTTGTCCTTTGGATATAATTCCAAAGTTTTAGAGAGCATGGCTTGTTGTCATTTTAGGAGACATTATTACAAACTGAAAACTGAACTCTGTGTCAAAGGAATATCAAGTGCTTTCTGGGTTCAAGATAACAACTCAAGATGAATCTTAAAATCCCTTTTCAGGTAGACCAGAAATTGTATCAACCCACGTAATGGAGTATTTTATCTTCTTCTCTTTCTCCCCACCCTCACCAGTGAAAGAGTCCCCAGTCAAGACCACACATTTTACAGTCTTGGGTGTTGACAGCCTTCAGGAAAGGACCTTGGAGAGGCATCTTTGCTTAGTGCCTGGAACCCAGGCACTCACCTCCACGATAAATTCTTAACAAGTGCCAAACTCATTTCTGTTTCAAAACCTAACCTTTAAGGTGAAGTGCCCTTACTTCCTGACCACATACTTTAATATCTAAAATATTTTTAAATGTATTTTAAAATTACACACGTGCGAGACTTGGTTGCTGAAAGCGTTCCTGGCAGTGTTCCCGAGTGCAGGGAGCACCAGCAGCTTAGTCTCTGCATTTGATTTGTAGTATACCACAGCCTCTTTTTTTAACCTTAGAAACAGTGACCTGTGAGCTCCAGGAGGGCAAGCATATCTCGAGATTGGGAGTTTCATGCTGTAGTCTCTTCATTTACTCGAATTGTTTTCTGTGAAAAGCATTCAGCTAAAAGTATCAGTGCACCCTTCCCACAACTGGCTGAGACATGTAGGAACCCTATGAATATATGAAGACTAGACACGTGTGTCTATTGAAACTCCCTGTGCTGGTTAGAATTCAGATCACCTTAGGAAATGAAATGTTGAAAGTATGAAGTGGGAAGATGCCTGGCAGAACTTCCAGATAGCAACCTAAGTTGGGGGGTGGAGGGAGAGGCAGATGACCATATAGTTAACCACTAACCCCTCACCCAAGTTCCTAAAACAACATGAAACTGCCAGGGCCTGGGTTTCCTTTCCACGTACTAACACCCTTTCCAGGAGTTCCTTGGCTATGCTCTCCCCTCCTGCCCTTTACCATTCTTCAGGAGCCTAAACTCCAATGTCACTCCTTTCCTGCTCCCCTAAGAAGAAACACCTACTTGCATATGCAGGGTTTTTGTTTTGTGGAAGCAGCTTTGGTTTCTGCATTAGTTTATTCTCTCTCGGCTGGTATTCTGGCTGGATAGGGAACAAAACTAAAAATACCTGTGTGTTTCACACAAACACTCCAAGTATATATCTCAGTTGGGAAGTCAAAGCCTTGACCCAAACCAGAAGTCTTCCTGGAATCTGTCCCTGAATGCTAGGAAAACAAGAGTCTGAGTCACAGCAGGCATGTCTCAGCTCCTCCTCCATCGCCTGCTCTCTGCAGCTGCACTCTGATTTCCAAGCCCCTCCTTCCCACGCCCTTCCTGTGGTCCCTGTGTCCTCCCCAGCCTCCTTCAGGTGCTATGGGCCACTCTGCTGCATCCCTCCAGCATACCTTCCAGCCTGCTTAGAACCCTTGCCTATTACAACATTCACGGTGACCGGATTTATGGAGGCTTTTAAGCAAAAAAAAAAAAAACAAAAAAAAAACACATGTTAGCCAGAAGAAATTCATTCTTTAGATCTGTAAAAATTTGGAGAATAGCCTTTTATTGGAATCTTACATGGAAAGTGCCTTTCTACAGATTTGTAGCTACATTCCTTTGATAATAACACAAATCATTAAACCCTTTTCTTAAGCAAGTGTCCCATTATATTTTATTGCTCTGAGTAAATATTTTATTATATAATATAAAAATATTTAGTTTTGTGTGAAAGAGTCAAGTATGAAAAACTAAAATAACTTCTGCCAAGAAGTTGTTTTAAATGCCACCCAGTTGTAAAAATCACACTAGTTAAAATTGTAAATAAATCTGATTTCTAAAAAGTAGTATTTACATAGAAAATAAATTTTAAAGTGTATATTTGATTTATAAAATAAATTTTTATTCAACGGAATTCATCATGCTGTGTGAAGTATTTTGAACTTATTTGATCGATGAGGATGGAGGAGACATGGTGAGGGTAATACATACGTGTTTTGGAAATAGTTATATGGATTGGGAGGGCAAGTAATGGAAATCCGATCATGCTAGCCTGAGCAGGAAATTTCCTTGTTTTGAGGAGAGTACTTCCCAGTAACATGCTTACTAAGAGGAGTGGAAGAAACTTGGCAGCGAGCTTAACCTTGAGGACAGACCACCCACTAAGGAACAATGTTTACCCTGACCCGCAGGGACAACGGGACAACTGTAACCTCCAGAGCCCTTCCCAAAACAAGACTGTATTGTGCCCCCACTAAACACACCAGTGACCAGCATTGTTGAATAATATGCGTTATCAATCTTAAATTCTTTAAGCCTGAAGCTCATGCCTATACCTTGAAGATGGTTTGATATGCATAATTGCTCTCTTCACACAGCATGTCCCAGACTAATGACTTCCTTTCTCTATCCTTAAAAGAAAATTTCTTCTTTTGGCTTACATAACCAAAGTTTGGGAAGGGTATGACCCAAGAGGTATCAGAACCTACCTGTCTGCATCTCGTGTCTGGTGGGTATTGGCCTCACAGACCTTTTGCAAGCTGGGAGCTCATCTGTCTATAGGACTGCTCAGCACATGCCATCCAGTGACTTGAGAGGCCCCCTTTGAAAAAGTTCTCTAGCTGGGTGCCAGTAGCTGGCAACAAATCCTAACTACTCAGGAGGCTGAGATCTGGAATCACTATTTAAAGCCAATGAAGGCAGGTAAGTCTGTGAGACTCTTATCCAGTTAACCACCAGAAAACCAGAAGTGGCTCCAAGTGCTAGAGCACTAGCCTAGAGCACAAAGAGCTCAGAGACAGCACTCAAGGCCTACGTTCAAGCCCCATGACAGACCCAAAAAAAAAGCCATTTGAGGACAGTGCATTTGTGGTGTGGTGACAGTGAACAGAAGGGACTCTGGGGTAAGGCTGTGTCTCCTGGTTGCGTCTACCTTCCTGAAGGCCTGTTGGATAAATCCCCACCTCTAGAAAAGAGCTCTTCCTGAGCAGACCTCTCCAGGATGCTCTCCAATATGAGAAATGTCTGTTCTAGAGGCATGCAAAGAGGGAGGTGGGGCAATGAAATATAATGTCAGGTACATTTCTCTCCAGCCTTACCAAAGTTAGAGAAACTAGACTTGAGGGAGAGCAGTGATGTTTCTGAAAGGCAGTACCTTCTAGATCAGGTAAGTGAAGGCCCAGGTTATCTACAGACTCAACTCAGTTTCCAGGCCAAAAACCAATGCCATTGGATCAGATTTCACCCACATTGTTTTCTCACAGCCCCATTCCACACCTGCATAGGTGAATGAACTAAATAAAGCCTTTTGCCTTGGGCCTTTGATTTTTCCAAAAATAAATAAATACAGTTAATTGAAAGGGAGGCATTTTCTAGAAACATTGTTTTCTGTGGTTCTAAATTGACATTTTGCAACAGATCTCTACCATTCATAACACTCTCCCAGTCATTTCTCCACCTTCAAGCATGACAGGCTAATCACTAGCATTCGACTCAGAAATCCATGCGGTTTGTCACTGACATGCAGATTCACTATCTTGGGCCAACACTAAGGTATATATGTATTTGGAATGTGTATGTGTTAAGGCCCTCACTTTTCCCACCGGTTGAAACCCATGCTGTCTGAGGCTACTCAGCAGCACTCCTTATCAGTGGTGGGGAAGCTGAAGCTTTGCATCTGCTTAGTATTACAGTCTGGAAGCCATGCTCCTGAGTTCAGCTTAGCACATCCTTGTTTCTATTCATGTTACTGGGGGTTCATCAAAGTGCAGCCTCCTCAGGCTCCACTTCCGCATTGTCCCAGGAGAAAGTTATAGCTGACAGATGGCAGGCGCCATGTCCTTCACAGTACCACAGTCAGGCTCTTCTCAGCATTTTTTTCTTTTACTGTTTGAGTCTGTGCAGTGTGTGATTTGCGGGGCACTTGACAGCATTGGGAGTGGGAGCTGAAATAGACTTCCAGCAACTCTTTGCCCAGACTAACTCCATTATGAGGAATTGACCTCATGACCTCCACCAGCCCCACCCCCTAAACATCACATTCAGGATGTCCAGAGCACCTTGGCTGCTCACATTTCTGAGATGATGATGATGATGATGATGATGATGGAGATGGAGATAGTGGCAGAGCAGGGATTGAGCCACTGAATCCCAGGCATGGCTCATCTCCACCACACTCCTGCAAGAAAACCACTTGACAGATGAGGACCCCAACGACAAAAGAAAGCGAAGTAACTTGCCCCACAGAGCTCCAGGTTGCAGACTCGAAGCCAAGCATTCTGACGCCGAGGAAGAGATACCCCACATACTGACCACCCGGAGGCGGCTCTCAGACAGCACCAGGGGAAAGTGAAATGCAGCTCCGGACTTGTCCAGCTGCAGCCGGCACAGTGGGGCGAGGGAACTGAGGGGGTAGGAGGCTGCGGGGGGGGGGGGGGGGAGGGGGGAGGGGCAGGACTGGCCAACCAGGGAGGGCGGTGCACGGCGAGAAGGGGCGGAGCCGGGCGAAGCGGGCAGGGGCGGGGAGATGCGGGAAGGGGCGTGGCTATGCAGGAAGGGGCGGGGCCGGTGGCTGTCCGTCAGCAGGTGGAGGCTCTGATTGACAAAGCGGTGCGTGTGGTGGCCACCGAGGGCTCCTTCTCTGGAGCGAGTCCGCGAGCGGCTAGAAGGGGGCGCCACCAGGGCTTCTGCTTCATCAGGAAGGCCAAGGTTGACCACCCAGCGAGAAGCCGGTCGGGGAGGAGTCCTGGGGAGGGGCTTCCCCCCCCCCCAGCCTCCCTGACCCGGGCCTAGGCCCCGCCGCCGGGACTCGGAGCCCCGTGGCCTGTCCTGGACTGGGACGCCGGCTGCTGCCTGGGGAGGGCGGGGAGCCCCAGGCCCGGTGTGGGAGGAGACTGGCACCCCTCTGGGCCTTAGCTGTGTGGAAGGGCGTAGCCACAGGTGATCCCGACTTCCTTTCCAGCCCAGCCCTGCTGCCCTGCAGCTGTAGTCCAGGATCAGAACATTGTCCTCATCCCCCACCATCCCCGTCCTCTAATCCCCCACCACCTCCAGACTCGCCAGGGTCACACGGAAGCCCCTAGAAACACGCCTGGCACATCATCCAACATAACCCAGGTGAGCTAACGGTCCTTCCCGACGCCCACAAGCTCCAGGGGTGCCAAGAGCCTCTGTCCAAATGCATGTCCTCTTGGAAAGCTTCTAGAGCTTTCTTCCCCGTGTCCCTCCAAGACCCCACCGACTGTGTCCTTGTGGAGAGGGTGATCTCCAGAGCCAGGATGCCTTGCTTAAATCCTGTGTGACCACCGAATTTCCCATCAATAAAATAGAAGCCTTTAGGACACCACTGCTTCTGCAGTGGTGGAATCTTGGCTAACTCAAGAGGCAAAATTTGGGAGGACAGTGGTTCAAGATCCGATATGGAAATACGTATTGGCGAGACCAAATCACAAACAGCATATGTGGCACATGTATGTAATCCCAGCTAGGCGGGCCCAACGTGGGCAACAATTCGAGATGGTATCTGAAAAAAAATAACTAAATAAAGCAAAAAGGGCTAGAGGCCTGGCCAAATTGGGGATAAAGCAAAAGACCCTGACTTTAAAAAAAAAAAAAAAACAGATGGGGCCAGGAATTTGGCCTAGTGGTAGAGTGCTTTCCTAGCATGCACGAAGACCTGGGTTCGAATCCTCCGTACCACATATATAGGGGGGGAAGCTGGAAGTGGTGCTGTGGCTCAAGTGATAGAGCTCTAGCCTTGAGAAAGCCCAAGGACATTGCTCAGCCCCTGAGTTCAAGCCGAGAGAGAAAGAGAGAGAGAGAGAGAGAGAGAGAGAGAGAGAGAGAGAGAGAGAGAGAGAGAGAGAGAGAGAGAGAGAGAGAGGAAAAGAAAAGAAAATAGTTCGATCCTTATTGATATAGTTCAATCCTTATTGATATCCCCAGGATCTACATTCAGGACCTGCTGGATTACCAGAAATGACGTGCCCAAATCCTTCCTGTATAATGGCTTAGTGTTTGCCTAGACCTTAACCACATGCTCCTGTGAGCTCTAATTCCTCTCTAGGTCACCTACATTACTGTAATGCTATCTATGTGCACCATTATTATATTGTGTTGCCTAAAATAACGACAGGCAAAAAATCTGTACATATTCAGTATGCACTCTTATTTAATGCCCAAATTGGGACTTGAACTCAGAGCCTGTATGCTGTTCCTTAGGCTATTTCTCTCAAGGTTGGCTGGTGCTCTACCATTTGAGCCACAATCCCACTTCTGGATTTTTGCAGGCGAATTGGAAATAAAAGTTTTACAGACTTTCCTGCGTGGACAGGCTTTGAACAATGAACCTTAGATCTCGGCTTTTTGAAGTAGCTAGGATTACAGGAGCGAGCCACAGGCATCCAGCTCACTTTTTTTTTAGTATATTTTCCATCCTCAATTGGTTAAATCTACAGATGTAGGACCCATGGATATCAAGATTATTTGGGGGTATACACATAAGTCCTCAAACATGAGACTAATTTAGCACATGGTTAGTGTGTTTTGCAAGAACCCTGCATGGGCCTTGTACTTGACCTGTGAAGGTTGGTTTTGCTTGGTTTCATTTGTAGTTGTTTTTGAGACAGGGTCTCACTCTGAAGCTTCAAACTCATTAGCTTACAGCAGCCTCCCCAGTGCTATGATCACAGGTGCACACTGCTATGCCAGCCTTAACCTCTTCTTCAATAGCCATATCCATACAGCATTGGGGGGCTGTCTTCCAACTGGAACACTTTCCAAAAGGATGCCCCATCCTGGGCAGAGCCTTCAAGAAATGCTTTGTCTTTCCCTTACCAATGTGGTTCTGATTAGCAGTCCTCATCAGAAATTCTCCCAGTGATAATCTGCCCTTGTTTTTACATTCTGAGCTGCGGTCTGAGAGAATCATTGCCTCTGGTTGGTTGGCCTTGTTTCTCTGAAGTCTTATGTTGTGTTTCTTTAGCTGAAGCCACACTTGGGACCTGGGATTTCCCTTCTCTGGGCTTCAGATTGCAGGTTAAAATTAGCCACTTAACTCTGAGGGGACACTGGAGGAGGCAGGAAAGTGGTGGGAGTGAAAGCAGACCTAACAATTGAGAGGCTGTATGAGCCTGTCCCCTTAAATATTTCCTCCTCTGGTTGGAGGAGGGGTGGCGGAAGCACAGGACCTGGGGATCCCCAGAGTTATTAAATGTTGACATGGTACAGTGGTGTGTGTCTGTTGGGTAAGATCTGCTATAGCTACCTTGTAGCTGCATTAATAATTGGCATCTTCCAGACTGTTCCTTTTGTGGTTATAAACCCTCTTTGGCGTGGTATGCTGTGGGTGGCTGCAGTTTATAGACGTACTTGGACCAATCAGCCTACGCCTCGAAGGAACACTGGCTTTCCACTCCTCTAGTGGAGGCTTGCAAAACAACATATTATGTCAGTCTGTTTGGGAGAAAGGAGAGGAAAAAGCATATCATTTAATTTTAGGATATGGAAGAATACGAGAGCACAGTGCCAACTTTAAACACAATTTAGTGGAATTATTTGTCATCTGTCATCCTTCCTCCTCTCCCTCCCTGGACCTCTTCTTCATTCTTTGCGTCCCCTTCTTCCTTAGGTGCCCACTGGCCAGGTGCTGGTGACTCATGCCTGTTATCCTAGCTACTCAGGAGACTGAGATCCGATGAAGGTTCAAAGCCAGCCTGTGCAGGAAAGTCCAGGAAACTGTTACCTCCAAGAAAGCCAGAAGTGAGGGGAGCTGTAGCTCAAGTGGTAGAGTGCTAGCCCTGAGTAAAATGAGCACACACACACACACACATACACACACTTCTGCTGTCAGGAGGAATGGCACAAACCTCACTGATTATGGTTATAGACTGAGGTTTTGGGTTTTGTTTTTTTTTTTTTTTTGCCAGTCCTTGCACTGTCCTTGGACTTTCTCAAGGCCAGAGCTCTACCACTTGAGCCTCAGCACCAGTTCTGGCTTTTTTCTATGTATGTGGTACCGAGGAATTGAATCCAGGTCTTTGTGCATGCTAGGCAGGCACTCTACCACTAGGCCAAACTCCCGGCCCTTGTTTTGTTTTTGACAATACAGATCTGGCTTCAAGTTCTAGCAATTAAACAAGGGGTGGTGGTTCACACTCGAAATCCCAGCCGCTAAGCAGAGATAAGGAGGACTAAAGTCTGAGGCCAGCTTTAAAGAAATATTATCAAAACCCTTTCTTAGGGGCCAGGAGTATGGCCTAGTGGTAGAGTGTTCTCCTAACATGCAGAAAGCTCTGGGTTTGATTCCTTGGTACCACATACACAGAAAAAGCTGGAAGTGGTGCTGTGGCTCAAGTGGCATAGTGCTAGCCTTGAGCAAATAGTGTCCAACGACAGTGTCCAGGCCCTGAGTTCAAGCCTCAGAACAAGAAAAAAAAAAAAAAAACTATCTTAGGGAGCTCAGGCCACCTAGCTACCCAGAAGACTGAGATCTGAGGATCGTGGTTCAAAGCACCATCCAGTTCAAGTCCCACAACTGACAAAAAAAAAAAAGGCCAGGCCTGGTGTTAGTGGAGATGGGAGATAGAAATTGAACCTGATGGGCCGGGAGTTTGGCCTAGTAGTAGAGTGCTTGCCTAGCATGCACGAAGACCCAGGTTCGATTCCTTGGTACCACATACATAGCAAAAAGCCGGAAGTGGTGCTGAGGCTCAAGTGGTAGAGCTCTAGCCTTGAGAAAGTCCAAGGACAGTGCTCAGGCCCTGAGCCCAAGCCCAGGACTGGTAAAAAAAAAAAAAATTGGACCTGATGTTAGTGGCTGTTGGTAAGTCTGTTTGGGAGAGCACATGAGGCTCCATCTCAACCAAGGGCTGGGACTATGCCAGTGTGCCTTCCTTGCAGCTATGGACTGGGCCCAGCCCCCTGCAATTATCAGTCTAGAACTGAGCTGTTGTTTTAAGTCAGTAAGTTTAGGGTTTTCAAAAGCCTGGTAATGAGCACATTTCTTCTTGGACAATGTCACCCGTTTCTTCATTTCCCCCGTTCCTCCTTCCTGGCCCACAAATTGCATAGTTCATTTTCCACATAGTTCTGCAGAGTACCATACCTCTATTTGTTCCTCCTTCCTCCATCCATTTCTGGACCTCCCTCAACCCGCATTTCCTTCATCTTCCCTCAAACAATAAAGGATTTTATTTATTTATTTATTGCCAATCTGGGGCTTTGAACTCAGGGCCTGGGCACTGTCCCTGAGCATCTTTTGCTCAAGGCTAGCACTCTGCCACTTGAGTCACTGGGCCACTTCCAGCTTTTTCTGTGCATGTGGTACCAAGGAATGGAACCCAGGGCTTCATACATGCTAGGCCAGCACTCTTCCACTAGGCCACACTTCTGGCCTACAATAAAGGATTAATGTACTATGTTATTTCTCTTCTCTTTTGTTGCTCTTTGGTTAATCTCATATTGTTACAGTATCTGACTTTGTTACCAAGCATACTGTATATATGTTTATTTATTCCTTTGAAATAGGAAAGGGAAGGGGGGAAAACAAGATGATGGGGGGAGAGAAATGGGACAAAAACATGAGAAGGGATATCAATGTGTGAGAAGTAATGCACCTTCTATCTGGCAAATATAACTGTAACCCCTCTATACATTACAATAAAAAGATTTTTTGAATTATATAAATATATATAGAGATATATATAGATATATAAACACAAGTCCTTGATAAACATCCATACAGGCATTGATTACATTGACCAGGAATAAGAACTACACTTTACTTCCCTAGATTCCTCTGTAGAATTTAGCTTACTCGCCGGGCACGGTGGCTCACGCCTGTAATCCTAGCTATTCAGGAGGCTGAGATCTGAGGATCATGATTCAAAGCCAGCCCAGGCACTGAAGACCATAAGGCTTATCTCCAGTTAACCACTAGAAAAGTGGAAGTGATGCTGTGGTTCAAAGAGTAGGGCAGTAGCCTTGAGCTGAAGAGCTCAAGGAACAACACCCAGGCCCAGAGTTCAAGTCCCATAACGCCCTCCCCCCAGCAAATACACACAAAGAATTTTTGAGCTTGAACTCAGGACTTTGTGGGGTTTTTTTTTGGGGGGGTGGGGTTTTTTTTTGTTTCTTTTGGGTTTTTGTTGTTTTTTTTTTCCACCAGTCCTGGGCCTTGGACTCAAGACCTGAGCACTGTCCTTGGGCTTTCTCAAGACTAGAGCTCTACCACTTGAGCCATAGCATCACTTCCAGTTTTTTTCTATGTATATGGTATAGGGGAATCTAACTTGGGTCTTTGTGCATGCTAGGCAAGAACAAGGCCAAACTCCCAGCCCATTTTGTTCTTAATGACAAATATACTTTACAAACATGAACAGTAGTGAACATCACTCCATTTAAGAATGGTCTCAGCTATAAATAAATCAACATCGACATAAAAAAAATCTATGATGGGATATATACTCTATAGACATAATGTTATGTAGATCGATATGTATCTAGGACATACAAACTCTCAGCTTATTTTAATTTTGTTCTTAAATTTATGTGTCAGTGATTGCCTACAGAGATCCCATTCTTGAATAAGTATTCAAGAATACTTATTCTTGAATAAGTTAAACTTGACATTTGAAGTATCATGTAAAGAGTCAATGTTAATAAAATCTTTTAATTAAAAAAAAAAAGATGGGGGGGGAGGGAAATGGCTACCAAGACATGTGAAAGGGTATCAATGTATGTGAATTAATGCACCTTCTATCTGGCAAATATCATGTAATCCTTTTACTAATTACAATAAAAAAATAAAAATAAAAAAAATAAAATAAAATAAAGAATGGTCTCAGAGTTGAAGGATTGTTCTAAACTTATTTCTGATGTACACACACACACACACACACACACACATAGTTCTGTCTTTGTTGGTGGGATGTTGTCTTTCTTTGCTTTAGTGTATTACAGTGAATTGGGTTTTCATTCAACTCCATGACAGAAAAACCTGAAGGGCTTTCCACTTATGTGTGGTAGGGGGTGGGGGAGGAGCAGGTGTAAGCTGTGGGAAACTGGGAATTCACAGGGGAAGGAACAAGGGGGCCTGAGAAAGGGTGGGGGTTGGTGTATTTCTGTGTGTTAACATAGCCTTGCAGCCCTGCCAGCTCTGATGTGTTTAGACTTGAGCTCCAAGGGGAAGGTTGCACAAAAGCAGGTCCCTGGAATCTGTGCTGCAGTCTGAGTAGGCTGGGGTGTTCTGAGCTATTCCTGTAAAAAAAAAAAAAAAAAGAAAAAGAAAAAGAAAAAGCTGTCTGGAACCATCTGAGAAGCCACTAACCACTGTGGTTAGCTGGAATATGCCTCTTATTCACTCTCTGTTGCATCATTTCCCCTCCATTTTATGCTTCAAAGAATCACTATGTGCACACATGTGTGTGTCCGTGTGTGTGTGTGTGTGTGTGTGTGTGTGTGTGTGTGTGTGTGTGTGTTCTGTAGTTATGTTGCCATGGAGTTATTTGGAAAAGGCATCTCATGAACCACTTGAGCTGAACATATCAAATGCAGTACGAAAATCAAAGCTCATTTATCCATAGACAGTGGAAGGATTCCTGAAAATAAAGGGATTTGCAGCAGTAGTTGCATCTGGGGAAGGGATATGAGGGGGTCAGTGATATGAGGGAGATGGACCCTTCATTATTATTACTATTATTAATCTTTTACCATAAGAATGTAATCATTTTGCACGTATGCACCAGTCCACGGAGCCTAGGCATTATGGCTAAGCATTTTTTTGCTCAAATCTAGCACTCTACCATTTGAGCTAAATTTCCATTTCTGGCTTTTTGGTAATCCATGAAAGCTAAGAGTCTCATGGACTTTCTTCCCCAGGATGGCTTCAACTCACAATCCTCATATCTCAGTCTCCTTAATAGCTAGGATGATGGGTCTGAGCGACCCACACCCAGATGTAGTACTTTTTAAGAAAAATGATAAGTGAGGTTAAAATGCCAGGTCTTCTCTTAGGAAATATTCCTTGATTCAAATATCCCTCTTGATTCCTGCACTCAACTTCCTAGGGGCAAAATTGAGGCTCTTTGAGGTCTCCTGAGTACACAGAAGGAACCTGAGCATGCAAAAGGAGCCTGGCTGGCTTCTCACATGCACACTACGACATGACTTTCACCCCCCTGCGCATTGGAAATAACAAAGTAGGTTGGGAAAAGATACCCTGTCTGTCAGACTCAATCCTGATCAGAACATGGTGTAGGTAAAAGGATAATCCATAAGTTATTTTAAATGCCTTTTTTTTCTGGCAGTAGTGCAGAGAAAATGCTGATTATGAATGCAGCAGCCCTCTGATTGCTGATAGCATGACACATGCATCAGTCCCCACCTCCCATACACCTGTGGTCACCTGCCAAGCCAACGTGAAACAGCTCACAGGTTGAACAAGGAAACTTCCTATCTCATCCCACAGAAGAATGCTAAATACATTCATGATGTGTTTGCACATGCTTTGATTCTCCAAGGGATGATGCCTCCGACTTCAGAGTTATGGTGACCTTATTTTGTGATAGTATCATAATTATTTATTTATTATTTTTCTGAGCCAAAGACCCAGAAATTACAAAGGAACATCCCCAACAAAAATTCTCCTTTCAAGACAGGCACTGGTAATGTCATCCTAATCCCAGCTGCTCAAGAGGATGAAATCTGAGGATTTCCTGAATAGGAAAGTCCATGAGATTCTCTCCAGTGAATCAGCAGAAAGCCCCAAGTGGAGCTGTGGCTCAAGTCAGAGTGCCATCCTTGAGGAAAAAAAAAAAAAAAAAACTAAGGCATAGCACCCAGGCCCTGAGTTCAAGTCCCAGTACTGGCATACACACACGCACACACACACACTCCCTTTTCATCTTTATTAATGCTGAGACTCCACTGAAATAAAGACTATAACACAGCCTCTCTCATTAACACTCCATGTCCTGAGAGTGCTCACGGGATTATACAACGGAGTTGCATTCATTGGAAACCATTAGGTAATTCAAGGAGGAAAGAGGAATTTATAAAAGAAAAACATTACCCATCATAAAAATAACTTGAGAATTATGCAATCAGGCAGCATTGGTTATTTGTGTTGAACTTGCTTTCAACACTCAATTAAATATACCACACCCTAACCTTGATTGCAATAGTCCCTATCTTTTGAATAGCAAAGTAATGGGAACTAGAAAAGCTTTCTGTGAATTTGGCAAGGTTTATGTAAATGCTTCCATAAAGCCTTTGTTGCTGTTAACCTGCTCATTGAAAGCTACCTTTGGGGGGCTGAAGATATAGCTCAGTGGTAGAGTACTTGGCAGACAGGTATGGGGCCTTGGGTTCTATCCCCACCCCTAAAGAGAAGAGTTAAAGACTATTGTTTGAAGGAGAAACTTCGCTTCTCCCGCACATGAAATAATGCCTGGGCCTAGTATATTTGACTGACAATATAATTTTGCTGTATTCATGACGCTGCTGTCTAAATATGTTTGGAATTATCACAGAATGTCATGTTGTACTGACAAATGCTTTCTTTTGCATATGGAGCTGTGTGGTCTCAAAATGTCCTCCTGAGAATGTTGTTTTGTCACACAACTGAAGACACTGTGTTGGCTGCATGCTGGACACTTTTCCTGCAGTCCACATCTGGTTTCACAGCTGTTCTGCTAGGTTGCCATCACGGATTCAGATTCACTGGGGAAGAGGCTCTTACATAGAGAAGCCAGGACTCCCCTGCAGCTAAGTGACATAGCTGGCATTTATACCAAGGCCATTTGGTCCCAGTGTAAATCTCCTCCCAGGAGCCCTCTTCCATGGGGAGGTTGAGATGTGTGAACCTTGCATTCAGGGAGTTTAGTGGGGCATGGGAAAGAATGGAGAGTTTGGCTGGGAAGTATTCTAAGAACTGGCTCTCCAGTTCAACTGGAGCCTGAGCGGTAAGATGGCCTAATAGTAAGTAGGTAAGGCCTTTGGCTTTAGGGGTTGGATTGCAATCTCTAGAAAACAGAGCAAGAGACCTCAAAATAGACCTTAGTCACATAGAACATAATGGAAGCTGTGAAGACAGTGACCGAATCAAAGAAGTCAGGGCTGGAGATGTAGGTTAGTGAATTAGTGCTAGGTCCTGGACTCCATTCTTACACTGAGAAAAATAAATCCATGGAATCAAAGGGGCCAAGGAAAGTCTTCAGAGTGGAACCTTTAGATATCCATGAATCAGTGATAAGAATCAAATGTAAGCGGCCGGGAGTTTGGCCTAGTGGTTAAAGTGCTTGCTTAGCATGCATGAAGACCCGGGTTCAATTCCTCGGTACCACATACACAGAAAAAAGCCGGAAGTGGTGCTGAGGCTCAAGTGGTAGAGCTCAAGCCTTGAGAAAGTCCAAGGACAGCGCTCAGGCCCTGAGCTCAAGCCCAGAACTGGCAAAAAAAAAAAAAAAAAAAAAAAAAGAATCAAATGTAATAAGGATACTGGGTCTAAGTGGTTCCTGGCTACGTGGTGGTTAATAGGGAATTGGGTTCAACTGGCACCATCTTGTCTTCATAGTAGAGGCAGGTAATGGGTGTGCCTGAATTCCTAGAGGTAAGAGTGGGAACTTGGACCATAGGTTACTGGACCTGTCAGTCCTGTGCTTCTAGCTCCTGGGACTCTTGAATTTCCTATGACCTTGCCCCCTGCCCCTGGACCAGCTCAGGTGCCATTACACCATGCCTCCTGCTTTGTGTTTCTTGGCTCTCTTCCAGTCACCATGGCATCTCACTTCAGCTCTCCATTGGAATCGATCTGGTTTATTTTTCTGCTCTTTCTTTCCCTCTTCTGCCCTCATGGTTCAATTTTCTAACACTGATAAGTGAATTCAAGGGGCTGCAGGTCTTTGTGACAAAACTCCACCTGCAGCCAGCCACCAGCATTCCAATAAAGGCTCCCCATTTAGCATCTCAAAATGTGGCTTCTCTGTTTCTTGTGACTGAGTGCTCACACAACAAAGTCAAAACAAAACAGGCAAGCCTCTACCATTATGAGTAAAGAAAACAAGTAAAGATATTGGAAGGATCCAATAGGGAAACAGCTGTGTGATGGAGTCAGTGGGGCTGTAAAGGTAGTGATCATAAGATTATCAGGAAAGACCACAGCCCCTGGGATATTTGAACAAGACTGGAAGGAAAAGAGAGACTGAGCTTTTTTTTTTTTTTTTTTTTGCCAGTCCTGGGGCTTGAACTCAGGGCCTGAGCACAATCCGTGGGCTTTCCTCAAGGCTAGCGCTCTGCCACTTGAGCCACAGCACCACTTCCAGCTTTTCTATGTATGTGGTACTGAGGAATTGAACCTGGGTCTTCCTGCATGCTAGGTAAGCACTCTACCACCAGGCCAAACTCCTGGCCCGAGACTGAGCGTTTGAATATGTAAAAACACTTCTGCATGTGGAGGAGGACAGCATTGGGAAGAGCCCTGAGTAGCTGGCTGCAGCTGGTGGCTCACGCCTGTAATCCTAGCTACTCAGGAAGCTAAGATCTAAGGATGGAAGTTCAAAGCCAGCCCAGGCAGAAAAGTCCCTGGGAGACTATCTCCAATTAACCACTTGAAAACTAAAAGTAGTGTTGTGGCTCAAAGTGATAGAGTGCTAGCCTTGAGTGGAAAAGCTCAGGGATAGCTCTTAGGCCCTAAGTTCAAGCCCCATGACTGACAAAAAAAAAAAAAGAGTCCTGAGCAAAGAATGCTGGGAGTGTTGGAGGAATAGCAGAGATTAGGCTCTTGGGCTGGGCTCCCTGGAGCAAGCACCTGAGATTCAGTCCACACACATAGGACTTACTAGGGAGTGCTCTAGGGAAGCCTGGGCCAAGGAAGACACACTTGGCTTTTCTGTTCAAGCCTAATGTTCCACCACTTGAGTTCACCTCCACGACTGGGTTTTTGCTACTTAATTGGACATAAGAATCTCTTAGACTTTTTCCAACGACAGTGCTCAGGCCCTGAACTCAAGCCCACACTGGCAAAAAAAAAAAAGAAAGAAAGAAAGAAAGAAAGAAAGAAAGAAAGAAAGAAAGAAAGAAAGAAAGAAAGAAAGAAAAAAAGAAAGAAAGAATCTCTTAGACTTTTCTACCCTGACTGACTTCAAACTGGGACTCTCCTGAGTAGCTAGCATGACAGGCTTGAGCTACCTGTGATTAGTGCCATGGAAGGTTTGGAGAGAGCAAGAGTAAGCTCTAACTTGTGTAGTACTGTGATCATTGAGGCAGCCATGTGGAATAGATGATGCCCAGACAAGGAGAGATCTGTTAGTGCTGGCAGTCCTAAGAGGTTATTGAATATATTGATATATTTTGGAGGTAATATGGTAGTCCAGGTGAATTGGCAGTGGAAGTGCAAGAAAAAGAAAAGCAAGGTCAACTCCAATTATCCCTTGGGCTAGCTAGAAGGATGTATTCACCATTATTGATCCACAGAAGCAGTGTGTATTAGCTTCCTATTGCTGCTCAAACAAATGTCTAGAAACATAGTACTGAGCTTAAATGTATGTTTTCCTGGTTCTAGAGATTTAATACCTAAGGTTAAGTTGTTGACAGGAATGTACCCTTACTTAGGGCTTCCAGGAAAAAACCTGTTTCCTTGTTTTGTCCAGTTGCCTTCATTCCTTGGCATGTGGACAAAGAATGAGAATGCAACTCCTTTTTCTCTCTCTGACTTAGATTCTATTGGCTCCATCTTTAAAAAGACACTTGAGGTCCGGGAGTTTGGCCTAGTGGTAGAGTGCTTGTCTAGCATGCACAAAGACCCGGGTTCAATTCCTCAGTACCACATACAGAGGGGGGAAAAAAAAAGACACCTGAACACCTGAAGCTGGGTGTGGTGGCTCACGCCTGTAATCCTAGCTACTCAGGAGGCTGAGATCTTAGGATCATGGTGAAAAGAGAGCCCAGGCACTTAAAAAAAAAGTCCATGAGACTCTTATCTACAATTAAACACCAGAAAACCAGAAGTGGTGCTGTGGCTCAAGGGGTAGGGTGGCAGCGTTGAGCTGAAGAGCTCAGGGACAACACCCAGGCCCAGAGTTCAAGTCCCATGACCAACAACAACAACAACAACAACAACAACAACAAAAAGACACTTGAGCCTGGTGCTGTGGCTCAAGCCTAAAGTACTAGATACATAGGAAGTTGAAATCTGAGGGTCGAGGTTTAAAGCCAGCCCAGGCTAATTCAGTGACACTTGATGGCTCATTCCCATAATCCCAGCTACTCAGGAGGCTGAGATCTGAGGATCATGATCCAAAGCCAGCACAGTCAGGAAAGTCCATGAGACTCTTATCTCAAGTTAGCACAAGAAAAAACAGAAGTGATATTATGGCTCAAAGTGGTCAAACTTGGGCTGGGAGTTTGGCCTAGTGGTAGAGTGCATGCCTCGCATGCATGAAGACCCGGGTTCGATTCCTTGGTACCACATACTTAGAAAAAAGCCAGAAGTGGTGCTGAGGCTCAAGTGGTAGAGCTCTAGCCTTGAGAAAGTCCAAGGACAGTGCTCAGGCCCTGAGCTCAAGCCCAGGACTGGCAAAAAAAAAAAAAAAAAAAAGTGGTAAAGCTTTAGCCTTGAGTGAAAAAGCTCAGAGACATTGCCCAGGCCCTGAGTTCAAGCCCCATGACTGACAAAAAAAAAAAAGCAGCAGTACTCACTAGATACTATGCTGAAAATGAGCTATACAACTTTTAGACAGGAATGAGAGGGGAAAACTGGGAATGGGTAGCATTGTCCAAAAAAAAAAATGTACTTATGTCACTGTAACCACTGTACATCATCTTATAATAAAAAGTTTAAAATTAAATTGAAAAATGATACTAGGGATTACACTGAGGCTGATGTCATTCTAAGGATTTTTTTAAACATCTAAAGATGTTTAACTTAATCATATATTTTATCACTCAAAGCCACATATCACATATTCACAGGTTCTGGGGATAATGCTACTCAGCCATCTTTGGGAGACAATAATTCACACACTGGGAAAGGAGCCAGTTTTGTGTGGTGGAAGAAGAGTTCAAATATGAACATATTAATCTGAGATGCCCAAGTAACTACCTCAAGTTAACAGTGGGATATATGTATCTGGAATTCAGAAGAGAAGTGGTTACTTGACTATGAATCTGGCAGTTTTCATGATATACGTAAAGCCATACAAACATTTCAAGAGGTGACAAATATCTGTATCAGTAAGGTGAGAAGTCTATGGCTTTAGTTCCAGAATATTCTGAAGGCTGGGGACTGGATAGATAAGGAGAATCAACTAAGACTAACAAGGATAGCATGAGAGATGTGGTTCAGAGGCCAAATGAGAAGATTGGCAGCAGAGAAAATGTGTATTTGGCTACTGGGAGGTGAAGTAAGATAAGGACCAAGATGAGCCCATTGAATTTGGCTGGTGAGCTTGACCAAGGGCAAGTTGGGAGATGAAAGCCTGATTGAAACAGAGTAAAGAAGCAACAAGAGGAAAGGAATCCGGAGAAATCACAATAGAGAACTTCTTGAAAAGTTCTTTTCTCTCTCTTTTTTTTTAATCAGAAAAAAAAAAAATGAGCAGAGATGGGGCAGTAGCTGGACTGAGTTTAAGAACAAGAGAAAGCCAGCAAGTTAGGATCTTCTTTAGGAAGCTTTGTTCCAGTCTGGGCTGTGCTGGACTGAATCTGTGGGTGAGTGCCACGGTTTGGATAAATGTTTCCTAAGGCTCATATGATAAAGGCTTGGTCTACAGACCATAGCATTACTGGAAGGTAGTGGAACCTTTAAAAGGTAGGGCTTTCTGGTCATTGGAGGCATCCCCTTGAAAGAGATACTGGGATCTCAGCCTCTTCTTTCTCTCCTTCCTAACCTAAGGTGAATGATTTTTGCTACATGCTGCTATCTCATACAAACCCCAAAGCAACCAGACCAACACTAAAAATCTCTCAAAATCCGAATCAGATGCCAGGGTGCCAGTGGCTCACACTTGAAAACCCGGTTTAGAAGCTGAGATATAAGGATTGCAGTTCAAAGCCATCCTGGGCAGGAAAGTCTGTGAGATTTCTGTCTCTAATTAACAATATAAAACAAACAAACAAAACTGAAACAGCTGTGGTTCAAGTGCTGGAGTGCCAGGCTTGAGTGAACAAAAGCTAAGAGACAGTGCTCTGGCCCTAAGTTCAAGTATACACACACACACACACACACACACACACACACACACCATAGAAAACCTTTTCTCTTTATAAGCTTACCATCTCAGATATTTGCTACAGTATGCGAATACTGACCAAGATAGATGAATACAGAGGGAGCCACCTGGAGGATAATTAATTCAGAATTACAGGATGAGGAAGTTTAGATATGATGATCACAGGAAGTGAAACAGTAATGCCCATGAGTTTACTTCTCTTCATCCAACCATCAGCTTCCTTGAGATGCTAAAAGTTAGATATGAAAGGATTTTTTTTTTGAAAATTTGATCTTTAACTATGTTGGACAGATTACTTAAAGGAAACAAGTAGAGGTTTTTCATGTGAAAAGTCTTCTCCAAATATAACTGTACTATGAGAATTTCCATGCATCAGTTTTTCCAAAAACAGGGAACACCTATAATTACACTTTTGGTTCTCTAACTCCATTCAAACACAAAGTTAAACAGAATTATATAATGTGTCCTACAAAGTACCCCAAATCTTTTTTAAAACCAGACTGTTCACAGGACAACTGTGAGATGACAATGTGATATGTAGTTTTCAAAAGCTAAAACATGGTGCAGGAAAGTTATTTTTCAGGTATTGCTGAATAAAGTCCCAATCAAGCCTGGCAATGAAGCCAGGAGGAAGGAATTTGGGGGCAGAAGGCTGGTTACCCTCATTATCCAAGGGAGAGTCACATTAGGAGACATAAGGAACAGTTTCAAGGCTTGGGGAAAAGCTTTAAGCAATTCAAGAGCTGAATTGTTGGCATGCTGAGTCCAGTGAACAGGGAGAGGAGGATAGAGAATACGTACCCACACAATGCCTGCGGAGAAGATGAGGCCACAGTTACAACTGACACTATGGAAAAAGACATCTTCAAGAGAACAAGCTGTCTCAGGGCCTTTTCACATATTGCTTCTCTCCCTCTTCTCCTCCTCCCCTCACTCCTTCCACTTGGACCACTCAACTCTTCTTTCTAGCTTTAACAATTTCTTCTTCTTCTTTTTTTTTTTCTAGGAATGACCTGAAAACTCACTCGGTCAGGAAAGCCTTTCTGAATCCCCTCATTCTATCTGAATCCATCTATGCCGCCAATGAAAGAGTTTCAACTCTTTCTTTGCGTATAAACTTAGAATAAAAACTTTAAGCATGTCTTTAAGTGAGGTGGTCGTGAGATTATGTCCCATGAGCTTTGTTAATGCTGACAACAGCCTTAAGACTGAGAAAACAATTTCAGGGAGGAAAGGTTTATTTCAGTTCACAAGTTGAGAGGTCTCAGTCCATGCGTACTTAGCTGTGTAGCTTCTAGGCCCTACAGGGTGAGTCAAGAATACCATGACAAGGACAGGAGTTTGGCCTAGTGGTAGGGTGCTTGCCTAGCATGGACTTGAGAAAGTCCAAGGACAGTGCTCAGGCCCTGAGCTCAAGCCCAGGACTGGCAAAAAAAAAAAACAAAACAAAACTCAGGGACAGCACCTGGGCCCAGAGTTCAAGACCTACAATCCAACAACCAAACAAACAAATAAGTTTTATACTTCTCATATAATGGCTTCAGATAGACAATCACATTCTAATATTGGGCCAACGTTTAGAAAGGAGCAACTAAATGCATCTGTCTGCCATCTAGAGTATGCAGTTTGATATAAGCTTGGACAGCCCTGCACTTACAGCTTTGCTGGCTGCAACCCACATGGCCCCTCCTCTGGCCTACTCTGCTTGTTACCTGTAGCTTTCCTCAAGAGATCTTCCATGACCATGGCATTGCTAACTTTCTGAGGTCTCCATTGAAACTTAAGCTCCATCTTCATCAGTGCTGGAAAAACAGAGCTGGGCCTGCCATACTAAAAAGCAACTAGCAATAGCCATGTCATGGTCTGAAAAACTGAGCCGCTTGGAAATTTTTCCCATTGAATTAACTTGTCATTTCCTTCATTAGGCTAACCAGTCAATCACTGTAAAATTCAGCCTCATATGAAGTGTCAAGGCCTAGACAAAATGTACATAACTTATCTGCCAGTTTGCAACATCAATCCCAGCCCAGTCCCCAGGAGAGTCCTCATTTCCACCTGAAACCTCACGAACCATTGCATTCCTTTTAGCACTCTGGTCTCTTGGGCTCTCACCAGAATCACCAGATATAGCAAAGTAAGCTTTTTCCAGCCTGCTTCTCCAAACCGTTCCAAATCCTTCCCACAATGCTTGTTCCAAAGGCACCTAAACAACATAGTAAGATAGTCATAGCAATCACCCCACTTCTGTAGAACCAAGGCTCTGTGTTATGCACTTTTGTCACTGGGACTAAATATTTGAGATAGGCAGTTTAAAGGAGGGAAAGTTTACTAGGCTCTTGGTTTTACAGATTTCAGTCCATGGTCAGTTGGAGGCAAGGCAGAAATATCATGGTAAAAGGGCATGGCAGAAGAAAGCGGCTTACCTCATGGCAACCGGGAAGCAGAGAGAGCAAAGAGAAGGAGTACTTCACACCCTTTTAGCCACAAGCTTTCCTGAGCATGACAGTTCAAAGCCAGTCCAGGCAGACAAGTCTGTGAGATACTTAGCTCCAATTAACTAGGAAAAAACCAGGCTGGAGATTCAGCTCAAGAGCTAGAACACTCACCATGAGCAAGCCTAGTAAGAGTGCAAGACACCGAGTTTAAACCTCAAAAGAAAAAAAGAAAAGAAAAGAAAAAGTATAGATCCTCTCCAAGCCTCAGAATGCCTGTATGTGAAATAGGGATGAGACAATACTTCAGATCAAATGAGAATGTACAAAAGAGCATACAAACACACTGGTACAGAGGCTGCACATAGTAAAGGCTCAATATAGGCCAGGCACCAGTGGTTTATACCTGTAATCCTACTCAGGAGACTGAAACCTGAGGATCTAGGTATGAAGCCAGCCTAGGCAGGAAAGTCTGTGAGACTCTTGTCTCCAATTAACTACCAAAAGATCTAAAAGTAGAGCTTATGGCTCAAGTAGTAGAGTAGCTTTGAATAGAAAAGCTTGGGGACAGTGTGGCGATCCTAAGCTCAAGCCCTAGGACTAGCATAAAGAAGAAGAAGGAGGAAGAGGAGAAGGAAGAAAAAGAAGAAGAGGTGCTAGGTACATGTACTTAACATGCCCAAGGCTCTGAGTTAGACTTACAACACCAAAAAGAGGAGAAGGAGAAAGAGGCAAAGAGAAGGAGGAAGGGAGCAAACATAAACATGAACTGTGGAATAGATGTATTTATTTATAGGGCTTTACAGTTTAGAATGTCACTAATGGACACGTAGTACTGAGATGCCTTGGGGGCAGAATCTCAGGGCCCTCCTGGAATTCCTGATTCCGAATCTGGATTTTAAATGTATCCCTAGGTGATTTTCATATAGTGTATAATCTGAGAAAGTACCCTCTTCCTCAGGAACCAGGAGACGCTAGGATCATCCATTCCATGTGGATGGGAAACCTGTGCTAGACAGGAAGGCAGAGGGATGTAGGTTGAACTCTTCCAAGTACAGCACCCGTTTCTCTACTTGCTTTTGTGGTCTCTTCCTTCCACTGACCTAAAGTCCAGCTTGCTCAAGTCCCTCCTTCCACCTCCACACTCTGTGTAACACAGCCACACGAAAGCACATCTCCCCACACCACTGGTGGTAAATGGCATCTATTCTTATCTGTATATGGTTCCTTGTAATAAAGATGATCTAAAATACATCTGCTGCCAGTTGGCTCCAATTTTCATAACAAAGGACAAAACCCAGGTGTGCTGTAATTCTAACAACTCCCTTCTTGTTAAATAAAAATCTTTGTTTCTGACTTGGCTTATCTAGCTATTTGCCGATTGGAAAACTTTTTCAATCTTTTTTTCCCCCCGTGATGGAGAATAAAACCGAGGTCTTCCTGGCATGCGAGGCAAGTGCTACATCCCAGTTTTCCAATTGGTTAATCGTCTGCGAATACATTACCTTCATAAACTCTTCATTCTAAACGTGTGTGTGTGTGTGTGTGTGTGTGTGTGTTTGAGTTGTGTGTGTGTTTGAGTGTATGTAATAAAGCAGTCAGCCTTTTCCACCCCTATAGCCAAGGGAAAATTGGAAAAGGAAATCATTAGACATGGGCACCATTCTACAACAGAAAAAGAAACTTTTTGGTTTTTTTGTTTAAATTTTTGTTTGAAGGGAGTCATGTGAAAGTATGCCTGAAAAAAAAAAAAGCACGAATCTTCTCTGGAAAATACAGTTTAAATCCAGACAAAAAATCACTAGGGATAGATTTCCAAGGAATATGAGCTCATAATAAAAGTATCTGAGAATACCCAAGCTATTGTACATAGAGCCAACAAATCCTGAAGGATATCTTGTTAATGAAAAACGATTGAACTATCTAGACTAAAGGGAGCTTATAAATCTCCATATATTGTTTTTGAAGAAATTGACAAGGTCATTCTATTCTCTATAGAATTTTGAAGGACACAAAAGAGCCAAGAATGTTAGAAGTAGAATAAAGTAGGAGTAATTACAGTAGCGCATCTCAGCACTGATTATAAAACTACATTAAGGCAGTGTGGCTTTGGTGTGTGAAGAGGCAAGTCGATTAATGGAATAAAATAGATAGTTCAGAAAACTTACACATATGGACACTTTTTGACAAAGATGTCAAGGTAATTCAATGAACAAAGGATGTCTTTCCAATAGAGTATACTAGGAAAAAATGTCTATTCATATGGACTAACATGAACCTTGACTTGTACTTGATAGTATATCCAAAAGTTGACTTAATAAAAATCCTATTCGTGTGTGTGTGTGTGTGTGTGTGTGTGCCTGCCAATACAGGAGCTTGAGCTCAGGACCTGGGTACTGTCCTTTAGCTTTCTCATTCAAGATTAGTGCAGTGGTTATCACGTTCACCTCACACAGGCAAGGTCCCCGGTTTGAAACCGGGCAGAAACATTTACAAAAAACAAAACAACAAATAGTAACATTCACTCACTCAAAAATAGTACTCTATCACTAGAGCCACAGTTCCACTTACACTAAGCTCTTTGATGGTTGATTGGAAATAAGAGTTTCACAGACCTTCCTGCCCTGGCTGGCTCTGAATTATGATTCGTAGATCTCAGGTCTGTAATCCTGAGTAGCTAGGATGACAGATGTGAGCTAAAATCTGTACATTTAAAAAGCTCAAACTACAGGGCCAGGAGTTTGGCCTAGTGGTTAAAGTGCTTGCCTAGCATGCATGATGACCCGGGTTCGATTCCTTGGTACCACATACATAGAAAAAAGCCAGAAGTGATGCTGAGGCTCAAGTGGTAGAGCTCTAGCCTTGAGAAAGTCCAAGAACAGTGCTCAGACCCTGAGCTCAAGCCCAGGACTGGCAAAAAAAAAAAAAAAAAGCTCATACTACAGAGCTGCTAGAATAAACAGGGGAAAATATCATTCCAATTTTAGGTTGGCAAAGATTACTCAGAGGGGACACAAAGATTTGAACAATAAAATAAGAAAAAAATAAATTGAACTCCTGCAAAACTCTTGAAATTTTAGAATAAACAATAAGAACTAATGAAGAATTCATATCTCATATATATAAACAACTCTTGGAAGTGGTACTGTGGCTCAAGTGGTAGAGCACTAGCCTTGAGCTGAAGAGCTCAAAGACAGCATCCAGGCCCAGAGTTCAACTATACATACACAAACAAACACACACACACACACACACACACAAACATACATACATATATATATATATATATAGTCTCTCTCTCTATATATATATATATATATACATATTATAAACAATATTAAGAAGACAAAAACCTATGGACTGGGAGTTTGGCCTAGCAGTAGAGTGCTTGCCTAGCATGCACAAAATCCCAGATTTGATTCCTTCATGCCACATACATAGAAAAAGGTGGAAGCAATGCTGTGGCTCAAGTGGTAGCGCTCTAGCCTTGAGAAAATCCAAGGGTAGTGCTCAGGCCCTGAGTTCATGCCCCAGGACTAGCAAAAAAAAAAAAAAAAAAAAAAAAGAGAGAGAGAAAAGACAAAAACCTAATTTTGCTTAAATAGGCAAAAGATTAGAATAATATTTTATTAGAGAAGACATAAAATTGGCCAATAAGCCTGCAACTAATGCTTAACATTTCCAAATGCAAATTAAAACTATGAGATGATACCATGTTACAACCACTAGAATGGCTAAAATTTTCCTTTCCTTTCCTTTTCTTTTTTTTTTATTTTGCTAGTTCTGGGGCTTGAAAGTGGAGGCTGGGCTTTGAGCATTCTCAAGGAGAGTTTGAGCCACAGAACCATTTCTGGCTTTTTCTGTGTATCTGATACCAAGGAATCAAACTCAGGGCTTCATTCATGCTAGGCAAGCACTCTACCATTAGGCTACACTTTCAGCCCCTAGAATGGCTAAATTTTTTAATTTGACAGTATCAAATAATGGCAAGGAAACAGAGCTATTGGAACTCTCCTATATAAAGTTACACTAACCATGTATAACCACTCCTAGTTATCTGCCTAAGAGAAATGAAAATATGTACAAATGCTTATAACACCTCTGTTGATAAGAGTAAACACAAAGTAGAAAATACACAAAATATCTACCAGCAAGGAATTAAATGACTATGATCACTATATAATGAAATACTATTTAGTAATTAATAAATAAACTATTGATAAAGAAAAATGTTGTTGGGCTGGCAATGTAACATAGAGGTAGAATGCTTGCCTAGCAGGCATGAAGCCTGGGTTTATTTCCTCAGTACCACATCAACAAAAAAAGCTAGAAGTGGCACTGTGACTTAAGTAGCAGAGTCCTAGCCTTGAGCAAAAGACGCTCAGACTTCTTGAACTCAGGGCCTTAGTTCAAGCACCAGGACTGGCAGTTTATGTATTATCATAAGTGGAAGAGCCAAATACCAAAGATATTTAAGGTATCTTTTATATGAAGCACTACAAACAGGGAATGGAAGAATGCGAGTCAATGGTTACTTGGGATTAGGCATATGTGAGGAAGGAAGAAGAAAGACTGTTTTGTGGTTACAGAAATGCTGTTCTTCTTTTTTGTTGTGGTTGCTGTTTTGTTTTCCAGTCCTGGGGCTTGACCTCAGGGCCTGGGAACTGTCCCTAAGCTTCTTTTTGCTCAAGGCTAGCACTTTGCCACTTGAGCCACAGCACTACTTCTGGCTTTTCCTGTGTATGTGGTGCTGAGGAATCAAACCCAGGGCTTCATGCATGCTAAGCAAGCACTCTACCACTAAGCTATATCCCCAGCTTGTGAGTTATGTTCTGAAACGGGGTATTTTACTGTGCGTGAATTACACCTTCATTATGTTGATCGTAGGGGAAGCAGGAAGACACTGAACATAGATTGAAAAAGAATGAAGTACATAGTTGTTTAAAATGTCTGCAACGTCAGCAGATGAAATACACAGTTTAAGACATCTGTGGGACATCTGTTAGACATCAGGCGTTAGGTGCTCCAGAGGGGTTAGAGAAGGTAAAAATGACAGCCAAAGAGGGAAATGTTGGATTAAAAGCCAGAGTTGTGGTTTTCACACCCTTCCTGGCTTGATGATGTCACATTTCCTCTCCCGGGCACATTTATACCTCACCCTTGCCTCCCCCCCCCCCCCCGGGGCGGGGAGGGGCCTGCATTCAGAGGCCTCTAAGGAGTTAGAAATGTAAACTCCTCAGATCTCTGTCTCCTGAGTAGCTAGAACTACAGGCTTGAGCCTGGCTGTTTGTTTCTTTTACCATACAATTTAGATCTGCTCAGGAGACTGAGATCTGAGGATTTTAGCTCAAAGCCAGTCCGGGAAGGAAAGTCTTACCTTTCATTGACCACTGTGAAGGTGAACGTGGAGATGTGGCTCAAGTGGTAGAGTACCAGTCTTGAGTGGAAAAAGCTAAAGGGCAGTGCTCACATTCTGAGCTCAATGCGAGGGCACCGCCCCCCCCCCCGCCCGAATAATACTTGAATTCATACTACTAATAGTTTGTGTTAAAGAAGTCATGCGATTGTTTTCAATTAATTTTTAGTAAGCACTCCTTTGTTCTGCCCAATTCTCCTCAATCACCATGTCTTCCTCTCCCTAGGTTTATTTCTCTTGGGATTTAAAACTCTGGGTATCAACATCACTTCACGACTTCTTTGCCAAAGGTCACAGTGACCTCATTCCTAACTGCCAATTCCAAAGCATTGCTTGGTCTTTAACTTACCAGTTCTTGGCCCCATTCAGCCAGACCTACCAATTCCTCTAGACCCATAGATTGATGACTTCTTAGGTGGCACCTCTCTTCCTACCTCTCCCTCCCCGCTCATCTTGACCTCCTCTTTTTTCTGCCCATCCTTTTCAGGGCTCAGCAAGCGATTTCTGTAAAGGATCAGAGAGTAATATTAAGCTATGCGGCTCACAGAGTCATATCTATAGATATTAGTCTGTGCTTATCTGCTTCTTTAGAAATATATTGATATTATAAAGGTAATATGCAAAGCTGTTATTATCATTACGTAAGTCAGGTAATGAGCACATTTCTTTTTGGACATGTTACAGCTGCATTTGTTTGCCCTTTGTCTCTTCATTTCCGTGCTTCCCCTTATTCTCCCAAAGAGAAATCAAGGAACAAACAAGACAAAAAAGAACAAAACAAAACAAAATAGCAACAAAGGGGAAAAATCCTCTTGTTTCCATTTCCTGGGGTTCATTTCAATATCATTTGCTTCTCCATAGTGCTTTACACCCTGTGGAAAATGCCAGCCTTTCTTAGCAGACTGGCTACAGATGGGGACTTCTCTTTCTGTTCTGTTGCAGCATCACCTCCCTTTTTACTCTGGGAGCCCCTCCTGAGCCAGTCCACATACTGTTTACTGGTTGTCATTCCTCCAACACCCACGTATGGTCCAGAGCCCTAAGGAGACATGTCCTTTAAGTGCTACCTCTCCAAGAGGGGAGGAGGATATCCTCATATTTTGCACTACAGAAAAAAGATGATTTGTACAAAGGAGAAGGGGCAATATATACAAACAGATGCTCCGGCTTTCTTAGTTGCATGCCCAGCTACCATATTTTCTTCACCATCAAAAAGTCTTTTGGTTGAAAGAAACCACTAGTAATTTCAGCTGAAAAGTAAGCCATGAGTCTAAAAACAGGAAAGATTTGATCACAGAGCACTTCCCCAGGGAAATACTATATAGATCTATAATTCAAAGGCTCTAAGAGTATCTGCTGAGAAGGGAAAATGTATATTGTACGTCAAATGTAAGAAAGAGGTCTTAGGTGGGGTTTGGCTCTGATTTTGTCAAATACAATACTGTTGCCTGGTGCTGGTGACTCATGTCTGTAATCCTTGACATTCAGGAGGCTAAGATCTGAGGATCTCGTTCAAAGCCTGCCCAGGCAGGAAAGCTCCTAAGACTCCAATTAACTACTAGAAAACCAGAAGTGGACTTGTGGCTCAAAGTGGTAGAGAGCTAGACTTGAGCATAAATGCTCAGGACAGTGTCCAGACTCTAAGTTCAAGCCCTATGACCAACCAACCAAACAAAACAAAACTGTAGAATTTGGAAGTATGGCTCAGTTGGTCGAGTGCTAGCCAATGAATTAAAATTAAAAAAAAAAGAAATGATTTTGAAGAGTATCAAAATATTTTCAACTTTGTACCTAAGAAAAGCAAAACAATAAGGTAAAATTGTTTTTCTCTCTCTCTTTCTCCTGCTCTCTCTCCCTAACTCCCTCCTTCTTCCCTCCCTCCCTCCCTTTCAGATGAGCTTTTGTGATGCTGTCCAGGCAGGGCCCCAAACTCCTAGACTCACTTGATCTTCCCGCCTCAGCCTTCTAAGTAGCTTGGACTATAGGCATGTGCCACCATACCCAGTAGAGGTGATTTAGTTTCAGATCTTGCATAGTAACAGAATTGAATTTGATGATACATTGGTGAAGAACTAGAGCAATACACATTGAGTGTTACGAGCTGTTGCCATGGAGCTGAAGTTAGAGTGCTGGGTGTCATAGATAGGGGACATTTTTCACTGTACTCACCTCTTTATTATTAGAATATTTTCCTTATGTATGTAGCATTTTAAATCTTTCAAAATTACTAACATAAACGGAGCAATAGATGGATAGAGAGATAAGTAAATAACAGAAGAGCAGCTGAGGTAGGAGGGACCTTAAAAGTTGTCTAATCTAGCCAGGTAGGTGTTTGTAATCCTAGTTACTCAGGAGGCTGAGATCTGGAGGGTTACAGTTTGAGGCAAGCCTGGTTATTTTGGAGACACATCTCCAGCAGGGAACTGGAGGAATGGCTCAGATAGTAAGAGTGGCAGACTTAAGTGAAGTTAAGCAAGAAAGGGACACATCTTAGTTCAAACTGTAATGACAGCACACACACACACACACACACACAAAGCAAAAACTATGGAGACATAGTTTAGGTAGAGCACCAGCCTACCAAGAAATCCAAGTAAGTGCATAGCCCTGAATTCAAAGCTTAGTACCATTTTTTTAAAAAGTTGTCTAAAGGCTAGGAATGTGGCATAGTGCCAGAGCACTTGCCTAGCATACATGAAGCCCTGGGTTTGATTCCTTAGTACCACATAAACAGAAAAAGCTGGCCGTGGCACTGTGGCTCAAGTGAGTAAAAGAGACAATGCCCAGACCCTGAGTTCAAGCCCTAGGACTGGTTAAAAAAAAAAACAACAACACAATTTTTAGAACTTAAAGTAAAAGATAAAGACAAAGCAAAACAAACATATACAGATAAATTAAAAATGAAAACCTTACTAAGTCAAAGACTTTAGGGTGGTCTAATAGCTGTACCAGGAAGAAACAAGCTAAAGATGCTATAGTAGATTACAGTCTGACATCAGAAATGTAGTGTTAGGGAATGCCATCTTTGTTTCAGATAATAACTTCAACAGGTATCCTAGGTTAGAAACTAAAAAACCAGGTCTCAGCTTCCTGCATCTGTGATTCTTGCTGCTACTTTAGATCTTTGCTGCTAAAATTTTGAAATGCTTCACCAACTCTTGTTATATGCTGGGCACAATATTCCTTGATGTGTGTGTGTGTGTGTGTTTGTGTAACTCATGTCATCAGCTCTGAGATCACCCAGCAGAGGAGCACCCACAGTCACAAAGGCTAGAAACAATGCCCCCTATAATTGTATGATTCCCAGTTACATAGAGAGCTTGCCTATGTCTCCTTGATATGCTTGTTTTACAGATGTTGAGACAGAGTGGCCTGAAGATGGGTATAGGAAACTTCCATGGTCAGAGTTTAATCAAATTCATCATAACCAAATAACACTATTCAAAGCTTGATAAAAAAAAATGAAGCCTAATTAATTCAGCTCAGTTGCAAGGGTGGTTGTGGAAGAGCGGCAGGATTTATGCTGCTTTAAAAGCATGTGAATTATAGAATTATTGCTACAGAAATTCATTCTACCACATTAAATTACATTCAACCAATTAGTTAAGTACTTCCAGACTGACATGGTGAAGCACTGACATATTTTTAATAAATGTTGATATCTTACTTATAACCAGGAACAATTCACATACTAAAATCCATAACACTTAAAAGAAAGGAGCTGACTATATTCAGGCAGTTAACTATTGCCCCTTATAAGTCTGGGACTTATTTACTAAACATTTATTCTTACATTAAGACTACAGCATATTCCAAATGAAGATAGTACAATTCTGAATTGGATTCAATTTAATAGAATTTTATTATATTATGATAAAAGATTGTATTAGGATGGCTCCAAGAAGGAGCTTCAAGAGAAGACATCTCTAACTTCTAGCAGAATTCAAGTCAAGGGTAACAAGGTCTGTACATTGGCACTATGCCTATGGTTGCCACTTGCTTTTTTTATTTAGCAATATATACCAGGTGTCTTTTCAGAGGGTGTGTCTATGCCATCTCTTCTAATTGCTCCATAGTCATCAACAACTAGATGTGTCTTGATTTGCTTAATTGAGATTGATTCTTTTAAAATTGTGATCAATCATTCAGGAGGCTGAGATACAAGGATCTGGTTTGAAGCCAACCTGGGCAGACAAATGCAAGGAAGTCATATCTCTAGTTAGCCAGCAAAAAGCAGAAAGTGGTATGGCTCAAGAGATAAAGTGCCAACTCTGAGCAAAAATGCTAAGCCAGAGAGAGAGAGAGAGAGAGAGAGAGAGACAGAGACAGAGACAGAGACAGAGACAGAGAGACAGAGACAGAGAGAGACCTTGAGTCCACACCACAGTGCCAGAAAAAAAGAAGTGATACAATGTAAGTGATATAAACATTTACCCTTTTAATTGAGTTGAGATATTCTGGTGAGTGATAGTTGTGCTATTGTGTAATCATCACCACCATCAAACTTCAGAACCTTCATCATCCCCAACAGAAACCCTATAAGCACTGACTCCATCACCACGGAAAGCCTCCCATTCCTCTTTCTGCCTCCAGGAATTTGCCTCACATAATTGCAATACTACAGCAGAATCCATTTGTGCCTCCCTTGGATTTTGAAGCTGTGTTCCTCAGGCAGTTCTTCCTGTCGAACTAGAACTCTGAACACTGCCATCTCCAAGGAGTGATTGTTCCTCTCTGGAGCCAAGTAGGAATTAGGTCTGAGCTGCTGGTTTTGCATGACCTGCAATCTCTGCAGGCTTCTATATGCTGTAATTCACAAGAACAATGCCTTAGTCACTTTCCTTCTGTAGCACCTGCTGGAGGTCAGGACTACATGGATATTGTGCAATGCTTCTGAGGTTGGAAACATCATTCCCATTCTCCAGATGGGGGACTGGAGATCAGAGAGGCTCAATGATGCAAATACTGATTATCATTCAGTCAGCTTCAGAGGAAAATGCCAACAACATTCAGATTAGTCCAGGACAAATTTCTGCAAATCAAATGATGGAAGATTTGGGGATACATCCAAAACAACTAGGGCACTGGCTAAACAAAAGAATTCATCACAACACTTCCCCTGAGGAAAAGCTTCTCTGTTTTCACATTGCCTCACACATAAGGAACATTTCCATTATTTAGTCAAGTGCTGGAGGCTCAGAACTGTATTCCTGACTACTCAGGAGGCTGAAATCTGAGGATCTTGGTAGAAAAATCTGTGAGATTTATATTTCCAAATAATGAGTCAAAAACCAGTAGAGGTGTGGTTCAGGTGGTAGAGTGCCAGTCTTGAACAAAAAGGGATAGAGCCCAGGCTCTCAGTTCAATCCTAGTACCCACTGAAAAAGAAAAGAAGAGGGCATTCTAGGGGTTGGTGGTATGGCTCCATTGACTGACTACGAGTTGGTAGACCTCTAGCCAATGAGCACATGTGGCCACAGGTAGGTACCCAGTTCTGTCTCAGAGAGAGACACAGAGAGAGAGAGAGGCGGAGGGGAGAGAATGATATTCCTGTTGCCAGCTATTGCCTGGCCTCCTTTGTAATGGAGTCTCATCTTCATCTGGAGAGAATATGTGATGGGAATGGAGGTTAGGTGGCCCATACATGCCTGCCAGGAAAAGTTGTTTCTAGAGCTAGCTGTGTCCTGAACACCAAGGCCTTTCACTATGGTACTTCAGAGAAGCCAGAGCCCTCCCAGGCAAACTCCTCGTGATCCCTGACATGCAGAACAGACGTCAAACGTTCCTTTCGGTTTCACAAGATAGTCTGAGCAGCAAGTCAGGCTGTGTATGGGTATGTGTGTGCACACGTGCATCCAATTGTTCATAGAACCAGATTCCACCTACTACCGAGAAAACACACTGAGAAAATTTGATGGGAAAAGCCTCTGAAAATAGCTATAGCTATCAACTCCCCTCAGTTCCCTTCTCTCTTATGAGGTGTCTTTGGTCTCTTGTTTTTGCCAAACGAGAAAGGGCACTGTGTGTTTCCCATCACCCTCCTTCACGTGCTCAAGTTTGGGATCCTCTTCAGCTCTCACATGTTGTTTTGGCAGCCCTCTTGCATTCCTCCTGCTTCAATCCCTTAAAGGAGCCGTGTGCAGCCAGGCAGAGCTGTGACAGTAGCCTGCAGCAGCCAGTGGGCATGCTGTGTGTTTTGTGTTGAGTCTGCTTGGGGATCTTTAACCAGGATGGTTAGGGAGAGCTTGATAATGTTCCTCAAATATGGTAAACAGCCCAAAGTCACTATCTTCTTAGTTACAAACACTAATGTGTGTGTGTGTGTGTGTGTGTGTGTGTGTGTGTGTGAGAGAGAGAGAGAGAGAGAGAGAGAGAGAGAGAGAGAGAGAGAATAAAAAATGATAAAATCCACAGTACTCCAGGAACATAACTAGAGCAGAAGTCAAGATTTTCCACATTTGATGCCTTTTAGTGGATTGGGTCCAAAAAAATTAACCTTTCTACCATGAGGATTCATATCCAACCTGTGCATGCTTCTCAAGATTTGCTAGTAGATAAACTTCAGGTTTATTATAAATCTATCTGCAGCTAGGTGCTGATGGCTCACACCTGTAATCCTGACTACTCAGACACTGAGATCTGATGATCATGGTTCAAAGCCAGCTCTGGCAGTAGAGTCCATGAGCCTCTTATCATCAACTAACCACGAAAAAACTGGAAGTGGCACTGTGACTCAAAGTGATAAAGCACCGGCCTTGAGCAAAAGAGCTAAGGAACGGTGCTCAGGCCCTAAGTTCTGCTGGAGCCAGCCGGCAGCGAACCGGGATTCCTGACTTTGGGGGTGAAGACTGGGAAAAGAAATAGACAAGAAAAAGAAGGGGTCGGGAGGACTACAGATTAAGTCAGCAGCCCGAGGCTCCTGCCTAAGGCGAGCTTAAGACTGTAGCTTAAGGCCATGAGCTTAAGACTGTAGCACCGTTTATTTCAAGTTCCAACCTTAAATACTTTTCTTAAAACCAGCAAACTGCCAGGGGTTACATTCATACAAAACAGCAATCAAGTCTCAAATAGGTTAAGTGAGAAGCGATTGACATAGCCCGAAGTCATCATGATAACAGCTTACTTCCTTGTGTACTCAATTGTGCAGGTCCAAGGTCACTGACCCCATACTCGGTCCCCAACAGGGTTCAAACACACAACTGACAAAATTCTGACATTCAGAGTTTGGGTGTTGCAGAGTGGTAGAGCATTTGCCTGTTATTGTTGTTGTTTTGTTTTTACCAGTCCTGGGGCTTGAACTCAGGGCTTGGGTACTGTCCCTCAGCTTTTTTTTTTTTTTTTTGCCAGTCCTGGGCTTCAGTTCAGGGCCTGAGCACTGTCCTTGGACTTTCTCAAGGCTAGAGCTCTACCACTTGTGCCTCAGCACCACTTCCAGCTTTTTTCTATGTATGTGGTACCGAGGAATCAAACCCAGGTCTTCGTGCATGCAAGGCAAGCACTCTACCACTAGGCCAAACTCCCAATACCTGTCCCTCAGCTTCTTTTGCTCAACGTTTACCACTTGAGCCACAGTGCTACTTCTGGCTTTTTCTGTGTATGTGGTATTGAGGAATCAAATCCAGGGCTTCACACATGCTAGGCAAGCACTCAACCACTAAGCCACATTCCCATTCTGTAGCAGAAGTCTATCTTAGCCTTTGGTCTCTCTTTTGCAACTGTTTGTGTAATTGTGTGCCCACATTCAGTGAAAACCTATAGAATACAGAATTAGTATGAAATGAAGAGTCTAGGAAAGCCAGGTTATCAACAGAGCCCTCTCTCCAGGTTTACATGCATCCGCTCTTCTGGAATAGCAGAAATGAGTTCCACATGTATTCTGGAGTCCATTGTTCCAGAGAGATCAGCGTAGGTGTGATTGCTAAATTACATTTCTGATTCATCTTATCAAACGTTTCCATGTTGTACTCACCCCCGGTCAAGAGATAGAAATCAACAAGAGAACAAGGCTTAAAGTAACTCATGACCACTGGTTTAAAAGGGTTCCCAGCATGCTGCACAAGCCTAACATTATGTCTCTGGACACATGGTTGGCCTCTGTCACTCGACCAGTATACAAAAGTCACAGGAAAATGCATCTCTAAGGAACTCACTATCCACGGGAGATACAGCTAGAGATCAGTGCAAAGTCACATGGATCCCAGAACTAGAATGTGGCTGACAAAGAAGATGAGAAGATGGGATTATAAAAGGGGAGGTAATGGTGGGCTGCGGTGAGTGAGAAAATTCTGTGGAGGAAGAGACATTATGAACAGGCCCTTGAATGAAGCACAGTGCTGAATAGGTATAAAGAGAAAAGTGAGCTACTCAGACGAGAAGCAGGAGACCTTGAGTAAGGTTTGAACTGGTCATGTTGGCTTTTCATCTCCATATATTCTTTTTTTTTATTTATTTTTTTATTGTAATTAGTAAAAGGGTTACATGATATTTGCCAGATAGAAGGTGCATTAATTCACATACATTGATACCCTTTCACATGTCTTGGTACCCATTACCCTCCCCCCCACCCCCCACCCCTCCATATATTCTTTTATCTGTAGCTTCATGTATTAGAGTTTATCCTCCGACTGCAGCTAGTAAATTGAAAATTAATAAACTAGCCTTGCACCCTTTATACCATCTATTCAAGGAATATTCTGTGCCTTCATAGCCTATTTCTGATTTAATTATTTGTTTATTTTGAAGTACTAGGGATTAAACCCAAGGCCTTCTACCCCTAGTTCTGTCATCTTTTTAATTGTATTTTGTTGTCAGGATAATGTATAGAGGGGTTACAATTACATTTGTCAGGTTATGCATACATTACTTCTCAAACCTCGATACCCCTTCTCATGTTTTTGTCTCCCTTTCCCTCCCCCACCTAGTTCTGTCATCTTATTTTTTGTTGTTGGTATGTCATGGGGCTTGACCTCAGAGCTTAGGCATTCTCCCTGAGCTAGCACTCTACCATTTTGAGCCATAGCATCACTTCTCATTTTCTGGTGATTAATTGCAGACAAGAGTCTCACTGACTTTCCTGCCTGGGTTGGCTTCAATCCATGCTCCTTAGATCTCAGCCTTCTGAATAGCTAGGATTACAGGCATGAGCCACCCACATCTGGCTATCATTTCTTTGTAAATAAGAGTTTTATAGATACAGCACACATATACACACAACACAATTTATTTAATGTGTACAATTCAACATCATATAATTTAAAAAGTTGTAGGAACATCTGGGAGCCTGTGGCTTATTCCTGTAATCCTAACTGCTCAAGAGGTTGCGATCTGAGAATCACTGTTCCAAGCCAGCCCAGGCAGGGAAGCCCATGAGACTCTTATCAGTTAATGAACAAAAGACTGGAAATGAAACAGTTGCTCAAATGACAGGACTCCAGCTTTATTTTTTTTGGGCGCAGGAGGAGCCGGGGAGCTGGGAAAGCTAAGGGAGGCTGGGGAAGTAGCTCAGTGGTCATGCTTGCCTAGCATGAATGAAGCCCTGATTTTGATTCCTCAGTACCACACAAACAGAAAAGAGCGAAAGTGGCACTGTGGATCAAGTGGTAGAGGGCTACCCTTAAGCACAGAGAGGCTCAGGGAAAGCACTCAATAGGACTGAATGAACAAACAAATCAACAATGGAAGGAAGGCAGGAAGGCAAGAGAAAGGGAGGGAGGGAGGGAAGGAAGAAAAAAAATGGTTATAGAAATATGACCACAGGGGCCGGGAGTTTGGCCTAGTGGTAGAGTGCTTGCCTAGCATGCATGAAGACCCGGGTTCAATTCCTCGGTACCACATACATAGAAAAAAGCTGGAAGTGGTGGTGAGGCTCAAGTGGTAGAGCTCTAGTCTTGAGAAAGTCCAAGGACAGGGCTCGTGCCCTGAGCTCAAGCCCAGGACTGGCAGAAAAAAAAAAAAGAAAGAAATATGACCACAATGCATTCCAGAACATCTTTTTTTTTTTCCTCATCCTGGGGCTTGAATTCAGGGCTTGGGTGCTGTCCCTGAGCCTCTTTGTGTTCAAGGCTACTGCTCTACCACTTGAGTGAGCCATAGCACCACTTCCAGCTTTTTGAGTAGTTTATTGGGTGTAAGAGTCTCATAGGGACTTTTCTACTCTGGTGACTTTTCTGCCCTGGCTGGCTTTGAACTGCCATCCTCAGATCTTAGCCTCCTGAGTAGCTAGGATTACAGACTGTAAACCATCTGATGTATAGCTTCAAAAAGCAATCTTGTGTCCACTAGAGTCGCACCCTATTTCCTCCTCCCTTCAGCCTCTAGTAAATGAATATCCTTCTTGTCTCTGTGGTTTTTGCCTGTAATGGATGTTTTATATATTTGGAACCCTAAACCATGTCATTTTTTGTGACTAGCATCCTTACTCTAGCATAATACTTCCAAGTTTCAGTTATACTGCAACATGTATCAAACTTCTCTTCCTTTATATTGCTCTATAACCACACCTCCCCCTTGTAGATAGGCAAGGTTTAATTTATCCATTCACTTACTGATAGGCATTTGGATCATTTCCACTTTTCTCCTATTGTGGACAATTCAGCAGTGTGCAAACATTTGTGGGAAAGATGTGATGTGGATACATACTTTCATTTATCTTGGATACCTAGAAGTCTATCTGCTGGGTCATAGGGTAACTTTGTTTAAATTTTTTTTTTTTTTTTTGGAATTGCAGTACTGTTTCTACACCAGCAGAGTCCAAGTGTAGCAAGATTTCCATTTCCTCTCATCCTCTCTCATACTTGTTAGAGTTCCATGTGTCATCTTGTATCCTAATTAAACTGTGAAAAATATGTTCTTAGGAAAAAAACCCACTGGGTGAGTTAGAAAGACTTGGACTGGAACATTATGAAACCAGCTCATTTACATAGTCAGGAAGCATTAAGGGAAGACTAGATTCAGGGTGCTATCATAGGAAACAGGTTTTTCTAAGGTGTTTTTTTTTTTTTTTTTTATGTTCAGTCAACCAGGACCTATGATTCAGCTTTCCCTGGCAAGCTGAGGAACATCTTGAGATCTCTCAGTCTGATTCTAAGGCAATGTGTGCCTGGTGAATCTGGTGTTTCATTTTACCCCTGGTGCGCGCAGAGGTAAATGGTGACAGCTTTGGGCTTCTTGGTGACTCAAATTTTAAGACAGATCCAGGTCAATAATGGCCTTCGGTGTCCAGTTCTGAGTTCAGACTCAGCTTTTAGCTCCTCCCACTGATGACCTTTTGACAGGTCCTGTTCCATAGAAAAGTTTTGTTTGGCCTGTGTAGCATTTCAAACATTCTGGTTTAAGACTTCCCTATATCCTTCTCCAGGCTATTGTATCTGTGCACCTGACATGGTTCACTCTTATGTTATCTGTTTAGCTCCTAGACATATTTGAATTTGCAATTCATCCTGCTTGGGGTGATGCCACAGTCATATGGTTAAAGCCTGGACAATTATTAAATAGAGCATTATTGAGGCCATCAGAAGCAAACAGTCACCCATCTAACATGGCATCAAGAGAAGCAGTCATTAAGCTCATAGCTATTCAGCATACTACTTTAAGGACCTAAGTAAATGTGACCTTACCTTAAGATGACCCATTGTCGGCACAAACAGTAGAAAGTCAGGCAATGCATAAAGATCTTTAAACACAATCTTGCCTCTGCTCCTTCCTCTATTCTAAAAACGCAGGTGTTCTTCCTCTTCTGTTCTAAAAACATTATTGTATGAGAGGACTCCCCAGATTAAATTTAGAGCCTACAGAGGATGATCCAAGATCATCTTGTTTTAAGATCCTTAACACAATCACTTTTGCAGACTCTTTTCCCAAATAAAGTCACATTTCTGTGTTCTAGGAATTTGATGTGTACTTCTTTTGGTGGGACACTTTTTTTTTTTTCCCAGTCCTGGGCTTGGGCTCAGGGCCTGAGCACTGTCCTTGGACTTTCTCAAGGCTAGCACTCTACCACTTGAGCCCCAGCACCACTTCTGGCTTTTTGCTATGTATATGGTACCGAGGAATTGAAGCCGGGTCTTCATGCATGCTAGGCAAGCACTCTACCACTAGGCCAAACTCCCGGCCCCATGGTGGGACACTTTTAAGTATACTACTTTGGGGGAGGGGGAGAGAGAGGGTACTCTACTGTTTTAGACATGCCTCCAGTCCTGCTTTTTGCTGCTTAATTGGGGATGGAATCGCTTGAACTTTTCTGCTGGGGCAAATTTATGTTAGAAGTGGCTTAAGAATGTTAAGAGTAGCAGGTAGGTATAAAGAAAACATTTTAAAAGGGAAGTTGTCAAGCCAGGCGCTGGTGGCTCATACCTATAATCCTAGCTACTCAGGAGCCTGAGATCTGAGGATCAAGCTTCAAAGCCAGCCTGGGTATAAAAATTGGAGACTTTTATCTCCAATTAACCACCAGAAAACTGGAAGTGGTTCTGTGGCTCCAGTGTTAATAGCATTAGCCTTGAGCTGAAGAGCTCAGGGACAGGACCCAGGCCCAGAGTTCAAGCCCCTCAATGGACCAAAGTAAAATAAAATAAATAAGAAGTAACTTGTCAAGGTAAAGTTTACTTCTGCAGAAGGTAAGCCATCAACCAAAAACCTAGCAAACCAATACCCAGAGCAGGCAAGCTGATGCCCTATTTATCCCTAAAAAGCAGACCCTGCCCTTCTGCACCAATTGGCCAAGCTCAGGTTTACAGCCTGCTGGTTTGGCTAGTTTAAGGAAGATGGATTTACATTTACAATAAAAGACTGATCAAAATGTGAAAAATTAAAAGACTAACAGTAACTGAATACAAGCAATCTCAAAACATTTTTTTTTTTTCCAGTCCTGGCTTGAACTCAGGGTCTGAGCACTGTCCTTGGGTTTTTTTCAAGGCTAGAGTTCTATCACTTGAGCCACAGCACCATTTCCAGTTTTTTCTATGTATGTGGTAACTGAGGAATCAAACCTGGGCCTTTGTTTTTTCTAGGCAAATACTCTACCACTGGGTCACATTCCTGGTCCCTCAAAACAATCTTAATTCCCTGTAGGAACAAGCAGTTAAGACAAAAACCTTACATTTCAAAAACTTTCCTTATTCCAAAGCTTTTCCTTTTTCTTTTAGTGTTTGCTGATATTGTCTTGGTGGAATAATCCAACAATGGTCAAGCCATTAGACCAAAGCAGGAACTTTTAAACAAATCACTTTGATTAAAAAAAAAAAAGACAGCTGTTCTCACACTTCGAACCAAATCTCAGCCTCTTGAGTAGCTAAGATTAAAGGCATGAGCTACTGGTGTTCAACTTTCATGGTATTTTTCCCCCTTGTCTCTGTTAGAGCACATACTGTATTCTTCCCCAAACAACTAGCTGATATATAGCACTTTTTCCCTCAAAAATTCTTGATGGCAGAGCTTTATCTTGTGTGATTGTTGTTCTTAATGTACTATGTAATTTCTCTTCTCTTTTGTTGCCCTTTGGTTAAACTCATATTGTTACTGTATCTGACTTTGTTACCTGGCATATTGTATATATGTTTGTTTGTTTTGTATATATGTTTGTTTATTTGAAATAGGAAAGGGAAGGGAGAAACAAGATGATTGGGAGGGGTGGGAGAAGGGCAATGGGGAAAAAACATGAGAAGGGGTATCAATGTGCGAGAAGTAATGCACCTACTATATGGTGAATGTAACTGTAACTCCTTTATATATTAACCTGACAATAAAAAAAATTAAGAAAGATTATCTTCTGTGTATGTAACTATAACCCCTCTGTATATCATCTTGTCAATAAAATTAAATTTATTAAAAGAAAAAAATTCTTGATGGCAAAGATGCTGAGTTCTTTCAAAAAGTAATTTTTCTAGGAGCTTGGGCCATAGCTTAGTGGTAGAGCACCCACTTCAGACAGTAATGGTTCAAACTCCACCAAGCCTTAAGATTAATTCCCAGCACCAAAACAAAGAAACAAACAAAAACTCAATATGCTATTTGTCATTGTTCATTGCATCCACGAGGCACTTAGATGATGAATGGAATGGGATCAACTTTTTTGTCTAAAGGAAATGGCTGCAGGTTGTCAGGGGCCCACACCTGTATTCCAAGTTTCCCAGGAGGCTGAGATCTGAGGATTGCAGTTTGAAACTAGCCCAGGGGATAAAAAAAATGTTTAAGGGACTCTGTCTCCAATTAACAAGCAAAATACTGGGTTGGTTGTGTGATTTAAGTTGTGAAGTATAGTTTTGAGCAAAAAATCCAAAAGCTGAGCAAGTACAAGAGGCCCTCGTTCAAGCCCAAAGAGATTAAGGGGGAGAAAGACAGAGGGGCAGAGAGGCAGAGGCAGAGACAGAGAGAGACAGAGGGACAGATAGGTTGAGAAACTGGCTTATATGGACTTAGGCATGTTATAGCTCCAGGATACCTGCACCTAGGTAGCAACAGTAGGCCAGCCTTATGCACAAATTTATGGCAAGTATGACAATAAATAAATTCTGAAAACAAAAACCTGGGCATTGTGGGTCAAACCTAGAATCCTAGATAATTGGGAGGTAGAAATGGAGGATCAAGATTTGAGATCAGCCTAGGCATAAAGAGACTCCATCTAAAGCAATAGCCAAGTGTTGTGGCCCAATGCTGTTATCCCAGATATGGTGGAGGCACAGTGGTATGTACCTGTTATCACCAGCAATGTGGGAAAGTGTAAGTAAGGGGATCATAGTCCAGACATAAAGTGAGACCCTACCTAGAAAATAAGCAACATAAAAAGGAACTGTAGACATGACTTAAGTCACAGAGTATTTGCCTGGCAAGCACAAGGCCCTGAGTTCTACTAACATTTAAAAACTAAAAATTAAAAGCATTAAAAATTCTCATGTGTGTTGGGGCCGGGAGTTTGGCCTAGTGGTAGAGTGCTTGCCTAGCATGCACGAAGACCCAGGTTCAATTCATTGGTACCACATACTTGGAAAAACCAGAAGTGGTGCTGAGGCTCAAGTGGTAGAGTTCTAGCCTTGAGAAAAATTCAAGGACAGTGCTCAGGCTCTGAGCTTAAGCCCAGGACTGGCAAAAAAAAAAAAAAAAATTCTCATGTGCATTACATGGCTCAGTTGACCCAGAGACACTCTTAGGCCCAGGGGTGTGTAAATCCTTGTGTGATCTGCTGAGTGTTTCTTCACCTTTAATTTTGTGAAGATGGGGAATTTATGAGGAAAAAAAATGAAGCATCCACAGAATAGTGTTGAATTTTCTGCATCCTGAACATGCATGGTTGTTCCTCATCAAGGGCTACTTGAAACCACATACTTGTAATAAGGATTGTATTTCTCACTGACCCAAAGCACCCCCCCCCGCCCCGCCCAATACTTTCTGTTCTTTTTCTTTTCCTCATCTCTTCCCCTCCCTACCAGGCCTTTGACTGCCCAGTACAAAATAGCGTGGACTGAACACAGGCATTTCTGAGGCCTGCAGGTGGCATTGCTTGAGGCTCAGAGAACATCTGTCAGCCTGCCATCCCATGCTTCCATCAGAAAGCATGTGAGTTTTGTCAAATGAAAGAAGAACTGTGGTGGGTTAGCAAACAGAAAAAAAAAATGTGAGGAAAATCTGGAGGAGACAGATTCATTAGCTTGTCAAATAAATGTTAATTCAGGTGATTGCAGCCCAAACTGCAATTTTTGTTCAAATCCATCTAGTGTTCTAGAAGAAAATGACAAATTTTTTTCCCCTAAATTTAATTGTGGGGCTTTGACATCTATTTTATTTCACGAACACTGAATTATAATCATTTTCCCAGATATGAATAGGAAGAATTGCATTCGGATTATTGTCCCCCTGTTCAATGGACTCTGAACCCCAAATCCCAGGAACACTGTCTCCTGGTTTATGGCAATAGCCAACACCACCTTTGTGATCTATCCCCCAAAGCATGCAAATTTGCAAGCAAAGTTCCTGTCCTTCATCAGATCTTTGTCAATCTGTCCCAGGATTTTTCCTTTTGCCAGTCATGGGGCTTGAACTCAGAGCCTAGGCACCATCCCTGAGCAGTAGCAGCATCAAATCCAGCTGAGAACCTCATACGAGTTTCCATGTGGAACAGGTTCTGAATAAATGCTCACTGGAAACTCATCCCAATTTAGACCCCTTCCTATTGTAGCTTCTTAGCTATGCTCAGCCATTTCCCATATCTATTTCAACTTGTTAAACACTAGTTGCAGAAATATCTGGAGCTAATTCATGTGGGGCATGAGGCCACCCAGAGTACATGTCCAGCACACATTGTGGGCAACAAACTGAATTTGGAGACTCTGGTGATTTCATTGCTAGTGACTTGGTCTTGCTGTTTAGTGTTGAGAATGGCTTGCATGGACTGTTGATGTCATAATTCAGAAAAGGAATTATAAACTATGTCCTGTGGCCTAACCTAGTCAACTTCCTATTTTTGTAAATAAAATTTGATAGAGATATAGACACACTATTTACTTTGGCTACTTTTCAAATCAATTATGGTAGAATTAAGTAGTTGTAATAGGCACCATATGGGCCAAAGGGCCTAACATATTTATTTATTGATTCATTACATAAAAGTTTGCCTATGTTTGACATGACAAGTGCAGTCCATGAAGTCACCCATGAGAACTTATAACAACTATGTGATAGGCAGCTTTCAAAGATGGCCTTCAAATGTCTATTTACCTATCTTCTAGTATAAATGGCTTTGTGCCATTCTTCACCTTAAATGAGAGCTGGACCTGAGATTTACTTCTAACAAACGACAGATGACAGCAAAAGTGATGGAATGTCACTTCTGTAGCAAGATGACAAAGATAGTGATCTTTACCATGCCCCTCATGTCTCCTTATCTTGTTACGTTAGTGAGACCAGCTACTATGTTGGAGAGATCCACAGGGGAAAGCACAGAAGGCTGCTTCTGATCAACAGTTAGAAAGGAACAGAGGAGGCCTTTACGTCTGAAAATCCTGGAGGAGTGAAATTCTGTTCATTACCACATCTGTGAGCTTGGGAGTAAACCCTTCCTCACAGATGACTGCAGCCCCAGCTGAAACCTGGAATGCCCAAGGTTGGCCCTGAACCAGAGGACTCAGGGAAGGTGAATCAGATTCTTGCTCCACAAGGATGATAATGCATTTGAAGCCATCATGATTTGGGGTTGTTATAAGCAACTGACAACTATTACCAACCTATACTTAAGCCTTGGCACACATTACCATAACATTTTCCATGGCCTAGAAGGATATTATCATGGTCATATCTTAAAACAAGCTGATCAATATCAGAACCTCTTTCCTAGTAGAGAAAATTCTCAATTCTGAGCGTCAGGGGCCTTTCCCACAAGGGGAATACATTACAAACTTTTTCATGTCAGGCCATGCATGAGAAATGATCAAACATATGGTTCTTTAGATGCACAAGCTTGCTCACTTCCAGCAGGATTGTTCTGGAAACTTCTTCCAGGGCTACCCTGAAAATAGCAATAATTTAGCATCTCTGAATCCCAATGCATAAGCCAACAATCTTTATTCCTTGGTAGTTCTTGACATAAAACACATAGTGTGGGGTTGGTTAACTTTGAAACTTGAGTATAGTGTGAAAATTGGGGTGGTATTTTGGGGTGGAATTTCTGGTAATGTCTGGACATACCTCTCCTTTGACTGTTTTTTTTTTTTTTTTTTTTTTCATCTTGTGGTCAATTCTATGAACTCTCCAATCTTTCTAGCAGGTTCTTTCTTTTCTTAAGTCAGTCAAATTTTGCTCCTATTGTTTACTACAGAGAAATCCAGCAAATGCTAACAAACAGCAATATTATAGCAATGCATGATAAAGACAGAAACCCCAGATTCAACAGGATGTAGGTAGGTTCATGGCAAATAGATTTTTACTGTTTATATCTTTATGTACAATTATATTTCATAATAAAATTTTATTTTTAATTATATATTTTAATGACCCATCATAGAAAGATTTTATGACTTTCCTTCATGTCTTTTGGGTAATGATTTGGGCGGTACTATAATTACTGTATAGCCTTTTTCTCATTTAGTACATCAGAGTCATTTTCTCATGTCTTCAAAACCAAATTTTTAAAAAGGCTATAAAATGTTTGTTTCAGTCTGTGCCCATGCAAGAATCCTGGAGGGAATGGGTCCTAAATTGGGACTGAGATCTACAGACTAAATCAAAAGGAAGAAATGTTTTTCTCTAATTAGTTAGCCTTCTTTTGGCAATTTAACTGCCAGAAAGGATACCCTTAAAAAAAAAAAAAGCTGTACAATCTCCCGAATCTCTAATCCCATTAAATGTGCATAGGATAATTTCTTCAACCAGTTCCTTTGGGTTGGGTATTTAGTCTTTCCACAAACTGGGTGCTGGTGGCTTGCACCTGTAATCCTAGCTATTCGGGAGGCTGAGATCTGAGGATCACAGTTTAAAGCCAGAAAAGTCTCTGTTCAACTGTCATTTCTAATTAACCACACATCAAAACAGGAAGTGGAGCTGTGCCCCAACTCCATAGAGTAACAGAACTCAGGGACAGTGCCCAGGCCCTGAGTTCAAGCTCCACAACTGACAAATAATAGCATAATTTTCTTTCACATTTCTTCTAAATAAGAATGAATACTTCTTGTTGAAGATTTTTAGGCCTAAGACACTTCTACACTTGGAATTTTCTGGTTGATTTTTACATTGTGATTAACGAAGTCAAAAAGTAAGAATAGCTTTGTGTTTCTTTGTAAATATCACCAAGTATGTGACTTTTCCAAAGTGACATTATCAGTGTTCCCTACTTCCTTTGGTATGAGAAAGTGTTCATTTAACCCCGTCCTCCTCTGCAGGAGATATTAACTTCTTGAAGTTGCTTCTTTGGAAGACAACCAGTCCCTCCCTATTCTCTACAGTGCCGATGACTCTGAACCACAATCCTCAGATCTCAGCCTCCGGAGTAGCTAAGAGTACAGGTTCCCCAGCCTTGTAATTTCGTAGGTAAAATCTTGATGACTACTTCAAGAAAGTCTGCTGAGGCTTGAAACCCATTTATTGTAGAGCTCAACAGAGCTTGGCTTACATGGAACTCAGTTATCTTAATTGAAACGAAAATTTTACAGCAATTTAAATACAAGGGCATCCTGTAACTTAAAGAACGGCGTCCTGAAAAAACAAAACACAACAACTTGTTGAACATTAAGGTTAGAATTATTGGATAATCTTCAAGAACCACTAGGCTAGCTGAAAGTGAAATGAGGATTGCGTGACACTTTTTGTTTTTAGCTTTGGCCAGGAATTGAGAGGGCCTTCAAATTAGGCGCTGTTTACCTATGCTTTTCAAAACAAAGCACATAATTCTCTTTTCAGAAAAGCATCCTTGGCTCCTTGACAATCACCACCTTATCCAAGGGGACGCACACACAACTGCAGAATCATTCCCACTGTACTTGTGCAAACCCAGATTTCCCCAGCTAGGGAGAGCATCAGCTAGACAAAGGGAAGTCATGTAAACAAAGTAGTGATGCTGGGGGGGAGGGGTGTCAGAGGGTAAACTGAGCCACCTGAGCACTCTAGTGGGGACTGCAAAGTGGGGGGAGTCCTATTTTTTTTGACTCTGCTGACCTCGGTCAATGTGTTCCTTGTCTTTTCTTTTTAAAGGGCATCTTTCTCGGCTACCTAACAAAAGAGGCCTGTCACCAGAATTAATGAGCCCGTGAACGACGGCGATGGAGGAAAGGGGAAAAAAAAAAAAAAAGCAGGACGTGGCACACGGGAGATGAGGAGCGGGGCGGAAGCCCGCGGCGGGGCCCCGGCGTAGTCCTCCCACCTCCCACCCCGCCACCCGGGGCCCGGCTCGCAGCCGCCCAGCGGGGATCGATTACTCTCGCCTGGGCGACCCGCGGCGCCCCGGCCCGGAGCTGCCGGGCGGCGGAGAGGGAGGCGGGGCCACGACAACAAAAAGAAGGGCGAGTGGGCGGGGCCACGGCGGCGGCGGCGGCGGCGGGCGGGAGGAGGCGGCGCCGCCGAGGGAGCCGCCGCGCCCGGAGCCCCGCGCCTGTGCCGGAGAGCGGTCGCGGCCCCGGGAGAGGCGGGTCTGGGCGCGCTCCAGCCCCGGCCGCCCGCCTCCTCCCGCCCCTCGCGCCTCCGGCCCGCCCCCTCGCCTAGCGCCGCCCGCGCGCAGCGTCTCGCGCCGCCCGCCCGCCGGGAAACCGCCGCGAGAGCAGCAGCCGCCGCGGCCGACCGCGCACCTCGGGTCCCCCCCACCCCCACTCACCCACTCCGCGTCCCCGCGCCGCCCCCGCCCTCGGCGCCGCGTCCCCGGCCAACGTTCTCTCCGGGGACCGCCGGGCCCCGCCGCCCACCCTCACCTCCCCGCGCCCCCAACCGCCGCGCTCTCCCCGCCGCGCGGCCCGCCGCCTGCTTCCGGGGCGGGCGGACTGGGCGCCTAGTGCCGGCGGCCGCTGCGACAGCGCCCCCGGGAAGCCGACGAGGAAGGAGAGAAGAGGTGGAGGTGGCCGGAGGTTGAGTCGTGGCCGGGATGTCCGGGCAGCCGCCGCCACCGCCGCCGCCGCCGCAACAACAGCAGCAGCAGCTGCCGCCGCCGCCGCCGCCGCCACCCGCGGCCGTGGCCCCCGTGTCCGGTGTCGTCCTCCCCGCGCCTCCGGCCGTCAGTGCCGGCTCATCTCCGGCCGGTTCTCCGGGCGGCGGTGCCGGCGGCGGCGGCGGCCTGGGGGTGGCGGCGGCGGCTCTGCTCCTCCACCCCCCGCCGCCGCCTCCGCCGCCCCCGGCCACCGCGGCCCCGCCGCCGCCGCCGCCCCCGCCGCCGCCGCCCCCCGCCGCCTCGGCGGCCGCCCCGACCAGCGCGCCCCCCGCGCCGCCCGGCTTGGCCGCGGGGCCCGGCCCGGCCGCGGGAGCCCCGGCCCTGGCGGCAGGCAGCAGCGCCGCGGCCCCCTTCCCGCACGGGGACTCGGCCCTCAACGAGCAGGAGAAGGAGCTGCAGCGGCGGCTGAAGCGGCTCTACCCGGCGGTGGACGAGCAGGAGACGCCGCTGCCCCGGTCCTGGAGTCCGAAGGACAAGTTCAGTTACATCGGCCTCTCGCAGAACAACCTGCGGGTGCACTACAAAGGTACGGGGGGCCAAGGGGTGGCGCGGGCGCCGACCCCCCGGGGAGGGCGTGGGGGGCCCCGGAGCGGGGGCCGCCGGTAAAGACCCCCCGGCATGGTGTGGGTGGGTGCGGGGGGGCGCAGCCCAGGACCCGAGGCCCGGGAGCCAGGCACCTCCGGGATCCCCCGGAGGACGGGATGCCGGGCTCGGTCGACTTGCTCGGAGGTGCATCTTGGCGGCGGGAATGGAGGAATCTGAGGGCTGGAGTTGGGTTACATTGTTCTCCAGGTGGTGGGTCGGGCGACCGCTCCTCTGCGGAGGGGGAGCTGGGCCGGGTTCGGAGGTAACGACGTCTCGGGCTGGGAGGGCAGGGACACACACGCGGGAGGGGTGATCGGGGGAGGATTTCGTCCAAAATCAGGCCGGAGATTGTCTAAGCGGGGGACAAAAGGACAGGGGGCCCGAGGTTGCTGTCAGTACATCTTAACTAAAAGCAAATGGGGTAAAGGGAGCAGGGAACCCCCCCCCCCCCGGTACATGTTTTCCTGGGGAGCAGAAAGCTGCTTCTCCAGATTGGAAATGCCCTACATTTCCGGGTTGGTATTACGTGAAGTCTTGTTGAAAACAAGGTGTTGTTTTTTGTTTTTTTTTTTTTTTGGGTGGGGGGAGAATTGTTATTTGCGGTTTTGAAGAAGACTGCCTTATATTTTGCACCTGCAGTAAAAAGCAACCTCCTTGGGTTTATGCTTACCCTTCCCCCCACCGCTCTCCTAGGTTTAAACAAAGCTTCAAACGAATCAGGTGTCTGTAAAGATATAAACCGAAATAAGGGTTTTTTTTTGAAACAGAGCCCAGATAGATCCATGGCATGTGTCAGGTTTACTCGTGTGGGAAGGTGGAGAATCAATCAGGTATATCAGTGTATCTGGAAATAAATGCGGGGGGGGGGGGTTAGGCCCCAAACCTTGTAGCTGGAGCTTTTACGTTCTAAGCAGCCTCATTTTGATTGGCTAGGAAGGGAGGGGCTTCTTTAGATCCCAGTGGCCTGGCTGTGGAGAGTATAAACAACCTAGAGGCTAAATTTTTAGAAGTACTTGGGGTTGAAATTTGAGATGGACCTTGATAAATAAGTTACTGTTTAATTAAAGAAGCTTTGGCTACTGAAATCTTATCAGATTGATATATTCAGCATATGATTTATTTGGCTACAGAGCCTTGTTGAACACTCCTTTTTATCCTTACCATAGACTTAAAGAAGTACTTTCAATTTTGAATATTGTTTTTTAATCTGAACGGCAGAACACTTAAAACATTGTGTGTTTTCCCCTTAAGTTAGGACATTTTTGTTAATTCCCTTGTGAAGTATTATTTAATTTTGTTTTTAAATTTGTGTGGGCAGGTTCTGTATCATGAGGTATTTTACTTCTAATCTGGCTACTAGAATGTTTTTGTTCCACCTGGCAAAAGTTTATTGTTTACCATTTATTGTTGATGGCAAATAATTAGCTTATGAAATCAAGCAGTATCTATAGGAATGACTGAACAAAGCCTTAGTATTCCTGGGAGGGGGTGGGAAGAAGAGAAATGGGGACAAAAACGTGAGAAGGGGTATCAATGTGTGAGAAGTAATGCACCTACTATCTGGCGAATGTAACAGTAACTCCCGTATACATTACCCCGACAATAAAAAAATATGCAAAACACTTAAAATCTTAGTATTTCTAAGTCCTGTAATCATTTGCAATAGCAGATTTATTACAGTACCAGGATTCAGTTCTTCCTGGATAATGTGGAAATTAAGTAGATAATTGCTTAAGAAATGTCCAGCTTTGGATTTCCATGATAATCTTACCTGCTGGTGATAGTTTATTTGCACTGTAACATGCCTTGGTTGGGTCTACCTAACTTCTTTTACATGAAATGGATGATTTAGGTCAGAGATAAGTTCATGCTTATGTAAAATTAGTTGGAGTTTGGAATATTTTTGACATTGCTGTGTATCTTCCCTGTTGCCCTTTTTATTACTATCTGTTGTGTAATACTAAGATTCACTTTCTGGAAACATCACTCTTCTAAAGAAAACATAAATTATTGTGGAAGAATAGATTTTGTTGTTTATCATTCTTGTTTTAATCCTCTTTTCTCCCTTCCCCCATGTCATAGTCTCTTTCACTTCTTCCTTTAGTCTTGTTATTTTCATGTCTCTGTGTTTTCTGTTGTCGTTATTTTTCTGTGCGTCTCCTGAGGGATCCCCACCAAGTGTGGTGGACAACATTTACCCAGTGGGAATGAGCAAGTGAAGATAGGTAAAGGATATTATAACTTTGAAGTAGAAAAAAAATCACATTTATTCTACTTAAGCATTTTGAAGCACTTGAAAAAATAGCATAAACTGTACAAAGAGGTTTATTGTGATATTTCTATAGATCTGTAAGATATACTTTTGTCAAACTCATCCCATCCATTATACGCTCTTCACCCTCTACTTCTCCTTTTTAAACAGCATTTAGTGTTTCATGATGCTATCTACATATATATATTCATTATATGATATACATGCCCGTGTATTATATCATTATATAATTGTTTTAAAACATAGTTGTAAATATGTGTACACACACACACACACACACATGGTGGGGCTTGAACTCAGGGCCTGTGTGCTGTCCATAAGCTCTGTTACTCAAGGCTAGCACTCTCCCACATTGAACCACAGCTCAATGTCTGGTTTTCTGGAGATTAATTGGAGGTAAAAGTTTCACTGACTTTTCTGCCCTGACTGGCTTTGAACTGCAATCCTCAGATCTCAGCCTCTTGAGTAGCTAGGATTACAAGTGTGAGAGGCACCAGCACCTGGCTTATAATCCTGTTTTTAAATATATAATCATTTGGTGTATATATAATGCATATATGTATGTGTATTGTATATATGATCATGCTCCTTACCCAGTGCCTTCTCCCTTCTCATGATCCTTCCTCTCCTTTTTACAATCATGTCTCATTATTATCATTCTAGGTGTAAATTTTGCACATAAGCAAAACCAGATATTTGCCTTTTGAGATTTGCTTTCTCAACATGATCTTAAGTTCTGTCCAGTTTCCTGCAAGTGACCTCAGTTCACTCTTCATTGCCAAATAATATTCCATCATGTATAGACAGCACAGTTTCTTTTTTCTTTTTTCTTTTTTTTAATGGTGGGCACTTAGGCTGATTCTACAGCCTGGCTATTATGAATAGCACAGGGAGAAATAGGTGTATCTCTTTTGTAGAGATTTATAATCCTTGGGGTATGTGCCCAAGAATAGTAAGGCATGATTATAAGGTAGATCTGTTTATAATTTTTTAATGGCCCTCCATACTAATTTCCACAGTGATCCCACTTGTCTATATTTCCACCAACAGTGAATGAGGGTTCTTCTCTGCTCCAGCCCCACTACTCTTTCTTAATAGTCAGCATTTGTTGTCAACTACTGTTCTGACTGGAATGAGATGGAATCTCAGTGTCATTTCAATTTATATTTCATATGTGGCTAAAAATGTTGAACATTTCTTCTTGTATTTATTGGCAATTTATGAGGTACTTATTGAACATTAGAAACTGGATAATAGGGGTCGGGAGTTTGGCCTAGTGGTAGAGTGCTTGCCTTGTGTGCATGAAGACTCGGGTTTGATTCCTCAGTACCACATATATAGAAAAAGCCAGAAATGGTGCTGTGGATCAAGTGGCAGAGCTTTGAGGAAAAAGCCCAAGGACAGTGCTCAGGCCTTGAGTTCAAGCCCTAAGACTGGCAACAAAAACAAAAAACAAAGAAAACTGGATAATATTTTTGTTTGGTACAGAATTTTAAAGAATGATGATTGTCTCTCAAGAATGATGATTTTCCTTACCTTTTAAATGGAAATGCCCCCTTTTTTTTTTCCTGTAAATGCGTTCTCGGATTTTTTGGGGGGGGGGGCTAGTCTTGGGGCTTGAACTCAGAGCCTGGGCACTGTTCTTGGGCTTTCTCAAAGCTAGCACTGTACCACTTGGGCCACAGCACCACTTCTGGCTTTTTCTGTGTATGTGTACCAGGGAATCGAACCCAGGGCTTTGTGCATTCTGGACAAGCCTCTACCACTAGGCCACACTCCTGGCCCACATTCCCTGTTTTAAGTTGTCATTCTTAATTGGATTGCTGTTTTTGGAAGCAGTATTTTGCCCCTTTTTTCTTTTTGGTGTTGCTGGAATTTGAACTCAGGATTGTATGCTTGCTAGGCAATTGGTACCACCGAGCCCCTTGTCTTCTCCATCCCTTCTTGCTTTAATTTTCTAATAGGGTCACGGTGCCTTTTGATTAGGCTGGGCTCAAACCAGGATCTTCCCCTTCTGCTTCCCTTTAGCTGGGATCACAGGTGTGAACCACTACATCTGGTTGTTAGTTCAGATGGAAAGGTTTTGTGACCTTTGCCTAGGCTGTCCTCTAACTTCATCCCAGTCCTACTGGTCTCCACCAAATAGAAGGTTAGTATCAGAGGAGTGTACCACCAAACTCAGCCCATATTGTTCTTTAAGTGGTTTGAAGGTATTAATGCTAAACAATTTCAGCTTTGCAGATAAAGTTGGTTGGATTGCAGAAGAATCATTGGAAGGTTTTTGCTCAAATACTAACTCTTGAAACATCAAGAAATAGCCTGTATTACTTTAAACATTCTTTCCAATATTGCATATGTGACAGGTATAAACTGGATGCTGGTGGCTCACACCTGTAATCCTAGCTACTCAGGAAGCTGAGATCTGAGGATCCAGGTTTGAAGCCAGCCTGGGAAGGAAAGCCTGTGATTAACCAGAGTGGAGGGTGCACCAGTGGTAGGATGCTAATCTTGAATACAAAAAGCTCAGGGACAGAATCCAGGCACTGAGTTCAAGCGTGGGTGCTCGCGCACACACACACGTGGCAGGCTTACACTCAATTGTGAAAACATTTTAATGACTGTGATAGGAGACTTGGCATGTTTGTTTCAGTTCTACAGTGAAAGTTTATGTTTTTAAGTTATCACTATTTGGCTACTTTGCAGAGAGTTTTGATACATACACTAGTATATCTAGAGAAGGATGTTAGATCTCATTTTAGCTTTAAAAAAAATGTTATACCTTAAAGTCAGGTTTTCTGTTAAAAGTAAGACAGAAATGGAAACTAATCTTTGACTCCCAAGTTTAGTGGTCTCTTTATTTCTGTATTATTGCTTCTTTCAATTTGTAAGCAACTTGGTTATCTCAGATAACAGCCACATTTATAACTTTATGAAGAGTGACTGAGATGAAAAGTACTTCCTGTGTGGGGATAAAGATAACTGGAACACACTTAAAACTTCAGACTATCAAAAGTTGGGATGTTTTTGATACAATTAGGGTAAATCAGGAGGAATGCCAGGGAAGTGAAAATTTGAAAATAGGAAGAATGGAATTATGAGTTTATATAATGTCACAAAAATATATCTATAGTAGGTGTGTGCGTGCGTGCTACTCTTGGGGCTTACACTCAAGGCCCTGGCACTGTCTGGAGAAAAGGAAATCAAGGGTGATGTTTGGTTTTCTAAAACAAACATCTGTAAATTTCTTAACGTGACCCTTGGGTCAAATATATTTTAGTGAAGGTATCAGTACTATAGTCTGATGAGTAACAATGGGAATTCTAACCCTGTGACATGAAAATAAGCCTTAAGGAACAGAACAAGGCTTCTGAGGGTCCAGGGCTCCAAGTGATGTCAGCCACTAGAATCCGCCTGCTTCATTCTGCTCTGCAGTTGAAGTCACTCAGCCACAGTTGCAAGTTTCTGGGTTTTTTCCCCTACTGATTGCTTACCTTTCCCGTCCTACCTATATTCTTAAGAGGATATCAGATTGATCTAGCTAATTGCCATTGTTCTCATTTAGACAAAGGCTTTCATTAAATGCTTTGGTGTGGATGGTAGTCTTCAGATAGAAAGATTGATCTGTGTTTGAGTGGACTGTGGTATGAGCTCATAGTTATAAACAAAATATCTCCTGGAACAATGACAGTCTGGTCCTCACTTCTTTCAGTAAGGACCATATGTGAGGCACTTCCTCCTAGGAAGGGTTTGCAGAAAGGGGAGAAGTGTAGGTTACTGCTAACTTAAGGGTCACCTGTGGGAGTTAGTGAGCGCATGTGAATGTGTAGAGTGAGAAAACACAGGGCTAAAGGTGGGACTTTGAGCAACCACACCTTTGAAAGGCCAGATGAAACCTAAGAAAAATAGAGGTAGGATGATCAGAAAGGAAGAGACCCTTGGTGTAGTGCAGCCTTAGTAGTAGGCATGGTTTTTTTTTTTTTTTTTTTTTTACCAGATCTGGAAGTCAGATCATTGTGATCATCCAGAATGCAGTGAGAATTATGTGAAGGAGGCAAGACCGATTTTGTAGGTGTAAATTACTCTTGAGAACTACAGGTGAAGGAAGGTTAGGCAGGAGATGGAAGAGGATGGTGAGATTAAAGCAAGTTGTTGTTTTCCACTTCAGTTTTTAATAGTTGATAGTGAATGGAGTTACATTTTAGCTGGAAGGTTTATTGTTTTTCAATCTGGGGCTTGAACTCAGGGCCTGAGTTCTGTCTCTTAGGCTTTTGTGTCCAGGCTAGCACTCCACCACCTGAACCACAGCTCCACTTCTGACTTTTTAATGGTTAATTGAAGATCACAATCTCATGGACTGACTTTCCTTTCCTAGCTGGCATTCAAACAGGATCTTGAGATCTTGGCCTTCTGCGGGGCTTAAGATGAAAGGCACCAGCCACCAGCCAGGGTTAGCTTTTAATGTCAGTATTTAAGATGAAAACTCCACATAATGAAAGTTATCCTTAAATTCTCTTTAGAAAGTAGTATTAGCAACAGTTGTATCATTTCTAAGCCCATCTGAGAATTTGAATACGTAGGTAAATCTGAAGTGACATAAATGAGACTGTCATGTTCAAGATGTATTCTAGTAAATGTGAATGAAATTTTTAATGTAATCTAGTAAGTAGACATCAACAGTATTTGTTTTTTTTAAAGTTAAAAATTTCCATTATATTCAACACCAACTAATATATCTTGAGAATGATTTATAACCAAGTGGCACATCATTTTGTGAAAAGTGCATGTTTGGGACATTGTGTTCCTAAAGGGAGAAGTTGAAGAGAAAGAGGCTGATTAAGTAATGGCTGGGAGCAGAAAAGCCACAGGAAGATTGTGTGTTTTGTTGTTTTGGTGCCATTTTGGGGGCTTGAACTCTGGGCTTGGGTTCTTTCCCTGAGCCACAGCTTTTTGTGGTTAATTGAGATAAAATTGTGGCTTTAAACCAGGATCCTTAGATTTCAGCCTCCTGAGTATCTAGGATTATAGGTGTGAGCTACCAGTGCCTAGCTCAGGAGAACAGAGAGGACATTTTGTCCTCCACTCAAATGGTTGAAGAGGTGAAGATGAGTGTGGCCTAGGCACTTTGTTATAGAAGGTAGAGAGCTGAATATGACTACATCTAATGGCCTCCCATTTTCTTTACAAAATAGGCTCACTGAATTTGAGTAGAGGACTTAAAAATGAATGATGAAATGTGGACTAGCCATTGAGAGGAATGGGGAACAAGCTGACTGAAGATTTCTGAAACTATTGTTGATAGCACTGGGAAACTCCAGGTAACATCTTAAGTTCATAGTGGTGCTTATTTTCAAGACTGTTAGACTTTCTTCAGCAAAGGACAACTATCTAGTGCAGGAATAGGGAAGTGGAGTGTAATATTGATTCAAGACTGGTTTTGCTGGGTATACGTGATGGAAAGATACAAAAATGACAGCATTTGAGAGCCTTTAAAATAGTCTAGAAGAATCATTAAGCCTGTTCTAGATGGAGAGCAAAAGGAAGAGGAAAAAGAACACCAGAAAAGATTCAGAGAATTGATGTTCTCGTGATATTGTGAAAGGACTATTGAAGTCCTTTGAAAAGTAGAGGGTAAGAATGTATGTCCCAGAAGAAGATATCTGCTAAAGTGTCCTAAGTGCATTATCAGGAAAACCATGTTTTCCATTTTCTACGTTCTTGTGTGTTTTAAAAAAACAAGATTTAGGGAAACATAGATCAAAAAGTATGTGGAACTGAGTGCTGGTGGCTCATACCTGTAATCCTAGCTCCTCAGGAGGCTGAGATCTGAGGGTCCCAGTTCAAAGCCAGCCCAAGCACGAAAAGACTGTGAGACTTTTACCTCCAGTTTACCACCAGAAAACTGGAAGCTGTGGCTCAAAGTAGCAGAGCTTTAGCCTTGAGCTCAGGGACAGCACCTGCACCCTGAGTTAAAGCCCCACAACCGACAAAAAAAAAGTGTGTGGAACTTTGTAAGGCATTAGCCAGGCACTATAGATATAACTGCCATTAAATATATGCATGTGTGTAATGTCAGAAGTATCTGGCTCTGCTGTTTATAACCCTAGCTCTTGGACTTGCTTGACATGTGGAGTGCGTGATAGCTATTTAATGAAAATAAAAATCTAATTCAGAATTTCATCCTAGGTTTTTAAAATTATATTTGCGTTTAAGTAGTTGTTCAAAGTTGTACAAATTCAACAAATTGTTTGAGTACTATGAAGTTTGGTCAGTGTTATCCCTTCCATCATTTTCCCCCTCTCAACCCAACTAGGATTTATTTTTTTAATTTATTTTTGGCTAATCCTGGGACTTGAATTCAGAGCCTAGACACTGTCCCTGAGCTGCTTTTGCTCAAGGCTACCACTCTACCACTTGAGCCACAGTGCCCCTTCCAACTTTCTCTGTGTATGTGGTACTGAGGAATCAAAGCCAGGGCTTCATGCACTAGGCAAGCACTCTACCATTCAGCCACATTCCCAGACCCATTTTTATTTTTAACAAAGAGGAAATCTATTAAAATGGCTAGCATTGAAAAACAATGCCAGTTGCCAGGAACTCACATTTATTGCTGTGGGAATGCAAAATGGCACAGCCACTTTAGAAGATGCTCTGGCAGTTTCTAGTAAGTCTAAACATAATTTTACCATACTTATAGTAGTTATGCTCCTAGGTATTTACACACTGATGTGAAAACTCATGCCCACACGGAAAACTTACAAGGCCTGTGACCTGGAGCATGCTAGGCAAGCGCTAAACCACATGCTTCCTGTGCTCTAAAAACAAGTCTCCATGGAGTTAGACCCTCATTTCTGCATGTCAGTTTTGATAGCAACTTTATTTGTGATTGACATAAACTGGAAGCAATCAGGATATCTTTGAATGACCTGTGAATGGCTAAACAAACTATGGTGCATTCATACAAAGGGATATTAAATAATGATAAAAAAGAAATGAACTGGTCAGACATGTATGGATCTTAAATGCATACTGTTAGAACAAAAAACAACTATGTAATCTGTGATTTTATTGTATGACATCCTGAAAAAAGTGCACTGATAGAAACAGTAAAAAGATGAATGATTGTCATGGCCTGAGGAGAGGAAGAAAAGAGATTAAGATTACTGCTAGGTTAGGAGATACTCTATGATACTGTAGTTTTAGATAACTGTAAGTCTTTGAAAACGCATAGAACTTAATAAAAGCACAGATAACCTTAGTGTTTGGAAAGGTTAAAAATCATTTAGGGAGATTGAACAGGAAGGGCAACCAGAGGAAATACATCCTCCCTTGCCATACTGCCCTGACAGGCCTTGGCTGTAGAGAAAGGGAGATTTGCAATTCCAATGCAGGGCTTTCTCAGAAGTCAACACAAAAGTCCAAGTCAAGCTGGAGGCATGGCTCAATGGTAGTGACCCTGAATAAAAAGCACAGGCCCTGAGTTCAAACCCTGGTAAACACTTTAAAAAAAAGTCAATACATGTATATATGCGTATTTGGTTATTTGAAATCAGATAGGGAAGGGAGGAAAACAAAATGAGGGGTGAGGGTGGGGGGAGGGGAATGGGGGCCATGACATGAGAAAGGGTATCAATGTTTGTGAAGTAATGCACCTTCTATCTGGTGAATATGATGTGACCCTTCTATTAATTAGAATAAAAATATATGGGAAAAAAGTCAAAAAAAATCATTTAGGAGACAGGTAAAACTGCAGGATATTATGCAAAATGTGACAAAATAACTGAATTATAAATGCATGAGGCAATCTCAGGGAATGGCCGGGGGCTGCTAACCTAAGTAGCTTTGGAAATTAAGTCCAAACTGAGTCTAAATTAATAAAGTCTAAAAAAGCAAGCCAGGTTCTGATGGCTCAAATCTGTAATTCTAGCTACTCAGGAGGCTGAGATCTGAGGATTGTGGTAGAGTGCTAGCCTTTGAGCAAAAGTGCTTAAGGACAGTGTCTAGGCCCCGAGTTTAAGCCCCAGGACTGGCAAAAAAAAAAAAAAAAAAAAAAAAAGAGTTGGAGACATTATGAACTCAGGTAGCTTGATTTAAAACAGGTGGTCATCAGAGAACTGTAAGTATATGTACTAGTAAGTACGTAACATGTTATGTTGCTCTTGCCAATGAGAATGTCTACAACCAATGACATTTCAGTAACTGAGCACACTCAATACCCAGATCTTGAGTTTTAGCAACTTTTTTCAGTAAAGCAGACAGGGCATCTTAGAGAAATGGCTGATTCTTACCATTATGGCAGAAAATACAAAGGTGGATATTTTTTGGTGTCAAAGTAATGAGAACAACCTGGTACTGATAGCTCATTTCTGTAATTCTAATTGGTTTAGAAGCTAAGGTCTGAGGATCTGACAGTTGGTTAGAAATCAGTGAGGGCAGGGAGGAGGAAGCAAAAGCCCAGGATATTCTTTCTTCAATTAACAAAAAACGAAGTGGAGGTGTGACTTAGTTAGCTGCCTTGAACAGACAAAGCTAAAGCTAAGGGAGAATGCTTGATCCTGAGTTTGAGATCCATTACTAGCATGTAAACAAACAAAAACATCTAATAAGGGTATCTTCCTATGACAGGAGGACTAAATGAGAAACCTCCCAGAGCCAGAGCTGGAATTGTGGGAATAATAAAGTAATATTTCATTATAATCCGAACTATAAAATTAACATACATGTGATGTATGAGTCTATACCGATTGAGGGAGGGAGTATGTTAGCACTTTTTTTTTCTTTTCTTTTCTTTTTTTTTATTGTAATTAGTAAAAGGGTTACATGATATTTGCCAGGTAGAAGGTGCGTTAATTCACATACATTGATACCCTTTCACATGTCTTGGTACCCATTACCCTCCCCCCCAGACCCCCCATGTTAGCACCTTTTAATTTGTAGAGTTTGGATTTTGTACAGGTGCTGAGCACAGTGACAAGTTGAAGCTTCTGAACTACTGCATTGTGGACATGTATGCAGGCTTCCAGATGGAACCAAGTTTTTTTTTTTTTTTTTTTTTGTAACTCAGGGAAATTTTGTAAAATTTTTTTTTTTAATTCATTAGGGTACTAGGAAAAACTGTGTTGCGACCCTAAGTGGTTTTTTTTTTTTTTTTATGCTGCCATCTTTCTCCCATTTACCAAATGCAGATGAGCCAATTTGATTCAAGCAGAGTTGTATTTTGAGGTAGAACAGAAGTCATTAGAACTTAATGTTTCTGAGGGGAAATAAATAGCAGGTATGTCAGAAACCAGTGTGTGGTTTTTTAGATGAAAGCATTGAAGTTAGTCTGATGAAAGGCCCAGAAATTAAAAACAGCAAAAATAATCACAAGTAAGTTTTACATATGTTAGTGTCACTTTAAGAGAAGAGAATTCTGCAGTGGCTGTACAGAGGAGGTAAGAGAGAGACTATGAGGAAAGAAACCTTGAACTTTGCTTCTCAAGGCTGAGAAGGAAACCCAAGGAAGGCACAGTAAAGCTTTGCAGATACAGGGAAGAATAATAATAGCATCTGCATAACATGCCTGATCAGCATGGCAGAATGGAATAGGGCTAATAAGGCTAATAGAAAAGTAGGTGGAGCCAGGTGCAGTGGTTCTTGCCTGTAATCCTAGCTGCTCTAGAGGCTGAGATCTGAGGATCAAGGTTCAAAGCCAGCCCAGGCACAAAAGGACCTGAAACTCTTATCTCCAATTAACCTCTAGAAAATGGGAAGTAGGGCTTGGCTCAAGGGTAGGGTGGTAGCCTTGAGCTGAAGAGTGCAGGGACAATGCCCCGGTCCACGGGTGGGACGGTAGCTTAGAGCTGAAGAGCTCAGGGACAGCACCCTGGCCCCAGGCCAAGCCAAATTCATGCCCGAAGACCCTAGGAGAGGTCCAGGTCAAGCAAAATTTTCAGGGCAGAGTCTTTTTCCTAGACCAAAATGTAGTATTTGGGAAGAGTTTTAGTTTTATTGAGAGATACTGATGCAGGGAAGGTAGATTTCTGTTTCCAGAAAGACTAGCCTGTTGGAGAGTAGTTGAAAGTAGAGTTGGGTAGGCTTTATTCAAGTTTTTTTATTTCAGTTAGATGGAATCCATGGATAGTTGGAGTGAAAAGAGCTATCCTTGCTGGCCTTAGAGTGAATCAGTGCATTGATTACTTTATAGAGATGTAGAGAGAACATTTTATATGAAGGACTTTGGATTATAAAAGTTTTAAACTTGGATTGTGTGTGTGTGTGTGTGTGTGTTACAGAATTTAGTAATAACTTGGAGCTGATGAACTTTGTTGGAAATTGGCCTCATTCTTCTGGTATTATTAGTCTCATCTAGGAAGTAATATGAATTTATCTTACACCTAAATGTCTCCCTGTATCTTTTCAGTTGAGTTAAAATTTAAATAAAAACGAAGAGTCTCATTTGTCATATAGTCTGGCCTTGAATTTGCAGTCCTCCTGCCTCAGCTTCCTGGGTGTTGGGATTACAGCTGTGTTCCACAGTTTGAAACAAATCTGTTACATTTTCATATTTACAGAACTTTTATAATATCTTAGTAGTAAAACAATTTTAAAAGGGTCTTGATTTAAGATTTAAGGTGTACTTTAAGATTTAAGATGTAGTTACTTTTACATAACAAAAATGTATGAGATTTTATTTCATGTTTTTATCTATTTTAGTGGAAGGTATATAATCTCTAAAAGCTACTTGTTAAAAGATGTGAAATAGTTATTATTTAATCTCAAATGCTGAATGAGAAAAATCAGTACAAAAGCATCTAACATTTAGAGTTGTTTTTTACCCCTCAAATGTTAGCTTTCTTTTTTTTTTTTTTGTCTTAGAAGTGGTAGAAATAGGAAATGAAGTGATCCCAGATTGCTCTGTGTCTAAGTTCTTTAGAGATCCCACTGAACTGGGTTTCTTGCAGCTTACAAGAAGCCCTGGTTTCATCCCTAGCACTGAACCGTTCATTCTCTTTTGGGCCTTGTGAACATGTACTAAGTGATATTTTAAGTGTAAACTTACCCGTTAAATGATGGGTTATGCATTGGCGATTTGGTAAAGTGAATGGTAAGGGAAGATAACTCATTTGTGTGTGATGGTTATTGTATATCCGGAGACATAATTTTTTGCTTAAAAGTAGTATTTAGTTTTAAAGCAGGATGAACTTGAAAAGTCTGTTGTTCATGAAGGTAGTTTTGAATTATGACGGAAAGATAAGTGACATTACATCAAGTGAAGAATGTCTTAACTAGAACACTTGAGTGATGAGTTAGAGCATTGTTTCTCATACAGCCTTTTTGAGGTGATAAGAGACTTCTTAAACCCAATACCTTATGATATACTACTTCAACTTCTGTCTTCTTTCCTCGTGGTTTCATGGACATATTTTTTTCTTGCTTGTTTGATTTTGATTATAAAATTTCAAGATAGTGTTCATGGTAATTTTTGATTTGGGGCAAAGAGTAGGGGATTTGACTGTGAGTGTAGGAAACCTTAGATGGTTTAAAAATGGTTAGCTTGCCGGGAGTTTGGCCTAGTGATAGAGTGCTTGCCTAGCATGCATGAAGACCTGGGTTCGATTCCTCGGTACCACATACATAGAAAAAAAAAAGCCGGAAATGGTGCTGAGGCTCAAGTGGTAGAGCTCTAGCCTTGAGAAAGTCCAAGGACAGGGCTCAGGCCCTGAGCTCAAGCCCAGGACTGGCAAAAACAAAACAAAACAAAAAAAATGGTTAGCTTATTTTCTAAAATATCAGCAATGGTGTTATATTTATTTCTTACCTTAAAAAAATGTTTGCAGTAGCTCATGCCTGTAATCTTAGCTACTCCAGAAGCTTGAGATCGGGAGCATTACATTTTCAGGCAAAAAAGTTTATAAGCCCCTCTATAATGGTCTCTGTGTCACCCTAGCTGTATAAGACACATATATAGGATCATGGTCCAGACCGACCAGGGCAAAAAGCCAGACCCTATTCAAAAAGAAGCCAAAAGGACTTGTGGTGTGGCTTAAATAGTTGACCACTTACCTAGTAACATACCCAGTTTTTTTTTTATTAGTTGATAGAGCCTTAAGAACTTTCTTGCCCTGGCTAGCTTCAAACATCATCCTTAAGATCACAGTCTTCTAACTTGCTAGGATTAGTGTCATGAGCCACCAAGCCTGGCCATATTCTGAAATTTTAGTAAACTTTTGATAATGTGAACAGTTCTGTGACTAATGAGCTATTTTGCATGTTTGGTTAGTTGTGATAAATGTTTTGCTAAATATTTGAACTGTTGGAAGTAGAAAATAAACAGTTCCAAAAATTCTTGGTTAAGATTTCCATGTGAATGTCTCACTCGTCTTTTTCCCTTACTGTTTCATATGCAGGTCATGGTAAAACGCCCAAAGATGCTGCATCAGTCCGTGCCACGCACCCAATACCAGCAGCCTGTGGGATTTACTATTTTGAAGTAAAAATTGTCAGTAAGGGAAGAGATGGGTAAGTCACATTTTGATCAGAAAATCAGTTTGCCTTTTTTTTTTGGTAATTATTTTCTGATTCATAAATATTGATGATATAATTTAGAAAGTTGTGATCTTGGAAGTTTTGGTGTTTGAAGTGAAATATGAATATTGAAGAGTAGGTCTGGTTCTGACTGAATACTAGCTTACTAAAATGGCGAATTGAGGTAAACAATGGGATAGTGTCTCGTTTAGATGACTTTCTTATACTACCTGTTTTCTGAATTTTGTTGAGAAGCTAAATCTTCTAAAAGCTAGTGAGCCAAGTTGGTAGGTGCTTTGTAAGTATTTTGCAAGGATAGAGAATTTTGGGTTTCATTTGGAAAGTGTATGTATGTTCTGACTGCAAGAGAGCCCCAGGAGTAAGGATGTGGCTTAGAAATTTTCAAAATAAGAACTCCTTGGTAGATCCTGAAATCAACTTTGAATTCATGCTTTTCGTCTTGGGATTGTTGTGTGATGTATGTGTACATCAGAATGACTTATGGGACTATTATAAAATATTGACAGCTTAGCCCTTATCCCAAGAACCTCATAAGAGTTTTCAGAAGTAGAGCTTTGGACAAGACAGGCATTTTGAGAATCCTTCATGGGAATTTTGGTGCATATCAGTGTTTAAGAATAATCGAAAATCATTGGATCTATCCTATAATATTTCCTCATTCTTCATTATGGTACTAAATTGTCAGCAAAATGAGAAGTAGAAAGTGAATTCTTGGATTACAGTTACAGCTTTTTTTTTTTGCCAGTTCTGGGGCTTGGACTCAGGACTGAGCACTGTCCTTGGGCTTTCCTCAAGGCTAGTGTTCTACCACTTGAGCCACTTCCTGGCTTTTTCTGTGAATGTGGTACCCAGGGCTTCATTCATGCTAGGCAAGCACTCTACCACTAAGTCATGCTCCCGGCCCCCAATAACAGCTTTTTATCTTCCTATTTTCCTGGTAAACTAGAGATAAAATCAGAGATCCCAGTGTTTATGCTTGTGAAAGAAGGTGAAATAAGTCACATGGTTTGTAGCCATTTCTAAAATTATAGCTGCATACTCAGAAAGCTTGCTTGCTTGCTTGCTTGCTTGCTTGCTTATTGATTATCTGATTATCTGTGCCAGACCTGGGATAATATAGTCGTCGTATTTCAGGCCTATGTGCAGTCCTTGAGTTTTTTTTGCTCAAAGCTGGTGCTCTAACAAAGCGGAGCTCTAAAAAGTCACAGCTCCACTTGTGACTTTTTGGTGGTTAATTGAACATAAGAGTCTCATGAACTTTCCTGCTCAATCTGGTTTCATACCATGATCCTCAAATCTCAGTCTCCTGTGTAGCTAGGATTAAAGGTGCAAGCCAACAGCAAGCTGCTGGCTGTGGTTGATATTATTTCATTCCATAATGCTGGTGTTGCTCTGATGTTTAGAATTCTCTTCACTTTCACTCTACTTGTCCTATCTTTTCATGATCTTGACCTTATTTTTTCATGGTTGCAAATACTCCCAGGAGTCTCAAATCTAATCTTATATCCGAGGTTATTCCCTTGAGCTCCAGACAGATAAATCTATCTAGATGTTTGTGTTTGAATATCTCATAGGCATTTGGCTTGAAGTCTTTTTTTTCTCAAAACGTTTTGGTTAATGATTTCACTGTTGGTAAATCCTTCCTTTTTTCTTGCCTATCTCAAATGCCTCTTTCCCTTGGTTAGGTTTGATAATTTTATCTTCTGTTAGATAGTTGTTTAACTGGATTTCCAGTTCCATTTTTATTTCTGTTACTGTTTTTCTAATACAGAGCTGAATTGTCTCTTATGTCTTTCTTGAGATCATTTGGAACATTTGACGCTTGCAGCTAAAATCTGAAACTTCTTAGTTAGGGTCCTTTGTAACTACCTGTTCTGTAACTTTTCATTCTTGTAGCTAGGATCTTTGATTCTTCTACTTTTCCTTTATTTGAAATTAGATATATTTTACATATTTTAAAATTCATCTCTTCTAGTTCTGTTTCTACAACCACCATATTAAATTGCCTACTCCTTTGTAGAAAAGCTTTTGTCTTTCTTCAGCTCCTGATAATCACAGATGTTTTATGTCTTTATAGTATAGCATGTAAAGTACTGTGGAATCATAGTATGCAGCTTTTATTTTTTCTCTGCCAGTCCTAGGACGTAAACTCAGGGCTGTATGCTGTTCCTGAGCTTCCTTTTGCTCAATTTTAGCATTCTACCATTTGAGCCACAGCTCAATTCCAGATTTTTTGATAGTCTAGTAGAGATTAAAGTCTCAATGCTGGGGCTGGGAAATGTGGTCTAGTGGTAGCATGCTTGCCTTGCATGCATGAAGCCCTGTGTTGAATTCCTCAGTACCACATACACAAAGCCAGAAGCGGTATGGTGGTTCAAGTGGGAGAGCACCTTGAGAAAGCTCAAGGACAGTGTCCAGCCTGAGTTCAAGCCCCAGGACTGGCACACACACAAAAAAATGTCTCAGTGCTTGCTTTGGCAACACGTACTACTAAAATTGGAACAATAGAAGATTTGTGAAGAATTCCATAAAAAAGTAAGAGAGTGCTTGAAGACCTGAGTTTGATTCCTCAGTACCCCATACATAGGAAAGAGCCAGAAGGAGTACTGTGGCTCAAGTGACAGAGCTCTAGCCTTGAGAAAGCCCATGGACAGTGCTTAAGCTCTGAGCTCAACCCTGGGACTGGCAAAAAAGAGTCTTACAGACTTTCTCACCCACACAGCCTCTAACTGTGATCCATTAGATCTCAGATTCCTGAGTAGGTTGGATTTTCAGGATTATGTGAGCCACTAGCCCCTGGCTTATACAGCTTTTTAAGCCTTACATTTTAGCAATCTTAGCATAATGCATTTGAGATTCATCTCTGCTGCTGCATATATTGGTAGAACGACCCTTTGTATGGGTGAATGAATAAAGTTTACCTGTCTACTGCCCAGATGAAGAATGATTTTTGGCAATTACTAATATAACTACTCCCTACATTTCTGTGTAAGTTTTTCTGTGAATTTAGGTTTTCATTTCACTTGGGTAAGGTTGTAAGATTAAGGTTGCCAGATCATAGCCATGAAAGAAATTGAGATGCAGAAGTGAAGGTGTGGCTCAGGTGTTAGAGTGCTAGCTTTGAACAGAAAAATCAAATATGCACATAGGGGTTACAGTTGCATAAGTCCTGTAAGCAGTGCATGGCTTGGCCTGGTACTGATGGCTCACCCCTGTAATTCTAGCTACTCAGGGAGCTAAGATCTGAGGAGCCCGGTTCAAAGCCAGTCCAGGAAGCAGAAAACCGGACTTGGTGCTGTGACTCAAGTGGTTAGAGCACTAGCCTTTGAGCTGAAGAGCTCAGGGAAAGCGCACAAGCCCTATGGACAATGTCATCCCTTTTCTTGCTCTCTTTGCGTTTTCCCCTCCTATCCCCACCCATAAGTTGTGTAGTTCATTTTTGGCATAATGTCTAGGGAGTACCATTGCTGCATTTGTTTACCTTTGTCCCTCCATATCTGTTCCTTCCCTTACACTCCCAAGGACATATAAGTGAACAAACAGCAACAAAGAGAAAGCCTTGTTCCATTTCCTGGAGTTCATTTTGATAAGTATTATTGTGTGGTAATATGCACATAGGCATTGCGTCTTTGTGTTCTCCTAAGAGTATCCTCCGTTGGTCTGAGATAGTTTTGCAAAGTGACTGTACTAGTTTGCATTTCATGTTTGATTTTTAAGTATTGTAGTAGTCACTATTATTCCTTAGTGACTGATAATGTTGAAAAATCCCTAGTTCTTGCAGTTAACCTATAACATACTATTTGTCATTTTCTGATTGCATGTATTGCTATAGTTCCCTTGTTTACCAATCTGACTAATCAGTCAGTCTCCTGCATTTTACTGGGGTTTAAGCTAAGGTTTTTTTTTTTTGTAGCTTGAGCCATATTTTCAGTTCTTAAGTTTTTGGGGAAGAGGGGTACCTTTTAGTGTTTTTCTTTCTCCAAAATAAACCCTATGGATCCAAAGGTCAGAAGAGATAATTTTATTTTATTTTATTTTTTTTGCCAGTTTTAGGCCTTAAGCTCAGGGGCCTGGGCACTGTCCCTGAGCTTCTTTTGCTCAAGGCTAGCACTCTACCACTTGAGCCACTACTTTTGGCCTTTTCTGTTTGTATAGTCCTGAGGAATCAAACCCAGGGCTTCATGCTAGCAAGTACTCTACCACTAAGCCACATTCCTAGCATCTCAAAAGAGGTTTAAGCATTCAGTTGAATAAATGCAAGAATTCTTCTTTTTTTTTTTTTTTGCTAGTCATGGGGCTTGAACTCAGGGCCTAGACACCATCCCTGAGCTGCTTTTTTCTCAAGGCTAGTACTGTACCACTTGTGCCTCAGTGTCACTTTTGGCTTTTTCTGATGATGTGGTACTGAGGAATCAAATCCAGGGTTTTGTGCTTGCTGGGCAAGCACTCTACCACTGAGCCTCATTCCCACCCCACCCCCTTTCTCCTCCTTCTCCTCTTCCTTCTTCTTCCCTCCCCCTCCTCCTCTTCCTTCCTTCCTCCTTCTCTTCTTCTCCCTCCCCCTCCTTCTCCTTTTCTTTTTCTTCCTACTCCTCCTTCTCTCCTCCCTCCATTCCACCCCCCTTCCTTCCTTCCTTCCTTCCTTCCTTCCCCCTCCCCCACCTTCTCCTTTTTTTCTTTTCTCTGTCATGGGGCTTGAACTCTGGGCCTGGGTCTTGTCCCTTAGCTCTTCAGCTCAAGGCTACCGCCCTACCCCTTGAACTACAGCACCACTTCTGGTTTTCTAGTGGTTAATTGGAGATAAGAATCTTATATGGACTTCAGTGCCAGGTGTGGCTTTGAACCTCAATCCTCAGATCTCAGCCTCCTGAATAGCAAGGATTCCAAGTGTGCCATCGTGCCTGGCTCTTCTATATATTCCTTTTTTTTTTTTTTTTTGCCAGTTGTGAGGACTGAACTCAGGGGCTGAGCATTGTCCTTGGGCTTTCTGGAGGCTAGAACTCTACCACTTGACCCACAGAACCACTTCCAGCTTTTTTCTATGTATGTGGTACCAAGGAATTGAACCTGGTCTTTGTGCATGGTAGGCAAGCACTCTACCACTAGGCCAAACACCCAACCCTCTTCTGTATATTCTTGAAACAAACTTTCTTTTATATCTCTCATAAAATTGTTGAACTGAGTTTTAAGATGAATTTACTGCATTTGGAAGGAAAGAACAACTCATTTATAGAAGAAAAGTGATTTCCTATCAGAGAACTCATTTGTAGAAGAAAAGCAATTTCCTATCAGTTTTTTTCCTCTATCCTGACTGAGGCTTGAACTCAGAACCTGGGCTCTGTCACTGAAGTCCTTTTTGCTCAAGGCTGGTGGCCACAGCGCCACTTCTGGCTTTTTTTGTGTAGTTTGTTGGAGATGAGAGTTTCATGGGCTTCCCGTGTGGGCTGGCTTCAAACTAATTCTTAGAGTAGCTAGGATTACAGGAATGTAATCTTAGATACCCAGCTCTATCTCTAATTTTGACCAAAACACTTTCTTTCTGGAGCTGTGTTGAACTTCAAATAATTTTTTCTCTTCCCCCCCATCCTAACATCTTTCTGAACAATGGACTAGAAAGATCAGCTGTTTAGGAAATCTTTTGTTTTCAATGATGCATGTGTACCTGAAAGTTTATTTTGCTTAAAATTGAATTATTATTTTCTTTGGACGGTAGGGGTACCAATACTGACTCTTGAACTGAGGGCCTCATTTGGGTTGCTTGCTTAAAACTAGTGCTCCAACACGAGCTATTCCACCAGTTCAATAATTTGCTGGTTAATCAGAGATGAAGTCTTAAAACTTTTCTGCTGAGATGGGCTTCTAACCTTGATCCTAAGTGTCTTAATCTCGTGAGTAGCTAGGATTACAGGTGTGAGCCATCGCATCAGAGCCTTAAGGTGAAATTATCTTTTAAACTGTGTTTATACATGATTAGAACAGATGAGTAAATACTTGAATCTAAGATCCTAGTGTTTTAGGAAAATCAGCTGTCACTGACAAGTTTTCTCACAAAATGGTAGTTTAGTGTAAATTGCCTCTTTTCACAGCGAGAAGACAGAAGGGACTGATGGTTAGTGGTTTATGTTCTTGAAAACACTTAATTTCACCTGTCATATATTATTTTTATGTCTTTTGTGGAAAATTAGGATTGTGACAGTGATTATTGTTCCTTGTATTTGTATTTCCTAGAAAATAAGACATGGAGTAAGTTTGTTATCTCAAGTGAAAAAAGGTTTAATTTTCTGAATTGGCTTTTTATTTAAATGGCATTATTTATTTATTTTAGTAAAATGAGCTTTAACTTACTAGGTTAAAATACCCTGCCAAAATGTGTGATTAATTTGAAAATAAAACTCTGGGCCAGGTGTTGGTGGCTCATGCCTATAATCCTAGCTATTCATGAAACTAGCCTAGGCGGATGAATCTGAGAAACTATCTCCAATTAATCAGCAAAAAGCTGGAAATGGAGGTGTGGCTCAAGTGGTACAGCCTTAGGCAAAAAAGAGTGAATGGCTTTGAGTTCAAGCCCAAGAACTGGCATGAAAAATACACATATAAATAAATGAAAAAAATGACATTTCATAAAAAAAAGTTGCCTGATGAACATAATTTTTTTATGGACGTTGTTAAGGGAGTATATCTTTGTGTTATTAGCAATCAGTATTAGCAATCTTATATCTTACGAATGAACTTTCTCAGCTCAGGAATTTCATTTTAGAATTATAATTTATGAGTGATATTTTCAGCTCTTCCAAGAAAACATTCATGCCATTCTTTGACAGTGATTCAGGAAAAGCTGGCAAGTAATTCATCATCAGTTCTTCTGTCATGGTAAAACCAGGAATATTGTTTTCCTGTTCCTTCTCTGTTAACTTCTTAAATTATTTTTTTAGGGGAAGTAGGATAAAAAGACTCAAACTTGTGTTAAAGCCTTGTAGCTTTGAAAAGCCCCAAACCCAGAAAAAATTTCTAGTTTCAGTTGGCTATAGGCAGCACGTGGAAACCCAGATGGAAAGTGTGAACAAAAAACAGTATGTTAAATACTTGCTGAACACATTACATGATCAACAGATGAGTTTATGAAAGATGTTTCTATGCATGTCAGAAACTCAGCAAGCACATTGAGTGGTATCAAACAATATTTGGAAAATGCTTTAGGGCAGGGCAGAGAACACACATTATGCAGCTAACTTTAGATTGTGGCATTGTATACTAAATAAAATTTGAACTATATATGGGTGAACTGTGGAGCAGTCTCGAGATTTGCAGAAAAAGTAGTATATACTGTGTCTTATAAAGTGAAAAAGAATTTGGGAGGCTTTGTTGCAGAAGAATGAAATATAGTTTGCACAGTCTCATGGGAAGAATGGAAACTGATGATTTTGGCAGAAGTAAAGCTTGTTGTTAGTTGGGCTTTGGTAAGATTTTAGTGAGTTTACAGAACTGAGAATGGAATAGATATCAGAATGCCTTAATGTTATAAACTGGAATACCTAATATATAGATCCTCACTCTTTTGAGAGGGAAAGTTAATAATAGGGTGTCTGTATTAGACAACATTAAATAAAGATTAGGGAAAGAATGCAGTATATAATGGCAGTGTGCTAGATGCCTCCAAAGAGTTAGTGGTAGAAGTTAGGTTATGTGGCTGAGGGATGGATGTACTGTGATAGAATTGACGAAAAAAGTCAAATAGCTTAAATGTTTTTAACCTATTATGTATTAGTTACTATGCTGAGAATTTAGCATTGAGAAGAGTAGGGAGGGAGCTGTAGACATGGCTGAAACAGAGTTGTTCCAGAATTACACCAGTGAAAAGAGAACTGGATGTACAAGACTAGTAGTAGTCATATGTATACGCTAGAGAAGTATGGGGAATGAAAACCAACTGGATTGGTTGTGGATGAAGTGGTGTTTAAAGAAGACTTCATAGAAAACTTGTGTATAGTTACCAGTTTCTTGGGTATCCTTCCCATTGTATAAGTTCTAAAGAGGAATACTTCTTTCAGGAGCTGGTCGGTTTTTTTTCCATATATTTTTTGTTGTAATTAATAAAAGGGTTACATTATATTCACCAGATAGAAGGTGCATTACTTCACATACACTGATACTCTTTCTCATGTCTTGGTCCCCATTTCCCTCCCCCACCCCACCCCTCATCTCCCTTCCCTACAAATAACCAAATATGCATATATACAATATATCAGATAACCAGGTGAAATACTGTAACAATATGAGATAACAAAGGGACAGCAAAAGAGATGAAAGATAACATAATACATTAAGGACAACAACCACTCATATGACTTTTGTTTCTATATCCTAGAGGTCTCAAGTTTTTTTTTTAATTGAGAATTTTAGTGGAGATTTTAATCTTGCCCATGCCTCTCAGTTCTGCCACTTTGTGTTTTCCAGCAAGACACTCTCTTGTTTATTTTTTTTAAAGTGCCAACCTCACAGAACTAAATTATTCATTTAGCACATTTCTTAGGGTGCCTGGCTCATAGCAGACTTGTGTCTTCTTGATGGAGTTGGTGACAGATGCCTGGTGCATAGCATACTCATGCGCTTTTGTGCTGAGATTCTCCTCAGCACACACTTTTTTTCTTGTTGTTTTACTTAGTTGTGGGGCTGTATCCTGTCCCTGAGCTCTTTAGCGCGAAGCTAGTGTACTTCTACCTTGAGCCACAGTGCCACTTCTGGTTTTCTGGTGGTTAATTGGAGATAAGATTCTCACAGGCTTACCTGTCTGAGCTGTTTTCTGTTTTTGTTTGTTGTTGTTTTGTTGGGTCGATCATGGGACTTGAACTCTGGGCCTGGGCACTGTCCCTGAGCTCCTCAGATCAAGACTATCACTCTACCACTTGAGCCACTGAACCACTTCCGGTTTTTTGGTGGATTATTGGAGATAAGATTCTCATGGATTTTCTTGTGCCCAGGCTGGCTTTGAATCGCAGTCCTCAGATCTCAGCTTCATGAGTAGCTAGGATTATAGGCGTGAGCCACCAGTGCCACCCAGCTCCTGGTTTTGAATCACTGTCCTCAGATTTCAGCGGATTACAAGTGTGAGCTACCAGCTCCTGGCTAGCACACATGTGTTGTGCAAAGAATGTGTTTGACTGATCTGAAATTGAACAGACATTACCTTTTATCTTTCAGGTGTTAAATTTAATAAGCAAAAGAATAATATGGTTGGATTTACATTTTAGGAAGGCAACTCCGAGGGTAATATAGAAATACATTTGAGACTGACGTGCCATTTTCTAATAATAAATTGGGGCTTTAATCTGTAGTGGGGGGTTAGTAGGAATGTTATGTCATGTACTATTCCAGGGGATAATGTCCTGAGAAATGTATGATTAGGTGATTCTTTAGATGTATGAGCATCACAGAGTACTTGCACAAACAGTGGGCTATGTCATTGTAGATCGTATATGTTGTATATGTCATCTGTTGATTGAAATGGTTATGTGACATAGGTGTACGACTGTAAACCCTGCAAAACTTGATTAAGAAAATAGCTGATGAGTGGGGCTGGGAATTTGGCCTAGTGGTAGAGTGCTTGCCTAGCATGCATGAAGACTTGAGTTTGGTTCCTCTGTACCACATACAAAAAAAAAAAGAAAAGAAAAGAAAGAAAGTAGCTGATTAAAGTTAAGCACAACTAACCCATTTCTGGCTCACATATTTAAGTAGGTAGTGATGTGACCCCACCCCCCCCCAAAAAAAAAGGCTAGAGTGAAGTGGATTTTTAAAGTTGAGATTGCAGGAACAAGTTTTGTTTGTATATGACATCTGGATGATTAGCAGTAGGTTTTGATTAAAGGTAAATGAGGCTTTACAGAGTAAGCAGGCCTGAAAGTGATTTTTTGAATCTATTAGAGTATACGTTGTTGAAACCATTGATAAAAATAGACAGGCTCTCCCAAGGATGTTGACATAGCAAGAGGCCTTAGAATGAACATCTGACTCACCACCTCTGAAGGGTCTAAAGAGGGGCCCTATAGAGAGTAGTAGTGAGGTGTAGAGTTAGAAGGTAGGTCCTAGAGAGTGTGTATGGAAATATAAAATCAAGGTTATTTCACAGAAAGATTGCCAGTGTCAACTGCTTTGTTGTTTGGGAAGCTGTTAGTCCTTGTGGTAGCAGTTTCCTTAAAGTTAGGATGGAAGCAAGTGCTATGTGTCACACACACAGGCAAGGGTTAGAGATAATGAGTCATGGATCACATTGCTGTGTTGCTTTAGTGGGGGAAAATATTTCACAATTCATATAGAAGTAAAGATCTGAAAATTTCAGGAAAACATGACAAAGGAAATGATAATTTAGCCAGGAATATGGCTTAATCTTGGAATGCTTCCTTAGCATGTGTGAAGCCCTGGATTTGATTCCTCAGTTACCACATAAACAGAAAAAAGCCAGGTGCTATGGCTTAAGTGGTACAGTACTAGCCTTCAGCAAAAGAAGCTGAGGTGGGCTGGGAGTTTGGCCTAGTGGTAGAGTGCTTGCCTAGCATGCACGAAGACCCAGATTCGATTCCTTGGTACCGCATACATAGAAAAAAGCTGGAAGTGGTGCTGAGGCCCAAGTGGTAGAGCTCTAGCCTTGAGAAAGTCTAAGGACAGTGCTCAGGCCCTGAGCTCAAGCCCAGGACTGGCAAAAAAAAAAAAAAAAAATTAAATTTTGTATAATTACTCTAGTTTATATAAATATAAGTATAGTATTTTTTTTACAGGTTTTGTATCTTATTATTGATTTATTTATATCTCCTTATTACTGTATTTTTTAACATAGTTACATAGTTATAAGCATTTTCCCACAAGATGAAAAGTTGTGCTTTTTTTTTTTTTTTTAAATGTGTATGTTTCTTTATCTAGGCACTCTGTTGTCAGACTGTTAAGGTACATCCATAGTCATTATCCTGTTGATTAGGTTCAGTGTTCTCATTAATTCTTATTCATGAAATCTATCTCTGCTTCCATAGGAAAGATTCCTTGAGGTCGAATTATTATATCAAAAAGAAAGGGTACGCATGTTGCCAAATTACTCTCTAGAAAGATTATTCCCCAATTTACATTTGAGTGGAATAGACCTATCTGTGTAATGTAAGAAGAGAGAAGATTGGAGCCAAGGGGGTGTAAATAAGCAGTATAAAATATTGACTTGGAATTGATTAAAACTTAAATATCACAACTTTTATAAGCTTGAGAACCTTTATACCTCCAAAGAAGGTGCCTCAGTTACCTGCTGGCTGTTTTGTGCATCCCATTCATAGCATTTAGTCAGTTATTTAAGATCTGCTTACTTGCTCGTGTGTCACCTCTAGAGGAGCATAGATTTTGTTCTTTTCATAGGTTTGTCTTGTCTCGTGTTACTTAGTAGATGTTCATTGATCAGAGAAATAAAAATACTGAGGAGTCAAGTTTAAAACTGGCGTTTTTGTTATGTAAATAGTTTACATATGTAGTTTTAGTCTGTACTTAGCTGCTTAGGGCAGGAAATTTGAGTTTGTATGATTGATGGTCATGCAAGCTAGGTCACACTCAGTCTCCCAGCAGATCATTACTTACTTACCTTTAAGGCATTCCTTCCAGTTAATGACTTCAAGGAGTCTTGTTCTTGTTAGGGGCTGTTACTCTATTTCATTTATCGCTCTGATTTTGAGATATATCATATATCATATATATATATATGTATATTTCTCCAGCTTCATGAATTGTCTTTTGTGTGACACCCTTCTAAGCATGGAAAATTAAAAATATCTATGATGTCTGTTTTTGCTCTTGCTCTTTAGCTTTTGGTATTAGATCTAAAAGAGCATTCCTTAACCCAGAGTTACAGATTTGACTATATCAATGTGTTTTGTTTAGGAGTTGTGTAGATTAACCTCTTCAATTCTCGATTTTGTGTTCATTTTTTAAATATGATATATTTGACTCAACACCATTTGTCAAAAAGACTGTTCCTTCTTCTCTCCTAAAAATCAGTTGACTTTAGCTGTGTGCCATTTTTTGTGTGTCTGTAGGCCTAGCTACTCAGGAGACTTGAGACCTGGAGAATCACTATTCAAAGCCAGCATAGACAGAAAAGTCCAAGAGACTCATCTCCAGTTAACTAACAAAATGTGGGCTAGAGGTGTGACTCAAGTGGTAGAGTGACAGCTGTTATTGAAAAGGCCCTGAGTTTAAGGCCCAGTACCAGCATAAAAAAATTTCAATTAACCATAGATGTATTGGTTAGTTTGTGCATGAGAAACTATTGATCTGAATTCTATTGATCTAAATTGCTTTACATGTCTAAGATCCAGGAAATGACTCACTTGATTATTAAATACCTTAATTATGGTTTAAAATTGGGAAGTGTGGCTGGGAATGTGGCTTAGTAGTAGAGTGTTTGTCTGGCATGCATGAAGCCCTGGGTTCAATTCCTCAGTACCACATAAACAGAAAAGGCTAGAAGTGGCTCAGGTAGTAGAATGCTAGCTTTGAGCAGAAGAAGCTCAGGAACAGTGCCCAGGCTCTGAGTTGAAGACCCAGGACTGGCAAAAAAAAAAAAAATGAAATTGGGAAGTATGAATCCTCCAACATTGATCTGTGGATCATAACTTAAAGCCAGTCCAGGCAGACAAGTACATGACGCTATTATCTCCAGTTAACTACCAAAAGCTAGCATCAGGTTTGAGTGAAAAAGCCAAGCAAGAGCATAAGCCTCTGATTTCGAACTCTGGTACTGGTTCTATGCATGCACATATAATAGGTACATTAACTTTGTTTTTAGGGTACCATTTGCCTTTAGACAATTGAAGGCAGGCAGAAAGAACTCCAGATTACACAACAATTTCAACACATCTGGTGGAAACACAGGACTGAGAACTTCTCAACATCAACTGAATTCATGTGCCAGCGAATTAAACTTTTTCTTTTTTGCCAGTCCTAGAACTTGTACTCTGGACCTGAGCACTGTCTTAGAGCTTTCTCAAGGCTAGCACTCTACCACATGTGAGCCACAGCACCATTTCCAGCTTTTTTCTATATATGTGGTACCAAGAAATCAAACCCAGGTTTTGATGCATGCTACGCAAGCACTCTACCAGTAGGCCAAACTCTAGTCCTGGAATTTAAAATTTTTTGTTTTGAAATTTGCTTGATTTTTAAAAATTATTTTTAAAAATTTTGCCACACTTTGTCAGAATAGCATTTAATGTTTTTAAGCTGGGTTCCTGTGGCTCACACCTCTAATTTTAGCTACTCAGGAGGCTGAGATCAGTTTGAAGCCATCTTGAGCAGGCAAATCCAGGAGACTTTTTTTTTTTTTTTTTTTTTTGGCCAGTCCCGGGCTTGAGCTCAGGGCCACTGTCCTTGGACTTTCTCAAGGCTAGAGCTCTATTACTTTTGAGCCTCAGCACCACTTCCGGCTTTTTTCTAAGTATGTGGTACCAAGGAATTGAACCTGGGTCGTTGTGCATGCTAGGCAAGCACTCTACCAGTAGGCCAAACTCGCAGTCCCAACTTTTTTTTTTTATTATTAAAGAACTTATTAACATTGATTTTTACATCATATTTCAAATGACATTTTAACAAACAAGTATTCAAGAAGGGAATCTCTGTATATAATCACTGGCACTTAGTTTTTAGAACATAATCAAAATTAGGCTAAGGGTTTGTATATCATAGATACCTATTAATTTATGAAATAAAACATTATGTCTATAGAGTCATAGGTTTTTATGTCTATATAGTTAACGTTTATATTTCCAATACCATATCCATAGCATTGGGCATGCAAGTATTGAGTCATTGCTCTTGTACTGTTTGGATCTAATAGCCACGTATTAAGGATACTATCGGCCTTTTGTTCCTTTGGTCTTGACTTGTCTCACTCAACATGATTTGCTCTAGATTCATCCATTTTCCTGCAAATGCCATTATTTTGTCTGTTGGTTATGTAGAATTCCATTGTATATATATATACACCACACTTTCTGTATCCATTCATCTGCAGTAGGGCATCTGGATTGTTTCCATCGCCTGGCTGTTATGAATAGTGCAGAAATAAACACAGCTGAGCAGGTGTCCTTATCATATCTTGGGTTATGGTGTTCAGGATAGATGCCCAGAAGTGGTATGGCAGGATCGTAGGGAAGGTCAGTTTTCAGTTCTTTAAGAAGCCTCCACACTGCTTTCCAGAGTGGCTTGAACTAGTCTACATTCCCACCAGCAGTGCAGTAGGGTTCCTTTTTCTCCACAACCCCACCAGAATCTATCATTGTCTGAGTTCAAAATCTTGGCCATTCTTCTTGGGATAAGGTGGTGTCTTAGGGTTGTTTTTATTTGCATTTCTTTTATGACCATGGATGATGAACATTTTCTCATATGCTTTTCTGCCATTTTAATCTCTTCTTCTGATAAGTCTCTCTTTAGTTCCCTTGCCCATTTAGTGAATGGTTTATTGGGTTTGGAGGGGGGGGATTTCTTGAGTTCCCTGTAGATACTGGATATTAAGCATTTGTCAGATGTATTATTGGTAAATACCTTTTCCCAGTTGGTTGGCTGTCTCTTTGCTTTTGTGTCTATGCTTTTATCTGTGCAGAAACTTTTTATTTTTTAGATAGTCCCATTTATCGAATCTCTCTCCAATCTGTTGTGACCCTGGGATTCTGTTCAGGAATCTTTTGCCTGTGCCTACGAGTTCCAGTGTCTCTCCTACTTTATCATGTAGCAGTTTCATGGTTTCTGGTCTGACATTGAGGTCTTTGATCCACTTTGAGTTAATGCTTGTGCATGATGAAAGGCTAGGGTCAGTTTTTAGTTTTCTGCGTGTGGCTGCCCAGTTTTGCCAGCACCAATAATTGAATAGACTGTGTTTGTTCCACTGTATATCTTTGCCTCCTTTGTCAAATACAAGTTAACTATAGGTATGTGGTTCTATTTCTGGATCTTCTATTCTGTTCCATTGGTCTTCTGGTCTATTTTTGTGCCAATACCATGCTGTTTTTGTTATTATGGCTCCATAGTAGAGTTTGAAGTCAGTCCAGGATACTCTTTTTTTTTTTTTTTGCCAGTCTTGGGCTTTTAGCTCAGGGCCTGAGCACTGTCCTTAGACTTTCTCAAGGTTAGAACTCGACCACTTGAGCCTCAGCACCACTTCCAACTTTTTTCTATGCATGTGGTATCAAGGAATCAAACCCGGGTCTTCATGCATGCTAGGCAAGCACTCTACCACTAGGCCAAACTCCTGGCCCCAGTCCAGGATACTCTTAATCTCCAATTAACCAGCAAAAGGTAGAGCTGTGGCTCAGGTGTCAGTTTTGAGTAAAAAAACTAAGGGACAGCCTCCAAGATTCCAGAGTTCATACCAAAAAGAAAAAAGAAGAATGTACATATTATATAAATATATATATGTATAAAATCAAAATAATTGCACGTAGTCTATAAACATTTCACTCCAGATTTTGCATTTGATTTTTCTTTTAATTGTTAGGCTGCTATAACAAAGCCTTTTGTACTAGGTAATTTATTAGCAACATAAACTCACTTTTGGGAGCTAAGAAGTTCTAGATCCAGACACAGCAGATTTGTTTGCTGTGAGAATTCTATTTCACTTCATAGATGACATATGGTGGCTAGGTGAATGTGCATTTTCTAGCCTTTTTCATGAGAATCCTTATTCCATTTCTCAGAACAGAACACTTATGGTCTGACCAGTTTCCTCATAGCAGCATAGGAATTCTAGGGGACAAAAGCGTTTAAGCCCTAGCAATTCTTTTCTATGGTTTCCCTTTTCTCTTTCTTTCTGGGTTTCCTTTTTCCCTCCTTCTCTCCCTCCCTAGATTACCTGTCATTTCATTTAAAATAAGCATGTGCCGGGAGGTTAGCCTAGTGGTAAGTGCTTGCCTAGCATGCACAAAGACCGAGGGTTCCATTCCTCGGTACCACATACATAGAAAAAAGCTAGAAATGGTGCCTAGGCTTAAGTGGTAGAGCTCTAGCCCTGACAAAGCCAAGGACAAGGACATTGCCCAGGCCCTGAGTTCTAGCACAGGACTGGCAGAAAAAAAAAATTGATGACAAACTTACCGTTTTCATTTTGATCATGATAGCAATAATTGGTAATAGTTTTAATTGCTTATATGGATCATTTTCACCGTCTGAATCTTTTCAGAGTGGTTCTGACTTTTACTGAACACAGTCATATTTCCTTGTTTCCTCATATGTCAGATAATTGTATCCTATTACATTGTGTATCAATAGATTTTAAAATCCTGAATACCATTTTAAGTCTAGATTTAATGAGCTGTTTTGTCTGTTCTCTTTTGCCTTATCTTTTTACCAAAGTGTATCCTCACATAGTTCTTTTGTGAGTGTGTGATAATCACTAGCTTTTTTGTCAGTTGTGGGGCTTGGACTCTGGGGCTGGCCACTGTCTCTAAGCTCTTCAGTACAAGGCTAATGCTCTACCGATTTAAGCTACAGTATCACCTCTAGTTTTCTGGAGGTTAATTGGAGAAAAGAGTCTCATGGGTGCCGGGAGTTTGGCCTAGTGATAGAGTGTCTGCCTAGCATGCACGAAGACCCGCGTTCCATTCCTTGGCACCACATACATAGAAAAAAGCCAGAAGTGGTGCTGAGGCTCAAGTGGTAGAACTCTAGCCTTGAGAAAATCCAAGGACAGTGCTCAGGCCCTGAGCTCAAGCCCAGGACTGACAAAACAAACAAACAAACAAACAAAAAAAGAGTCTCATGGATATTCCTGACCGGGGGCAGCTTTGAACTGTGATCCTCAGATCTCAGCCTCCTGAGTAGCTAGGATTGCAGGTGAGAGCCACTGGCACCCAGCCACCACTAGCTTTTATATGCTTAAAAATCATTTATTGGCCCGAAGTTTAGCTTAGTGGTAGAGTGCTTGCCTAGCATGCACGAAAACCCTGGGTTTGATTTGTTGGTACCACATACATAGAAAAAAGCCAGAAGTGGTGCTGAGGCTCAAATGGTAGAGCTCTAGCCTTAGAAAGACCAAGGACAGTACTCAGGCCCTGAGCTCAAGCCCAGGACTGGCAAAAAAAAAAAAAAAAAAAAACCCACAACATATATATATATACACACACATATATATATGTATGTGTAAATGTATAGCTAGTCCTGGGGCTTGAACTTAGGGCCTGGGGCACTGTCCTTGAACACTTTTTGCTCAAGGCTAGTGCTCTGCCACTTGAGCAACAGTGCCACTTTTGGCCTTTTCTGAGTATATCCTACCAAGGAATTGAACCCAAGGACTTCATGCATGCTAGGCGAGCACTCTACTAGTAGCCTATGCTTCTGGCCCCCAAATCTTTATTTTTAGAATCATTCTGTGGCGTTACCTGGGAATTTAAAATTCTTCAGAGGTAGAGAATGTGGACATACAAAGCTCACAGTATCACTTGGTAAATACTTTTCATTGGCTGCCTCTTGGCCATCTGCCTGTACTGATAATTTTATGTGGCCTGTGAATAATATTATCAATATCCAAATGGTCCCTGAACCAACCTCTAGTAGGTTGAAAGTTCTTTACCCTTAATATTTTGAACTTGTTGCATTGATTTTGTCACTGACTGTTAACTTGTCATTGGTTGTCAGTGATTTGCCTTTTCTCTATGGTTCTTTCTTCCCTCCTTTTCTTCTCTGCTTCTCCTTCCCCTGTTCTTCCCTTCCTCCCCTTCTCCTCTCCTTTACTGGGGCTTGAACTCTGGACCTTGGGCTTGCTCCACAGTGCTCTACCATTGAGCCAGGCCTGTAAGTCTGGCTGTTTTGAGATAGTAGATAGGGCTTCACTATTTGTCCAGGGACATACCCAGTCCACAGGAATACTTGAAGCCTCCTGCTGTAACTGAGATAACAGACATGCACCAGAGGACCCAGCTATTGAGGGAGAAGGAATCTCACAGACTTTGCTTGGGCTAGCCTCAAGCTCTGGTCCTCCCAATCTCAACCCCCCCCCCCCCCCCCCCCGAGTAAGGATTATAGATGCGGGCCATTTTACCTTACTTACTATGTAGCTGTTGAGACTGTCTGTCGTTGATATTTTCAGTTGTAGGGCTTGAACTCTGGACCTTTGACCTATATCTGAGCTCTTCAGCTCAAGGCTATTTTCAGTATCCTAGGGGGAATCTTTTTATTTTTCTTTTTGTCTTCTGATTAGAATTCTGTATTTTTACATGTGGACTTTAAATACCATTTTGTCTAGTTTAAGAAATTGGATTAGAATCTGTCTTGAAACATATATATATATATATTCCTTTTAGAAATATATATATATATATATTCCTTTTAGAAAGATTGCTGGTTTTATGTCAGTCATTCAGTTATCTAGAAACATACTCAATTGTTGTTTTTACTGTATTTTGAGCTTCACTTCAGAATGTTACTCCTGCCTTTAGTTTCTGTAGTTTGTATGGCTGATGTTCTCCCACTTCTATTTTCTAGCTGCTCCTAGACAGTGAAAATGCACTTCTTATGTCTGCTATTTTTCCAGAATACTTAGTTACAATCACTTTTGGTAGATTCTGTGTTTAGAATGTACATTATCCTAATGAACAGAAATAACTCACTTTTCTTTTACCTTCAAAGACTATTTAACAATAGGGGTAGCTTTATATTCCTGAGGTGGATATGGTTTTAGAGTGTCACTACTGATGGTCTTGCTTGTGTTGGGTTTGGAAAAGAAGAGTGTCAAATCGAATAATTTCCTTTTATTCATATTTTACTAGAGTTTTTATAAGAAATAGTAACTAAACTTTTTCAAGTGCTATTATAAATTCTGGTACTACTATATGACTGCTTACACTTTTAATAAACTATACTCAGTTTACTCTTTAGGTTTTAGCTTAATGCTTTATATGTTTTTGAAAATGTTCATTAACTTTAATCACTACCCTATGTATTTATCTTTTTGGAGATTATTTTCTTTTAATTTTATAAGTTAATTAAGGACTGGGAATGTGGCTTAGTGGTAAAGTGCTCACCTAGCATGTAGGAAGCCCTGGATTCGATCCTCAGTACTGTATAAACAAAGCTGGAAGTAGCCAAAGAAGCTCAGGGGCCTGAGTCCAAGTCAGCCCAGGCCCTGAGTTCAAGCCCCCAAACCGGCAGTAATAACAATAATAATAATAATAAATAATTAATAATCTTTTGTTTAGGTAGAGTTTATTTGCCCAGTTTTTAGAAAATCCAAGGCACGTATTTTTCAGTATAATTTTATTTATTTCAGAATTTTTTGTACAAATTTTGCATAATTAAATATGAATTCATATCTTCCATTTGATTGAACCAAATTTTCCCTGTGTCCTTTCGGAAACAAATTTTTGTCTTATTTAAGATTTATTTCCAATTTCCCTTACAAGTTTATTGATAGTTGTTTGGAGAAGTAGTAATCCTAAGTAATTGTAGAAAACATAGATTTTCTTTTTTTTTTTTTTTGGCAGCGGCGGGGAGGGGGGTTGGGGAGTTTTGGGTTGGTCATGGGGCTTGAACCCTGGGCTTGGGCACTGTCTCTGAGTTCTTTATCCCAAGGCTAGCACTTAACCACTTTGCGCCGCAGTGCCACTTCGCCTTTTTTTGAGTGGTTAATTGGCGATGAGAGTCTCATGGTTTTCCCTCACTGGGCTGGCTTTGAACTGTGATCCTCTGATTTCAGCTTCCTGAGTAGCTGGGATTATAGGTGTGACCCACCTGTGTCTAGCAGAAGGTAGATTTTAATAGAGTAAAATTATAGGATTTAAAAATAATAAAGCATTTGTAAGTTACTAATAAGATTTCAGGTGTATTTATGAGTGAATACTAAATAAGTTTACTGAGAATCAGTGCAAAAAGCACTAATGGGGCCGAGAGTTTGGCCTAGTGGTAGAGTGCATGTCTAGCATGCATGAAGACCTGGGTTCAATTCCTCGGTACCACATACATAGAAAAAAGCTGGAAGTGGTTTTCAGGCTCAAATGGTAGAGCTCTAGCCTTGAGAAAATCCAAGGACAGTGCTCAGGCCCTGAGCTCAAGCCCAGGACTGGCAAAACAAAAAACAAAACAAAAAAAAAGCACCCATGGTGCCAGTTGTAGCTTTGTAATAAATTGTACTAGCATTTCTTGCTGCTATACAGGAGTTTCCTAGTACTGATAATGTTAAGCGAGTAGTTAGTAATTTTCATGTACATGGCTATAACTGCATTTTTCTTTTTTTCCCCTTACAGTTACATGGGAATTGGTCTTTCTGCTCAAGGTGTGAACATGAATAGACTACCAGGTACACTTACAATTGTTAACTATTGTAGTCTAATGACTAGCCCTGGCTTAAATCTGTCTTCCTAATTATGGTATAAACTGTAAATTTGTGGGTCAAGATGCAGCCTGGACTGGGCAAAAAGCAAGACTGTCAAGACTCCAAACAAAAAAATAGCTGGAGATAGGGTTCAAGAACATTTGCATAGTAAGTAGAAAGCCCTGGAGTTCAGACCTCAGTGTTTGGGGGGGAGGGGGGTACATAAAATTAAGTACCAGAGAAACAGGGAAACAAGGGCTAGAGAAAGGAAAAGGTCTGGCTCCAGTGAAAGAAAGATCTCTTATGTAGCTAGCCATTGTTAAGTCTCTGGATTCAATTTTAAAAAATAGAAAAATACACCAAAGCAAAGTATATTTGTTATCTTAACAGTCATCAGATGTGTTGACTTGATATTTCCTTGTGTCTTTTTTGCTTAAAATTATACTTGAGAATTGAGATGTTATTTAAAACTTCCCTTTAGAAGTAATTGATAAAATATGTGTTGAGGGCCAGGAGTTTGGCCTAGTGCTAGAGTGCTTGTCTAGTGTGCACGAAGGCCCGAGCTCAATTCATTAGTACCACATACACAGAAAAAGCTGGAAGTGCCAGGTGTGGTGGCTCAATCCTATAACCCTAGCTACTCAAGAGGCTGAGATCTGAGGATCGTAGTTCAAAGCCAGCCGAGGAACTTAAAGTCCATGAGACTCTTATCTCCAATTAAACACTAGAAAACAGGAGGTGGCCTTGTTGCTCAAGGGGCAGGACAGTGGCCTTGAGCTGAAGAGCTCAGGAACAACAGTGCCCAGGCATAGAGTCCAAGCCCCATGACCTGGGGGGGGAGGGTGGGGAAGAGAAGCTGGAAGTGGTGCTGTGGCTCAAGTGGCAGAGCACTATACTTGAGGAAAGCCCAAGGAGAGTGCTCAGGCCCTGAGTTCAAGCCCTAAGACTGGCAAGGAAAGTGTGTGTGTGTGTGTTGATAAATTTTTTTTTTCCTGAGAGCTGCTGTCCTTGGGCTTTCCTCAAGGCCAGAGCTCTACCATTTGAGCCACAGCACCACTTCCAGGCTTTTTGTATATATGTGGTAGTGAGAAATTGAACCCAGGTCTTTGTGCATGCTAGGCAGACACTCTACCACTAGGCCAAACTCCTGGCCTCTCGATCTCTCTCTCTCTCTCTCTTTTTTTTTTTTTTGGCTAAGCTTGGGGCTTGGATTTAGGATCTGGCCACTGTCTGTGAGCCTCTTTGTGTTCGAGGCTAGCACTCTACCACTTGAGCCACAGCATGCACCACTGATAAATTTCTTAATAATGATGTAGAATGTTTGTAATTTGGCATTATGGTAAGATCGCACATTACCTGGCTTTGGATTGCTGGTTTGAAAAGCTTGTAGTAGTTAAATAAGATAAAATCTTTTATTCTGTAGTGTGTATAGAGAGATTAAAATTGAAGCAATATTCATTTGGTGCATTAGCATAAGAAGCATTCATGAAAAACATCCTGTTATGGATGTTGCATTTCATTTATGTTTATAATTTCTGGTAGAATTCTTTTGTTTAATACTTGGTTTTAGTCCTTTGTTTGGTTAAATTATTTTTCTCAAGTTGTAAGTGGTATTTTAATATAAAATAATTATTCAGTGTAACTGTTGAAATGTAAATGTACATTTGGATATTTTCTCTTCATATTATCTCTTGGACTATTCTGGCTTAGCTTGTGTGTAAGTTAGCAAATAAAGGTATTACTGAGGAGTCTTACTTTACATTGTAAACACACTGGACCTTTCTCTTCAGGTTGGGATAAACATTCATATGGTTACCATGGTGATGATGGACATTCATTTTGTTCTTCTGGAACCGGACAACCTTATGGACCAACTTTTACAACTGGTGATGTCATTGGCTGTTGTGTTAACCTTATCAACAACACCTGCTTTTACACCAAGAATGGACATAGTTTAGGTATTGACAATGATATATTGTATGCAAAATAACTTCTGCTATGGTAGTCATGTTTATTATGTGATTCTCCTTTGTAGTTATCTCCAGGAATTGTTTCTCCCAAGTGGAAGTTTAAGAAATGATGAAGGCTTATATTTTGTAAAGGCAGCTCTATATAAATATGTATAAGATCGACAGAAATAATCCCTATTATTGAGATATTTATTCTGGCAATAGGAATGCAAAGTGTTTTGCTTTAATAATGTTTTACTTAATTAAAACATTGTGTAATAAGATCTAGTTCTTTAGGTAATAGTGCTATGATTATTAATCACATGGAGAGTGGTGTCCAAGCATGGACAATTAAAGGTAACGACCTAGAAATAAATCATGGCTTGGGGCCGGGAGTTTGGCCTAGTGGTAAAGTGCTTGCCTAGCAAGCACGAAGACCCAGGTGTGATTCCTCAGTACCATGTATATATAAAAAGCTGAAAGTGGTGCTGTGGCTCAAGTGGTAGAGCTCCAACCTTGAGAAAACCCAAGGGCAGTGCTCAGGCCCCAGGACTGGCCCCGCCCCCCCCAACACACACGCACACACGCACATATATGGCTAAGCCTGGTGTCTGTAGGATAGTGGATACGTCAGTGGCAGGGAGCAAAACTAAAAAAGTAAAACTAAGAGGAAATGATAGGACTTTTCTAAAGATACAGCTAGCACTGCCTCCTGTCTGTGATTCTTTGGAATATGGACACAGTCTTTTGTTTGTGACTGCTTTCCTATATATAGTTGCAGAGTTGATAGTGGCAGTGAAGACTTAGAAAGCAGAAAATACTGTTTGGTCCTTCACAGGAAAAGTTTGCACCTCTCTGGTCTAGATAGTAGCAGCTAGAAGATATGAGGCTACTGTGTGCTTATTCTCAAATGGGACAGTTCACTCAAAATAGTTCAGTTTCTGACTCATGTAGGGCTTTAAAGATGTATGTATTTGCTTACTATATAAACAAAGGGAGAAACATTTCAATATATAAGCAAACTTAGTTTGCATTTTTAAAAATTTATTGAGTATCATTTCATCTATTGAAGATAACATTTCAGAAACCTTCATGGCAAACCAGAAAACTACAAGTACAGAGAACTTTTTTACAGGTTAATCCTTCTATTTCTCAGATCAGAATTATTGTCTGATAAGACCATTCTTTCATTTGGGTGGGTATCCTTCCTTTTTGCTTCATATAGTAACAAATCAGCATGCATAGAACAACACAAATTGGGCTTTATTTTGTTACTTATATTTATTATATAATTATTCTATATTAACTATTTTATTACTTTTTCTCCATTACCTTTCAAGAGTTATGTAAGGGATTTAAACTTAGCATGCCCATTTTTGTGTAAAACGCATCTTGATCAGTGTTATTCCTTTCATCATTTTCCCCCCTTTCTATCCTTCCCATCCTACATATCTAGAAAATTGGTTTTGTGTTTGTATGTAAAACTGAAATAGTTATACCAACTTTATAAAGGGGCATCTTTTTATGCTTTGAATAGCATATGAAAGCTATGTCTGGTAAATTCTGTGGGGTTATCCAACTTGGAATTAAAATTTTTTTTTTTTTTTGCCAGTCCTGGGCTTGAGCTCAGGGCCTGAGCACTGTCTCTATCTATCTATCTATCTGTCTGTCTATCTATCTATCTCTCTCTCTCTCTCTATATGTATATATATGTATATATATATAGAGAGAGAGCGAGCACGTGCACTCTAACCTTGAGAAAGCCCAAGGACAGTGCTCAGGACCTGAGTTCAAGCCCAGGACTGGCAAATAAATAATTTAGTAAATAGTATACAGTCATTTTGGTACACTATTTTTTGTGTGTGTGCCAGTCCTGGAGCGTGAACTCAGGACCTTGGGCCTTCTCAGGGATAGATCTCTACCACTTGAGCCACAGCACCATTTCTAGCTTTTTCTATATATATGGTACCAAGGAATTGAACCTGGATCATCGTGCATGCTAGGCAGCACTCTACCACTAGGCCAAATTTCCTGCCCTACACTGTTTTCTTTTCTTTTTTTTTTTTTACTGTTTAATTTTTTGTAAAGGTGATAAATGGGGGGTGGTGGGGGAGTTGGTTACAGTTATATAGTTACATAAGTAAGGTAATGAGTATAGTTCTTTTTTGTTTGCCAGTCATGGGGCTTGAACTCAGGGTCTGGGCTCTGTCCCTGAGCCTCTTTGTGTTGTGCTCATGGCTAACAGTCTACCACATGGGCCACAGCACCATTTCTGGCTTTTTCTGTGTATGTGGTACTGAGTAATGGAACCAGGGCTTCATGCATGCTAGGTGTGCTCTCTGCCACCAGGCAACACTCAGGGCTCAGTTTTTTCTTTGGGGGAGAGGGTTAGTCATGGGGCTTGGACACTGGGCCTGGGTGCTGTCCCTGAGCTCTTTGGCTCAGGGCTACCACCCTACCCCTTGAGCTACTGTTCTACTTCCCATTTTCTAGTGGTTAATTGGAAAGAAGAATCATGTTCTTTAATGCCAGAGCTGGCTTTGAACCACCATCCTCAGATTTCAGCCACCTGAGTAGCTAGGATTACAGGTGTGAGCTACCATGTCTGGCTCTTTGTAGCCCCTTTAAAAAATTTTTTTGGCACGGGAAGGGTTAGACATGGAGCTTGAACTCTGGGCCTGGGCCTTGTCCCTGAGCTCTTCAGTTCAAGGCTAGCACTCTTATCATTTGAGCCACAGTGCCACTTCTGGTTTTCTGGTCTTTGATTGGAGCAGCCTTGAATCTCAATCCTCAGATCTCAGTCTCCTGAGTAGCTAGGATTACAGATGTGAGTCACCAGCGCTGGCGTTTTTTGAAAAATTCAAGAGTAAAGTTTACTCACAGTTTGGCTTATGGCTACTCTTATCAATTGATTGATCCATCGATTGATCTGTATTTATTTTTGCCAGTCCTAGGATTTGAATTCAGGGTTTGGGCATTGTCCTTGAGCTTCTTTGTGCTCAAGGATAGATCTGCCTTTGTTCATCTTTTAAAACAACATCTCTTTTTCTTTCCACATACAGTTACTTTAAAGCTAGTTCAAGTAAAGTGATGGTGAGGAATAGCACAGTTTGAGGATAAGAAAAGCATATAACAGTTTTGCAGCCAGTTTCCTTATGTGGCTTCTCTTGTAGCTTTTGAAATACATCTGAAACCATTTTTAAAACTGTGGAGGTAATGGCAGCCTCTCAGAAATAAGGCTGGTGTCATCAGTGGGATAACATTCAACCAGATATCCATTAGTGATACTGAGAAAAGTTAGTCCTTTGTTGTTGTTGTTTAATATTCAGGCTTTAATTGTTTGTTCTAACATTTTTCTCCTTTCTATTTAGTTACATATATTCAGCTTGTCACTATTAATTGCTTTTGAAAAACAGCTTCTAATGCCATTCTGTTTCCTTTTTTAGGTATTGCTTTCACTGACTTACCGGTAAGATACCACTTTTTAAAGCAGTTTTCCCCTCCCCCTTTTTCGATGAAAAGAACTGTATATAGAAGGTATAACTGGAGAGGGTGCTGTAATGCTAGGTACTAGTCTTCAGTCCAATCTTGGCAAAACATTTGTAAGAAGCTCCTCTCATGCAATTAACAAAACAAAGCTGGGTGCAGCAGTCATGCTATGGCAAGAAGCATGTAGTCAGAGGATTATGGTCCAGGTTAGCCCAGGCAAAAATAACCAGAACAAGCCTGGTGCTGGTGACTCATACCTTTAATCCTAGCTGCTCAAAAGATTGAAATGATCTAAATCATCCTGGTTTAAAGCCAGCCAGGTCAAGAAAATCTGTGAAACTCATCTCCAATTAGCCATCAAAAGCCAGATGTAGAGCTGTGGCTCCACTAGTAGATTGCTAGCAATCTTTTTGCTGAGCAAAAAGATCAGTGCCCATGCCCTACATTTAAGTTCCAGGATTGGCACACAAAAAACTCTCAGGATGTAGAATGCCTGTTTTAAGAAGCATCACCCTCACCCTGCATGCTGCCCACTCCTTGAAAAAATAGACCTGGGATGTTTAAAACACAGTTGTATGCCACGTGCCATTTGTACACTAAGAATTCTCACTCTTGTTAATTACTGTGTACCTTAAGAAGTTAGACTCCAAATTGCACTGGATCCTGCTGCACAAAGTAAATCAAAACTATTTCAAACAATGGTGTTGTTTTAGAGATTGAACTCCAGACCTTAAGTTTGGCTGCTCTACTTTTTTTTTTTTTTTGCCAGTCCTGGGCTTGAACTCAGGGCCTGAGCACTGTCCTTGGACTTTCTCAAGGCTAGAGCTCTACCATTTGAGCCTCAGTACCACTTCCGGCTTTTCTCTATGTATGTGGTACCCAGGTCTTCATGCATGCTAGGCAAGCACTTTAACCACTAGACCAAACTTCCGGCCTTGGCTGCTCTACTCTGTCCCCCTAAAATAGGTTTTATTTTTAATATGCATTCAAAATGTGTTTCTTTGGCAAATGAGTTTGTAACAGTTCTCATCATTTATTTGTCCAGTCTATATTTAGGCCTACCAGGTGTCAGTTGGATTTATCATTTGAAAGACCAGGTAGTAAAGATTTCAGTTCTTTGCTAGTTTTGTAGTACCTAGGAACATGAAGAGTAGTACAAGAAAATATCAACACAGTAAATTATAATGTATTCTAAAAGATTTTAAGTATTAGGAACGTACATGGCATGAAAGTCCAAAAGCCGGACATAGTGAATAAGCTGCTCCTTTTTGTTCAGAGCACAACTTGTGTTACTGGCTGCAGGCCATGAGTTAGCTAATTGTAAGTGGCTGTGTAGAGCATGAATGAAGTGTTCCAAGAGAAGAGAGGCATAGCGTACGTACCTGGTTGGTTTATTTGAAGAAAAGTGAGTGTGGTGATATTACCAGAGTAAGAATGGTAACTGTCATTAGTAGAAGTTTGATTTTGGATACCTTATCTACTAGTTGCAGTGTCCATGATACTCGTGGTAAAGGGGAAAGTTTTTTCCCAGGCTGGCCTTAAACCTTGATTCCTGTCTCCTTCAAAGTACCTAGGATTACAGTAGCTAGGAGTTAGCCACTGTGCTCAGGTACTCGTTTTATTTTGAGTTTGATTTCTCATTTGTGTTGTTTGGCTTAACAGTTATTAAATATATCCTCTTCTCTGAAATTTAATATCATATTTAGATACAGGTTATCCTCTTTAAATTTTTCTTTAAATGATCATAAAGTAAATTTATGGTTCTGTTCTTTCAAAGATAGCAATAAGAGGATAAATAAGTCTTTCGTCTTTCTTATAACATAATTGCATGCTCAATGAAATACGTTGTCTTTCAGCCAAATTTGTATCCTACTGTGGGGCTTCAGACACCTGGAGAAGTGGTTGATGCCAATTTTGGGCAACATCCTTTTGTATTTGATATAGAAGACTACATGCGCGAATGGAGAACCAAAATACAGGCACAGATAGACCGCTTTCCAATTGGAGACCGGGAAGGAGAATGGCAGACCATGATACAAAAGTAAGAGTGAAGAACTTTAGATATAACTCTCACTCATTTTTAAAAATAAGACATTTCAGTCTTAATTTGATAGGGGAATTAAAGTGATAGTTGGTCATAGGCTAGGTTAGTTCATTATTTGCCCTTGGGTTTTTATAATGTTGATAGTAATGTTGATACAGAAGTTAAGAGTCAGAGGGATAACCTAGATTTTGTAATTCAGGATCTCTGCTTCTGGGGAATATGTGTTTGACTGTGTTGTTCAGCAGTAGTTCAGGTTTATATGTAGGAAAAGAACTATTGTTTGATTCTTTTACCATCAACATGTATTGGAATATATATCTATAATGTATATATTTGTATTTCATAATTTGGATATATTTTTTCATTAGTTTACTTCGTAATGATACCAGGAATTTTCATGTTACTGGAATCCCTTTATTAAGTAATTATAAGATTATAACTGCCCTCATTCTACATAGATATATCTGACTATGATTTAATAGTCACCATGTGCTGGAATGGATTGCAGCAGCATTTTATTAATGGTATAAAAGTGATTTCCACAGAAACATGGCAGGATATTGATAGAAGAAATACTGTGATATCCCTCCACCCTCTCTCTCTTTTTCTTTCTTTTTTGCCAGACCTGGGGCTTGAACTCAGGTCCTGGGCACTGTCCTTTGACACTTGTTGCTCAAGGCTAGCATTCTGCCACTTGAGCCACAGCACCACTTCTGGCTTTTTCTGTGTATATGGTTCTGGGGAATTGAACCCAGGGCTTCATGCATGCTAGGTAAGCACTTTACTACTAGGTCAAACTTCCTGCCCAAAGCTTTGTGGGGGGGGGACTGGGGGGCAATCTGGGGCCTTGAACTTAGGGCCTGAGCACTGTCCTTGGGCTTTCTCAAGGCTAAAGCTCTACCACTTGAGTCACAGCACTACTTCCGGCTTTTTTTCCTGTGTATGTGGTATCTAGGAATCGACCCTGGGTTTTCGTGCATGCTAGGCAAGCACTCGACCACTAGATAAACTCTTGGCCCTGTGCTCTTATTTCTACAATCAACAACTTACCTTCTCCCTCCATTTTTTTTTTTAAAACAAAATTGCTACTGTGATTGCTTAGGAAGTCCATTCTGAAAGATTTCCTTTGTCCTAATTTGAACAGTAGAATAAAATAAGATGAAAATCACCCCACGACTATAATACTAACTACTTTGAAGACTAAGAGCTCAGGAGTACTGCCTAGAGCCTGAATTGAAGCCTGAGGACCTTCATGGAAAAAAGGAAAAAGATACAAGACTTTTTCATAGAAAGCCTCATTGCCTTCCTTCCCTTAGTTGTCCTAGAGAGTCAGGCTCTGACCATTTTCTAACTGGCTCTAGTAACATCAGGGGGAGGCACATTCATAGTAGAATTTTAGGACATCATCAGTTTTGGGGAACAGTATTATTAGATCACTGGTTTTTCTAAATATGAGTTGTGGTAGAATTAAGTATATGGTTTGAACACTTGAAAGCTGTCTCTTTAAAAATGTATTTAATTGTTGGGGTGATGTATGGAAGGGGTCACCGTTGCATTCCACAGGTAATTAGGTATATTACTTCTTGAACACTGATCTCTTCCCATGTTTTTCTCCCACTTTCCCTCTCTGACTAGAAAGCTTTTTTTGGGGGGGAGGGCAGTCCTGGGCTTGGGCTCATGGCATGAGCACTGTCCTTGGGTTTTCTCAAGGCTAGATCTCTACCACTTGAGCCACAGCACCATTTGTGGTACCAAGGAATTGAACCCCTGTCTCCATGCATGCTAGACAAGCACTCGACCAGTAGGCCAAACTCCCAGCCCTAGAAAGTTTTTTAAAAAAATACATTTGTTCCTCTTATAGAGTGTCAAATATTTACATCAAACATGTAGTTTTTATTCAACCAAGCTGAAATAAGTTTACTTAATCTGCTTGATTCTGAGTGACCTAATTTACATAATCTTCCTTCTTAAATAAAAATGAGGAGGCAAAAAAAATATTTGTTCACTAGTCACTAGTGGCTCATGCTTGTAATCTTAGCTATTTAGGAGACTGAAATCTGGTGATCAGAATAAAGACAGCCTAGAAAAGCCTAGAAAACTCTTACCTACAATAAACTACCAAAAGAGGTACAAGTGGAGCTGTCTGTGGCTTAAGTGGTAGAATGCTTACCTAAAGAAACTCAGAGACAGTACCCAGACCCTGAGTTCAAGCTCTAGGATGGGCAAAAATAAACACATACACTCTTCTCTTAGAGAAGATTGTTAACTTTTTTGTAAGTTATGACTCACTAGTTTCCTGATCAATTGATTTTGATTAGAAGACTGATCCCACTCTGACTGGACAGTTCTCTCTGAGTTTACTATTATTTTTACACCTGTGATGCCAGTTAACAAGTAGGCAAGGAAAATGATTGAACTCCAGGACACTGAGAGTTAATCTGTTAATTAAAAATATGTCTTACACATGCCAAGGTATTACTAGGATGTCATGTAATTAAAGTGAAATACAATAAGAGAGCCAAGAATCAGAGAAAATGCTGTTTAATGCCCTTAGAATATTTAGGGTAGTGTATTTATTTGCAGTTAGTATTTTGGAATATGTGTTACTAGAACAAAATGTTTTTCAGCTTGAGAGTTTATTACAAAAGCCATAATTTTTTAATAGAATAGATTGGTAATACCAGAGTTGCCTGACTGACAAAAATTGCAGTGTCGAGCTTAAATTGCAGTGTCGAGCTTATGTTCTCATGACTAAAAGATATGTTTCTTCTTTCAATTTTAAGAATGGTTTCATCGTATTTAGTTCACCACGGGTACTGTGCCACAGCAGAGGCCTTTGCCAGATCTACAGACCAGACTGTTCTAGAAGAATTAGCTTCCATCAAGAATAGACAAAGTAAGGACACTGTGTGTGTGTGGCTAACACTTGTTTTCAAATTATATGTTTCAAATTAGAAAGTTTATTTTCTTTAAGTAATTTAAGGATGTTTAGACTAGGATGTGGGTACTAGTGGGAAAGGAGATAGATAAACAGGGAAGGAGGTCAAATATAGTCATAATAATCTGAGTACATATGTGAAAATGAAAATCAAGAAACTCCTTGAGTCTGGTTTGGGAAGGGGCGTGGAAGGAGAAAATAATGGAAAGGAGGCCAGATAAAGATGCAGTGTATTCATATATACACTTATTAAAATGGAAAGTCTTGTAATTAATTGATGGCTAATAATAATACAGGAAGTTATAGTAACTCTAGTTTTTATTGAATGTATCATTTAAATCATGTTAGAGAGTACCTCAAATTAATTTTCATAGACATTTTGAAGATTGGGGTGGAGGGTCATGGGGCTTGAACCTGGCCTGGGCGCTGTCCCTGAGCTCTTCATCTCAAGCCTACCACCTTACCCGTGAGCCAACCCCACTTCCTGTTTTCTAAGAGGTTAGTTGGAGATAAGAGTCTCAGGTGCCCAGGCTGGCTTTGAACCTTGATCCTCAGATCTCAGCCTCCTGAGTAGCCAGGATTATAGGTGTGAACCCACCACACTTGGCTTAAAGATTGACCTTTAAACATTGGCTTTTTGACTGTTAGAATTCTAAATGTAAAGAGATAATAATTTGGGGGAAACTTTTAAAGAAGTGTCTTACTATTTAGGCTTTTACAAAATAAACACTTAACAGATCTCATTGAAAAGTGGGTCTTAATGAGATAGTGGAAACAGTATATGAAAAAAAGTTTAGAAGGGCTAGGGATGTAGCTCAGTGGCAAAGTACTTGCCTAGAAAGTACAGTGTCCAGTGTTCAATTCCCAGTGCTAAAAAAAGAAAAATGACAAAAATTGTTAAAAAGAAAAACATTGCTAAAAAAGAAATAAATTTGGAGATCTTTGAATTTGAATTATGATATAAACATAACTGTTGATTGTATTTTTAGCTTGAAACCTAGTGTTGTCTTGTTCTTTAGTTGTTTAGTTTTAAAATATATTTTTATTGTCTTTTAAGTAGTTTTACAAAGGAGTTATCATTCTATAAAGTAGTTTATGAATACAATGCATTTGGTCACTGTCATGTGATCATTACTTTCATCATCCTCTTGTTTGTCCTGTTTTAACCAGGGCAAATGAGCCTGAAAACTAAACAGTCCATTTGCTAACGTAAGTGCTGGTACTCACCAGGGCAGGGATGATAGGGAACAGGGATGGGAAGCCAAACAGAAGGACTCAATCATACAGTTGAAAGCAGTAGGTGAAAAAAAAACTTTTTTGTGGGTCATGGGACTTGAGCTCTGGCCTGGGTGCTGTCCCTGAGCTCTTCAGCTCAAGGCTACCATCCTACCCATAAGCCACAGCCCCACTTCCTGTTTTCTAGTGATTAATTGGAAATTAGCTTTGTATTGTCTGGGTTGGCTTTGAACCAGATCCTCAGATAGCAGCTTCTCTGGGCAGTTAGGATTACAGGTGTGAGACACTGCTGGTAATAGGTGAAATTGCTATAATGATTCTGATTATATTTGTTGTATGTAGCATATTGTCTTTTTCTTTGTGTTAATACTCCAGCAATAGTAACACTCATTTTTTATCCTCAGTTTCTAATTCAGCAAATGTTTGAACACACTGAACACTCTATTAGTATTTTCTAAGTTTTTAGACCTTTTGAAAAGGCAGCAAGCTCAAAAAAAATCCAGTAAGACATTTCAAACATTATTTCTCCCTTTCTTCCTTCTTTTTTTTTTTTTTACTGGTCCTAGGGCTTGAACTCGGGGATTAGGTATGTCCCCAAGCTTCTTTTGCTCAAGTAGAACGCTTTGCCACTTGAGCCATATTGCTACTTCTGGCTTTTTTTAGTAGCTTATTGAAGATATGAGGAAGCGTAGAGTTTCCTGCCTGGACTGGCTTATAATCCTCAGATCTCAGCGTCTTGAGTAGCTGAGGTTACAGGTGTGAGCCACCAGCCCAGTGGCTGGCCTCAAATATTTCTTTAAAATGTAGTCTCCTGAGGTACTTGTTTGAAACTTTATTAATTTATTCATTCACTGGTTCATTTTCAGTATTACGGATTGAATCCAGGGCCTTGTATACACTTAGGCAAATGTTCTGACACTGAGTCACATCCTCAGCTGTTTGAAACATCAATATTATTTAATAAGTGTTTTCTGTATATTATTTGTATATTAGTTTGTGAAAGTACTTTTTTGTTCTAAAAATGTGTTTTAAAGATTTTTACTATTTGAGGAGCCATTAAGTTTGTTTCTGCTTTCTTAGAAGTTAATTCTTTCCTTTCTTTTTTTGTCTAGGAATTCAAAAATTGGTGTTAGCAGGAAGAATGGGAGAAGCCATTGAAACAACCCAACAATTATACCCAAGTTTACTTGAAAGAAATCCTAATCTCCTTTTTACATTAAAGTGAGTTTAATAAAACGTTTTATATATTGTGCATATTTGTTAAACATGTCAAATAATTACAGCCATTTTTATGCTTTTGTAATTTTAATGTTTTACCTTGTTTCAGGTATTTATATGTAATTTCATAATAGTACATTTAAGCAAAAGGTGATTAAATACTTTGAGGTGGGTATAGTGCAGTAGTAGAGAATGTGCTTTTTGCATGTGTAAGGTCCTGGGTTCCATCCCTCCTACCAGAAACAAAAATGGGAAAGCTTACAAGGTGAGGATTTTATTTAGAATGCAGTGGTCCCTCACCTGTTGCAGAGTTGTGTTCCAGAGCCCCCCCTCAATAAGGGAAAATCTACATTGTAGCAGCGTTAATCATCCCTTGATATGTCGAGGTTCGCTTGTTGCCACTCTGCAGATTTTCACCTATTGCCGGGGTCTCTGGAACCTAACTCCTACAGTAGGTGAGAGATCACTGTTTCATGTATTTAAAAAAATAAAAAGTAAAAAAAGATGACAACCTTTGATACAGTTAAGCCGAAGTAAATGAGCCCCAATATAGCAAGGGACAACTGTACACGTAAAATTTACCATTTAACTATTGTCAGATGTAGAATTCTGTTCATATTCACACTTTCCTACTTTTCCTACTATGCATCTCTTTCAAACATTGCATCTCTCCTGTCCCCCGCTCCCCCCTCCCCCCACATACTTTCTACCCTACTCCAGGGTAGCATTGATCATTTGAAGACCGGCAGCACAGAGCATATTACAGTATGTGCCAGAACTTCCTCCTTTCAGAGGCTGAACACCTACATCATAATAATAGAGATACATTTTGTGGATCCAGTCATCTCTTGATGATATTTTGGTTACTTCTGTCTATTATTGGTTCTTAGAAACAATTCTGCTGTGAATATTGATATAGACATACCCGCTCTCAAGTCTCTTTGTTGTTGTTTTTTTGCCAGTCCTGGGGCTTGAACGCGGGCCTGTCTACTACATGAGCCACAGCTGGTATTAGTTATTGGAGATGAGAGTCTTTTGCAGACCTTCCTGCCTGAGCTAGCTTCAAATTGTGATCCTTGGATCTCAGTCTCCTGAGAAGCTAGGAATATAGGCATGAGCCAGTGGTGCCCAGCTTGCCCTAGACTCTTTAGGTTAATTGACCAGAAGGGGATCATATGGTAATTCTATGTTTAACATTTAGAAGAACTGCCATACTGTTTACCTTAGCAATTAACATCACTTCTTATTCCCACCAGCACAGCAATGCACAAAGGGGCTGATTTCTTTTATTTTCATATGACTTCCCCCCCCCCCCTGCTTTTTTAGGCAATAGCCATCTTCATGTTGCATTTTAAAATTGACTTTATGAACCTAACACTTCACCGTATACTGGGAGCATGGCTCTCCAAGTGGTTGAATTACTGAAGCCTGTTTTGGCTAAGACCTTGGGATTGGGACAGGGTGAGGAAGGACAGTAATATTTTTATATCATAGGTACATATGTGTTGTTGTATGCAAACACCAGACCTATTGAATAATGTAAACTTGGAAAATGCTATTATATAAACCCAAAGCTATTAAGAGAGATGTCTAAGTAAAATTCAATTTTGTCTTTTAGAGTTCGGCAGTTTATAGAAATGGTGAATGGTACAGATAGTGAAGTACGATGTTTGGGAGGCCGAAGCCCAAAGTCTCAAGACAGTTACCCAGTTAGTCCTCGACCCTTCAGTAGCCCCAGTATGAGCCCCAGTCATGGCGTGAACATCCATACCTTAGCATCAGGAAAAGGAAGCACTGCACATTTTTCTGGTGAGAATTCAGTCTTATGATCTAACTTTAAAATTTTTGTCTTTAATAATTTTGAACCACAAAACAAGTAGACATTCTCTGTGTAGCTGTGTAATGGTTATGTTATAATAACTCCATCTCAAGATGAAAATTTGTAGATTCACATTTATGTTATCAATCCCACGAAGTAACTTAACAGTTGCTTAGTAGTTCACTAGTAAAGCTCCATAAACAATGTACATTTAAAATGGTCATTGTATTGTATATATTACATGTATATATAGCACTCCATACCATCTAAATTGGTATAAATACACTCCGTAATGTTCATGCAGCAATGAAATCCCTTAAAGACATACTTTTTGGAATGTATCTGCTATGAAGCAGTATATGAATGCCCTGCCTTTATAGGGAGATTGTGAGGATTAAATAAAGTTTTAAATATATAAAGTCAGAATATGGGGTATTATTAACATCCTAGTCAATAAATCATGGGTTTTGGTTTTTTTGATCTATGTAGTATCTTTCCTTCTCCCCTTCCCCCCCCAGGTTTTGAAAGTTGTAGTAACGGTGTCATATCAAATAAAGCACATCAATCATATTGCCATAGTAAACATCAGTCATCCAATTTGAATGTACCAGAACTGAACAGTATAAATATGTCAAGGTCACAGCAAGTTAATAACTTCACCAGGTAAGTAGTTTCCTTGTTTGCATTAGTGGAAGCGACCATCTTAGCAGCTAATTTCTTTGTTGATTTTAGAAGAACTTGTATGACCCACACATTGGTGGGGGTCTGGAGGTTCTCACGTTCGCAAGAATGAAAAATCACAGTGAGTTGAGTTTTCAACGTGTTTCAGTCTCCTAGTATGCGCATGGACTCTTGGGGTTTTTTCCACTTTCCTAAGTGCCCTCTTTCCTCTAAGCAGCTTGTTAGGACAGATGGAGGGCTGTGTGCATCATCTTCCTGCTAGCTACAGATCTAGATGGATGAGTGCACTGTGGGGTTAATAATGTACAGATTGTCTCACAGACTATCTTTTTAAATCTTGTCTTTATGAAACTTGGGGAGATGGTTCAGTCATTTATAGTGTTACCATGGTGATAATATTGAGGACCAAACATTGTACAAGCAATGAAGATGAAGAGAAGTATCTATCAGTGTACTATGAGCCTGACACACTGAAGTTTAGTATTCATGAACCCTTAAAGTCCACAGATTATGATCATTTGAATTAGTGTGCAAGAGCAAATTTTTGTGTGCTCCATCTACCAGTTGTCCAGCATCTGAATCCATTGGATACTAATTTGGTCCTATAACTTGAACCAGTTGGTCATATGGCATTTTTAGAGAGTGTTTATCTATTTATCTTACTCAAAACCTAATGTTTTGCATGGAATCATACTTGGAAATGCCATTCTGCAGAAAGGAGTCTTTTATCACACATGACACGTGTTTCTGTAAAACATTGGGGTCGTGCAATACCTGTTATAAGGGAGGCCACAAAAGTGATACGAGACCATCAGAAAAAGGACTGTCTCATGCTGGGGAGATGGAAGTAGCTTTTCACAGTAGAGCTGACATACTAGAAAACTAATGTGGTAAAGAAATTGTGACTGAAATATGTGTTGACTTTTGTATTTTATAATTGAGTCACTATTGTTGGTTGGAGATTTTGCCTTTGCCTGATGTAAGACTGCAGTTAGTGTGCAAGTTTTCTTCTTATACACTGTCCTTCCAGCGGGAAGTTGCTAACTAGACCTGTTATTACCTGAGCTCACCTTTATTGGAGGGGTGGGGGACACAGCATCTTGTTTGTGCTTAGTAGGAAAGGTAAAACAGCAAGTTGATAATGAAAATGCTTCTATTGTTCAACAATAACAGTTATTTGTTATTTGTAATTGGTAATAGGTTTCTTTCAGCAGTGTTGTAAAGGTGGTATTGACTGTTTACACCATTTTACAGATGTAGAGCTGTATATCAGAAAAGTAAAGGACATTTTAACAGCAGTCAACAATTAGTAGGTAGTAAGTTGCAAACTGAGACTACATTCCAGGATTTCTGACTTGCAAACTCGTACTTTTTCCCTCATCCCTCACACCAGTGTTCTTTCCCTACCTTCACTCACCTCCATAGTAACTTCTCTTCAGGGCAGAATTCAAGATCAGATGCCACTTTTTTCCTTAACTTACAATCCCTGCCATATGTTTTATATGTCCCTATGATTAGCATTGGTCTATTACTAATCTTCATGCTTGAATAGGAAATTATTTTTGGATTGTATAACTGTTAACCAGTTCTTCACAAAAGTCTTAAAAGATTAGATAATGTATTGTTCCTTGTAAGCGGGTGATGTATTTCAAAAGGTATATATTGATAAACTTTAGTATATCCAGATATTTTAATTGACATAAAGCTATTCATGGTGGGATGAGTGAAAAATGAAAGCTGTTTGGAAACCATCCATGATAGCTGTTAACAAATGAAGTCTTAGCCAGTTTCAGATCTGTAATCCTAGCTACTCGGAGGCTGAGATCTGAGGATCAGGGTTCAAAGCCAGCCTGGGCACAAAAGGACCTGAGACTCTTATCTCCAATTAACCTCTAGAAAACGGGAAATGGGGCTTGGCTCAAGGGTAGGGCGGTGGCCCTGAGCTGAGGAGCTCAGGGACAACATCCAGGCCAAGTTCAAGCCCCATGACCCATCAAAAAAAAAAAAAAATTGAAGCCTTGTTGAATCAGATGTAGTGGTGTCCACCTGCAATTCCAGTTTAAACTATTTTACAGAATGGAGCTGAGGATCAGGAAAGTGTCGAAGGATTATAAATTTGAGGCCAGCTTGGCAGCTTGGGCAACATAGTGAGACACCCCCATCTTCACACACATAAACTTTTAAACTGTAAGATAGCCTGCAAGATAGAATTATTGCCAAGAGCTGAAAAGGTGGAAGCAAGTGAGATTTTTTGATGTTGTTTTGAAAGTATCTTTTGCCTTTGAGAGAACCTATTTTTGAGTAGTAAGGACAAAAGCCCACAGGTTCTGACTTGATGGAGAAGCAGGCTGGAAGCAGATTGGATAGGAAGGAGAAGGTGGGAGCAGTTCAGCAGTGGGCTTCACTGGGGAAGTGGTGGTGTGGCTGGATGGGTGTCAGGAAAAGGCGGTTGTTTCACTAAGTCTAGACCAGAGTTTGGAAAAGTTAAAAGTATTGTGCCAAAGTATGAATTTATGTAAAGTTATACACATGTCACTACACTTTTGCACTTGTACATTTTTTTTTTCTCCCTCACTTCTGGGGTACACATTTGTTACAAATCAGCCATGTATTTGGCTTTGAATGCTTGAGATCTAACTCAACACCTTATTTGCAGATTGCTATTACTATTGTAGGCTACATAGTTGCATAGTGATTTATTTTAACCTAAGCTACAAATAATGATATTTCTAAAATTAGGTTTGTTTTTTCGTTTTCAGTAATGATGTAGACATGGAAACAGATCACTACTCCAATGGAGTTGGAGAAACTTCATCCAATGGTTTCCTAAATGGTAGCTCTAAACATGACCACGAAATGGAAGATTGTGACACCGAAATGGGTCTGCAGTGATATTTCTTACATTTTTAATAAAAATGATGACTACAAGGTTATGTTCTTACTTGTACTGATTTACAGCTGATGAGCATAAACCAAATTTAAAACATTCTTGGGAGTGTTTCTAGAGAGCGTAGAATTGCTTTCAGTTCCTCTGAAAGTGAGGTACTAGTTTTTTGGCTCAGCTCCATCGTGTAGGCTCAGATTGAGTGCAGCAATACTGCCTTACCCATTTTAACCCTTAGAGTATTTAAGATTGGAGAGAGCAGAAATCTTGACTTGTTTTCCAATATAATCAGTAAAACCAAGTGGGTAGCCATATTTTAATTAAACTGAATTTGTTAAGTTCATTGAATGCAGATCTGCGACATTCATAGTGCTCTGCCTGGCACATAAATAATACTTAGATAGTCCTCTTATACTTTAAAAAAAAAAATGTGTCTGGGTGCCGGTGACTCATGCCTGTAATGCTAGTTGAGCTGCCCACGAGACGAGACTGAGATCTGAGGATTGCAGTTTGAAGCCAGCCCAGACAGCAAAGTCCTCCTGAGGCTCATCTCCATTTAACCACTCAAAAGCCAGAAGAGGTCTGTGGCTCAAGTGGTAGAGCCCTAGCCGTGAGCACAAAAAATGGCTCAGGGACAACACCCAGGCCTTGAATTCAGCCCTATAAACGCCCTCAAACAGTGTGGCTCATTGACATTTGCATGTATAATTTTGTTTTGTTGATAGTTTATACCCCAAAGTAAAACGATTTACAAACAGTCCCATCAATTGGAGAGTGAAAATTAATTGAAACATGAATTGTTGAAATTCCTTGGCAATGTTTGATTGGTTAGTATTTTGATACTAAAAGCGATTACTCATTATTCAAAAGGCAGCCTAGTTTTACTGTATTGGATGGATATAAGCCACAACCTTAGCTTCTAAAGAGTAGTTTAAACATGGTTAAAAGCAGGACCTAAAGGAATTCAGGAGTCGAAAATCTGAGGATCACGGTTGAAAGCCAGCCCAGGCAGGAAAGTCTGTGAGATTCCAATTAACCACTAGAAAACCAGATGTGTCACTGTGGCTCAAGGCTCAGAGACAACTCTGGGGCCCCGAGTTCAAGCCCAATGACTGACCAAAACAAAACAAACAGGATTTCTAGAGCTATATTACCTGGATTTTATTTCTGCAACTGCCACTACCACTTACTAGTTGTTTGACCTTGGAAAAAATACTTCTCTGTTCCTCAGTTTCTTCATCTGTAAAATGAGAAAATAACTGACTCATAGATCACTTTTAGAGAGTAAATGAGTTAACCTGAACAGCAAATAGTACCATGTACTTACTAGTAAATGTTAGACATTAGCACCATCAGTCTTGTTACATTAATGGTTTAATATTATTATGACTTACAATTACCATATTGTTGGTTACTAATTGTTAATCCAAGTGTAATATTACGAAAGTACTTCATAAAAGTCGTAATTGTTCTAAAAGTAGTTAGTCTCTTTAGCAAACTGTTATCTTCTATGCTTTTATTGGAGTCATTTAGCTTCTTTTAGTTTTCAGAAATATTTCTGTTCTATGTCAGATAATACAGTTTGAGAAGCAGTTATGGTTTGTTTTTAGGAAGTTTTAGAGAATTTAAATTCTTGTGACTATCTCCTAACATGGGTCTATTATAACATTGAAAGGTTTTCATTTTTCATTTGTGTGCTAGACATTGGATTCTACATCTCTTGTGACCCAGATGAAGTATGCTTTTGAGCTGCAAAGTTCTTGTTAAATTTCTGAAATCTATGTGTCTAAGTAGCTGGGTGTGGTGGTGTAAGTCTGTAATCTCAGCACTAAGTAGGCTGAGGCAGGAGGATCTTGGGCTGGCCACATAGCAGGACCCAATCTCTTTAAGAAAAGGAAAGGAAAGAACGAATATAGAAATCTACAATGACTTGGATGAAATAACTGAGTATACAAGATACTACAGAAATTTATGTTCTTCACTGTTCTGCAGTCCATAGATAATAAAATATTTGCTTGTTTGCTTACAGAAGTTGATTCGAGTCAGTTAAGACGCCAGTTGTGTGGGGGAAGTCAGGCTGCCATAGAAAGAATGATCCACTTTGGGCGAGAGCTGCAAGCAATGAGTGAGCAGCTGAGGAGAGAGTGTGGCAAGAACACAGCAAATAAAAAAATGTTGAAGGTAAGTGTGTCATGTCAGTAAATTTTTCAGCACTTTGACAAGATCCCCAAGTAAAGAAGGAAAGGATTATTTTTGTCTCACATTTTCAGAGGTGTCAGTCCATTGTCCCTTGGATCTGTTGCTTCTGGTTCTGTGGAGATTCAGATCGTTGTGTTAGGGGATCATGTGTTTAGAGCAAGCTGCTTATTACCTCATAGCTCCCAGCAAGTAAAAGGAGCACAGGACAAAATGTACCCTCAAGGGCCTGCCTCTTCAGACCGTCTTCCAAGAAAGTCTTCTTCCTCAAATTTCTACCATCATCCAACAGTCCATTAAAAGCTAAGAATTAATAGATGAGTCTGTGAAGGTTAGAGCCTCTTTCTCCAGTCACTTTTCAAAGGCATTCCCTACCTTTGGCCATTGTTGCTTTTAGCATATGAGCTTTAGGGAGGACATTTCATATCTCAAACCCAGGGAGGGCTTCATGCATGCTAGGCAAGCACTAGGCCATACTCTCTGCCCAAAGTTGACTTTTTTTTTTTTTGGCCAGTCCTAGGCTTAAGCTCAGGGCCTGAGCACTGTCCTTGGATTTTTCTTAAGGCTAGAACTCTACCACTTGAGCCTCAGCACCACTTCTGGCTTTTTCTAAGTATGTGGTACGAAGGAATCAAACCCGGGTCTTCGTGCATGCTAGGCAAGCACTCTACCACTAGGCCAAACTCCTGGGCCCCCTTTTTTAAATAAACATTTTCTTCTAAATGTTTTGGAAGAAGCCTGAGTTTTTTTCATCACTGTGACAAAATCTGGCATAATTTCAGCTGAGGAGATTGATTTTGTTAATCTTTCTAGAAATTTCTGTCCTAGTCCTTGGTCCTATGTTGAGAACAGGCTATGTTTGGTGTTGGGAGCTGCTGGAGGATGAGGCTGTTCACTTTGTGTCACACTGGAAGACAGCAGGGATTTGTTGCATCTTTCAAAGGTGTACCTCATCTTAACTGGGCTCTACCTAAAATTTCACTAGCCTCATCCAACAACTATGCCGGCTTTTCAACCATTATGAAGTCCACAAAAGCAAAGGAGAGAAATGCATTTGGTAGCCTGAAGGCTGATAAGAGTATGATAGGAAAAGGCTCACAACTAACAAAAATTGGCTTTTGCTCCTAGTAGCACCTTGCACAATACTCTTGGTATAAAACCAGTAAAAGCAAATATCAACCTGCACAATAGTCTTTCTACTCTAATAGGAGTTAGGCACCTGTAAAACCACACCTAAAAAACAAAAACAAAAAAAACCCCTGTAAAACCCTGCATAGGTAAGGCATGCAGTCTTATATTTGACAAGCCAGGGTGGGAAGAGAAATAGTGCTTCAATGAGAACTCCAATTACTACACAGCACAATTAACTTCTTCCTGATAGGGACCCTGAGCTACAAGAAAAAAGGTTGACTTATGACTTTCATGGTAAATAGTTGGTAAGTAGTAGGGTTAAAACAATTTTTCATGTAAACAGTCACATATATCAGAGAATAACTATCTACATTTGCTTTTGAATATTTTTAGCCAGACACAGTGGCTCACACCTGTAATTCTGGATACTTGGGAGATTGACATCAGTGAATTGCAGTTCAAGCCCAGCCTAAATAAAAAATTGAGACCCTATTTCAGCAAACAATCTGGGCATTATTGGAACAGCTTTAATCCCAGGTACATAGAGGCTTAGGTAGAAGGTTTGCTGTCTGAGGGGCCCCAGGCCAAAAGAGAAAAACTGAATATTAACTAAAGCAAAAACAGGAGTATTCCAGCCCTTGTTTCCCTGTTCCCTAAGGATGTTTTAAGACATGGTCTTTAATTCTTTTGGTGTTTGAGCCCTTTAAGCTGTGAATTTGTCTTGGTGGTAGAATGTTGACTGAAATCAGGCTGTTCTAGGTTTTGTCCCTTGCACTGAAGAAAGTAAAGATCTCAAAGAGTTTGTGTTTGTGTGGGTGGTGTGGTATTTATCATGTTAGAGATTAAACCTAAGTTCCAAATTGAAACTATATGCTCCAAAGTAGCTCTACTAGATAACATTGTAATGGGCAACTCCCCCAATTCCATGATACACATTTCCCTTAAATTATCTCCATTGAAAAAATGTCTCTTTTCTTTTTTTGTCAGTCACGGAGCTTGAACTCTGGGCTGGGTACTGTCCCTGTGCTCTTAAGCTCAAAGCTGTCACTCTACCACTTGAGCCACAGCGCCACTTTTAGTTTTCTGGGGATTGATTGGAGTTAAAGAGTCTCACAGACTTTGGTGCCCAAGCTGGTTTTGAACCATGATCCTCAGATCTCAGCTTCCTGAGTAGCTAGAATTACAAGTGTGAGCCACAAGTGCCCTGTTTGTCTTTTTCTTTAAAATAGAGCAGAACATGTAATGGCACAATTACCACCTAAATATTTTCAGTTTGTAGCTTTAAATCTCATGTTGCATATACATTGCCAAGTTAATAGAGTAACACTATTGTGTATTTTCATTTTTTATTGGTTTTATGAGTAATAGTTTCTATTCCCATTTTCTATACATTAAAATTATTTTTAAATGGCTCTGAGATAATCTGATGTGTTGCTATGAGTTTTATGCATTGCTCTATTGTATTCTAGTTACATATGTCAAATCCTTAGATGATACTTTTATACAGTGATGTTGATATTATTTAAAATTATTTCATTGAGTGAAAGGACATGGATATTATTGTGGTTCTTGCTATATACTTCTTTCTAAAAAACCAGCTAGCCAGATAGATACTACTATAGTACTGATGCTAGTTAATATCTTAATATTGCTTATTTGTATTTCCTTAGTTCATCATTCATTACCTATTACAGCAAGGTTTAAAACATGAATGTTATCCTAGCTACTCAGGATGCTGGGATCTGAGGGTCACAGTTTGAAGCCAGCCTTGGCAGAAAAGTCCCCATGAGACTTGTATCTCCAGTCAACTTCACGCAGTGTGGAAGTGGTGCTGCGGTTCATGTGGTAGAGTGCTAGCTTGAGCGCAGAGAGGCTCAAGTACAGCACCCAGGCCCTGAATTCAAGCCCCAAAGTTGGCAAAAACAAAAAAATGTTACTTTGCAGATTTCATTTTCTTTTATGAAGAATAATAAATTATAGTTGTTTACTACTGGCATAAACCTATTGTTTTTAAAAAGCTTATCTTTTCTTACTTTAGTTCTGTTTTACTCCTAAGCTGTGTTGCATAGTGCTGCTGTTTGATGTTTCTAAAATCAGGTCTACTTCTGATGATAATCCCTTTTTTGGGGGGGTGGGTCATGGGGCTTGAACTTGGCCTGGGCGCTCTTCATTTCAAGGCTACTAACCTTCCCTTGAGCCAAGCCCTACTTCCCATTTTCTAGAGGTTAATTGGAGATAAGAGTCTCTGGTCCTTTTGTGCCCAGGTTGGCTTTGAACCCTGATCCTCAGATCTCAGCTTCCTGAGTAGCTAGAATTACAGGTATGAGCCACCATGCCCAGCTCTGATGATATTCCTTTTATTTAGAGCCCCAGCCCCATTGTGTTGTTAAAAAAAATTAATGGAAATTTTAGTGAGGTTTTATTTTAGGGTCTAATTCTCACCATAATTTTTCTTTCAGCCTCAGAGTTCAGGGGCTCTGTTAGCTCATTGAATACATTGATCATTACTTTTCTACCTGTCTTCCGCTGTGTGTCTGTTCTGGAAGCAGTGACTAGTGTGAGCACTGTGTGTCCTCACTGTCTGGCAGCTGTATTCAACAGAATATAAGCATGTTCATTTTAATGTTCAGATTGGTAATTAGGAGAAACTGCATCTTACTAAATGAGTACAATACTATGTGACCTTGATTTCTCACTGCCTCCATTTGCCTTTTAGCATGACCAATACCAGCCGCACAACATTATTAAAACTATTGGCATGATCCATTAGTGCTTGAAACAATGCTCCTCGAAATTTAGTGCTACTAAATTGCTGGAATTATTGTTTCTGTGAGTTATTTTAAATGCCTAGAGGGTAGTGAGACTTGAGACAACTTAAGGTTACATCTTTTCTGATGGTGTTCAAGATACAGATTCACGAAGAAAGTTTTGTAGATTTTAATTTAACTTTTTGAGGATTAAAGAAAAATCATTCCTTGAACAGATTCTTCTGTTTTAATTTACTTATACTATGTGAATGATACTTTGTTAGAATGATAGCTGTTACAGGGTAAATTTAAGCTTTGCAAAAATCTGAGAATCAAGGTTCAAAACCAGCCTGAGCACAAAAGGACCTGAAACTCTTTATCTCCAGTTAACCTCTGGAAAACATGAAGTGGCACTTGTGGTAGGTAGCCTAGAGCTGAAGAGCTTAGGGACAGCACCCAGGCCAAGTCCAAGCCTCATAACCCCCCAAAAACTTGTTCACAGGAAAATTGGAAAGAAAAAGCAGCTTTGCTGCATACTGTGTAGTTTGGAAATGCAGAGTATCCCAGAAGCAGGGGTAAATGGGTTTAAAAGTCACAATAATGGAGATCCTTAGTCATTTACCCTTCTCTGAACTTGGAACCATTGTGATCACAGTAGCCGAACTATTGAAGTGAAAAACTTTTTTTTTTTTTTTTAAAACAGGATGCATTCAGTTTACTAGCATATTCAGATCCTTGGAATAGCCCAGTTGGAAATCAACTTGATCCAATTCAGAGAGAACCTGTGTGCTCAGCTCTCAACAGTGCAATATTAGGTAAGTAAAACCAAAAGCCAAGTTAACCAGATATTTGTAATTTTTATATTTTGATAAAATAACGCTTTTCTGTTGGAGTACAGAAACCATTCTCCTTTTTGCCAAGTACAGATTATGCGGATTCTACTGGAATAAAAACAGTAGATTGTGGGGTGTTTCAGGAGGTTTGGATAGGTTTTTGTGTATGTAAGCATTTTTAGGAGCCAGCAGTCTACTCATTTAGAATGGAGTATTTAAATTCAAACCATTTACCTATCAAAGACATTTCTTTATGACCTTCTTCAGTGAAAAGTGTTTCTGCCACTTTCCAAGAATTAAGTGGCAGCATCTTGCTAAATTGTCACATTGGCTGGACCCATGTTTGAAAGATTATGGGCACAATAGAAAGATGGCCTGTTGTTTCTCGGTGTAACTATCGGGGGCAAAGGTTGTGAAAGTTGCAGGAAGTGGTGGTAATTTAGAGCCAATCAAATGGTTAAAATACAACTCCATAGCAAAATTGTAGGATGGGTAAAACAGTTAACTTCTCACTGACTTGGACAGTCAAGCTGAGAAAGGAGAGCATGAATTTGTAGTGGTATAGAACTTTTAGTTACTCCATTTTGGTTAGAATTGGTTCTCTTGCATTTTTTAAAAATAAAATTCACTAATGTATTAGTTTGGGACAGAACTGACATTGTGAGAAAATTGTTTTGTTTTTGTAATTTAGGTTGTGTGTAATATAAATTTTACTGTACAAATCTGTTATATAGGCTCTCTATGTATACATAATTGTTTTGTATGTCAAAGAAAATTAAAGATGTCCTTAAAACCAGATGCCTTCTTTGGCCCAAATACTACAATAACAAACCTGTGGTTTTTGCTTTTGAGCATACTTAGTTCCTATGAGCTCTTGATTTTTTTTTTTTTTTTTTTTGAACCAGTCCTGGAGCTTGAACTCAGGGCCTGGGCATTGTCCTTGGGGCTTTCTCAAGGCTAGCTAGCACTCTACCACTTGAACCACAGCACCACTTCTAACTTTTTCTACATATGTGATACTGATGAATTGAATTCCCTCAAGTCTTTGTGCATTCTAGGCTAGCACTCTACAACTAGGCCCTGCTCCCAGCACCTCCTGAGGGTTTTTTTTTTGATGGTGGTGATGGTACTATAGTATGAATTCAGGGCCTTATACTGTTAGGCTGTATTGCCCTGTCAGAATACTTTGTTCAGAGCATCCACAGCCACCTGTGCTATAGTAAGGTAGTTAAAAGCCATAGAAGCATCTGATAAATTGTGTAGGAAATGTGCCATTTTCCTGATTGAGAGGGTTTAAAAATGTCTTCCTAATTGCCTTTTCTATTTTTTTTCAACTTTTTCTTCTCAGAAACTCACAATCTGCCAAAGCAACCTCCACTTGCCCTAGCAATGGGACAGGCCACACAATGTCTGGGACTTATGGCTCGATCAGGAATTGGATCCTGTGCATTTGCCACAGTGGAAGACTACCTACACTAGCTATGCATTTCAAGAGCTCACTTATATTGTGGCACATAGTGAACATGGAAATAGAGCAGCTCTGCTGATTTGAAATTTAGATTTTTTTAATTATGTACTGGGGACAGGTTTTTGTCGCTTTACATTGCTTCCTAGTTTACAGCATGATGCAAATGATTTTCTAACTTAGTGTTAGGAGAAATTATTTTCCATCTTTAACCTCTTAGTTGTCTAAGAGTTAAATATTACTGAATTTCAGACATTCAAATTGATCATCAGAAATCCTTTAAAACTATTACCTAAAAGAAACCAAAAATAAAAATCCTGCCTTCTTTGCGGGGGAAAGGGGGGAGGAAATGGAACAGTTGTGTTTGTGTTAGCATGTGGGTGATGTGAACTTCAAATTGGGAGATGTTCCGACCCCCCACTCCCATATAAGCATTCAATCAGTGTAATTTGCAAAATGCATAAACATCCGACAGTTTGAATTTATAGTGTTGATGGAAGAAATCATTTTTAATGTGTACTGTAAAACTTGAAATACTCAGGAGCTGAGTGAATATGTTTGTTGCTACTTACAATCCCAACCTGTTAGTCCCAGTATTGTTTTAACATGGTCTTTTTCAACTTTGTTTCCTGTTTAACTACAGATGACTTCTGTTGTAGACTCACAAGTTTAACTGTTGTATTATAACAGTATTACATGTCAACAGTGTGGTTATGACCTTTATTTATATAAAAACCAAATATTTAGTCAATTTACTGTGTCTTAATTTAATCTTTGTACACCTTCCATTTTTAAGTGCTTAAATGAGTACTATATTGCAATAAAAAAATGTAGTGATATAATTAACCAGCCATTAAAAATTTACTTCTACAGATACTTAGTGTCAATTGAGTTTATATACTAGGTACTTGTATGCTTTTTCATGTCTGAAAAGCTAGAGCACTTAACAAGGGATTTTGTTGTTGTTCACTGAGTTTGTAGAAATTGCCTTAATGATTGGCTTGTTTAGGAACCTCCTGATGTACACGAAACAGAAGAAAATAGGAAAATAACCTCTTTATTGTAACAGTCATCATACATGACTTGTCACTCAAGCCATTAACTAGTTCAAAGTTAATTTTAAAAAGCTATTCAGATTAATCTGATCTTTTGGCGTCGCAGAGTTGTCTATTGGCTGACGTATTACTTTCAAAATGACTTACTCCTTTAAATGCAACTTCCTCGGGTAAATTCATTTGTGTTTTGTTTTTTGTGTGTGCCAGTCCAGGGGCTTGACCTTGGGCCCTGGGCCTCTCTGTTCTCAAGGCTAGAGCTCTACCACTTGAGCCATACCATTTCCGGCTTTTGCTGTTCATGTGGTACTGAGGAATTGAACCCAGGGTTTCATTCTAGGCAAGCACTCTACTGCTAAGCCACAATGCCAGCCTAGTTCATGGTTTTTATAATCACTACTTTAAATTCTATACATACAAGCTACAGATTGTACATTTAGTTTTGATTTATTTAGAATTTTTCATCTTCTTGGCCATCCACCGTTGTTTGAACCTCTTGGCATCTTGTTTTTTCTGGGTTCCTAGAACAGAAAGTTTCACATATTAAGAGTAGTAAACAAGTTTAAAATCTGTTTAATTTGACTAATTCCAAGAAACAAAATGTTACATTTCTTCCAAGATACTCCAGTTTATAAGGATATACTAAATTACCACCAGGTTACCTCCTTGAAAAGAACATTCAACATAAAATTGTCAAAGCCAAGAGAATAAAAAGCTGTATCTTACCCCAAGAATCATTCAGAAACTGAGCTGCAGCCTTTTTCACTGGTAACCTCTTGTTATTCAGTGACAGGAATTTATTTACTAAAATTTCAAAAAGAGAGGGAGAGAATAACTTACCATTTCTTTTATGCTCTTTTCTGTTGAAAAGTGGGAAAAAATAGTCCATAGAAAAATTACCAGTAGTTCTGTTGGTTCCTGGACCATACAGAGAATTCTGTATGAAGGCTTGGGCTGCTTGTTGCCTTGAATCTTTCAGATCTTGGTCTTTTAGCCTCAGTGCCAAGTAGCTTTTACTCTGACTGATAATCAGAAGGTCAAATAAATATGCATACTTTTATCTGCAACTTTCTAGTGGAGGTGGGGGTGTTGAATTCTGGGGTTTTACTGTACAACCTGAGTGACAACTTCAGCCCATAAACATCTTTATTCTGTGGTGCTGATGATCCAATCAAAACCTCATATATGCTGGGCAAACACTAAGCTTTAGTCTACTTTGGTAATGCTAGGAAATCAAACCTTAGGTTTCACAGTGCCATATAAAGTATCTACTGAGCAAACACACCCACCCCAAATGCAAAGTTTGAGACAGTCTTGTTCTTCGATAATCATATAATTATAGACAAATCACAGGTCACTTTACAAGAAAAAGACTCACATTTTAGTGTGGTTGGCAAGTATGCTGTTTATGTAATTAGTGAATTTTGTTTTTCGACAGAGAAACCAATCTGAAATGCTACTAAATTTTCTCATATAAACTAAAACTTTTAACTCAGAGGTCGTCTGTACATCCCATCGAAGGTCATCTATACATCCCATCTGTGAACAGAACACAAATTACCTGACAGACTGTACTTTTTGTACTTTAACTTTCTTGGCATTGCTTCCTTTTTTATAATCTTCACTTTTCTTTTCCAAATTACCTTTAAAAAAAAAAAGCTCCATTTCATAATTTGCATTTACATAAAATAAGTCAAAATCACCTACTGGAGTTCACTTTACCCATGATTCACTAATTTGTATGCAAGTTCTAGCTGTAAGAAATTTGAGGAATCAGCTCTTTCCCCAAGAAAGTGCTAGTAACAACTCTGCAAATGTGCCTCATATATGAGAATTATTTAAATCAGAACACTTCGTACCTTCTTTCAACTTTCCTGATGATTTCTTGATGCTGAGGAAAACAAAAAGACAAAATCCAAACATTGACTGGAATGGTAGACCACAAAAAGCAACTTAAAACATTACATAATTAACATGATTTTGTAAATAAGATTACAGGTACCACTATCAATTGTTTGAGGAAGCAAGTTACTCCCTTATACACTGTCACTAACACTTCCCTATCTACCACCTAATTACTACAATGGGAATGTACCTCAATTTTAGCCTGAAAGCAAAGGCAGAATGTTGTCTTATAGTAGAGAACACAGTATTCAAAAGAAGAAATTAAAGGTCTCAGGCTGGGAGTTTGGCATAGTAGTAGAGTGCTTGCTTGCCTAGCATGCACAAAGACTCAGCTTTGATTCCTCAGTACCACATACATAGAAAAAAAAGCCGGAAATGGTGCCGTGGCTCAAATGGTAGAGCTCTAGCAAAAAAAAAAGAAAAAAGAAAAAAAACCTGGAGAAGTTAAAAATGTGGCAGAACATTTACCTCCATCCTTCCCCTCCTGTAATTCAACTATATGGATCCAAACAAACGTTTGTACCAGTCTGAAATTCAAAGATGGTTGGTATGTGAGCAAGAAATACAAGACTCATTACTTACTCAGGCTCAGAAGCTGTCGTTAACTGCTCTAGAACAGTGTCTGGAAGGAGTTTTCTTTTCTTTTGGAATGGAAGACATTTTACAAAATAGGTTAAAATTGATATTCTCAAGTTGTGTCTGGAGTTGCTTTTAATTAAAGACAACCCAACAGGAGGTCAAATAGGTTAGATATTGCCTTCCCTAGCCCATAGGGGAAGAAAGGGTTCTACAAGACTCAACCTTTTCCAGCTGCTCTAGAAGACTTGGAAAGTGCCCCTCTATGACCCACAAGGCGCACAGGTTGTTGCCAGTCAGGCCTCAGTCTTCTGTGTAGCCATGCCAAACCTAAGGCCACTGAGTGTTGTGATTACTCTGTAAGGGTACAATGGCAACTTTACGAGCCACCTCAGTTCTCACGATGTAGTTTCATTTTTTTCGTTAAGAGGAAACTACCTATGCAAGACGAAGGTGACAAGGCCAGCGGAGAGAGCTTGAGAACCCAAATGAGAAGATTCCTATTTCACACTCTTCCACGCCACTTGCACTTGTGTGTGTGTGTGGGGGGGGGGGTCGGTGGATGAGGTGGAGAAACGTCTGTGTTCTCACTGTGGTCACAGGCAACACTAGTGACTTTTATCCCCCACACCAGCATCCCCCCAGTTAGTTCTAACCTGGACCGGGTGGATTTAAAAGTCACACTCGGGGTGGGGCGCATAGCCTAGTGGTAGAGTGCTTGCCTAGCATGCACGAGGACCGGAGTTCGACTCCTCGGTACCACATACGTAGAAAAGGCCAAGAATGGTGCTGTGGCTCAAGTGGTAGAGCTCCGGCCTTGAGAAAGTCCAAGGACAGTGCTCAGGCCCTGAGCCCAAGCCCAGGACTGGAAAAAACCCCCCAAAACTCCACCCTCTCACCTTTTGTTCGATAAACAGCTCCTCGCGTCGCTTCCTCTTCTCTTTCTGGAGAGTTTTGTCCCTGAAAGGGTGACAAAGTCAGCGCGCGGCGGGAGGCCGGTGGGGAAGGGGCGACGCGACGGCCTCCCGCCCCGCCGCGGGCCGCCAACCTGCGCACGGTCTCGCGCACCCGCCGCTCCGACTCCCGTGCTTCGGCCTGGGCGCTGGCGAAAGTCAGCTCCTCCGGGGCCTCGTCGTCAGACTCGTCCCCCTCCTCGTCTTCCAGCGGCTCCGCGGCCGCGCCGCTGCTGGGCTGCCCGAGCAGCAGGCCGTGCTCGGCTTCCTCCTCCGAGGACGGCTGGTCTTCGTCCACCATCGCCCCCGCCGTCGCGGGCAGCCGGGATGCGCGAGGCCGGAGCTGGACCATCGCTCACAAGACGCCGGGCCTCCGGACCTCTGTCCCGGAAGCAGTCGGAGAGCGGGGAGTGACGTAGAAAGCCAGCGACTCTTCAGGATCTAAGACGCCTGGACTGGCAAGAGCGCGTGCGCAGCGTGAGGAGGGCGGGGCGACGCGGATTCACTTCCGCCCGCCCGCTCGGGCGGTGAAAGAGTGGACGCCTGGGGAGCGTCGGGGGTCTCAACGCGGTGCTCGGCTCTCGGGGTAGGTTAGCGAAGGAAGCGAGGCTCGTAGGCGGTCTTTCGGGCGGGGTGGAGTTCGTCGCCCAGTGTGAATCCGCTAAGCGCAGGCCAGCGTCGCGACGTCGTCGCCTTTTATTGTGGACTGGGCCGCATTCACTCCTTACTCTTGGCTTCGCGCGGGCTCGCGGGCACCGTGAGTTGAAGGCTGCTGTTAGCGACGGTCTGACCTCAGCACCGCACACGTGCTGGACACACACTGGACACCTCCGCGGCTGTCCCCGCTCCCCCAGCACGGCTTAGAATGGAAGTCCTGGGAAGGCGGGAGGGCCCGGCTTAGTGCTCCCACCCAGGCGTTCCTCATGCTAAACGACTCCTCATTCCTTGCACAGATCAAGTGGCACACTCTTGTGACGTGTTTACACGTGCACATACTCTACTGAAATGCACACTCGGGCGTGGAGCTCCTGGTGTCTCTTCAGAAGCTCCATCCTATGCGTCTCAGCGTCTAAGTGCTCCTTTCTGAAGTTCTAACCTTTCTGTGAAACTTGGGCCAGGCCTAATTATTTTCTTTCCACTGTCACAGATACTCAGTTGAACTGGATACTTTAAATCTCCCAAGTAGTTTCCATTCTTTTTTTTTTTTTTTTTGGAGGGGGGGGTCGGTTGTGGGGCTTGAACTCTGGGCCTGGGCACTATCCCTGAACTCTTTCAGCTCAAGGCTAGCGCTCTCCCACTTGAGCCACAGCGTCACTTCCAGTTTTCTGGTGGTTAATTGGAGAGAAGAGTCTCAAGGACTTTTGTGCCCGGACTGGCTTTTGAACCGCTGTCCTCAGATCTCAGCCTCCTGATTAGCTAGGCATGAGTCACCGGTGCCCAGCCCCAATTCTCCTTTCATTTTTTCTGATTTAGAAGCAATTCTCAATTCCAATACAACAAAACCATATGTAAGCTAAACGGGACAAACACAAGAACAAAGCTATAGGTAGAAAAAAAAAGAAGCACAAACTCCTGAGCCTTAGGTGGGAGTTACAAATCACAGACATTCTTAGACTGCCTCAGACAGTACTGACTAGCACTAGAGAAATGTTAAGTTCGAGGCTCCTACAGATGGGCTCGCTGAAAGTACATAATGGGGTTTGGGTCTGGCGGCACCGCTTAAATCCCAGCTACTCTGGTAGAGGCTGCCAGGGCCAAAGCAGAACTTCCCTAAAAAAATAAGGTAAAAAAAAATCCAGAAAGTTGAGGGTGTATCTCAGGTAAGTGCTAGGGCCCTTGCCAAACAGGAGACCCTTAAGTTCTATCCCCAGTACCGCAAAACAAAAGACAAAGGAAATGATGGCACTGCGTGTACAGAAACTGCTTATAAACAAACCCCTCAGAGAGAACCTTGTTACAGGTATTTCCTGTCCCTTCCTTATTCGGCCTCATTAATGTCCTCTTAAGTACTAGTTGGGGCTTTTCTCTATTTCTATCTTTGCTCAAAGAGCAAAATATACATCCAGGGTCATTACTGGATTAAAAAAAAAAAGAAAAAAACACTTGAGTCACAAATTTTTCCCTCCTAATAATTGACCAAAACATCAAACATGAGAACTTGTATTTCAGTTCTAACCAAGTCAGATGTGTTAACTTCACACTTCTCTGGCTTCTTCCAAAGAAACGATTTTGCCAAAGCGGTTGTAAGCCAATCATTTATCAACAGGTTGAATTCCCACCAGATATCAGAGAGTATTTTTAGATATTCAGTATTCAGCTCAGCATTAGCAACAATGTTCCGTTTGTGGCCTAGTTCTTCAACACACCATTGTTTTTCCTTCCACAGAATGCTTAAGGAACAGTTTCCGTTTCATGGGGAGCCAGGGCTTCAGGAAGGGTTGTTCCACAGGGTCCCTGGAAGTGAAACCTGAATGGAAGGACCAAATGAATCAGGAGCAACACTATATGTTAGTGATATGAATGGCTACCCGCAACATTTCCTAATTACATCCAAACTCTTACAAATAGGCTGTCTAGAATTTTTTGTTGTTGTTCCTGGGGCTTGAGCTTTTGTGCTCAAGACTAGTGCTCTACCATTTTGATCCACTGCTCCACTTTGAATTTTTGTTGTTGGTGGTGGTTATGGGGATTGGACTCTGGGCCTGGGTGTTGTCCCTGAGCTCTTCAGCTCAAGGATACCGCCCTACCCCTTGAGCTACAGCGCCACTTCCTGTTTTCTAGTGGTTAATTGGAAATAAGTCTCTCACAGTCTTTAGTGCTGGAGCTGGCTTTGAACCTTGATCCTCAGATCTCAGCCTCTTGAGTTCACTGATTTTTTAAATACTTGGCCAACATGAAAAGCCTTTGAGGACCCAAAGTGTCATTGAAGTTTCCCTGGAGGAGGGGGGGGCATATATATTTATGTTCTAAAAGGAAATTTAGCTAGCAAGCAAGAATTAAAAGTAAAACAAAACAAGGGCCAAGACACAACATGAGACCTGGAATTCCTAAGATGGCCATGGATACAGAGGTTCTTGGGAATCAAACTAAAGACAAATTTACGCAACGAGTAGAGGTTTTACTGGGTCATTTTTCAGGCATCCAGGCTAAGGGCTACTTACCTATATCTAAAAGGTTACTACCAAATGTAGTTCACAGTATAACTGCAAGGAAAATCTAAGAAATGGCCTTCAAAAAGAAACAAGCTAGTGGTAAATCCTATGTTGAGACATAGCCACCTGAGTCTTTGGTTAGAGATGCTTCATTCTTTCATAAAATGAGCTATAAAACAAGAAAATCCTCTCTGCTCATCCCTTTCCCCCAACCCTCCCTCCCCTAAAAGTTAGGACAACTGGTAAGATCTGCTGTGGTGACATATCTATGCCTTTCCTCTACCCCCAGTGCCCATTTGGTGTTCCCATACCTGAATGTGTTTGTGGCTGGGGTGGTCTCAGTGTTAAACTCGGCCACTGGAACTCCTCTAGCAGCCACTTGAGGGGCAAACAAGGCAGCTGGGTAGACCACAGACGAAGTCCCCACCTGCAGAGCAGCACATGGAGATGACAGTGACTGCACTGTGGGGAGACATTCTGAAAACCTTTCATAAACAGAGGTAGAGCTGTTACTGCACTGTGAGAGCAAGGCTAAGCTGGAGGAGATACAATGGAGGCAACTTTCAGGCCAATCATAGAATTTGGGAAGAACATGTGATACAGAAAGAGTTACAGGACATGTTGGGAAGGTTGGGGTGGGAGAATACTATTTGTTTCTGTTCTTTGAAGTTAGGAAAATGATCCATGTTCTCTCCCTAACTTAGAAAGTGTCACAACAATAAGAAAACATGCTCATACGTCTACTCCCCGCAATAGTTAACTTTGGAGGGAGGCAGCACTAGGGTTTGAACCCAGGACCTCACACTTAATAGGCAAGTGCTTGCCACTTGAGCTATGTCTCTTGCTCTATTTTCTTTAGTTATTTTTCAGTGTCTTGTGTATCTGCCTCATGCATAGCTGGGATAACAGTCTTGTACTCCTGCACCCAGCTTATGGTTTGAGTTACAAAGAAGGAAGGGAGGGAAAGAGGAGGAAAGAAGGGAAGCAACAACAAACCCCAGCCTCAGCTTCAGTGCTTCAGAGAATCCCAAGGACTGAGACAGGGTGTGACCTACCACTAGACACAAGTCACAGAGGGCAAGCTCCCTGTCCACCTCCTCCAGAATGGCCGGATCCAGGTTTTCTCCGAACCACACCACATGAGGTCGCAGCAAGCCCCCACACCCTGCCTCCTCACACCTGGAAGACAGCAATTCCAAATCACCCCTAGTTGCCTGGCAGAAGACCCAGAAGGCTGGGGACTGCCCAAACCCAGGTAGTTCAGCCACCTCTGATCCTTCATCACCACACACCTCACTCATGGGAACTTTCCAAGTGAATTTCCCCACTGAGTTTTCATTTCTTTCCACCCAGTGGTATTGACATGAAGTCAACTGAGATGGACTGCTCTTTCTAGAAGCTTTTCTTGGTATATCACAAAATTGTTCTGGACAGAACACTAAGATCTGTCTTCGATACTTACACAACTCCTAAACTCTTCAATGAGACCTGCCTGTAGCCAAGCTCTCCAGTGTCCATTACTGCAGTCCTCATCCTCCATCTTTTCCTTTAGCTCATTTTCCCCCCACAATACCACTAGCTTAGGAATCTGTTCAGGAACCCCCAGAACTATTATTTCAGATTGCAATTGGTAATGAAAATCTTCATGAGAAAAATACAAAAGGTTCTGTGGTGAAATTAAACTGAACTAGCAACATTTTATAGCCACTTTTGAGAAAGTAGCAATGTATTTTAATCTGCCGAATCTTCTGAGAAGTCCTGTAACAATGCAAATATGTTTTAATTAACATCCATTATTTCTTAGGTACATCTTTTTGAAGAAATGTTCTTAACATGGCATGCACTATGAAACTCTGAACACTATTAGAAGCACTGTCTCAATAACTAGAGTTGAAAAATTGACATAAAAATCTTCTGGGTTTCTTTTTTTCCTCTAGTGCTGGGTAATAGAAACCAAAGCCTTGTGCCAGGATTCTACCATTTGAGATATGCCCCAGGCTTTCATTTTTACTTTTTGTTTGTGTTTGTTTTGCTAGTCTTGGGCTTAAGCTCAGGGCCTGAGCACTGTCTTTGGGCTTTCTCAAGGCTAGAGGTCTACCACTTGAGCCACAGCACCACTTCCAGCTTTTTCTATGTATGTGGTACTGAGGAATCGAACCTGGGCCTTCATACATGCTAAGCAAGCACTCTATCACTAGGCCAAACCCCATCCCCTTTTCTTAGTTTTTGAAAGAGAGTCTGTTCTTACCTTTTACCCAGACTGGGCTCAAATTTATTATCCTTTTACTTCTGACTCCTATGCTCACTTCCTTTTCTTTAGTCTATAAAACTTGGTGAAACAATTTTGTCTTCAAAAGACCTTTGAATCCCTCCCTAATCTTGGACTAATAATGCTGAGGATGAAGAGAATAGAAAAGAAGAGGGAAGGGAGAAGGGAAGGGGAAAAAGGGAAGAAGGAGTAGGAGGAGGAAGAGGAAGGAGATAGAAGACAGCAGCAGATAACATTTTACTGGCAAGTTTTGGAATGTAGCTTTATACTTTCTAGAATCTAGGTAACAATCTGTTACATATCTCCAGAACTCAAATAACCCATCAAAACAACTAAGCATAAAGGAATGGAAGCTGGGTGTGATGGCATTATGTTTGTAGTCCCAGTTACAGAGGGATGAAGGGATGAAGTTGTAAAATCACAAGGTTAGAACTCTGGGGACTGAGCAATATGGGAGGACTTTGTCTCCAAAACACACACACACACACACACACACACACACACACACACACACACACACACACACACACACACACACACACACACACACACACACACACACACACACACACACACACACACACACACACACACACACACACACACACACACACACACACACACACACACACACACACACACACACACACACACACACACACACACCAGGGGATGGGACTAGATAAAAGATGATCCTTTGTTTCACCTTTTTTCTTTTTGCTTTTAGCCTCATTGGTCAGGACTGGATGTGCATTTGTTCATTTAAGAGGTATCTCATGGGCATTGTGCCTATAATTTTAGCTAAACAGGAGGCAGCGACAGAAGGATCACAGTTCAAGACTATCGTTGGGCAAAAGTTAACAGGACCTCAGCACAAAAACGATTTGGCACAGTGATACATGTCTATGGTTCTAGCTAATTGAGAGAGGTAGGTAGATCATATTGGGAGGCTATTTTGGGCAAAAGCACAAGACCCTATCTGAAGAATGAAAGGACTGGGGCATGGCTCAGGTGGCAGAGTTCTTACCTAGCAAATGTGAGACCAAGTCTAAACTCCGGTAGTTCAATAATAAAAATAACAATGTCAATAAATATTTACATTTTGATTATTTTTATTTTGTAACCTGAAATACTAAATATTAAGTTTTTTACCCACCTGGGCAGTTTCTCAACTGGGATTCCAGCATCTCGAGTTTCAGGATCTGGAGCACTGAAATATTAGAAAAGAGAGGGTCATTGGTATGTATAATCAAAGAATGAAGGAACAGCTTCTTCCTGAAGCTTTTCTTTTTGGTGGATCTCCTGCATGTTCACAAGGAAAGAACTAGCAGAATAGTCCTCAAATAATGGCTAGTGGCTTTTAATCCAGAGGAATTGTGTGGAAGGGAAGATGCCTGGAGTAATCCAGCTTGCTAAGGAGTTTTGTGATTCACCTTTCATGCTTCATCATCACGTGGCCTGTCTGCAGTGATGTCATATTCACTTAAGACTTAACAGAATTTGTGCTACACTATTGCAAAGAACCAGTGGCTCACTCCTATAATCCTAGCTACACAGGAGGCTGAAATCTGAGGATCATGGTTCAGAGTCAGCCCAGGCAAGAAAGTCTGTGAGACTTATTTCTAGAAATATTCAGAAAAAGCCAGAAGTAGTACTATAGCACAAGTGGTAGAACATTCATTAGTCTTGAGCACAAAGAGGCTCAGGATCAGTGCCCAGGCCAGTTCAAATCCTGGGATTTGGGCCGGGGGGGAGGGGGGGGAGGAATTTATACTACACTAAAACAGCCCAGTCAACGTTCCCCAATATTCTGAGTTCACAATTTTTCCTAGTTATAGTAATAATGCATACCGATCATAGAAATGTTGGAAAGAGGGCCGGGAGTTTGGCTTAGTGATAGAGTGCTTGCCTAGTATGCACGAAAATCCAGGTTCCATTCTTTGGTACCACATAAGTAGAAAAAAGCTGGAAGTGGTGCTGTGGTTCAAGTGGTAGAGCTCTAGCCTTGAGAAAGCCCAGGCCCTGAGTTCAAGGCCCAGGATTGGCCAGGGAGGGGGATGTGGGGGGGGGGGAGGAAGAAATGTTGGAAAGAGAAAGTAGAGCTATCCAGGGACCAAGGATATGGCTCAATAAGAGAGGAGTTTGCTGGCATGTTCAAAGCTCTAGGTTTGATCACCAGCAACACACACACACACACACACACACACACACAATCATCCATAATCCCTTTACAAGAACTTTGATATCAATAGTAATATTGTAATATTTTGTTGTGGTTTTTCTGAGCTTTTAACTAATATATTGATGAATAAACATTCAGTATATATGTGATTTAACTAAAAAGTTGGGATCATACTGTATCATTTAGTATCCTTTTGTTTCTATTTCACATTTCAACTTGTGAGTCAAATACTTTTATCAAATGTATGTAGTGCATCCAGTCTTACTTCTCATGAATATCCACAAGAATTTTCAGTGAATGTTTAATTTCCTCCTATCTATACTGAACTTAAAGAAGAAAATGACATATTCTGTCATGTAGCATAATTACCCTTTTCCTGATAAAGCTGGACAAATTGGACTGTTGTAATTCTCTGTCACAACTCCACAAGACGTACATCGAGTTTTAAATAAGGTTCCTGTAAAACACACATTAAGTTCAGAATTTTGTATAATCAAGAGCAACTGTTATGTCTAATTGAGTTTATATCCACTCATCTTAGCAAATGGACTTAAACCTAGGAATCATGGGAAATACAAAATCAAATAGATTAAAAAGTTTCCTGTCTGGAAGAGAAAACAAGTAACTATAGGACTAATGTGGCTCATTTACTTTGGAGTCATGTTCAGGTATGATTTACTATGTAATTATGAAGGGTCAGTGGCTCAGAGTATGTTTCTAAAATCTTAACTTTGAATTAATGAAGCTTTATTATTATTATTATTATTGGTTGGTTGGTCAAGGAGCTTGAACTCTGGGCTGGGGCGCTGGCCCTTTGTTCTTCGGCTCAAGGCTATCACTGTACCACTTACAGCCACAGCAATACAGTTTTCTGGTGGTTCACTGGAGATAAGTCTCACGGACTTTCCTTCCCGGGCTGGCTTTGAACTAGAATCCTTAGATCTCAGTTTCCTGAGTAGCTAGGATTACAGGTGTGAGCCACTGGCACCTGGCATTGAAGCTTTACTTTTTACATAAACTTAGCTAATAAAAAGAGGGCTGAGCTTAGTGGTTTACACTTGTAATCCCAGCTACTCTGAAGGTGAAGATAGGAGGATCTTGGTCCAAGATTAGTCCTGGCAAACATATGAGACTCAACTGGAAAACAAAAGGCCGAGGTAAGAAGTTAAAGGCCTGGGGATGTATCTCTAAGGGCAGAGTACTTGCTGAGAAAATACTAGCCACTAAGTTCAAACCCCAGTACCATCAAAAATTGCATACAAACATACATGCATGTATGTTTTGAGACTAAGTTTTAAAAATTATTTTAGTTGATGTATAATCATATGTATAGGGTGCAATATGACAATTAGATATGCATATACAACTTTTAATCATCAGATAAGGGTAATTAACATTTCTATCTTACATAGTTCCAGTTCTTTATGCTTGGAGCTTAAATAAAAAAAGGATTTTTTTTTGTTGGTTTTAAAGTATTGGAGTTTGAACTAGGTCTTTGAGCTTGCTTGCTCAGGGCTGGCATTCTACTGCTTGAGCCATGCTTCCAGCCCTGCTTTTTTTTTTGCCAGTCCTGGGCCTTTAACTCATGGCCTGGGCACTGTTCTTGGGCTTTCTCAAGGCTGGAGCTCTACCACTTGAGCCACTGAACCATTTCTGGCTTTTTGTTCTATGTATGTGGTACTGAGAATTGAACCTGGGTCTTCGTGCATGGTAGGCAAGCACTTCATCACTAGGCTAAACTCCCCGCCCCAGCCCTGCTTTTTGCTAGTTATTTTGGAGATAAAGTCTGGTGAACTTCTCTGTCTAGACTGTCTTGAAACTACAATCCTCCAAATGTCCTGAGGTTTACAGACATGAGCCACTAGCACTTGGCCAATAGTAAATTTTAGCAATCCCTTTCTATAAGTGTGGAACAGCAAATAAAGAATAATAGAATCACCTACAGTTTAGGTGGATTTTTTTTTTTTGCCAGTCCTGGGGCTTGAACTCAGGGCCTGGGCACTGTCTCTGAGCTTTTATTGCTCAAGACTAGCACTCTACCAACTTGAGCCATTGTGCTACTTCCAGTTTTCTTTGTTGTTGTTTATGTGGTACTGAGGAATGGTATACTAGGCAAGCAACTTTCTACTAAACCACACCCCCAGCCCCTTAAGGTTCTTTTTGTCTCGACTTTCCTTTCTAAGCTTTAGATAAGCTTATCTATTTGCTTATTTCTCTACCTATCTACTCTGTCCATTTGTTAGTAATTTTGGATATTGTCAACTGTTAATCTTATTTCAAAGTCACCTTGTGTAAATACATCTTACTTTCTTCAAATCAGCCAGTCAGGAGCAGATTGTGGGCCTGAATTCAACCAATCTGCGCAGAGGGGCGGGGCCAACTGCCCTAGGGATACAATAGGGGAGCAGCTCACCTACTCTGAGTGCTTGCTTGCCAGGTTTTTGGTTATCAGTGCACCCTTCTGCAGGAGTAAATTCTGCACTACCGAGACAAGCCTTTATTTTTGTGTCTATCGTCATGAATCCAATGTGTCTTGGAGAATATATTTATAACAACATACAGAGCAGGATGCATCCTAAAAGCGATAGCATCATCAGCTTAATGAAATTAAGAGGTTTCTTTTTACCCAAGTTACAAAAAAGTTCTCATCCATTGCAACCAAAACAAGCCCTAACCAAGCTACCCAGATGGCTGACCTAAATTTTTCAATGAACTTTGTCAATAGGCATTATCATCTTCATTTTATGGATGAAGACCAGCATGTCTGACACGCTGACATGGCAGGCACCCCGGGATAACATACTGTTGACCGTTCTTGGGACACAGCAGAAAAAACAACAACAACAAAACCCACGTGAACACTGCCTACAGAAAGCAAGCAAGGACAGGCGCTAAACAAACTGGTGCGTAAGCGGTGGGCCATCCCGGGAGGCTAAACTGCCTCCTGCCACACGATCCTGCTAAGGCCACAGCTGGAGAAACCACCGGGGGCTCCACTCCTGTCAGCTGGCATGCCCCCCCTCCCCTGTCGAGGACAGCGGGGGGCCCTGGGGAGACGCAGGCTCTGGTGCAGCGAGCTTCACCGGCCATCTCCAAGCACGCAGGAAATGTGTGGCTGCGCGCAAGGAGCAGCAAATGCCAAGTGAGGGGCGCCAGGGGCCGGGGGCAGCCGTCAGGACCTCCCTCACCGTGGATTTCCAGGAGGTTCTGGGTGCCAGCCTTGCGGTGCAGCTCGTCGATGTTCTGGGTGATGACCACGACCCGCCGGCCCTGCGGGCGCAGCCGCGCCTCGCACTCTGCCACCGCCAGGTGTCCTGGGTTGGGCTCCTTGCTCAGCATCACCTCGCGCCGGTAGTGGTAGAACTCCCACACCCGTGATGGGTTGTGGGCAAAGGCCTGGGGAGTTGCCAAGTCCTGGGGGATGGAGGAGGCAGGATGGGGCTGAGCACACAGTTCTATACACAGCTACATATGCCTGCCTCAGGCAGCAACATATACAAACACATATGCATTCTTTTCCCAGCTACATTCATCTACATGTTCATATACACACCCACAACTACAGCCACAACACTCACAAGTATACAACTGTGCATATACATACAACTAAACATAAACACACAACTACACATGTACACGATTCACATATGAAACACATACATATCTATGCCCAACTATATACACAAACATACATATACAAATGACATGTACACACAAGTACACACATGCTTACATGTACACCTACATATACACACAATTCACACATTATACTTGCACCTTTCTATATATAACCACATACACAAATTACATTCAGCCAAATATACACGTATATGTATGTGCATGCACAACTATACGCATACTGCTACACATACATCTGTAGAAACAATATAATAGTGTAACAGAATATGGAAGTAGAGCTCCTCTTCTAGGAGACACAAATGTCATTCCTGGCAAAGACATACAGTGGCGGCTGGGTGGTTCACAAGGAAATCCTTACATCCTCGCTTGTGAGGATGATGGTAACTCAGGTGCGTGTGCCTTTCAAAAATCAGCAAAATGAGAGAGCTGGGGGACACACCTGTAATCCTAGTGATTCAGGAGGCTGAGATCAGAGGATCATGGTTCAAAGTCATTGGGGGCAGGAAAGTCCATGAGACTCTAATCTCCAATTACCACCAAAAAGCTGGAAGTGAAAGTGTGTAAAATGCTACAGAGCAAAAAAGCTCAGGAACAGCTCCCAGGTCCTAATTTCAAACCCTAGGACTGGTACACACATATAGGCACACATACACACAAACACAACTCAGCAAAGTGAGCACAGAACACATCTTTCATTCCATCCTATACAAATCCTACCTCAATAATACTAATTTTCAAAGAAGGGTAGTTTTTGTCACAGGTAAACATCACATAAGCCTCAGTTAATAGCTTCATTTGGAAGAACCTTTTACTGTTCAGGAAACATTACTAACCTGAGCTTGCCATTTTCTCCAATAGCCTCCAGCTCCTCTGAAAGTTGGAACCCCGCTTTCAGCACTAATGCCAGCCCCTGAAATGATGGCTATGTGCTTTGCCTTTGCAAAACACTTCCGAAAGTCTGCCATACCTACATGGAGAATAAGAACTGTATGAATCCAGGGTAATGTTTGTACATATCAACTGTCTATATTTTGGCTCTTGACCAAAGTTATACTTTAAGATACTCTAGTAAAATTTTTCTGTACCAATTGTTCGTAGCCAGCTGGATGAATGCATGTTATGGGAATGGGTATCATGAGGAAACAAGAGCTTGGTGTCACTATCTGCCTTGGAATCTCAGCCCTGCCTCTACCTCAGTGAAACTGCTTGCCTTTCTCTATGCTTGGATTCCTTGGCTGTTTAATGTACACACTGTGTACATAGCAGGGTAACTACGTAGACTTTAAAAAGGTAGATGGACAATCTCCATCTTCCTTTTTCAGAGTCAAAACAATGGGAGATGAAAACAGAAGAACCACAGTTCAAGGCCAGCTCAAGCCAAAAGAGTTAGCAAGATCCTTCTGTAAACAAGCCAGATGGAGTGGCACACACCTGTTGCCCCAGCCACAAAGGAGCTGAAGATAGGAAGATTGTAGTACAGAGCTGGTCCTGGGCAAAAAAGTGAAAGGCCCTATCTGAAAAATACTGGAGCAAAAAACACTGGAGGTATGGATCAATTGCTAGGCAAAGCATGAGGCCCTAAGTTCAAACCATAGTACCATCACCCTCCAAAGTGGCCCTCACACACACACACACACACACACACACACCAGCAATGTTAATGTGGTATGAAATGTAAAGTCTTCTAAAACAAAACATTTTCTGGGGCTGGAGATGTAGGTCACTGATACAGTGCTTATGGTTTGGTTCCCAGCACTGCAAACAAAGCAAAAAAAAAAAATCATGTGTGAAAAGCTTAAATGCAAACATTCTGGGAAATGCAATAAAATGTCCTAAAGGGACTCAGCTTGAGTCCATTAAGAGAGAAACTCTGACTTTGTTTAGAAAGAATCTGCTTGGAAGACAAAAGGTCACAGTATCCCTGGATACCCCCTAGAACTGTGGGAGCACTAAGAGCCACTGGGAAGGAGATGGTAGACTAAGAATAACTTACTTGAACTTGGACGAGCCATCGTTAGGCAAATCTTCCTTTGGAAGGAGGCTGAAGGCTTCAGTCCACAACACAAGGGGAAAAATAATCTGCTCTGGACAATCTGAAGAGGTGGCATCCGGTTTTCTTAGCAGTACTATCAGGTAGGCTTTAGAAGAGTCACAAAACAACAAAGAAACAATCATAACAATATTCAAATATGTACGAGTATATGTACATACATGGTACATCTGTGTCTCATAATATGAATGCTTACTGGAATATCTTGTATGTGTCAATTTTTCCTGTGATATATAGTCCTGATTTCGTATTTGTGTGTGTGTGTGTGTGTGTATGCATACCAGTACTGGGACTTGAACTCAGGGCTTGAACCTTGAGTTCAATACCTTTGCTGAATAAACATCTTTGATCCTTGACTTAGTGAATTTATATCCCAATAACTTCATTGTAAGCTCAAAATACAGCTAATCAAAAATGTATTTAAGGGCTGGGAGGGTAGCTTAGTTGTACAATGCTTGCCTAGAATGCACAAAGCTCTGGGTTCAATTCCTCAGAACCACATACACATACACATACACAGAAAGAGCCAAAAGTGGGACTGTGGTTCAAGTGGCAGAATGCTAGCCTTGAGCAAAAAGTGTTCAAGGTCAGTGCCCAGGCTCTGAATTCAAGCCCCATGACTGGCAAAACAAAAACAAAAGACTAGGGGAAGCTCAATAGCTGGCTGTAGTGGCCTGCACCTGTCATCCCCACAGACATGAGGAATGACAAGGCGGAGAATGACCACCAAGCCAAGCTTTTTCATAATGTGAGACTCTGCTTCAAAAATAACTAGCCTGCTGGGTGCCAGTGGCTCACACCTTTAATCCTAGCCACTTGCGAGGCTGACATCTGAGGATTACTGTTTGAAGCCAAAGTAGGTTGAAAGATTGTGAGACTGTTATTACCAACTAAACGAAGTGCAACTGCAGAAGTGTAACTGTGGTTCTCAAGTGGTGAGTACTAGCTTTGAGGAAAAAGAAAAAAGAACCTCAGAGACAGTATCCAGGCCCTGGGCTCAAGCCCTAGGTCAAAGGCATGGTTTGAGTATTACGACAGCACCTGTACTGTACTACAAGCATGAGACCCCTGAGTTCAATTTCAAGCACCACTACTACTACCTCCCCGCCCCCTAAAAACCTCATTTAAAATATTCAACCTATAGAACATCCTAGCTTAACTTAGCCCAATTTAATTTACTCAGACTGTACATAGCTACTCTAATCATCTAACATGAAGCCAATTTTATACTAAAGTGTTGTCTAGATCTTGCGATTTATTGGACACTGCAATAGATGTGAGAAACAGCACCATGGCAAAGCTTAAAAAGTCTTCAGTGAAATGATTACAACCTGGGGACTGTCTGTGCCAGTATGACTACAATGACAGTCACTTCATTCACAGGTGATTGGATTGAGACTAGGCATTGCACTGCTCTGGGTTCAGGATTCTGACGTGATCAATGGTTTTCATACTGGAATTTTGTTGGTCCTCCTGCACGGAGGAGGCATTCAAGATAGAGGAGGAGGCCTCTACCTAGTTCTTGAGTACCGGGTTTGTGGCACTGACACCAAAAAAAGAATTTTATAACACATGGAGATTCTAGGGAAAGACCAGAAAGTTTATTAGCAAAGCAGAGCAGAGTAAGAACATAGGTGTGGGGACATCTGATGGGCACGATGAGTTTAGAGGTGTTTATGGTGAAATGAGGGTGGAGGGTTGGCTCAAATTCACCTGATGAATGTTTCCCTTTGTGGATACCTGGTACATTTGATCATTCTTGCAGTTACACTGTTTAACATGATCTGTTGGTCCCAAAGATATCAACTCTGGTCAGCATACTAAATTTGGGGATAAATTTGGTTTCATTGGCTGCTCCTTTTAAGGCAGGTGCCCTGGACAGATATACCTTTGTCAGTACTGACATTTGAACTCAGGACCTTGGCCTTGCATGGCTGACACTTTATCTCCTAAGTCACACTTCCAACTCTGCTTTAACTTATTAATTGAAGATGGAATCTCTCTGACTTTTCTGCCTAGGCTGGCTTTGAACTACAGTCCTCCAGGCCTCAGCCTCCTGAACAGCTAGGACAACAGGTATGAGCCACCAGCTCTTCCTTAAGATGACTTTTCTTTGACTTTCTTGTTAAGTTTTGGGATCATTTTTCCCCCCTAAGAATAAATCTTTAAAAAAGTTTGCCTAGTTCCTTGGGCAAAGTTAGAGGAAGATCTCTTGGCGTTGTTCTCTTTCTACCATTCAATTTAATGAGGGGGTGTAAAGCTTAGAATAAAGAAAGTACCCATGTGCTTCTCATAGCTATTCCTTCCAGTGTTTGTCTGGTTCCTGGCTCCCATGCTTTCCATGCCTCATCTTCCTGATCAACGGTGCCAGACAGATCATCTGTGCACTTTCCAGGAGTCAGGACTCTGGAAGGGGGTGGGGCCTGGTTGGAGGAAGTAATTCACCTGAGCTATTTATATATTTCCCCACCCCTTCCGGTTGTGGTTCAGGACTGCCTCCTCCCCAACTTGCTTCTGGCCACCATTATGATCTGCCTCACCATGGGCCCAGAAACACAGAGCCAAGCCAGGTATTTATGTCAGTCATTTGGCCACAACGTGATGCAAAGTAACTAATACAAATATCCCTCACAAACACTGGTAACAGCTCCTTAGAACACTCATTCTCATTTCAATTTGTATTGTTCTCAAGTCTCCTCCCTGTGCAGTGGTTCTCAGAGTGTGGCGCTGGGGCTAGTGGTATCCCTAGAGATGGTGTGAGAAATGCAGAGCCCAGGCTCCACCTCAGAACAGAGTCCCATAGGCAGGTGGAGCCTGGAATCTACTTCCGGGTAATTCTGATGACTACTCAATCAAATTTGTAAATCATTGCCTTAAAGGCTTAGTCCTAATTCAAAGAGCTGAAATTGCTCCAAAATCTGAAAGTTTTTGAGTGCTGACATGATTTTCCAGGTACTAAATTCCATACTATCTTCACGTGGCAGGTAACAAACACTGGTTCACTGCAGATCTGCCCAAACTAGACTTCAGGCTCATGTAAAGTGTATAAGAAACGAATGATTCGGTGTCTAGACTGGGTCCCACCCACAAGGTGTCCCCTTATGTACGTTCAATGGACCCAAACTCCCAAACACTTTCAGATCTGAAGCGTTTTAGGAAAGGGACTCTCAAAGTCTATCAACTTCTAGGGACCTGACCTTCTGGCTGCCTGGAACCATTTCTGCAGGGAAAGGGGTGCAGGTGGGCTGTCAGGGGGAGAAGGGAAGTTTGAATTGGGTACCCCCGAGTCCGAGGGTCACTCCAGAGAGCAAAGCAGCAGGATATGCCTAAGCATACACCGCACCCTGTAAATATGTACAATAATATCATCTGCCAGTCGAAAATAAAAAATCCAAGATAAAATAGCACACTCTCCACAGGCCATCAATAAACACCACTGCACACCTAGGGCTAATCACACCAGTCCCCAGGCAGTGTCCACACTGCTGATTCCAGACAGGCTCCTCCACCTCGCCATCTCCCCCTGTCCATCCAAATTACAGCCCATCTCCAAGGTCCAGCCACCGCTGGTCCCCTCTGCTCCCAGCCCCAGTTCTGCTTCTCCAGCCTGGAGTCTGAAGCCCAGCTCGCAGGCCCCTGGGTCCCGAATCCCGACTTTCCAAGTGGGTCGCGAGTGCGCCACCTCCCACACCCGCCCCTCCTTCCCTCCCTCACCGTCCCCTCCCCCGCTCCCACTCACCGACCCCTCCGCCGCCTGGCTCCGCCCCGGAGCCCTGACCGAGGCCTTTTCTCCAAAGAGAGTGGGGCTCGCGGCCTGCCGGACCCCGGACTCCGCCAGGGGACTTCCCACCCCGTGTCCCGCCCCTCCTGGGGACCCGGCGGCCCTTCCAAACTCCTCGGGGAGACTCGAATTCCTGCAGCGCCGCGACCCCGGCCCCGGTCCCCCCAGAGAGGGGGCCAGCCGTCCCCACCACCTCCCACGCCCTGTCGCTCCTTGTCATTCCCCTCTACCCCCCCCTCACCCTCGAAGACCTCCCCCCGCCACACACCCCGCCAGCTTCCAGCGTCCCCCTTCTCGGTGACGCGCATGCGCACCGCGGGCGTGGGGGGGGGGGCTCCCCGAACCCGCGAGAGAGGATGGGGGGGAGCCACGGGGACCCCTCAGCCCGAATCTGGGTGGTCCCCGAAGCTCGGACCCCGCGCGGGCAGAGACGCACCTGCGGGGCGGGCGGAGAGCGCAGGCGCGCGGGAAGGACGCGCAGGGCGCGCGGCGGAGCGGTTCGGCGTGGCGCGCGGGCCGGGCTGCGGCGCCGCCTGCCGGTGCCCGGGCGCCGAGCCCGGGACGCTGGGCTCCCGGGACGCGGGGCACGCGTGCATCCTCACCCAGCGCCCAGCTGGGGCGCACCGCGCTGCGAAGATGAGGAGCCCCTTCCCCCCGCACTGGAATGGTTGGGCGGGGGGCGGTGCCCAGGCCAGCCACCCAAACCTCCCGAGCCTCTTTGGGGGTTGGAAATGCTTCCAGTAACGCAATCGTGCATGTTGTAAAGGCCCGTGCAGCACCAGGTGTGGGGGTGCCCCGAGCATTCCCGCACCGCGCGTGGGACAGGACGCGCGTGGGACAGGGCGCACGTGGGACAGGGCGCACGTGGGACTGGACGCCACGGGCAGGCGAGTTCAGCACGCTTTAGTGTCCTTGTCACTCGGCAAAAAAAAGAAAAAAATCTTAAGGAGCCTTTAGCATGTCCTCAAGTGCCTGAAATTCCACAGCACTCCAAAATAGGCACCCAAATGATTCATTTCCGAGGTGGGCATCGGATATCATGCTTCATTTAAACTATCTGTGTATGTATGTATGCATGTATGTATGCATGTATTATTATTATTATTATTATTGGAGTGATTTTTATTGACTGATTGTCAATCGGAGAAGGAGGAGGGGCAGATTTGAACTCAGGACCTGGGCACTGTCCCTGAACTTTTTCATTCCCGGTTAGGGCCTTTGAGCCACAGCGCCACTTCCAGTTTGGGGTTGGTTAATTGGAGATGAGAGTGTCATGGACTTTTCCTGCCTGGGCTGGCTTCGAACTACAATCCTCAGGTGTCAGTCTCCTGAATAGTTAGGATTACAAGTGTGGACCACCAGCGTCCAGTTTATGGGAATGATTTTTATAGCACTTCATAGGTGCTAAGTCCTTTCAAGTCATTAATCAGTTATTCGGCCCTGAATCTTCAGGTCAGTGTAGACATCTTCCATTTTACCGGAGGCTACCTAGACATAGTGGTTAAGTGGCTAGCCCGAGGTTAGGGAGCTTGACACTCTCAAACCTGTGTCTTGAATGATTCAAGAGAAAGAAAATTCCAACACTGTATTATTCATTGGAAGAAGGCAAAACTTATCTGGCCATTTTAAAAGTCAGGGGCAAGAAAAGGATTAATTGCATGCTGAGCTGATTTCTATTAAAACTTGACTTTGTGAAGTAGTGGGGGAAATAATCACACAGGCCCTAACTCATCTAAGTGAACTAGCTAAGAGCCTCAATTGCACACTACAACAGACGCTGCAGATATTTCTTCCTGAATTTTTATATGCCGTTCACACGCCCATTCTAAAATAGAAGAGGTGTTTTAGAACCAGGGTAACTAAATTTAATATTTAAGAATTATCTTAATAAAAGTCCCTTAGATTTACTTTTCAAAATTAATTTATTATTATAAAGGTGATGAGTCATTTCTTAAATGCTATAGGTGGCTAATACTCATATTCTTTTCATGGATAGGACTTTTTTTCCATATATTTTTTATTGTAATTAATAGAAGGGTTACATTATATTCACCAGATAGAAGGTGCATTACTTCACATACATTGATACCCTTTCTTATGTCTTGGTCCCTATTTCCCTCCTCCCACCCCCGCCCCTCAGGACTTTTTATTTGTCAGTGTTAAAAGTCTGAGTTCTAAGCTGGGCATTGATGGCTAACACCTTTCTTGTTAGCTACTCAGGAAGATAAGATTTCAGGGTTGCTGTTCAAAGCCAGCCAGGACTGGATAGTCTGTGAGACTCTTACCTCCAGTTAACCACTGAGACTGGAAGTGGAGCTGTGACTCAAGTGGTAGAGTGCCAGCTTTGAGTAAAAAGGCCAAATTCGACTGTGAAGCCCTGAATTCAAGTCCACACATGTCATGTCTCTTGAAGTAATGCAGCATGAGAATGGTTCTAATTAGAGATTTTAACTTACTTTAATAAGAAAGTATTTATTGAGAGTTCACTGTGTCCTGGGAAAGCATAGTATATGGAAGCCTGCTTCCTGTTTGTCTCTGGAGTGTGGAACAGAGGCAAGTGCATTTGCATGGAAGAACAAGAGCTTCAAATATACTATGATAAAGTTCTCCTGTAATGATGGCTGATCTGTGCTAGATTGCTCATTAGGAAATGTGGAACAAGATGTACCCCACCCCCTTGGTTGGCTTGAGCCCTCAGTTCTGGAGTGGGGAGTAGAGACCCATAATTTACAGAAATAAATTGTTCAAGTAAAGCTGGTATCCATGCATGATTGTGTTTTGTTTTCTCTGCATGTATATTTTGAACCTTTATTTGATGGGAGTGAGGCTAATGCTTGAATTTGAATTCAAGCCTTGTGCTTGCTAGTGATAGAACCGGTGTTCTACCACTTAAGCTACCAGGCCCTGCCTTTTTTCCTTTATTTTCCAGGTGGGATGTCAAGGTTTTTGCCTAGGCTTTTTTCAGATGATGAGTCTTCAACCTCTGCCTCCCTGTGCAGCTGTGATCATAAGTATGAACTACCACATCTGGATAATTTATTGAGAAAGGGATCTTGTTAACTTTTCACAGGCTGAACTTGAACCATTATCCTTCTACCTCTTGACTAGCTGGAATTACAGGCATATGCTGCTGTGCTTAGGAACATTAAATTGAACACTAAATTTTGTAAATACTACTAAAGAACTCAGAATGTTAAAAGTGGGTAATTTGGAGGAAAGAGGAGTGAAGACCTGCCCCCACCCCCGAGGTGAGACATGGCACAGTGAAGACCACCAGGGTCTAATAGACACTTTCAGATATTGTACAAAGAACAATGTCAAAGGGGAAGAGCCGCCCCCAAGGGCATGTAACAAAATATTTGCCACTGAATAATCATTCATGCTGGTGAGACAACTGTTAAGACCCCTAATATCTGACTGGATAGAAAACAAAAAATAATTCATGGAAGGGTCTCATGTGCTGGCAACATATTCCACCAGATTACCTATATATAAAGTTAAACAACTTACTATTTTATTTTTTTTTCTGCCAGTCCTGGGTCTTGAATTCAGGGCCTGGGCACTATCCTTGGACACTTTTTGCTCAAGGCTAGTGCTCTGCCACTTGAGCCACAGCACCACTTCTGGCTTTTTCTGTGTATGTGGTACCAAGGAATGCATGCATGCTAGGCAAACATTCTAATACTAGGCTATGCTCCTGGCCCTAGTTTTGAACATGGTAGGGCATACCTATAATCTCAGCCACTCTGGAAGCTGAGGTAGGGAGATTATTTAGTACAGGACTTGTGGAATGTCCTGTGCTATGCCCTACGAAGTTTGTCATCCATATGGTGACTGCCTAAGAAGGGGTATACCAGCCCAGGTCAGAAGAAGGCAGTTCACATTTGGGCTTTTGACATTTCTCTAAAGAAGGCATCTATGTGCCGCTAGCATAATGGTATAGTCTTGAAATCCTGTAAGACAGAGGTGGGGGCAGGACTGTGAACCCCTGGACAGTCTGGGGTACATGGGCAGACCCTGAAGAAAACAAAACCAAAATCTAACTAGGTTCACTTTTTTCAAAGATGTCCCTTGTATTATTCTCAACTGCAGACGGGATTGACAATTGAACATTATCTATAAACACAAGAAGTTGGAGGTCACCCAAGCATTCAATGCTAGACAGATGACTTGATAAAGCATGATCGCTACTCAAATGATGGGCACCAAATGATGTCTCTGCAGGGGAAGGTCATGCTCAGTGCTAAGCAGAAAAGCAAGTTTTATCTAGGTGTGCAACTTGCTTATTCTGTGGCTAGTCAAACTCGGTCTGTTCCCTGTAAGATAAGAGGTTAAAAATCGTATAATCTCCATGCAGTTGTTATAGTTATTACGTGAAATTCAGCACACAAAGAGTTTAGCAGAAAACAGCAAGTGTTGCATAACTGACAATTATAGATAATAGTCTTCCCTCCTTCCCTCTTTTCCTTCCTTTCTTCCTATCTTCTTTCTTCCCTCCCTTCCTCCTTCCCTCTTTCTCCCCACCTTCCTCTTTTTTCTTCCTTCCTCCCCCCATTTAATCCTTCCTCCCTCCCTCCCTCCCTCCCTCCCTTCCTTCCTTCCTTTGCTTCTTTATTTCCATTGCTTCTCTCTCTCTCTCTCTCTCTCTCTCTCTCTCTCTCTCTCTCTCTCTCTCTCTCTCTCTCTCTCTCTCTCTTTCCTTTCTTTCTTTCAAGAAATCTGGGACTGGAACTCAGAGCCTCCTATATACTTAACATGAACTGTGCAATCTTTAGCCTTTAGTTCCTTCTCTCTCTCTCTTTTTTAAGGAAGACATACCCTTGCCATTAAAGAATCATTGTCACTATTTAAGTTCAAGATCAAAGATTAGAGAAACCTGGAAAGGCAAGGGTGTCCTGTGCCAGGATTTATGAATTCCAATACAACTTAACTCCTAATTTCTCTGCCTTTCATCCAGTTTTTGTATTTTTGAAGGTCTTCTTCTGTTGGGTGGCTCTACTACTGTGTGTGTGTGTGTGTGTGTGTGTGTGTGTGTGTGTGTTTCTGCACTGGTTCTTGAACTCTAGACCTCAAGCTCTCCTTTAGTTTTTTGCTCAAGGCTGGCTTTCTTCCACTCCAGCCACACTTCTACTTCTGGGGGTTTGCTGGTTAATTGGAAATAAGAGTTTTATAGATGTTGCTGATTGGGCTGTCTTTGGTCCTCAGATGTCAGCCTGTTGGGTATCTAGGATCACAGAGATGAGCCACTGTGTGCTTAATATATATATATATATATACATATATAATTTATTTATTTATTGCCAGTCCTGGGGCTTGAACTCAGAGCCTGAGCTCTGTTCCTGGGCCTCTCTGTGTTCAAGGCTAGCGCTCTACCACTTGAACTACAAGCCATTTCTGGTCTTTTCTGTTTATGTGGTACTGGGGAATTGAACCCAGGGCTTCATGCATGCTAGGCAAGCATTCTACCACTAAGCCACACTAAGCTATTTTATAAGATGTAGGAGGGGGAAAAAAAAACCTTATTTCTTAAATTTAATTTGTAACAGTACTTTCCAAAGATGAGACAGACCTGAAGTTCATAGAGAAATTACAAGTATTATTTAGCAGGGAACTTAGTGACTCTCCATTTATGCAAGAGTTGCAGGTTGTCACCCCATTTTTTTTCCCTGCTCTGCTACCCAGGTGATTCTAAGCCATTGCTGAACATAAACGAACTTTTCTGCTAGTCCCAAAGCTCTCTGCACAGCCCCTCTGTCTTCTTATAGTTCTTGCCTTCTTTTCTCCAGCCAGCTGAGAACTACAGAAACAGATGTTCCATAGAAAATCAGGCTGTTGTAAAACTTATCAGCTTCTTTTTCTTGCTTTGCTTAATAAATACCCAAGTGAATATTCTAACTCCTATCCTTGAGTCAGCAGTGAGTGATTTAGTTTTTGTATTTCTTATTTAAAACCCAAATAAAGGAACTAGGTGCTAGTGACTGACATCGGCAATACTAGCTACTTGGGAGGCTGAGATCTAAGGGTCGAGATTCAAAACCAGTCTGGGCAAGAAAGTCTGAGACGCTTAAATAACTACTGCAAAGTTAAGAGTGGAGATATGACCAGGAGTTTGGCCTAGTGGTAGAGTGCTTGTCTGGCATGCACGAAGATCCAGGTTCGATTCCTCGGTACCACATACTAGAAAAAAAAAAAAAAAAGAGTGGAGATGTGGCTCCACAGAGTGCCAGCCTTGAGTGAAGAAACTAAAGAATAACAACCCAGGCCCTGAGTTCAAGCCCTAATACTGGCACAAAAATAAAATAAGAGTGAAATAACAAAACCTAATCAAGGGAAAGACTCCTACCTGTAATTCTTTCCCCACAGCTATCCAACAACTGGAAATGGGCAGATCAGAGTGGCCCTTGATTCTGTGTACACAGCTACCTATGAGCAGGCTGGGACGTGCAGAAAGGGAAGAGAATAGGCAAGCCAGTGCACAGAAGGAACCATTGCCCCTGAATTCTAATGTTCTGGCATTCATTCAAGGACAAGTGTGATTAGGACTTGGGATAAACATCTTCAGATAACCTTCAGAGAGTACACACACACACACACACACACACACACACACACGCGTACACTTCTAAACAAAATACCCAGAACTCTCTCCACCCCTTGGCTTCCTTCCTCTCTGGTTCTTTCAGAAGTTGTTTAAGACATGATACAGGCCTGGGAGTGTAGCCTAGTGGTAGAGTGCTCGCCTCGTATGCACAAAGCCCTGGATTCAATTCCTTGGTACCACATACATAGGAAAAGCTGGAAGTGGTGCTGTGGCTCAGTGGTAGAGCACTAGCCTTGAGTAAAAACTGTCCAAGGACAGTGCCCAGGCCCTGAGTTCAAGCTCCACGACTGACAAAGGAAAAAAAAAAGACATAGTACACCTTCAACTACCCACTCCCTCTTTCCCTCCCTCTTTCCCTCCCTCCCTCTCTTTCTTCCTCCTTCCCTTCCTCCTTGTGCCTTCATATAGAGAGCCTTTTTTTTTTTTTGCCAGTCTTGGGCTTGTGCTCAGGGCTTGAGCACTGTCCTTGGACTTTCTCAAGGCTAGCACTCTACTACTTGAGCCTCAGCACCACTTCCGGCTTTTTGCTATGTATGTGGGGTACCAAGGAATCAAACCCGGGTCTTCATGCATGCTAGGCAAGCACTCTACCACTAGGCCAAACTCTGGGCCCTAGAGAGCCTTTTGGGGGAGGAGACAGCTATGTGAAATTTCAACCATCCCCCTCAGGAAAGGTGGCCCCTAGCCCCCCCCCACAACAACCTCCCTCCCTGGCTTCTCAAGGCTACTTTGTGAGGCTAGGAGTAAATGTGAGATTTACCAAGAGTGGATTCCAGGGGCACAGGCAAAGAAGCCCTCCTGCCCCTCAACTTACTGTAAGTACCAGCACTTCCTTGAAATGTTTATTAGACAGAAGGAAACTAAGAAGAAAGACTGTTTGACTATTCACTGGGCTGTGATGTAAAAACTGGATGTATGTGCCTCACCCCAGGTCTTAAATATCAGACAGGAGACTAGATCGTTATTTCTCCAGAAAAGCTGAAAGGGAAGAGTATGTCTCTCCTTGCATTACCCATCATGTAGAGGTAGAGAATTCTCTGTGATCAGGGTTGTCTCTTATGTTGCAGTCCCACCAGATGTCAGTAGCACCTCCAAAGTTGGAACAACTCTGGTACAGCTAAATGTTCCCTGAGGAGAGATAAAATACAAAATGGCCAGCTAAATTTGAATTGCAGAGAAATGTTAGATTTAAAGTGTTCTTGTGCCAACAAATTCTCAGTTGTTGATCTACAATTCAAATTGGACTGGGTGCTTTGTCAGTGCATTTGTTAAATCTGGGAAAGAACTGTTTTCAATGAACAAAAATCCCTTCCCATTGTGTTAAACCCCTGCCTTAAAGACAGCAGGAACTGGGAAGTTGTTATTTGGTGGTTTATCAGGTGCTGAATCTGGTAAAACCTGGGAATGGGTGGCTGGACACCCAAGCTTTTCTTCTTGCCAATTCCAGGCACTTGCTTCAAGGTAGACCTCTGGAGTGTTCCTTTCTGGAGAAGGTGAGCAGGCCACGGAAACAGCTTGCCACCCTGGTATTTGAAGTTATGCAAAGCTGACTCTCAGGCTGCCATCCCAATAGGAGGCCTGTGTTACACAGGCTCTGCCCAGTGATGCCCAGACCCCTCCCTACCCCCCCAACTTTTGCTACCACTTCTCTCTTAAAGAGTGGACAATCGGATTAGGCGGAAACTCCACCCTAAAAGTGACATTTACCATTTACCATTTGTGTTTCTTAACAGAACCCTAAATGTATTCAAGGTGGTGATATGTTCAGTTCTGCTCCTGGATCACCATTGGCCCGAGCCATTTATGAGGATCCTGTCCTCTGTGGGATCCAAGCAACTCCATCTACGGAAGTCTGTTGAAATGTTCCAAGCTCTGCTGATAGAGGGGTCTGGAAATGGCAGACACTGCCATGACATTGCTGTAAATACAAATGCAGCGTTTGGTACAATGGCGACTCTCTCATGGTCAGGAGGGAAAGGCTGAAAAAAACCGTAGAGTTATGTGTCCTAACAAATGCCAACATGTGCCTATATTGCATTTTGTGTGTGTGTGTGTGTGTGTGTGTGTGTGTCTGTGCGCGCGCACAGATGTGTGTATCTTGGGATTTGAACCCAGGGCCTGGGCACTGTATCTTTGTTTGTTGCTCATGGCTGGCATTGTACTACTTGAATCACAATTCTACCTCTGACTTTTTGGTGGTTAAATGTAGATAAGAGTCTCACAGACATTTCTGCCTGGGTTGGCATCAGACCATGGTCTTCACATCCTAGCCTCCTGAGTAGCTAGGATTACAGGTGTCAGACACTGGTACCTGGCTTGCTTTTCTTATGACAAAAAAAAGAGCAAAGTGTTTTTGCTTTTTTTTTTTTTTTTGCCAATCATGAGGCTTGAACTCAGGGCCTAGGCACTGTCCTTGAGCTTTCTCAAGGTTAGCATTCTACCACTTGAGCCACAACACCACTTCCAGCTTTTTTTTCGTGTGTATATGGTACTGAAGAATCAAACCCAGGGCTTTGCACACGCTAGGGGAGCATGGTCACACTCCTAGCCCAGCTTTTTGTTTTTTCTGTGGAGGGGGGTAAGGATTTTTTTTTTACTTGCAGCTGAAAGCATTCTTTTTTTTTTTAATTGTATTTATTGTCAGGGTAATGTATAGAGGGGTTACATTTACATTTGTCAGGCAGTGGGTGCAATACTTCTAACCTTAATACCCCTTCTTATGTTTTTGTCCCTTTTTCCCTCCCTTCCCCACCTCCCAATGATAGCATTCCTATAATGCAGAGACCAAAGTAGATTTGGGACATAAAACAACCAAACAAAAATCTCAATGTACTTAATATCTGTAGAGAAATATTATACTGTTAAAACATTTCTCCCAAGAATAATATTGTCATTAGTTTGTCTTTCCAGCATTTATATAAAGGCACCTCTCTCTCTCTCTCTCTCTGTCTCTGTCTCTCTCTCTCTCTCTCTGTCTCTCTCTCTGTCTCTCTCTGTCTCTCTCTCTCTCTCTCTCTCTCTCTCTCTCTCTCTCACACACACACACACACACACACACCAAAACATATATACATACATTCATATTCTCTTTCTGCACTGAAAGTAGCATACTGTATGCATTTGATACAGTAATTTACAAAGTGCTCCACAGTTTGTTTTCATAACTTATACCTGGGCAGTCTCCCTGCATAAACATGAGCCTTTCAACAGCTGCACAGTGTCTCACTAGGTAGATGTCCTAATTTATCTAACCAGTATTCAATTAATGAATACATAGGCAGTTTGCAATATTTAAATCTGGCAAATTATATTCCAATGGATAGACTTATATGCCTGTCCTTTCACACTTATGCAGGTGATGGCAGAGGAGAGATTCTCAGAAAAGAGATTGATGGGTCAAAGGAAAAATGCTTCAGCATTTTTGTTAGATATTGCCAGATTCCCCTCCAAAAAGTATAATATGACTTTGCAATAAAATATGGGAGAGCCTGTTTCCCCTAGTCTTTCCAAAAATATGTGGTGTCTGGTGTTTAGGAAAAATACACCCCCTGTCCCCCTCCCAATGCCAGAAAAATGGCTTTTTGGCATAGTTTCATGTTTTTACCTGTGTACGAATTGTTTAGAGTTCATCTATCCACAGAGTCCCCAATCTCTCTCTCTCTCTCTCTCTCTTGCCAATCCTAGAGTTCTCTCCACTTACACTGCCCCCTTAGCCTCTTTTGCTCAAAGCTAACACTCTACCACTTGAGCCATAGCTCCACTTCTGGCTTTTTCTGTGATTAACTGGAGGTAAGAGATTTTCTTGCCTGACTTGGCTTCAAACTGTGAGCATTCAGACCTCAGCCTCCTTAGTAGCTAGGATTGCAAGCGAGAGCCACTGGCGCCTGGCTTCATCCCCTTTGTTTTTCTTGTTGTCTTGAAGTCTAGGAGCTGTCACAGAGTACCTGCCAACTCAGCAGTCACAAGCAGACATTTCTCCCCAGAACACTTGCAACCACTGGCCAAGAAGCAATCACCGGGTCTCAGCACTATTAAGAATACAAATCAAAACCATAGTAAGACACCACTTTACATCTGAAGAAAGTAGAGGGTAATAGATGTTAGCCAAGGAATAGATTTAGGTTTGGATGAGGTTAAAATGTGAAAAAGAATGGTCAGTGTTTATTCCATTCCAATATCAAGACTTGGAATTGGTCAGATGCTCTGCAACTAGAGAAATGATTTCTGCCCCACCCCCCAGATGAGGATATGATCCTTAGTCTGGGCCCACCTGGGCTTCGCAGACACTCATCATGTGACTGTGACTGCAGACCCCTAAAGAGACTGGCTGTTCACGTTGAGTTCCCAGACCAACAGCATCACCCACCACTATGGGAAACAAAATTCTGGGTCAAGCCGGGAGCTCATGCTTGTAAATCCTAGCTATTCAGGAGGCTGAGATCTGAGGATTGCCATTTGAAGCCAGCCCAGGCAGAAAAATCCCTGTGCTACTCTTATCTCCACTTAAACACTCAAAAACTCAAGAAGTGGCTCTGTGGCTCAACTGATAGAGCCTTGCCAAAAAACATTAGGCCCTGAGTTCTAGCCTCAATACAATTAAAAAAGAAAATCATTCTCAAGACAGGAGCAGATCATTAAGAAGCACTTTTTGCAGAAAGAGTTGTTTTCTAATTTTCTGAAATAAAATTCAGTTAATGGCAAGATGAATGCATAGAAGCCAGCGTGCTCTGTATATTTGCACAATAGTTTTACAATCCACTGGGAAAGAAAATGAAAGATTATTTAAACAAAGCACACTGTACTTGCAGAACTTTGAATGGTCACGTGATCCCAACGCTTTCCGCTTCTGTGATTATTAGTGCAACAGTGAAAAGTGCACTCTGAAAAACATGAGGTACAATGGTAGGAAACTGCTTCTGAGAATGTTATCAGCTTGCTTTGGGAAGGCAAAGGTTATCAGTGCAGAGGAAGCCCGGTTACGCAGAAGCAGGGTACTATTCCCGGCCAAGTTCCGAGGCTCCACAGAGACTCATTCTTAACTGCCCAACTTTAATTCTACAATGTTGGTGGTGTGAGTGTGTATGTGTGCACGCACATGAATGAGCGCCAGGCCTTGAACTCAGGGCCTGGGCACAGTCCAGGTTGGTATTCTATCACTTGAGCTCTTGAGCCCAGGCTCTACTTCTGGCTTTTTGGTAGATAATTGGAAATAGTCACAAACTTTCCTATCCTGGCTGTCTTCAAACCACAATGTTCAGATCTTAGCCTCTTTAGCAAATAGCTAATGACTTTATAAGAAGTAGTTTTTAAATCTGATAAAGTGCCAGTGCTTAGTCTTCATCAAATAACAAATGAATCCCAAGGAACCACAAGTCTTTTTCTTCACCTCCCTCCCCAGACTTCATACTGTCCAAAGGAGAGTTCTACCACTATTGGTGTGGATTGCCTGCACTGAAATCAGACAGGCAAGAGAAAAGAAGACAAGGGAGGCATAGGGGCATATAATTGTACTTCAGGTTATTCCAGAGGCAGAGGCAGAGGCAGAGGCAGAGGCAGAGGCAGAGGCAGAGGCAGAGGCAGAAAGACTTGAGGATCTTAAATTCACTGCCAGCCCAGGCAAAGTCAGAGTGACCTTGTCTCATAAACAAAATTTAAAGGTAAAGGATGGGGGTGACTCCAGTGTCAAGATGCTCACCTAGGAAAGCAAGGCTCTGGCTTTTGTTCCCAGTAACACACACACACACACACACACACACACACACACACACACACACACACACACACTCACAAACACACCCCTAAAAAGGTATTAATTTTTTTCCTGAGGCTTGAATTTCTTGCAGAGGGGAAATTTAAATTATAAAGCTAAGACATTCAGACAAGTCCCAATGCCCAGATAGACATCTTGGAAATGTTTCATCATCCAATAAGAAAAAGAAAACCCATACACATACATATACATATATACACACATACACACATATACATACTATATACTATATGCATATGTATATACATACAATATAGTAGATATTATACATGATAGATACTATATATTCATATTATATAATACGTATACATAATCTATATTGTATATCATTTATTTCATGTGTGTTCACCATATGCCTTTTAATTTAGATAGATTTCTTTTTTTTTTTTTGCCAGTCCTGGGCTTGAGCTCAGGGCCTGAGCACTGTCCTTGGACTTTCTCAAGGCTAGAGCTCTACCACTTGAGCCTCAGCACCACTTCTAGCTTTTTTCTATATATGTGGTACTGAGGAATAGAAGCCAGGTCTTCATGCATGCTAGGCAAGCTCTCTACCACTAGGCCAAACTCCTGGTCCCTTAGATAGATTTCTTATGGGCTAATCACTTATCTCAATCATGTCTCTATTTCCTGTTTCTTTGGGGACAGTGCAGCTCTTGGTCAAGGCTCTTATGAGGGTCACCCTTGCACAAAGCTTTGCTCAATATCTGGCAGCTTGCTCCCTCACAAGCCTCCAAAAATCTTAAATTTGGTAGTGCTGAAAGTGGAGTTTTAGGTTCCAGGGCTCCAAAGTCCAAGCCTATTGTGTCAGGCTGGACTTAACACGTGGAAGAGCAAATAAAAAGATGGGCAATGGGGAAGGGCAGAGAAAGAAAATCTATTATTTGGCATGGCATGGGTACAGTACAGGAATAGGCCAAGTAAGTACTTGAGCCCATCTTTGGGATCCAGACATGAGCGTCAGCTTTTGTTTGTTTTTGTTTTTTGCCAGTCCTGGGATTTGAGCTCAGGGAGTGGGCACTGTCCTTGGGCTTCCTCAAGGTTAGAGCTCTACCTCTTGAGCCACAGCAGCACTCTAGCTTTTTTCTGTGTACGTGGTACTCAGGGATCCAACCCAGGGCATCATGCATGCTAGGCAAGTGACTTTACCACTAGGCCATGCTCTTGGCCCCATGAGCTTCAGTTTTAAAGAGAGAAAAAATGAGAGCAGGTGGAAAGAGGAGCATGCTCAGTTAAACAGGTTCAGTCACTTGTGTGGCCTGGTTGGTCATCTCTCTCAGACCTAATTTTAGAAGGGATTCCAGAGAAATTAGGATCACTGTCCTTGCTTGAGGGGAACAATCTGGTCAAAGTAAGAAGTCACTGTTTCTGGGGGATAGTCTGTCTGGAGGAGTCTGTTTTGGAGTTTGTTATCCCTGTTTTCAGGGGCAGTTTTCTCCACCTCTGCTAGTAAATATCATCAGCCAGTACTGTCCTTCCAGGATTCCAAAATAGTTCTAAGGCTAGTGGCTTAGAACAAAAACAGACACAAAAATGGAGGAAGGGACATCAAGCTTTTCTCATGTTTTCATTTCCTTTTATGGGTCTGGGTAGAGTCAGTGTTTTTAGCAAAAGCAGCTATGGTAGCATCTTGTCCAACCCAACACATGGCTAATGTGGCTCTCCCTCCCATTTGATGTAAATATTGGTATATTTACTTCAGAAATATTAATGTATTTAAGGAATGGATAGATGAGATGTCAGGAAAAATAAAATAATTAAAAGGGTAGATTCAGGAACTTAGAGCCAGGAAATAAGTCACTAAAACAGAAGCTTCTTTTAGAAGCTTGACTAGGCAGAGAGACACAGAAAAAAACAACAAAAAAACAACCAAAAAAATCCAAGCATTTCTGAGAAATGCCCTAAACATTATACCTCTGTCCAGGTGTGTCAATAGGCTTCAGCTCTTAGGCTCTGTGTTTTGAGTAATAATAAGACCCATCTTAGCCATGTTTTGAATAAGAGACACACCCTATTGTCTCCATGCCTGGAAACTTAGCAAATGATTAGAGGTTGCTAGGTGACGGAGTAATGGAGTCCACCAGTTCAGAAAGTATAAATAACCACTAATTCCATCTCCCATTTATCAAGCAGTCTGTCCTTTTCTTTTTCTTTCTCCTGAAATAGGGACAGTGGATCTAATGGGCGCCATCTTGTCCATGTGGTGAATGATAGAGGATTGGGTTTAACTGACACCATCTTGTCTTCATGGTGGAGGCAAGGAATCCCACCTCCTAGATGATGGGTGTGCCTAAATTCCTAGAGGCAGGAGCAGGGACTTGAACAATAGGTTACTAGACCTGCCAGTCTTGAGTCATGCACTCCCAAGCTTCCTGTGAATCTACTTAGGCCTGGTCCAGCTCAGGCCTCCTGTCTCTGTGTTCATGTTTCTCTGTCTCCTGGCACTCTTCCTGGTCAACATGGAGTCTCAGTTCAGCTCCCCATTGGAGTTAATCTAGTTTGTTGGTAGTGTGTTTCTGCTCTTTCTTTCTTCTCCAGCCCTCATGGCTTAGTTTTCTAACCGTGTTAAGTGTATTCATTGGGCTTTGTGACACGAGTTCATCTGCAGACTAGTGGGACTCCAATAAAAGCCTCTAAATTTGACCTCTCAAAATGTGGCTTCTTTGTTTCCTCACCATACAGCACTCCCTGTTTTATCCCAGCTTGCTAAATGAGTCCTTGCCAAGCTTCCCTCTATGGGATGATCCTTTTTGGGAAACCCTTCAATATGTTTTTTTGTTTGTTTTTGTTGTGAATTTCAAGGAGTGTGATTCACAAGGAAACTGGAGGCCTGGGGGGATGCCCCCCCCTCCAGTCCATTCCCTTTATTGGTAGTGTGTTTACCACATGTGTTTAATCACAGTAACTAGGTTTTGGTTGGCTGCAGCAGGCTCTGTAGTCAATCAACTAACAAATTGAGCTATAATGAATTGACTGGGTGGTGAACTAGGCCTGGTTGGAATTCCCAGAACCTGTTCTGGAATCATCTGATTTTGTAAATTAGTTTTGTTTTTCCCCAATAAAACCTACTAAATTTAATTGGTCCGAGAGATTTTTCCTTTCAACAAGCCTAGCTTGTTCAAGCCTACCCTTCCTCTGCAATCTGTTGAGGGAAGGCCTCAAAGGACTGGCCTCTAACATTGATCCCACAATTTCTGCCTCCCAAGTAGTTAGAATTACAGGCAGCTTTTGAGTTTTAAACTTCTACTCTTCCCCCCGCCCCTCCCCCTGACCACCACCTTGATTATCAGGAGCAAGTCTTCTCCCCCTTTCCATGGTCACAGAGGCTATTGGAGAATAACTTCCATTCCACTCTCTCCTCCCCTCCTTCCTTGGCTTAAATGCCCACCAGGCAGATGTGCCACCCCTGTTAGACACTTAGTACAGATTCTGGCACCATGACTTGCATGATAACCAGATGATCTCTGCCCCCGATGATGGAAGCACAGCTGGCCTGGAAACAGATGTGTTCTTGGTTGCTGCCCTTTTGAAATAAATCCTTTCAAGAAAGAAAAGTGGGAGGAGCTAAGGGTTAAACATAGGGGCAGAGGGAAAAACAGCTCTTGGATTCTACTTCCACAAATCCTTTTTGTTTGGGTGGGAAAGGCTTTTTTTTATATATAGAAAGAACAAAAATTGTATGTATTTAAGGTATTCAATGTACTAAATTATCTATAGCAGTATAATGTTATCAGTCTAATGATTGCCATGATTAAGTGAATTAATACAACCATCACCTCTTCCAAGTTGTCATCATCTTTCTGTGTGATGAGGACAGTAAGATATACTCCCTGAGCTGACTTCAAGTATATAACCTAGTATTATTAACTAAGGACACAGGGATATACAGAATTTATTTCTTCTATTGCTCAAAGTTTGGCCTCTGACCAACATCTCCTCACTCAGTCAACTTCTGGCAACCTCATCCTGTCATCTACTTGTATGAGTTCTACTTGTTAACATTCCACCTGTAAATGAGGCCCCGTGGTATTTGCACTTCTGTGCTTGGCTTGTCCTCTGGGTTCACCCTCTTGTTACACATAGCAAGGTTTCCTTCTTCTGTATGGCTGAGCCATTCTGTTCTGTGTATGTATCACATTTTCTCTGTCTGTCCATCTGTCCGTCTGTCAGTCTGTCGATACTGATTCCATATCTTGGCTATTGTGAATAGAGTTATAATGAGCCACAAGGTGTAGCTGTTCTTTTCAGACATACAAATGACCCACGACATACAAGGGATTGTCTTAATATTTGCAACTTTATAATGATGAACCGAAATTATGGAAGTGGCTCAAGTGGTAAAGAGCTAGCCTTGAGTTGAAGAGCTCAGGGACAATGCCCAGGCCCAGAGTTCAAGTCCCATGACAGACAAAAAACAACAACAACAACAAAAAAAAACCCCAAAAAACCCCCTGGAAGCACTGAATACAAATTATTTCTTATTTTGAATTTGGATCTTCCCTATAACATATGGCATTTGGATCTCAGCTTCCAGTCAGCCCTGGGATCATAAGAGTAAACCAGACTATGTGTGCCATACCACTTAGCTAGGATGCTTGATAGTAGCTTTGGTGAAATACATTTGTTCTCATCTTAGGATAAGTCCAGCCTACCATAGGTTGGGCTCTAGCTGCATGATAAGTAAAAAAGCCTTGTATACCCAGAAGCAAGAGGGCCTGATTGAATGGCAGCTGGAGGTGGAATTGAGGTGAGGGAAAGAGCTTTCCTTTGCTCTGTGTGACTAGTCTGGAAAGCAAACACTGGCAAAACTCTCCATAGCTGGAGAAGACTGAAGTTCCTGGGTAAAGTAATGCAGAAGACATTGACACTCCCTTTAAGAGTTAGTGTTTTAAATCGTTGCATTTTTAGAGAGAACATGAGCCAGGGTACATTGACTCTGCACAAGGAGTTGATGATGATGCTGCTGTCTGGCTTTAGGCCATTTCTTGAACAGAGGTGGGGGGTTGACCATATTCTATGTGTTTCTCCTTTCCTTCCCTGGATAAGCATATTCTTCTCTGCCATGGGCCAGGTGATGCACCTCAGTGGTATCTTCCAGAGATCATTGCCTATTAGCTTCCTGGCACTTCCTGCTTGGTGGTGGTGGTGGTGGTGGTGGGAACCTGAAGGGAATGGAAAGGTGAAACAGCAATGCTTGAAGTACCTGGGAAGCTGCCCTTCTCCCAGCTCCTGTGGACCCTGGGTTCCTCCAAAGGCCCTGCAGAAAAGCCTTGGTGTACAGCTTGCTGTAAATGGGAGGTGCTAGAATCTTTAGGAGGCAGGGCCGAGTGGGGGGGGGATGGGGTATGTCCTCAAACAGAAGAAGCATTGGATTCTGGTCTCTTTCCAGCTTTGCAGTTGCAGCTTTGCTTCATCACATCCTTCACCAGTAGCTCAAAAGCAGTAGGGCCAACCAACCATAAATTGTAACATCTAAAATCACGAGCCCCAAACCACCCTTTCCTCCTTATAAGTCGATTAAGTCAGCCATGTTGTTCCGGTGGCAAAGAGTGGGGAGGAACAATCTCTTCCATTGTAGCAAAGATCACAAACCAGCACTCTTGTCTCTGGTGCCTCTTTTCCCTTTCTAGCATCTTTTGAGTTTTGCCCAAAACTTATCTTTAAGTTGTAGCACAAAGGAGATGGCATATAACAAAGCAGTTTATGAATACAATGCCATCTTAATCACCCCCTTTACCAGTCTCACTCCCCTCCACCCACCCCTTCCCTTCTTTTTCTTAATTTTGTAATATAGACAATGAATTCTTCATGGCTTTCTCCCCACTTTCCCCCCTTCATTTGTCTACCCCAAACCTCCTTGCACGTACCCATTTTTTGATATTGATTTTGTTGGGCTTGGACCTAAGCTTCTGAAAATATTATACCATTTGAGCTCATCATAGAGTCTTTTATCACACTTATCAGCAGCAACTTGATTAAGTGCTTCTAAGTTGACCACTTTTGGAGTGTACCATCTGTTTAGGTTTATATTGAGTTGAAAATACCTGTCTATAGGATTTAGTAGTCAATACCTTCAGTTTCTTGTTTGTGGGCTGAAATTTTGAAAAATCTCCCCCTTACCAGGGTCCTAACTGTTGTCTGTGTACTTTCTAAGTTTTCGATTTCTATTTTATTAATTTGTTTGTTAGTGTTTCCTAACCCAAACTTACAGTGTGTAGTGAGGGAACAGTGGCAAAAATTCAGGCATCGATGAGTGTAGCTGTGAGATGTCTGTATAGGGCTTTCATGGAAGTTAAATTTAAGCACGTAAGGTGCACAGTAGAAGGCTTGCATATGGAAATTATTTAGTAAATAAGAAGCTATTCTGATTATGTTATTGAGGAAAAGGTTTAGCTTGGGATTAAATGATAAGGTTTGAATTCAGCTCTACTATGGAGTAGCTATATGACCTTGGAACTATGGCTTAAAAAAAACCAAACTGCTACTTCAGCTCTTCAATGATCCTGCTGACTTCCCATCACATGGGTCAAGGCCTGTGGGATTCTCAGTGCCTGTCTGCTGTCCCTGAGTCTGGCTGGCTGGCGCTGGGCCTTAGTGGCCTGATGCAAACACTGGGGCTGGCAATAAACCAACGGTTGTGCACACAGCTAACCAAGCTCCTGTCTCCTTGAGGCTGTCACATCAGAGTCTGAGTGAGTCTCTAGGCCCTCCTTCCTAAGTTTTCTGCCAAGCACATCCTTCTGAGTGCGTCTTTCTCTGGGTTTCCTTGGATACTGGGATATTTGGGGGCCTCTATTTGGATATACTTTGGAAGCTGGCTGACTCTCTTCCCCTTCTTAGAATGCTCCCCCCCCATCTCTGGCTCTGGTTGAGACACTTTGAGGGACCTGAGTGTCTGTCACCTGTCATGAAGTTAGTCAAATATAATTTAAGATTCTACTCCTAATAGAGTTGGAAGGTTCAGGACACAAGCAACCTAAACAGAATGACATGGGGCATAACTGCTGTCTTACTTAGAGCATTCAGCTGTGGAAGAGAAGGCTGAAGTGTTCAATGAAGACACCTGGAACTCTTCAATGCCTTCCTTCTCTACTCCGATTTCCACTTCCATAGAGGAACAAGGCTGAGCTTGTACATGGTCACCACGCGTGAGTACTCAGGGCACAAAACACCCAGGGACTCCTCCCCCTTCTCCTTGGTCCCTTCCACATGCTTCCAGGGAGTTCTGCCTGGTAGAAAAATTTTAATGATTTAAAAAAATTGTAATTTTAATATAAAGATAGTATTTCTGAAGATGTCTATTTGGGGTGTGTGTGTGTGTGTGTGTGTGTGTGTGTGTGTGTGTGTGTGTGTGTGTGTGTGTGTGTGTATGTGTGTGTGTACCAGAATTAGAGCTTGTACTCAGGACTTTGTGCTGTGTTCTCATCCAGATTGCTATTTATTTATTTATTTATTTAATTGTCAGTCCTGGGGCTTGAACTCAGGGCCTGGGAACTGTCCCTTAGCTTCTTTTACTCAAGGCTAATACTCTACTACTGAGCTGAAGCATCACTTGCAGCTTTTTCTGTGGTACTCAGGGCTTCATGTATGCTAGATAAGCACTCTACCAGTAAGCCACATTCCTAGCCCCTCACTCAGATTTTTTTTTCCCAGTTCTGGGCTTAGGCTCAGGGCCTGAGCACTGTCCTGGGGCTTTCTCAAGGCTAGAGCTTTACCACTTGAGCCTCAGCACCACTTCTGGCTTTTTTTTTTTCCTATGTTTGTGGTACTGAGGAATTGAACCCGGGTCTTTGGGCATGCTAGGCAAGCATTCTACCACTAGGCCAAACTCCTGGCCCATCACTCAGATTTTTTTTTTTTTGCCAGTCCTGGCTTGAGCTCAGGGCCTGAGCACTGTCCTTGGACTTTCTCAAGGCTAGAGCTCTACCACTTGAGCCTCAGCACCACTTCCGGCTTTTTTCTATGTATGTGGTACCAAGGAATTGAACCCGGGTCTTCGTGCATGCTAGGCAAGCACTTTAACCACTAGGCCAAACTCCCGGCCACACACTCAGATTTTTTTTCATATATTTTTATTGTAATTAATAGAAGGGTTACATGATATTTGCCAGATAGATGGTGCATTAATTCCCATACATTGATACCTTTTCACATGTCTTGGTCCCCATTTCCCTCCCCCCTCATCTTGTTTTCCCCCCTTCCCTATCCAATTTCAAATAACCAAATACAAACATATCCGATATATCAGGTAACAAAGTGAGATACTGTAACAATATGAGATAACCAAGGGACAGCAAAAGAGATGAGCGATAACATAGTACATTAAGAATAACAATCATTCATTATATGGCTTATGTTTCTATATCCTAGAGATCCTTTCATTTAGTGTCCTACTATATGGCCTTTTGTATCAAGGTTTTGCTCTATTGCAAATCTCTGCTAGGAAAGCCCAAGGTTTCTACTGATTATGACAAATGAGGGAAACCATTGAGCCTAAGTTCCTTTGAGTCTGGCTTACTTCACTTAATATGATTTTTTCTAAGTCTTTCCATTTCCTAACAAATGGGGCGATGTCATTCTTTCTGACAGCAGCATAGAATTCCATTGTGTACAAATACCACAACTTGTTGATCCACTCATCAACTGAGGGACATCTGGGTTGGTTCCATATCTTTGCTATGGTGAATAGTGCTACAATGAACATTGTTGTGCTAGTGGATTTAGTATGTCCTTGTTTCTGGATGATTGGGTAAATGCCAAGTAGTGGAATTGCTGGGTCATAGGGGAGCTAAATGTTTAGTCTTTTGAGGCACTGCCACACTGCTTTCCATAGTGGTTGAACGAGTTTGCACTCCCACCAACAGTGTAGTAGTGATCCCTCCTGGCCACATCCCCTCCCGCATCTGTTGTTATTAGTTTTCCTGATCCTGGCCATTCTAACTGGAGTGAAGTGGAATCTTAGAGTTGTTTTGATTTGCATTTCTTTTATGACCAGAGATGTTGAGCATTTCTTCATGTGTCTATAGGCCATTTTTGTTTCTTCTTCAGAGAAGACTCTCTTTAAGTCTTTGGCCCATCTTTTAATGGGATGGTTGTTACTTTGGAGATTAGTTTTGGAGTGATTCAATTTTTTGAGTTGTTGATATATTTTAGATATGAGGCCTTTGTCCGTTGTTTGGTTGGTGAAGATCTTCTCCCACTCTGTAGGCTTCCTAATTAGTTTACTAGCTATGTCCTTTGCCATACAAAAGCTCTGCAGTTTAATGCAGTCCCACTTATCCAGCCTTTCTCTGATTTGTTGTGATTCTTGTTCCTTATTAAGAAAGTTTCGACCTGTGCCAAGGAGGTCTAGTGTATCTCCTATTCCTTCTTGTAAAGTTTTCAGAGTGTCGGTTTTTACCTCCAGGTCTTTGATCCATTTGGAGTTAATTCTAGTGCAGGGTGACAAAGAAGGATCCAACTTCAGTTTTCTGCATGTGCTTAACCAGTTCTGCCAGCAACACTTGTTGAAGAGGCTGTCTTTCTTCCATTCTATTTTTTTGGCTCCCTTGTCAAAGATTAGGTGGCCATAGGTCTGTGGTTTAATATCTGGGTCCTCAGTTCTATTCCATTGGTTCTTGTGCCAGTACCAAGCTGTTTTGAGAATTATAGTTCTGTAATAGAGTCTAAAGTTTGGTATTGAAATTCCTCCTGCGCTGTTCTTTCTGCTAAGAAGTGTTTTTGCTATATGGGGTCTTTTATTATTCCATATGAAAATTTGGATCTCCTCTTCTATTTCTTTAAAGAATGACATTGGGATATTGATGGGTATTGCGTTGAATTTCACGCTCAGATTTTTTATTCACAAATTGTTCTCTATCCACTTGAGCCTTGCTTTTTCTTGGCTAGTTGGAGATGGAGTCTCTCAGACTTCTATCTGGGCTAGCTTTGAACCTTGCCCCTCAGATCTCAGCCTCCTGTGTAGCTAGGATTACCAAAGTATAACCCACTGGCATCTGGAGCCTAGTTTTAAAGTAATACAGTTAATAAAGATGCTTCTATTTTATTGCTCGATGAGAAGGCTTCCAAAAATTGCAAAGATTGCCCCCCAAACCAACTTGGCCTCTAGTTGTTTTCCCAGTGACACCATTTTGGGTTGGTGTAATGTGGTATTACAACCCCATGGTTAGTTGTTGGTGGCTCAATCCTGTAATCCTAGCTACTTAGAGGGCTGAGATCTTAGGATCTTGGTTTAAATCCAGATCAAGTAAGAAAGTCCATGAGACTCTTATAGCTAGTTAGCCAGCAAAAGGCTGAATGTGGAACTGTGGCACAAATGATAAAGTGCTGGTCTTGTGCAAAAAAATAAGCTCAGTGACAACGATCAGATCCTGAGTTCAAGCCCACACACACATCATCAACACACAATCTGAATGTCTAAGAAGCAAACCTTAAATCCCTTCAGCTACCATGACTCGCTGTAAATCCTGGTGGCTATGCCCTGTGGACATGGCGAGACTTTTCCGGTGTTCTTCCCACTGTGTGTCCTGAGGATCACTTTAATGAACTCTGTGTCCTTGACTCACGTTTTGATGAACCCTTCTTGCCAGATGGGAAACAGAAGTGACACACCAGAGCTGAGCCAAATTACTTAGTATTTTTCATGCCTAAAACATTTGTTTTCGTAATTCCTTGAAAAATAGACAAAAGGCTGTTGTGTGAATGTCTCCTGCCATTGTTGGGCTGGTAACGTCAGAGTCTCCTGATCATTTGTTTGAAATTGTTTCTGAGGGACAATTTCAGATTGTCATGCAATGAACCTTTACTTATGGTCTTGGCCAAGTCTCGTAATAACATCCTTTCATTGTGTTTCAGCCATTCTCCTTGATTCTCCCTTTCCTTCCCCCACCCCTACCCCTGGTACTATAATGCAAACTCTAGATTTTGTGAATGCTTTTAAATGTTTCAATGTTTGTAGTAGATAATGGCCTGGTTTGGATAGAAGCACTCCCCTAGCTCCCCAGCCCTCACAAAAATGAAAACTCATGTGTTGAAGGCTTGGTCGTCAGCTAGTGGTAATATTTTTAAAATATATTGTTATTTTGATTATTAAGAGGGGTCACCGTTTCATAAATCAGGCAGAGTACATTTCTTTTGGAACAATGTTACCCCTCCCTTCGCTTTCCTCCAGTTTCCCCTCCTGTCCCTGCCCAGAAGTTGCATAGTTTACTTCACACATAGAGTAGGCTAAGTGCCTACCATGGCTGCATTTTTTTCATCCTTTCTCCCTCTATTTCTATACCCCCTAGTCCACCTCAAAAGACAGATAAAAGAACAAGCAAAACATCCCCCCCCAAGAAAACAAACAAAAAGCCAAAACAAACAACATCCTCTGCCACCACCAATAACAAAAAAGCTAGTAGTACTATTTGGGGAGGTTTTGGAAGAGGAGGTGGAGCATCTGCCACATGCCCCAATCACCATGATGGTCTGATTCACATGGAGCAAAGATCTGTGAAAACATGAGTCAGAGTAAATCCTTCCATTTCCCAAGTTGTTCATGTGGAGTATTTTGTCACAGAGATGCAAAGGTAGGCAATAGAGAAAATTGATACCAGCAGTGGGTTATGATGGTGGCTGCTTGACAATTCTTCAGACTTTGGAGTTAGTTTGTGGTGGCAATTTGAACAATTTGGAGACATGGGCTACAGCAGCAGTAGACAAAGATTCATGGGTAATTCCGTTAACAGTATTCACCAGTGTGCAGGAGTGTGAACAGCAAAGGCCAGGCTCAGGAGGTTTCACATAGAAATGAAGACTATTGGGAACTGGAAAGGAGGCCATTCATTTATATCCTGCCAAACACTCTGTCTATATTTTGTTCATGCCCGGAGACATTATTAGAGGCTGACTTTGAAAGGCTTCTCAGCTCAGACGTCTCAAAGGAGACTTTGAACTTGGACTAATGTTTGATCTATTGAGTCTGTGGGGACTCTTGGAGTTGGACTGAACACATTTTTGCATTCTGAGATGGATACAAGCCTTTTGTTTATGAAGATATGTTTGCGTATTTGCTTGACAAGGCATGGGATTGGGATGGTTTATTTTGGTTGTCAAGTGGATTGGATTGAGAAACACCTAAGCAATTAATAAAATACATTTCCAGAGAGGATTAACTCAAGTTTTCTCAAAGTGGAGCACCTCATTCCATAGGTGGGGGGCCCTGAAGGAATGAAAGGAGTCAAAGGAGAAAATAACTAGCACAGGAATTTTCCCTCCATCTATTCTTCCTGGCCACCATGACGTGAGCTGCTCTGTACCCGCACATACTCCTTACCAAGATGGACTGACATCCCTGAAGCAATAAGCAAAATATGCCTTCTCTCCTTTTAAGTTGATTGATCAGGCATTATGTCAAAGCAACAACAACAAAAATATGATTAAGTACAGATGAGAATCACAAAACCAGAACAGAATTCCGTATGCTTGTACCCATCAAGATCAACTGTATGATCTAATACATTCCACAATTAGTTGGAATTGTCTCAAACATGTCTTTTTTTGGAGCCAGTCCTGGGGTTTGAACTCAGGGCCTGGGTACTGTTCTGGAGTTTTCTCAATGCTAGTACTCCACCACTTGAACCACTGCACCACTGCTGTATTTTTCTGTGTATGTGGTACTGGGAAATTGAATCCAGGGCTTCATGCATGCTAAGGCAAGCACTCTACCATTAGGCCACACTACTGGCCTTCAAACATCTTTTTAAGCAGTTGGTATATTCGAATCAGGATTTAGCAAGACCCACACATTTTGGAATAGCAACAGAAAATTAATATGCCCTGAAATTCAGCTTATACAGAAAAGGAAGAATAGCATTCTTTTTCATGTTCATTAATTTCACAGCCTGCGGAGAGTTGGTGAGTTTGCGGTTTCCATAGATGATCACTGGTTTGATTATTAATTATCATTATGGGAGCAACTGAATTTTTACATATTGGACATAAACTATTATATGTTGTTTGATGTTCAAAATGATCCAATAGTTGCCAGAGAAAGCCTGTCCAGATTGGCTTCTTTATCTTTTTTTCTTTTTTCTTTTCTTTTTTCCAGTCCTGGGGTTTGAACTCAGGGCCTAAGTAGTGTCCTTGAGCTTCTTTTGCTCAAGGCTAGCACTCTACCACTTGAGCCACAGTGTCATTTCTGGCTTTTTCTATTTACGTGGTATTGAGGAATGGAGCCCAGGGTTTCATGCATGCTAGGCAAGCACTCTCCCACTAAGCCACATCCCCAACCCTTCTTCATTTTTTTCTTGTGGTACCCCACAGTCTCTGACCACATCTTTGCTTTTGGGTACAACAATTTATTTTAGTCTTAGGCAGAACAATTCTGCTTCAGATTTTGAGTTCATTGTTTCTGCAAGGGAGCTGGTATGTAGCATTTCATGTTATGATGGTTACTGCTTCTAGGTATGAGGAACAGTACTGAGGACTTAGAAGTACCTTCAGTAACTTAGAAATATCTTCAGCTCTGAGTAACTCAAGTCAACCACTCAAGGATTTTTTTAAAAAGGTACTTCTCTTATAATCATGAGAAAAAGTAAGTCAGTGCTTGTGGCTTGGGAGGCTGAGAAGGAGAAACTTGTGCCTTAAAAAAAAAGTCTGAGAGACCCCATCTCTAGAGAAGAAACTAGAGCTAGAGGAATGGATCAGGTGGTAAAACACCTGCCTTAAAAGTGACAGGTCCTGAGTTCAAACCTGGTACTGCCAAATAAAAATCAGTGGGAGAAGCTGTACATGAGGTACATGCAAATTAAAAATAAGGAGGGTACAGTGTCTCACACCTGTAATCCTAGCTACTCAGGATGCTGAGATCTGAGGATCTAAGTTCAAAGCCAGCCTGGGCACTAAAGTCGTGAAACTCTTCACACTAATTAACCACTAGAAAACCGGAGGTGGGGTGTGGCTCAAGGGGCAGGGTAGTAGTCTCGAGCTGAAGAGTTCAGGAACAGTGCCCAGACCCAGAGTTCAAGCCCCACAACTGACAAAAAAGAAAAAAAGGAGGATTGTAATCCAGGGGCAATTTGGGACAGGAAGCAAGAGCTTAAATAACTCAGTCATCTCAAAATTACCATGCAAAAAAAAGGGCTGAGGGTATAGCTCACTGTTCATTCTGTCCATTCATCCTTCCCAATCATAGATTCAAAATGCCTCGGGGCTCTGAGATGATAGTGGAGATGTTGGAATGAGACAAACCCCATTTTGAAGCTAGCTCTTTCACTTATTCATATTTTATTTGGCCTTGAGCAAACTACTTAGCCTCTATCAACTTTGGCTCCCTTGTGAGTGGCCTCTTTCACTCCTAATTAAGTTTGTGAAATTTGTGTGATTGCATTTGCATTTATTCTTATTGCTACCTAGTATTCCATTGTGTGGATATGCTGCAATTTCTTCATTTATACTTCCTTGAGTATAACTGTTCCTGGCACAAATGCTTGCCATAAAAAATTCTTGAACCTGATTTTTGAAAAATAATTATTGACTAGGTATTTAACTTTTATTTGCCTGTACACACAAAAACCTTAATTTTTTTTTCCCAGGTTGAAACCAGATTGATGTTAATAGGAAATGTATTAAAGAACCTAGGGGGCGCTGGCGAGCTAATTCATGCACAGTCCTAAGGAATGATTTCAAAGCATTGTTGATGCAAGAAAAACAGCTATACAAGGAAAAAAAAATAAATCAAGTTCTTCCGGGGCTGCACAACAGGCACGTTAGTATGCTTTGAAAAAAAATCTGTCTTTTTTTTTAAAAACAGTTGTTTCCTTTTTTTTTCCCCTGATAAGTAAAACAATAGCTTCTAGCCTAAGATAGTTATTAGTGCTTGGGACCAAACTCAGGGAAGGCAAGGCAAGTGATATACTACTGAGCAGCACTCCAATTTTTTTTTTTTGCCAGTCCTGGGCTTGAGCTCAGGGCCTGAGCACTGTCCTTGGACTTTCTCAAGGCTAGAGCTCTACTACTTGAGCCTCAGCACCACTTCCAGCTTTTTTCTATGTATGTGGTACCAAGGAATCGAACCAGGGTCTTCATGCATGCTAGGCAAGCACTTTAACCACTTGGCCAAACTCCCAGCCAGCACCCCAATTTTTAAATTTAATTTACTTTTATTGTTTTTGTCATCACTAGGACTTAAAGTTGAGGCCAGAGCACTTTCCCTTAGCTTTTCCCTTTGTCCAAGCATGGTACTCTACTATTTGAGCTACACCATCATTTTCAGGTTTTTGCTAGTTAATTGGCATAAAGAGTCTCATAGACTTTTCTCTCGAGCTGGCTTAGAACCAGGATCCTCTGATCTCACCCTCCTGTGGAGCTAGGATTACAGGCAGGAGCCACTGGTACCTGGCTTGTTTTTATTTTATTTATTTTAATTATTTTTATTTATTTTTTGTCAGTTGTGGGGCTTGAACTCTGAGTCTTGGCACTGCCCTGAGCTCTTCAGCTAAGGCTAGTGCTCTAACACTTGAGCCATAGAGCCACTTCCTTATTTCATTTTTCATTTCACATTTCAAACCTTTTTCAAACAAATTTCAAAATCTGTTTTACTTCTTGTTGAAACTATGATTGTATTTCTATATGTGTTTAATTTCACATGAGCAATATGACTTTGATATTGGTGATTAAAGCTTTTCTCAGTATTGTGTTTATTTTGTTGAATCCCCAGGTGATATCAGGCCAGAGACTAGCCAGGTAAGCTGTGTATATTTGAGTTGAGCATCTGGAATTACTTTTCAGATATTTTGGCAACAAGGGGATCCCCAATGTATTTTGCTCCAAGCACTTTAACACTTCTTTAAAAAAAAGAAAAGAAAAACAGCTCTGAAGTTTATAAAGAAATTTCATCTCTAGCTCCCTTAGTACTTTAAACTTTACTTAGTCAGATAGAGTTTGCAAAAAAGATACTTTGTTCCAAGAAACCTGCAAGATATTAAAATCCTACACATTTTGCTTCTCCTTGCTAGAAATAGAAAAAAAATGGCTGCCAAGAATAAATGAAGCTTTAAAACCACTTTGTAAAACTATTGGCATGTTGTCTAAAATCGACCAGTCATATAACCTATGACCCAACAATTTCATTTCCCTTATACATGCACTCAACAAAAGAGTCTGTGCAGAGCTGGCTACCAAAAAACTTAAATAGCATAATATTCCACCAGCACAATTCGCAACAACCCTAAGTGGCAAACAACCCAAGTGTCCATTTATAGTAGGATAAATGAAGAAAAGCTGTCACAGTTGAAGGATGGAATTTTACACAGCCCTCAAATGAACATAGATAGTCATTAGGATTTGACAGTATTCTCATCATGCCCAGCTATTTTTCAGACTCGTGTGTGTGTGTGTGTGTGTGTGTGTGTGTGTGTGTGTGTGTGTGTGTGTTAGAAAAGGATTTGGAGTTTTTGAATGATCTAGCACAGGGACAGTGTAAGTGGACCCTAATTTATGAATGCTGGATAGGATTTTTAAGATAAAGGAATATGTAGGCCAGAACAGCTGACAGCAACTAGAAACAGAGAGGATTGGGGCTGCCAGTCCCCGTTCACCTTCTGTACCTTCTACCCTCCTTAGCAGAACTTTGATCTAAGCATCAGGACTTCTCTAGACCTCTGCACATGCCCAGCTCATAGCGCATTCTCTATAATCACTTAGGAAGCACACACACAGCGTATCTCCATGCATGGTAATGAAGTATGTTTTCTCTGGAGGAGACCATAATCTAGGGATCTTGTTCTCCCTCACCATCTTCTTGTACATGGTGTCACTGTTTTGTTTTGTTTCGAGCCTCTGAATTGGCTCTCATGCTTCCATCTCCAAAGCCCAAACCTGTGCTTCTATTTCTGAAGCTTAGTCTTAAAAATGTATATCTTGAATGTTGTCCATAAAAGTCTTACAGTGCTGCCTGAGTTGAATATTTTAGGGAGATGTTGTAATTATTGTCCAACGCCAGTGAGCTCCTCCCGTCAGCAGAGGCCAGACTCCAATGTGCTAGAATTACTGTTCTGAAGTAGTCCAGTGACTCATTGTAACATCCAATAAAAACAAAGCACGTTTCAATGTTGCCACACCTAGGCAAAAAGGGACAGGCCACTTGATTGACATGCAGCAGAAGTGAAGCTCTTTGCAAGTTGAAAGTGTCTGAAAACAAGACATCCAGAGCAGGAAGGAGTTCTAAACCATTGGAAGACCAATGACACTTGAATAGAATGGTGATACCTCCCCTGGGCAAGCTCCTGCACAGGGTCTGGCAGGAGGTACCCAGGGAACTCACTTGCAGGTCTCAATTCAGGAAAGGAGCTGAAATGTGGTTAGCTACTCTGGGTGCCTTTGAAGAGTAAAATGGAAATACAGGATTCCTGAACTGAGGGCTGGTGGCTCACACCTGGAATCGAAGCTATTCAGGAGACTGAGATGGTGGATTGCAGTTTGAAGGTAGCCTAGACAGGAAAGTCTTATATGTGAGGGGGATTGGGCACTGGTGACTTATGTGCCTATAACTCTAGCTATTTAGGTGGTTGAGATCTGAAGATAGAAGTTCAAAGCCAGCCAGGGCAGAAAAGTTGGTAAGACTCTTATCCCTAATTATCTAACAAAAAGCTAGAAGTAGAGCTGTGGCTCAACTGGTAGAGTGCCAGCCTTGAGGGGAAAAAGCTGTGTGAGAATGTCAAGACCCGAATTCAAGCCCTAGTATCAGCACACAAAAAAGTAAGCAATGCTGGGCACGGTGGCTCATACCTGTAATCCTAGCTACACAGGAGGCTGAGATCTGAGGATCTGGGTTCAGAGCCAGCCTGGGCACTAAAGGACCGGAGAATCTTATCTCCAAGTAATCACTAGAAAATGGGAAGTGGGGCTATGGCTCCAGGGGTAGGGTGGTAGCCTTGAGCTGAAGAGTTCAGGGATAGCACCCAGGCCTAGCAGAGTTCAATCCCAGTGACACCCTCCCCGCCCCCCCACACACAGAGGCAAGCAAAACAACAAGAATTGGTTGTGGATTTGACTTCTACCGTTCTTTGAAACATTACTCAGTCCTTAAAGAAAGTCCTGGAAAGAAGTTTGTTAACGATAGTGTGAGAAAAGCAGACTGTAAACAGGAGTATGTGTAGATGCCATGGCTCCTATGTACATGTGAGAAAAGATTAGGAGTATGTACACCAAAATGACAACTGCTGGGAAATCATGAGTCATTACCTCTTCTTTGTACATTATTTTCTGAAGTTTTTGCAATGGGTAGTATTTTCTTCTTGGCAAAATTTCAAAAACTTAAGGAAAGTATGAATAATAACATAATCATATATTCACAAACCAGAAATGATGCTTGTGAGTATTTTTGTTACAGTTGTTTTTGGCCCTTTTTTCCCCTGAGTACTGTACCTGAAATTCCTTTTGCTCACTCTACCACTTTGGCCACAGCTCCACTCCTAGGTTTTTTATTTTATTTTATTTTTTTTTTATTGGAGATAAGAATTTCATGATCTTTCTTTCCCATGCTGGCTTTGAGCCACAACCCACAGATCTCAGCCTTCTTAGTACTTAGGATTACAGGCATGAGCCACAAGCACCCAGCTGTTTTGGGGTTTGAATTTAGAGTTGCTGTTCCCATTCCTGCCTCCCCATCTGAAGATCTGACCACCCTCATGACTGTGGTGTGTATCCTCTGTATTATTTGAATGCTCCAGAGAGACCGAAGCAATGGAGTGTTATTACAGTGTTTATGTAGATAAACAGTGTCTGTGGGGTTCACATCTGTGGATTTAACCAGCTGTGAATACAAAATACTGTACTTAGGGAAGGATGTGTATATGTAAGAAATGTGTAGGGTTTTTTTTTTTTTTTTTTTTTTTTTTGCTAAACAGATTTTTATTTCCTAAACAGGAGTATAACAACTGTTTATATGGCGTTTACATTGGGCTGGGTATTTTTTTTTTTTTGCCAGTCCTGGGCTTGAGCTCAGGGCCTGAGCACTGTCCTTGGACTTTCTCAAGGCTAGAGCTCTACCACTTGAGCCTCAGCACCACTTCCGGCTTTTTTTTCTATATGTGGTACTGAGGAATCGAACCCGGGTCTTCATGCATGCTAGGCAAGCACTTTAACCACTAGGCCAAACTCCCGGCCCTGGGCTGGGTATTTTAAGTAGTCTGGACATGACTTAAAAGTCGACAGAAGGGTGTGCACAAAGTGCTAAGTAGTATATCATACAATGAACTTGAGTATCCTTATATCTTAGTCTTATATCTTATATCTTATATCCTTATATCTTTGGAGGTCTTGGAACCAATCTCCTGTGGATATTAAGAGATGACTCAGTATGTGTGTGTGTGTGTGTGTGTGTGTGTGTGTGTGTGTGTGCAGTAAATCTATAGAAGCAGTTCATGCAGTTATAGAGATGAGCAAGACCCAGGAGCTCTGATGGTGTGAGACTGAAAGTCTGTGAATCAAGGGAGCTGATGATGTAGTTATAGTCAGAAGGCTTGAGATCCAGGGGTTACTGGTATATGCTACCACACCTAACCTGTTTACATGTGTTTTAAAAATCAATATAAGAGGACTCATTTTTAAAATTTTCACCAATAGGGCTGGGAGTTTAGCCTATTGGTAGGGTGTTTGCCTAGCATGCACAAAGACCTGAGTTCAATTCCTTGGTACCACATACATAGAAAAAAAAGCCAGAAATGGTGCTGTGGCTCAAATGGTAGAGCTCTAGCCTTGAGAAAGCCCCAGGACAGTGCCCAAGCCCTGACTTCAAGGCCCGGGACAGGCAAAAAAAATTCACCAATAGTATGTCTAATTTTTATTTGTCAGTTAGACTTCCACAAATCTAGGGGAGGCAAGTGACATTCCTGAGAGCAATCCATATAGATATCTGCAACTGCAGTGTCTTCCTCTGTGACAGTATAGTATTTGTTTAAATATATCATCTTCTCTTTACCTATTTTCTTAATGGATGGTTCATTTGATTCCAGTATTTGTCTGCTATAATCAATTCAGCAATAGCTTCTTCTTCTTCTTTTTTTTTTTGCATAGACTGCCTTTGGCAGAAATTATCATTAAAATGTCTGGCACTATTAAAAGTAGAATTATGAGATCATAGAATAATATGTACATAATTCAGTTTTACTGCTGAGCACAAAATTATTTCCACAATGACTGGAACAATATGTTCTCCTACCAGCAGTGATGAACATTTTCTATTTGTCTAGACCCTGATCAACCCCTGATGGTTTTAGATTTGTCAATATTGGTCCAACTCATAGATGGGAAACAGATCTAATCCTGGTTTAATTATCATTCTTTGGTTAGCAAGATGGGTTAGTGACCATTTGGGTCTCGTGTTCCATGAATTATCTATTTATTCTCTTTACCTATTTCTCTTTTTCACTTTTTTGTTTGTTTTCATTAGCCTCAGTTAGTTTTACAAAGGGGTTCCATTTTAACATATCCGTTTTTTTTAAGCTTATGTTGGTTATACAGGGGTAGATTTTGTTGTTATATCTCCACATTTATAGTATATTTTAATTCATCTCACTCCATCTCTTTGCTTACCTTCCTCCCCAAAAAACATCTCCAGTACTTTACATATTTTTCTTTTATATTTTACTCATTTAATATGATATGGGTAGGATATGATGAAAATATTGTCTCCCTGTTTGGCATTATCTGTTTAAACTCGATTATATTGTCTTTCGTGTGTGTGTGTGTGTGTGTGTGTGTGTGTGTGCGTGTGTTGTGGCCTGTATGTGAAATGCTCCCCATAGACTCTGTGTTGCTTGCTTGGTCCACTAATTCACAGGGTCCACAAGTAGAGCCACTGAGGGGCAACTAGATCCTTAGGGCTTTGACCTTATCCATGGGTTTAACTAGTGCTTAACGGGCTCTATTCAGAGGTGGGGCCTGGTTAGAGAAAGTAGGTCACTGAGGGTATACTTTGAAGGACATTGTTTGTCCTGGCAACCCCCTCCCCATCTCTCTCCCTTCCTTCTCTCTCTCCTGTCTCTTTTTCCCTCTCTTTCTTTCTCCCTCTGTCTTCCTCCCCTCTCTTCTTCCTCCCCTCTTTCTATCTTCCACTTCTCTCTCCTACTTCTCCTTCTTTCTCCCTCTCCTTCTCCCCCTGCCTCTTCTTCTCTCTCTCCCTCCCTTCTCCCCTCCCCCCCCTGCTTCCTGGCCACCATAAGGTGAGCAGCATTCCTCTACTACAGAGTTGCTACTAAGATGTTTTCTCTGAGCTTAGGCCCAAGGTGATGGGCCCAAAGGACCATGGACTGCTATCTGACAGATGACTCAAAACAAATCTTCAATTTAGATTTTTCTCAGGTATTTTGGTCCCAGAATATATATATATAAATATATATATATATAATTAAATACATATTCCTTTCCTTTTCTTTTCTTTTATTGCTAGTACAAGAGCTTGAACTCAGTGCAGGGTACTGTCCTTGAGCTTTTTTTTTTTTAATCCTTTTAATTTTTTTTTTTTGCCAGTCTTGGGTCTTAAATTCAGGGTCTGAGCAGTATCCTTGGGCTTTCCTCAAGGTTAGCAATCTACTACATAAGCCATAGTACCACTTCCAGCTTTTCTGTGTATGTGGTACCAAGGAGTTGAACCAGGATCTTCATGCATGCTAGGCAAGCACTCTACCATTAGGCCACACTCCTGGCTCTGAGCTTTTTCAATCAAGGCTGGCACTTTACCACTTGATCCACACCTCCACTGCTGTGTTTCTGCTTGTTAATTGAAAATAAAAGTCTCACAGACTTTTCTGTCTGGGATAGCTTGAAACCACAATTCAAATCTTAGCTTCCTAAGTAGCTAGAATTACAAGCATGAGCCACCAACACCTAGAATTAAGATAGATTTTTTTTTATCAGATATTCTCCCATTTATCATCTCAAGTATTCTAAAATTTTGTGTGTGAGGTGTGAAGTAGGGATCTAGTTTTATTTCTTTTCAAAGGGTGAGGTATTCTATCAGTTATTTACTGCTACATAATAATCTGGCCCCAATTTAACTGCATAGAACCCCAATATTTATTACCCTACAGCCAGGAATCTTGATGGTCTTGGCTTAGTTTCTTATTAGGACATGGCCATCATGCTATGGATTGAATGGCTCTGTCTCCTGAAAGCCTGTAAGTTGAAGCTCTATCCTCAGTGTAATGGTATTCAGATGGAGGTCTTTGGGAGGTAATTAGGTTTAGCTGAAGTCATGACACTGAAGTCACAGGATGGGTTGAGTGTCCTTATAAGAAGAGCAAGAGCTGGGAGTATGGCTTGAGTGGGAAAGCTCTTGCCTAGCAAGTTAGAGGCCCTGAGCACAAATTGCCAAGTAAAGAAGAGGATGAGACTTAGCAGTCCCAACCACCAAGATATAAGCACATAGCAAGTCAAAGCCGGCCCTTCCCAGATGCTGGATCTAACAGGTCCTTCCTTTCCGACTTTCTACAGCTAAAGCCACCTCATCGATTACATTTTG